>NC_134515.1:3232838-3832838 GCF_027942865.1 Odontesthes bonariensis
GGAAGGTGTAGCTGAGAGGAAGGTGTAGCTGAGATGAAGGTGTAGCTGAGATGAAGGTGTAGCTGATATGAAGGTGTAGCTGAGATGAAGGTGTAGCTGATATGAAGGTGTAGCTGAGATGAAGGTGTAGCTGAGAGGAAGGTGTAGCTGATATGAAGGTGTAGCTGATATGAAGGTGTAGCTGAGATTAAGGTGTAGCTGAGAGGAAGGTGTGGCTGAGATGAAGGTGTGGCTGACAGGAAGGTGTAGCTGAGATGAAGGTGTAGCTGAGATGAAGGTGTAGCTGTGGTACCCGGGTGATGGGGAGGCATTATGCCCTGACAGGGGCCTCAGAAGTGGGGAACACAGAGCACTCTCCCTCCTTCTTATCATCACTTTAGTGAAGCAGCAGCTGAATAAATTTGCAACTCGTTTTAAATCAAACATGAATTCCTGTTAGAGGCCGAACACAAACAGTCACACAGCACAGCAGCTCTGCTTCTTCTTCTGCTTCTTTTTGTCTTCTTCTTCTTCTGCTGGGCTGCTGGGAGCAGACCAGTAACACCAGCACACTGAAGCAACTGGGGCGTGAAAGTCTCTGCCCCAGCTTCCTGCATCTTTTATGCTTTCTCAGGATGTTCTCAGAAAGGTTCTCCTGAGGATCCCCCCACTTTATTCCTGTATTATTCCTCAAATCATATCAGATCAAGTTTATTTGTAGCACATTTCATGTCCAAAACTATTCAAAGTGCTTTACATAAAATAAAAGCATTGCAGCAGGGAGTGGAAGAAGCATTAAAAATACATAAAAGAATATAAAGAGAAACAAATAAAATCATTTAAATTAATTTAAAAACAAGCAACAGTCCAGATAAATTCAAAGATATCGTGCAGATTTCATGCATAGACACATGAGAAAAGAAATGTTTTTAACCTGGATTTAAAAATGTCTCCATTTGGTGAAAGTTCCTGAATAAATATCAATCTTTTATTATGTTAAAACCAACTTCCCTGATTGATTCTTCATTTTTCTTACCTTATTTTTCAGTCATCTGATTGATAATTCTGTACATATCACATTTTGTACATATAAACTGTGTATTATACGTACAGAATTCTCATTCTGACATGTTCTTACATTATAAAAGCTCACATTTTCATTAGATTCTTGTTAGAACTGTGATTTAACAACAGAGAATGTTTGCCTTTGAGTTTATCTCTTTTTATTGTTATTATGTTTACTTTGGGAACATATTAACCACCGACCTGAGGCTGAAAGTCTTTGTGTTTCTGAAGTTAAACGAGCGTTTTCTGCCTTTGAACAGAGACGTAAATCGGTTTTTAACAGGTGGAAATCTTTTAATTCCATTTTACCTCAGCCTGATATGTTGCCCGTAAACATTGTTCTGTGGGTTATTCGAACTCTTGTAGAGATTCAGTGAAACGAGGAGCTGCACAAACAACCTAATTTATATTTATGGATCATTTCACAGAATGGGAAACTCAGAACTCTGCTGCCCCGAGTGGTCGGTTTGTGAACTGCATTAAGGAACTCCCTTTCCGGTTATTTACGTGCACAAAGTCTGTAGTTCGCTTCCCATTTAAAGTGTGTTGAAAGCAAACGTGTCCAGTACATTAAATTACTTGTGTTTGATAAACTTTTGCTATATTTGGAGAACTGAACGGTTTTTGGTCTCTTAAACGCTCATTATGTTTATGTGACAGAAGAAAAAAAGCTAATTATTGTCTTAGTTCAACCAAAAACTGGGCTGTTGAAACGCAGGATTTAATCACTCCTGCATGTATATGTTCATCGTATTCGTACCTTTTTGTTCAAACATCAAAGTTTAATTATTAATCCAGCTGAATTCCCCATAAAGCTGCTCTCATTCACATGTTTTTCTGTTTCTTCTGTCAGAAACTGGGACTAAAATCAGCCCATTAAGACTACGAGTCAGCTCACTTAAAGCATTTCCAGACCATCGCTCTGCTCTAATAAAATCCTGATTTTAGAGCCACAGAACCAGCTGAATATCTTGATTTCACTCCCCTGCATGTGTACTGGGACAAGGTTAGTGGTCCAATTAACCAGCTCAAGTCATATGTTAGCGGCTGTTTTGAAAACGAAAAACAAATTAACGTGAAAAAACGAGCGGGTAAAATGACTTTAGCTATAAAGTAACAGAGGAAGGTCTTTTCTATTTAATTCAATATAAATCTTGTACAAGATACTTGAAGCTACCACAAAGATGTTTCCCATTTTTCCAAAGGTTTCCATTTCAGTCGCTGCTTTCGCTACCGAAAGCTTTGTTTTTCCACATTATGGTAATAAAATCTGTGGTTCACATAGTTTAATTTGAGCAAAATTGCAGGACTGCAGCATTAAAATCTTCTGCTTCTCTGGGTCAGGTGATCAGAGATCAATACAGACAGGGTCTGTGTTCGAAACTGCATACTTCTCCTACTACTCCTACTAACTTTCTGAGTTAGTATGCGAGTTTGAGTAAGCGAGAAGTTCCCGGATGCATACTAGATTCTCCTAAATGTTGGGTATGCATCATGAGGTTACTAGTCATACTCAAACTACCCAAGATGCAACATAACGTGACGTCGCCGATCGTCATTTCCTGTCAAAACGGCAGTTTCAAGCTAGCTACAACGAGGGTAGGTTCACTTCCTGTTTTCAAAACAAAAGCACCAATTGTATCGTAATGGCTTTCCCTATGATAAAAGGCAACGGGTATTTTATTTTGTGAAAATAACAGGAAGTGCGTTAGCTCACTGCGGCTAGCTTTAGTAGCGCCGAATTCGTGGGAACAAAATTGTCAATAGCCGGTATTTTGTCAGGTTTTCAACACGTTGGGGATCTAAACGACTACTTTCTCACCTGAAAATGTTTCAAATGTTGCTAAAGTTTACAGAGTTTAGAGCTTAAGGGAAATCAGCTTCAGGCCGGCTGATTTCGGCTCGGGCAGGAGCGAAATGCATTGTGGGTAAACGCTCTGCATACTGTCTGATCGATGAGTATGCAGTATGTAGTATGTAGTATGCAGTATGAAAGTATGCAGTATGCAGTATGCAGTATGTAGTATGGAAGTATGCTGATGTGATGATTTTACCAGACAATATGTGGTCTATTTCTTTAGTTTTTCTATTTATTCAACAACTGTGTAACCCAGTAAAATGAAAAAAAGAAATGTAAATACAATGAAAAATTCATAACTTGACCTAATTGTTTAGCAACTCAGTAAAAAAAATCAAGAGCTCCTGTTCCAGCTAACGTCCATATATAAGCATTTAAATGAGCTCTAACCAACAGAATGAACCTAAACATAGTTCACTGTCTGCTTTCACCGCTCATTCGTCCTTTTAGGTTGGTTCTTTCAGTTTCTCACACATCACCATTTAACCTTTTTCATCCCAAAGCTGAGTTGATGATCAAAGAAAGAAGAGAAAGCAGGTGTTGATAGCTATCTTGGCTGAAATCAAGCAGTTCCCTGGATGTAGATTTTAAAGGTTTGGGCTTTGTGGAGGTGAAGCAGCAGCCCAGAATAAGAGCAAGTCACATCGGGGCTGTGGTGAAGTGAAGTGTGAAGTCATTCAAATGCACTGTCGCTCAATTATTTAGCGAGCGTGTGGTCGGGATGTTTGCTAGCCCCTGTAGCTGCGACCGGAGGGGGTTTGGGGGCTAAAGAAAAAGCAGGATCGTGATATTTGGCATTCCTCCCAGAAGGTCTGTGCAGGTGTTGTTTAGATGTTTGCATCTGCAGACCCACGTCCCCAGTTCTGTTTTTATTAGTATGAATATCTGTCCGATGGGATCTCTAAGGATGGGAACGGGGGGGATTTTCTTTGCATAGAACCAGGAATGTTGGTTAGATTTCCCTGAAAGCAGATCACTGATGTTTTTGGGTGGAATGATTTGAGGATCCACTGCTTCTCCCTGCTTCCGGCTGCTTCCGGCTGCTCACCTTCGCTGCTGACGCTCGATAACAGTGATGATGAGTCATGACCTCCAATGTGAACGCTCCAGTTGTCAATAAACGTGGTTGATGCTGTCAACTCATGCTGAAAATTGCCGTGTCATGCTTCCGTTTAAGCTGCTGACTACGGTCAGACCATCTCTGTTTGTCGTTGCATCGTTTTTATTGACAAAGGTAATAAGTATTTAAGAATTGGGGGGGGGGGGGTGTAAAGAGCAGCTCCTGGCACACACTGGGAGGGGGATATGTGATGGCCCTGGAATAATATTCCATGGAATTATATAATATATATAATGTATAAATAATATATTGAAATATATATACTAAATCAAAATGAAATATATATTTTATTTTTATTTTTATAAAAATATATACAAAAATAATATATTGAAATAATATATTATATATATATATAATATTATTATATTATGGATTGTTATATATTATTATATATATATTTCAATATATTATTTTTGTATATATTTTATAATATAATAATATTCCGTCCATGGAATAAAATTCACTCTGTTTTGCACTGTCTATGCACTATTTATATTTGATATATTTCATTATTTAATTTATTAATCTTCAGTTACTTATTTACATAGTATATATATATTGTGTATATATTTAGTCTGTATATATTATGTGTATATTATGTACATATTATTTATTCCGTATATATAAAACACACCTTTGCACTTCTGGTTGGATGGTAACTGCATTTCATTGGCTTGTACTTGCTCTTTGACAATGAAGTTGAATCTAATCTAATCTAATGTGCCTTACCGTTATACACTTAAATTTAGAAAATATATTTTCCAGTAGATATACAAGCATCAAAGTGTAGATTTGAGTTATATGAGGCTCAAAGTGTAACATCCACTCTGATTCATTCAGCTTTTACTCTGGAGTGATCCCAAAAACAGCTGAGTTTGTGTTAAACGCATTCCGGAGTAACTTTAAAAGGGAAACCAGAGCCGATTCAATCAGATTTTGTTCAGATAAATCAGCAAAAAGAGAAAAAAACAAAAGCTTTCTTCTTCTACAAGCCTCGTGGAGTTGAGTTTTGGTCGTTATTTGAGGACATGCTGTGTGGTTATTGGTGTCAAACACACTGTGAAATGGCTTCTGAGTAGGTTGGACAGCCACTTTGAACCGAGCCTTTATGTCAAGGTCAGTTTTTATTTCCTGTAACAGTGAGCGGTGACGGGAATGTTAATGAGCCCGAGTGCAGCCTGGACACAAGGCAGTGCTGAAACAGTGTTCCTGAAGAATGCTGAGGTTTGTAGTCCTGCATCTGCATCCGTTGGCTCGCCTCACACATACGCACACACACCGTCAGACGTGGAAAGCCTGACACTGCAGAACTGTCCGCTGCCTGGAAGTGATGGCTGAAAGAGCCGGAGTCACAGAGCGACAGGAAGACCGGGTTCATTTTAAACACCAGCATATCATCCCCTGTTAAAGGCCGTCTTAGCATTGTGCACAGACAGGAGCCCGTAGATCCCATTCTCATTGAAAAGTGTCGATAATTTGTTTCTTACTTCAGTCCTTTCTTTGTTTCCACTCTAATGGAGAAGAGGAAGTAGGATGTAGAGGATTTGTTGCAAAGTCTGTTGTCTCATTGCTGAGGGAGCTGGGTGTAAGTGGACAGAGTGTGAGGAAAATAGTGAAGGAAGTGTCAGATGAGGCAGTAAAGTCCAGTCAGTGGATTTGGATTAGAGGAAGCAATAGCAGCTGGGGGCCCAGCAGGGGGAGCACTTAGGGTAAACAGACTCTTTGAAGAAGAAAAGAAGAAATTTCAGGATATTTAAGTGGAGGGTGTGGCACACGTGAGCCTTTTGAAACCAGGCGGCCATTTTAGATGAGTTGGCCATACAGGCCAACTCATCTAAAATGGTGACTGTAGGACTGTTTAGGGGAGTTTGTCTGCTGAATCTGCTAGTGTGTCTTGTCCTTGGCCTCTGGCACCCTCTATAATTTTATTACCCCCTACCCGGGTTTGAATCCCATTCCTATTTATCTTTACCTCTTCTATTTCTACCCCCTACCCAAACCAGGGTTTGCATCCCCGCCCCGCTGTGACTGGTGTGCAGTTGGTGAGAGGCTGAGGTAGCTTGTGGCTGTAAAAGATGGTTGTTGTGGTGTGAGGGGCAGTGTTGGCTGGCATTAGGGGGGTGACTCTGGGACGCCAGTGATCACTGTCTAACCTCCTGGAGGTGGCGTGGGCCCAACTAGACAAAACACTGATGAAAGGAGGTTCCCACCTGATGACCCCAATGATATGTTGGTCAGCACTGCTCACTGCTCTGTATTATAGGGATTATAGGGAATTATTCACTAAGGCTGGTCCATTTTTTTCTTTAGCACAAGTTTCTTGTGTTCACCTTAAATCTAATGAGTTTCAGGGAGGGAGACCATTCTCTAAATTCATCATTTTAAGACCACACAGATGCGAATGAGATGTAGTTGAATGAAGCGAAATAAAAAAATAGCTCAGCTCCCTCCTTTGTGGCCGTGACTCAGGAATGCAGGAACAAAGCTTCCTTTAAAAAACACCTATTTAATCAATGCTTTACTTCTCGGCCTGAGGCCATTTCCCAGGTATTTAAGGTTTAAAGTTTGTACTGATTATCTTCTACAGTGCAACTTTACCTGCTGTATGGGGAGTTTTCCTCACTTCATGCCGGTTTAATGTTCTGACACACGTCAGCTTTTGGTTTCGATTTACACTTCATTGTGAAATCTAGACATTTTCTGTGAAAAGATAAGTCCAAAACCTGCCGAAACATGATGAACTGTACATTTTAACTTTGATTACGAGGGTGTTTAAACTTGGTTAAAAATGTTCCCGTTGCCATTGGTAACTGGTTCCTCCTTGGTGTTCTGGGTGCTGTTCAGGAGTGGTTCCAGAAACTAGCACAAACTCCCAGGACACAAATGTATGTAGACTTTTGCACCTGGTCGGATGTAAAACACAGGACTGAAACCGATTTCCCTAAGAGTTGTGCTGCAGCTCATAATATTCTGTGTAAGCTTGTGTTTCTGGCAGTTTTAAATACATTTCCACTTATGTGCAAAGCACCAGGCCTGCTGTCACCAGCAGAACCTGAACAGGAAGCAGTTTAATATAATGAGATATCTGCTCCTTTAACAGCTAAACGCTGTTCTAAATTCTAACTTTGTGACATGTTAATTAGAGCCAGCTAGATTTTCTTGGATGCTGGATACTGTTTGCTTCTCCTTCCTTTCTGGCAGGCATGGAAACATGGAGCTTCAGGAAACTAGAAATAAAAAAAAACAGACGAGTGAGGCGTAAACATGTGTGAAATGATGAAGCTCGAGCTGAGTTTGTTTCAGCAGGAAAAGGGAAACAAAGAGGAGAAGCAGCTGAAAAACAGACCAACGGGAAGAGGATAAAAGAGCAGCAAACGGGGCGAGACGAGTCTCCAGTCGCCTCAAATCCTCTCAGGTTTTTACACCAAGGAAGTAATTACAGAGGATGATGGAGGGAGAGGAGAAGAAAGAGAAAGAGAAAGGGACGTGGGAAAGAGGGAGAGAAAGGCTGGGCTGATATTGGAATATTGTTGTGCATCTAAACGCAGCCAGTTGGGCGACGGGGAACTTTAGATCCATCCATCTATCCATCCATCCATCCATTTATCTATCCATCCATCCATCCATCCACCCATTTATCTATCCATCCACCCATCCATCCATCCCTCCCTCCCTCCCTCCCTCCCCCTATCCATCCATCCACCCACCCATTTATCTATCCACCCATCCACCCATCCATCCTTCCATCCATCCATCCACCCACCCATTTATCTATCCATCCATCCACCCATTTATCCATCCACCCATCCATCCATCCATCCATCCATCCACCCACCCATTTATCTATCCATCCATCCATCCATCCTTCCATCCATCCACCCATCCACCCATTTATCTATCCATCCATCCATCCTTCCATCCATCCACCCATTTATCTATCCATCCATCCATCCTTCCATCCATCCACCCATTTATCTATCTATCCATCCATCCACCCATCCATCTATCCACCCATTTATCTATCCATCCATCCATCCACCCATCGTGTTCCTCTGATCCAAGGTCAGGTGGAGGCAGCAGGTCCAAGAAGCAAACCCAGCCCCCCCTCACCAGCTCCCCCTGGGGGATCCCGAGGTGTTCCCAGGTCAGATGGGATGTATAATCCCTCCAGAGAGTTCTGGTTCTGACCCGGGACCTCCTCCCAGGAGGCATCCGAACCAGATGAACCAGCTGACTCCTTTCTATGTGGAGGAGCAGCGGCTCTACTCCGAGCTCCCTACGGACGGAGGAGCTCCTCCCCCGGATGGTGGAGCTCCTCCCTCCTGATGGTGAAGCTCCTCCCCCCGGATGGTGGAGCTCCTCCCCCTGTCTCTAAGGCTGAGCCCCGCCCCCCTCTGAAGGAAACTCATTTCAGCCCCTCGTATCCTCGACCTCCTTCTTTGGGTCTCGACCCAGATCTGAGCCCACAGGTGAGGGTTGGAGCAAAGATGGAGCAGTAACCTGCGTCTGTCCATCTGTGATTCCAACTCACCATCACTGAGAACCAGATCCAGAGATGCTGAAACTTCCCCCGTTAGGCAGGAGAGCACTCCAGCTTTTTCCTGTGGCGAACATGACCTTGGATTCAGACGAGCCGACTTTCATGCCAGCTGTTTCCCACTCAGCTGTGAGCAGCTCTGACTGTGCTCTGAAGGTCATGGCTGGAAGAAGCCAACAGTATCTGGTGTCAAAAGTAAGGTGTAAAGTCCCATCAGCCACCTTTTCCCCTTCAGAGGAGTCGATGGAGATGCCCAATCTGTCATATTTAAATATGGTGAACGGACTGGACTTGTTTGGCATTTTCTATCCCAGTCTTCCCCTCAGAGCACTTTTACCCTACAAGTCACATTCACCCGATATGAAGCAGGTATTTGTGGGTATAAACACATGAACAGAAACACCAAATAGCTCTTAAAAGTAAACCAGAGGCTGAATCTGTGTCGTTACGCATGAATATCGTGCTTCCTGTTAGACTTCCTCTGCTGCAAAGCCGTCTGATACTGTGGGGCACGAGCCCAAAAAGAAGTTTTCTCTTTTAGTTTTTGTGTCCAATCAGTGTGATTGTATTCAGTTAGTTTGCATTTATTTATTACTGGAAGGCATTTCATTTAATCGGAATGTCTGTGAGAGAGTTTGACTCCATGACTGCGTATGAGAGCACTCTAACAAACAGAATCAATCAGATCTCTACCCTGGTGAGTTATGTGAACAGGTGGGACATCTATGACTATCTGCCAGAGATGGGCCCAAGTCACACATGTGCAAGTCCCAAGTAATTCAAGTCAAGTCAAGTCACCTTATTTTTGCAATTTTACCTGCAGAATCTGATTTTGATAAAGTGAAAACACAAAGATATAAGTAACTGTCAGTAAACATCATTGGTCAATGTGTCCAACCTGTCCACCCCGTATCATATCAAGCTAACGTTAGCTAACTACCGACTAGGCTAACAGGATAATATTAGCTAATTTGACGAGTGAAACTAACAGTTGGAAGTTGTCGTCTGGCTGTCTGAGATGTTGATGCCGCATGTCTTGCACTGTGCTGTTCGTCTTTTGCCGTCAAAATGGTGATTACGAAAGCCGAAGACAACGACTCTCGGTCCTGCTGACATGTTGATGCATATCTGATATGAGTTTATTCTCTCCAATAAACACTAAGGTATGTAGAGAGGGCATGGCTGATTGACAGGGTAGGGATCCAATCATGACGCCATTCTCAGCCTGCGCTCCTACCGGGTAATCCATGTTATTTTATAAATAATTTATTAATTTTATATTCAAACTGAAAACATGAACTGAATAACACTCAAGTCATTCAAGTCATCGTGTCTCAAGTCAAGTGCCGAGTCTTTAACTTCCAAGTCCAAGTCGAGTCTCAAGTCTTTTATTTTTTGTCGAGTCACAAGTCATCAAAACAGCGACTCGAGTCCAAGTCACAGTGACTCGAGTCCCCATCTCGGCTACCTGCTGACCCCCTGTAACCAGGTTACTCACCCTGAACATTGAGACTCACTGCTCTAAACGTTCTAAGGTCTCCAGGAGCGATGGGAGGATATTTGCATTGTTCCTTGGGTCCTGTTTCAATTTGCGTAAGGCCACGCTTACAGAGTAGATGGTCAGGAGCGATGCAAAGTTTATGGAAATGTTTCCTGCTGGAGGACAGAAGGGAATCTGGACTGAAGATTCAGTTAAAGAAGCATCTTTTAGTCATAAATGTTTAAGATAGAGGAACTCAGTGAGAGAAACAGACCAGAGGAACCCCGTGCATCCAGAAGGTGGTGCTGTTTCCCATCATTGTTGGAGGAAACTCTTTTATTTCCACTTTCTGTCCCGTTATTGATGCCTTTAATCAAAGTGTTCTGGAGGATTTGTGCAGGAAGAGTCATTGTCTTAGGCTCTTACTCATTTTTCTTGCTGCTCATTATTTGGCAGATACTTCTGCATTGTTTGTCTCAGCATTTGTCTGACATTTGAAAAGCTTTTGTGTGTGCTGAGACCACCAATGCAAAATCTGCTGTGTTTCAGGTGGTTAACAGTGTTCTTACCTGAGAGGGGGGGTTAATTTAGTTTATTCGGAGCTCCATTACAGCAGTCAGTCTATGCTGAGTCCTGCTACAGACCAGTTTGTGTGCAAACAGAGCCCAGCAGAGCTCAATCTTTGTCCTGCAGCAGCTTCCAACACACACAGATCTCCAACCTGGAGAAAAGCTAAGCTTTGTGTTCATGTCTTTTAGATCCTATCCTGTCTGCAGCCAGTTTTTAAATTGGAAAACTTCTGCTGTGAGTGTCTGCTGCTGTTCAGCCTTAAACCAGCTCAAAGGGAAAGCTGGCAGGAAGCAGCAGCTGTGTGTTGTGAACCATGTTCTGCTCCACGGGACTGAGGGTTGTGTCATTGTGCTGCTGCTCATATCTGAGACTCACATCTGAGGCTCTCAGCTGTAACGCTAAGCTGAGAAGCAGGAGAAGGCCTCTGTTTGCTTTGCTTTGCTGCAGGAAGACGGACCACCAGGATGCGTTGGAGGACGCAGGTATGTGATATCTGCCTGCTCCTCCCTCACCACCACCGCTGAGGTGCCCCTGAGCAAGGATCTTCAACCCGAAAGGTTGAAACCCGACGACGAAATTCGGTACACTCATTCATCATGCCCAGACGCACAAAAAAGTCTCATGCTGCCATGGTCCCACATCATAAGGAAGGCGGCCATTTTGGATGGAAAGTGCATTTTGGTGCCATTTTTGCCCGATTCCACGCCTTGCATATGATCGAACTTGTCCTACAGATTTAATGCTACAGACTTCAAACCTGGCCAGGTTACTCTGAAGACATGGGGGGAAAAATTCATGGGGAAACTTTTTCAAAACTCAAAGGGCGTGGCCTTGGCGATGCCTCAAAATTCGATGAAAAATGAGCAGCTGAAGGCTGCCTGCAGCTTTAATTCACTTTGTTTTGGAGCTTTGGCAGAACTGGTTTGGAGGAAATTTCACTGAACAGAAAATGTTCTGTAACATTAATCTGAATTATTAATGATGTTTGACCCGAAGTGGTCGGTTGATGATGGAGCGAAGGCTCTCCTCCTCCTCCTCCACAGAAAGGTAAAAGCTCATTTCATAGTTCAGATGCACCTTTTTTAATAAAGACAACCCTTTCCAACCCTTTTTCTTCGGAGCTTTAGGAGCAGCTCCCTTGGGCCGACCCGGGTTTCTATTTTTAAAACCCACATCACTTCCTATTGGCTGAATTAACACAACAAAGACACTTAAACACAGAGGCAGCCGCCGCCCGGTGCGCAGGGAATTATGGGGAAGAGATGAGAGATCTGAGCTGATAATGGGGATGAGAAACGCGAGAGGTTTCCCTTCCTGTTGGTGCCGAAGTGCCCCTGAGCAACAGGCTGAGCTGCCATCACGGAGCAGTTAGCTGAAATACTCAGGAGCTGCTTCCTCGGTGTCAGCCGGGACGCTCTAAATGCTTTTTAATGGCTTCGGCTGCGGGACAGAAAGCGTTTTTAATTCCATCAGCAGGATTCTGCAATCGCGTTGCTCAGTTAGTGTTCCTGAACATGAACTAGTTTCCTGTGAATCTTTACTGAACCAGAACACATCATACAGCATTTGAATGTGTTCAGAAAGTTCATCGGCAGCCTTCAGGCATCAGTGGGAGGCGGAGAGATGCATTCTGGGAGTCATGACATCCAATGAAGCTGACTCAGTCTGAAACTTATATTCCGAGGAACAAATAATTACCAGCTGGCAAATGATCAGCCACTGAGCACAGGAAGTCACGATGAGAGTCCTGATAACTAACTCTGAGAGTTTGAATCCTCATAAAGAGGAACTGTTGTCATGTTTAATGTGTTTAATCTGCAGTTAACTTCAGATGCAGGTCACACTCACTGCTACCCAGAAGGAGTTCAAGTTATCTTTATTATCCACCAGCAAGCAGCAATTCCACAACACTTACCGACAGTGATGACACTTAAATGTTGTCATTTACGAGACTGATGGCAGCGGGAATACGTTCATTATTCACCTTGGTAAAATATATCTACATTAGAGCTGGGCAACGATTAAAATGTTTAATCTAATTAATCACATGATTTCCTTGATTAATCACGATTAATCGCATTTGTATGCAGAATCCAGAAATGAATCCAAAAGTAGTGTATAGCTTTTAGCATTTAGCTTTATTTTAAATGTGCTGCCATATGAATGAAAGTGCCATAACATTTGTTGTGCAAACACACTTTTAACATCAGCATCTTTCTGTAGTTTTTATGTAGAAGCCTCGCTCCACTGTCTGTTTCCTTGAATGACTTGCTGCTATCAGTTGTGTGTTTTGCCTTTAAGTGATATTTTAGACTGGAACTACTACGCTGAGAAGACAATTCAACTTGGCTGTAAATGCAGGAGTTTTTTTTTAAATTTATTTTGAAATTCGTGCTTTTATGTTGAAATGGGTAAAACAGGAAGTAGCGCCGGTTAGCTCCGTTAGCTTCACACAGAGCGGTGATATTAGCTGCTAGTTTATCTTTATTTTATTCCTCCATGCTTCGTGGTGTTTGCTGTAACTGTGAATGTGATGCATTCAACAGACTTTTACAATAATAAAACCTGCGTTAATGCGCCATAAAATATTGAGTAATTCAGTAATTAACAAGTTACTCAATATTTTGAGTAATAATAACGAGTATAACGCGATAATAACGAGTTAACTCGACGGTGATGTGGTGGTAAAAACCAGGGAACCCAGGAAGGTACCGTGATGTTCTCCTGGACGGTGAGGTGCTGCAGTGTGCTGCTGCAGTGAATCTCCAGCTGTGAGGTCAGTTTGTCCTCAGCAGAAAAACGACAGCGTTCAGCGTTTGTTGGGTTTAATGTAAGTGATGATGCGACTGATCGTGTGTGGCTGACCTCAGGTCCACGCCTGCTCTGCAGCTTTACCTTGTTGTCTGGCTGTTTTCATGCTTGATAATCCCATCAGAAAGATGCTCGAGGCCCAGTTCATGACCAGATGAACACAGCACGTCCTCTTTGCCAAGCGGTCACCTTTCCCTGGAGACCAGAGGAGTTTAATCTGAGATTTTCTTATAAAAGGCTTATTCTCAGGTTTGTGCTGGGCGACGTCACCCAAGATAACTTTCATGACTAACTGCCAGCCTTACCCCTCCTGTTGTCTTGCGGGTCAAAAGTGACCCACTACCATGTTTAGCTGTAGATAAAAATACCTTAAACTATCTTTTTCCTATTTTAAATTTGATGACTTTTCCTAAAGGGACCCCATCATTAGAAAAAGTCATACTTTATGTTTGTTTATGTTTCCATGTGGGCTGTACACCACTAGGGTACAAAGATTGTCTTATGGGTCATTTTTGAGCCGTGAATTATAAAAACATTTAAACACCAGAAAAAAGTTCACTGTTTTTTTCCCTTTCAATATAATTCATTCAGAAGTAATTACTTCACATTTATATAATAGCACAGGGTGCTTGCTCTTTTTCCAAATTAAAATTCCAGACTTTTTTAAAACTGATGCTTTTTTTCCTTAAGACCTTAACTTTATGTACTTGTAACTTGTGAGCCTACTGCCTACTTCATTGGTTGAGATTGTACCAACTGTGTTTATTAGAAATGTTCATTTTTATAGGCTAGTATTCAATGAACAAATGCATTATTCACAGTAAATTATGCTTTTACTGATGAAAACTTTTCAAAACATGAAAATCACAAGTACATGTCAATGGACCTCAGCAGTGACGTTACGAAAATGTGCCAGACTAGGCTGAGCATGCGTTGATTGGATATCATCCCATTAGGCTAATACAGTACGTGACCAGTTAGTAAAATTATAGTTTTATAGCCTACCTTCCTATTTCTCATTTCACAATGCCTTTGGGCATACTGTAAAACTCTACCATACATTTATTTTCCATACTTATTAAGACTTTCAAGACTTGCACAAGCACCCTGAAGCAATAATAAACCTTTATTATGTAAAAGAAAACTGAGAAAACAAGAAAACTGTTGGTCCAACTGACAGTTGGTTGTGTAATCCTGAAAACTGGTGATTGTCTTTTTGTATTGTGTAACAAAAAATACATGATAAAAAATGTATTTAATTGAGTTGAATAGATAAATAACAGGTGGTTTCAAAATAGATTTTGGATTTAAAATTCAATTAAGTTGCTTTATTTTGGGGCTTTGGTAGGGCGGGTCATTTTTTACCCGTAGGACAAAGGGAGTAAACACAATGTTAAGACCACACAAGGGTTAAAACAAGTTGACTAAGATCATTTCCAGTCGTTAACTTTTCACTCATCATAATTTCTGATAGTTTGTAATCGAGCTTCCTGTTGTGGGAAGCCTCCTTCTGATTGGTCGAAACCTGGAGGCCTGCTGCTGCCTGGGGTTACATCATCAAAGGAGAAACTTTGACAAACACGGCGCATTTTCGAGCATTACAGCAGCTCAGATGCAGCTGTGCAAAGTGAGCAGGACAATGATCCACCTCAACACAGAGTGTAAATGTGGTCATTACCACATTAAAGATCAGGCCGTCTCTCAGATCCCCACCCGACTCTCGTTTTAATGTGCAGATGTGGGAAGTTTGGGAAAAATGCAGAAAACATCTGCTCAAAAACTAGAAAATGTAACAATAATGATAATAATTCATCAACCAAGACTCACCAATGGGCGGGTATGTTTAAGATGATAACACGTTGTTTTAATCCTGCAGATAAAGCAGAAAAAACACAGAAAGTTTACTTTATTTTTCTGTCTTTAGTAAATCGGTGTTCATTACTGAGCAGGACTGTGAGGTCACCTTTTCAGAAACTGTTAAACTACAGAATGAAAAAGTCTTAACTCACGCAGTCGTGATCTACAGATCTCAATGTCGAGGTCCGGGTTTCCCTTCCTTAAGAACGGCTTCTTGACAAGCATTTGATTCACTGATGAAATTATACAGAGAAAAAGAAAGAAAGTTGAACCATAAAGATGAACTAATCTCATTCAATTTGATTTCTATACAAGAGATGATAACCTCTGCTAACTGAATGTAAATATCTGACAGGCTTTCATTAGCAGAGAAGTGTGATGCTGTTTCAACAGTTAAGATCCAGGACATAGGTCTTCTTTATCATTGTTATAATATAATATGACATAATATAATATAATATAATATAATATAATATAATATAATATAATATAATATAATATAATATAATATAATATAATATGATATAAGATAATATAATATAATATAATATAACATACAAATAATATGATATAATATAATATAATATAATATAATATACAAATAATATGATATAATATAATATGATATAATATAATATAATATAATATAATATAATATATAAATAATGATACAGTTATAAAATACTCTCTGCCAGCAGGTGGCGCTTCACCTGTACCGTCTCTGTTCATGCAGCATTCAGTTGATAATCTGAATATTTGAATAAAGTTGCATTTTTCTCTCAAATCTTCTGTGAGTGTGTGTGTGTTTGGGCTTCTGTCATGTTGTGGGGACTTTAATCTGCAGCATCTTCAGTTCTTATGAGGACGAAAGAATGCGTGAATACTTTTTTTTTAAGTCTTACTTTATTAAATCTCAGCGTAATGTCCTCAGAAGTGATGATGGAGGTGTGTGTGTGTGTGTGTGTGTGTGTGGCATTTCTCTCCATATGCCTCTGATCCGGGGCCCCTCCCACTCTGAGCTAAAATCAGCAACACACACATATGCAGAGTGACAGCGTGAAACCTGCGTTGTCATGGTAACACTTCACTTGACTTCTGCGACCCCCCCCCCTCGCACACACACACACACACACACACCCTTTCTGTTCCTCCCTTCCTGTAACACGGCAACCGTCTCCAGGCAACAGCCTCCTCCCAGCCCTCTCTGTTCTCACCGAGCCCAGCTGATTATTTCAATGAGGGAGGAAGGAAATGGAAAGATCTCATATTTACGTCTCATTTGCATA
Source organism: Odontesthes bonariensis (assembly GCF_027942865.1). Lineage (NCBI taxonomy): Eukaryota > Metazoa > Chordata > Actinopteri > Atheriniformes > Atherinopsidae > Odontesthes > Odontesthes bonariensis. The sequence goes on from NC_134515.1 coordinate 3,249,402, forward strand.
TGTAAACATTAGTCCGACTGTTTATTTAACAATTAAAAAAAACTTTTACACGTTGAAAATGTTTATTTTTAGGTGAAGATTGGAATATTCGTGTCTTTTGTTTTTGCTTTTTACACATCAGATTATGTTCCGGATGAGACTTTTCTCACTGATTTATTTTAACTTTGACATTTTCATTTACAGGTCATCTTTAGAGGTCGTTCATTTATCTGATTACACGCGGTTCAGTATGAACGGAGTCGTTCAGTGCAGTCAGATGCAGCTTAAATCTTCATCAATAAATCGGACGGTAGACGCTGTAACGACCTCTGACTTCTCTGAGTTGTGCCTAGGTTGTGGTTGAAAAAGTATCCGTGTCTTTATCTTGTGTGTTACCGTAGTAACCATGTTAGGGATTCCCTGGGATGTCTCACCTGGTGAATGTTCAGATCAGGACTGAATCAGTGTTGTTACAGACTTCTCTCCAGGGTTTCTTCCTTCTTATGAATGATATCCAGATGGTTTGACGTTGTGTCGTAAGCTGTTTTTGTTGTTTGACGTGATTAGGGATGGGAATCGAAAACCGGTTCTTGTTGAGAACCGGTTCCCAGTGTTTCAATTCCTTGGAATCGTTTGGCAATTTTGCAAACGATTCCCTTATCGATTCCAGTGGGCGCGAATGATGTCACCACGCAACGTGGCGAGTCCAGCGCAGCCAGCAGTCAACAGTAAACATGGCGCCCAAGCGGTACAAACGCTCGAAAGTTTGGTTACACATCCCTAAAAAAGACGACAACAGGGCAACTTGCAAAGTGAATATTTCACCAAAGGGAGGAAATACTACCAACATGCAATAACTATGAATGAATGTCGCGTTTTCAATCCGCTCCGGACTAACGTTGGTGAATCTGAACCCAGCAACGTTAGCAACATTAGCAACGTTAGCATGTCCTCGGCTAACACTGCAGGTAACTAACAAACATTGCCTATCATGTTAGCACCATTTGCCTGATTGTAAAAGCTGCTGTTAGTAACGGTTAAGGTTAAATGAATGCCTTCTCAGGCATTACATTTAGATGAAATCATGAGAGACAGAGCCTGACTGGCTCAGAGCCAGAGGCTGGTGGTACTACCCCCAGTTCACCTCTACCTCCAGCTTCTCCTTTCACCAGAGCAGGAAGAGTTAAATTACCCAGGCCAGGATAGACCAATGTGGACCTCACCGTTGTTGGGTTTGTAAGGTCATGACTCGTGTTACTTCTAAAATAAACAAAGTTGATGCTAATCGACCGGTTTGTTGTCCTTTTTCTCCAAATGAGAATCGATAAGGGAACCGACAAAGAACCGAATCGTTAAGCAGAATCGAAAATGGAATTGGAATCGTAAAAATCTTATCAATTCCCATCCCTAGACGTGATGTATTAATGTTTACCTCTAAAGCAAAGACGGTGGGCGTAAATATGTTGTTTTGATAAGTAAATCTGAGCAGGGCGTCCAGTGGACGGGGGATTTACTGTTTAAACGGTGAGCAGACTCCACTCGGCTGGACGTCTTTGGTCCTTTTCAGCTGTTTCTGGTCAGTTTTATTCAGTCGGGTTAAAATCGGGTTCCGGTTCACTCTTTGTTCGATGCTCTCGTGGCCTTCTTCTAACTCCTGAACTTGTTTAGTTGTCAGATCCGATCCGTTCCAGAGCCTGTAAATGAGTTCTCCACCACGTGGAAACCTCTGCTGCCAGTAAAATAAAAAAGATGGAAAAATATAAAAGAAAGAGGGACAAACGGAGTGAAAAGGGAAATGAAAGGGGGAATTTAATGAAGGCAAAGAGAAAGATGGAGGAAGATGAAGAGATCAGTGAATAATGGATGTGTAGAAAGTGGGGAATGAATTAAAGGGAGGGAGAGCTGTTTTTGTTACATTATTAATAACATTTTCTTAATTTATTTTCTTTGTCTTCATCTCTATTCCTTCTCATCATCCTTCTGTTCTCTCCTTGTTGGACTTTTTCATCCCTCCTTCTTGCTCCTTCTGCTTCTCTTTTGTCTTTCCCATCTTTTCTTTTCTTTTCTTTTCTACATCTTCAGGGAAGCTCTTGTTCTTGATCTGAGCAGAAATGTTTAAGAAAATAAAAGCTTTTCGCTATTTAAGAGGTTATCTTTGCTCCATTGTTCATCAAATAGTTGCTTTCTGTGTCTTTTTGTGATGGACCTTCAGTTCAGCTTGTTTCCTTAAACCGAACCCAACTTTAACCCGTAAAAAAAAGCTGCCAGAGTCTAAACAGTTTGAACTAATACGTCCAGAAACGTCTGAGGAAAGAGAGTCAAAAGGGTCAAAGTGAAGGAAAACAGGAAGGAAAGACACAAGATGGGGAAAAAGAGGGGGAGGAGGAAGAAAGGAGTGGCTTATGACAAGTAATGATGAATTATGGAGGCTTGTCCTCAGGCTGAAGAGTTGCTGTGGAGGAATGGAGGGATGGAGGGATGATGGATGGAGGAAAAAACGGAGAGATTGAGTGAGATGATCTGTAAAAGAAGCCGGTTGAAGCTAAATGAAAGAGGGATAAGAAGGATGAGAAATGAAAGAGTGGTCGGAGAGTGAGAAGGATGAGTGGGTCAATACATTTTGTCACAAAGCAGAGCGGAAAACTATGTAATCCCTCGGCTCCCGTTACCAGGGAAACGGAGGGGGAAGCTCTTTTTATGTTTCACACTTTGTTGCCCACGGTAACTGTCCTGAGATTGAAGGATGGATAGAGGAAAAAGAAGGAGGGGGGGGCGCAATATTTTAGTTCCAGGAAAAGAAGGAGTTGGAGCTGCTGAGACTGAGAAAGGACAAACAAACCATCTTCTTTTTATCGAGTTTACCACAGATTCCCTTTCTGCTTCGAGTCTTTTTGTCTGTCCACCCGTCTCTTGAGGCATTAAAGGAAACGTTCTGGTTTTTTTAGGGCTGGACGAGTTAACTCGTCAATTATTTAAAGGGACAGTTCGCCTCTTTTGACATGAAGCTGTATGACATCCCATATCAGCAACATCATTTATGAACATCTTCTTACCCCCTGCTGCGTCCTGTGAGCAGAGTTCCAGCCTCGTTTTGGTGTTGATGAAGGTAGTCCGGCTAGTTGGCTGGCCTCACAATCGCTTGGCCCTATGTATTAAATGTATTACTCTGTTGAACGCATATTGTTTTAAGAAGCAAAACGCTTTATTTTTTAAACCCCAGCCAACTAGCCGGACTACCTTCATCAACACCAAAACGAGGCTGGAACTCTGCTCACAGGACGCAGCAGGGGGTAAGAAGATGTTCAGAAATGATGTTGCTGATATGGGATGTCATACAGCTTCATGTCAAAAGAGGCGAACTATCCCTTTAACCCCGATAAATATTTTATAGCGCATTATTTATTTATTTTAATTTAAAAAAATAGATATATTTTGGGGGGGCTTTTGTGCCTTTAATGAATAGGAAAGTTCAGAGAGACAGGAAACAGAGAGAGGGGGAACGACATGCAGCACAGGGCCATCCGATACAGGATTTGAACCGGGGCCAGCTGCAGCGAGGACTGTAGCCTCTGTACATGGGGCGCCTGCTCAACCCACTACGCCACAAACCACCCCTGTTTTATTATTTATTTTATTTTGTAAAAGTCTGTCGCTCACAGGCTTTTATTTTGTAAAATTCTGTCGCTCACAGGCTTTTATTTTGTAAAATTCTGTCGCTCACAGGCTTTTATTTTGTAAAAGTCTGTTGCTCACAGGCTTTTATTTTGTAAAATTCTGTTGCTCACAGGCTTTTATTTTGTAAAAGTCTGTCGCTCACAGGCTTTTATTTTGTAAAAGTCTGTCGCTCACAGGCTTTTATTTTGTAAAAGTCTGCTGCTGTCTGCTGCGGAACAGGAAAAGAAAGTAATCGGCGGATCCACCAAACATGGAGAAGGGTACGGAACTTTTACTCGGCCATTTTCATTTTAAAGTTCTTCCAGACGGCGGAGTCGACAGAACCAAAGTCATCTATAAACACTGCCAAGTTGAATTGTCTTCTCAGCGTAGTAGTTCCAGTCTAAAATATCACTTAAAGGCAAAACACACAACTGATAGCAGCAAGTCATTCAAGGAAACAGACAGTGGAGCGAGGCTTCTACATAAAAACTACAGAAAGATGCTGATGTTAAAAGTGTGTTTGCACAACAAATGTTATGGCACTTTCATTCATATGGCAGCACATTTAAAATAAAGCTAAATGCTAAAAGCTATACACTACTTTTGGATTCATTTTGGATTTTGTACGACAATCCCCCTGAAAATCCGCTAAGATGAGCGTTTGTTTGAACATTTGAGGCGTTTTTGCCCACATGGCCCGCCACCCCGAGGCCAAAGCCCGCCTGCACATCATCAGCGTGCAGACAGCCGTCGGCTGCCACTCATCACTTCCTGTCAGGCCGGGGAGCTCCTCTCTGCAGCCAGTCAGCGCCTCCTCACCAGAAGAAGAAGCAGCAGCGCTCACTTCCCTGCTCATCAGAACAAGACATTAGATTATCTTTGTTAAAACTCGTTTTTTTAAGTCTTTTCAGCTCAAATTGAGCCGCAGCTTCTCTGTTAATGAGCTGCTGCTGTGAGAGAAGGTGGCAGAAATGCATCCTCAGACCTTATAAAAGCACACAAAGTAAATGTAAATGTACTTTATTTCTACAGCCCTTTACAGACAATCCTTATGGTGTACCAAAGTGCTTTACAGCAGGTAATAAATAAAGAGAAGAATAAGTAAAAACAAATAAAAACAATAAAAGAACAGTGAAAGCAATACAATACAACAAATCTAACAAGATAAAATAATATAAAAAAGTGAGGCTGAAGAGCAGCTTTATGGATACAGAAGCCTGTCGTGTACGTGGTGGAATAAAAATGGAATTTCAATGTAGGGCCAATGATGATCAAAATCAAATCAAATTTATTTGTAGCACATTTCATGTACAAAACAGTTCAAAGTGCTTTACATAAAATAAAAGCATTGCAGCAGGGAGTGGAAGAAGCATTAAAAATACATAAAAGAGTATAAAGAGAAACAAATAAAATCATTTAAATGAATTTAAAACCAAGCAACAGTCCAGATAAGTTCAAAGATAGCGTGCAGATTTCATGCATAGACACATGAGAACAGAAATGTCTTTAACCTGGATTTAAAAATGTCTCCATTTGGTGAAAGTTTAATCTCCACTGGCAGTTTGTTCCACTTGTTTGCAGCATAACAGCTAAATGTTGCTTCTCCATGTTTAGTCTGGACTCTGGACTGGACCAGCTGACCTGAGTCCTTGGATCTCAGAGCTCTGCTGGCTTTATATTCTCTGAACAGATCACAGATTGTAAACCATCAGCAGGCTTTTAAAATCTATTCTGTGACTGACTGGAAGCCAGAGTAAAGATTTTAAAGCTGCTGTGATGTGTACAGAAGGTTCAGAATGAGGATTTAACCTTCAGTGTAACTTAATATATATATTAAGTAATATTATGTAATATTACCACATGTCTCAACCTTGTGAAGATGTTGACCATCTGAGGGCCTCAAACTCTCACCCAGAGACCCAGTCTGTAAAGCATGGCTGCTCTGTTCGAGTAAAGTGGGAGAGTCTGTCTCAGGGGCAGGTTCTTTAAAGGGACAGTTCGCCTCTTTTGACATGAAGCTGTATGACATCCCATATCAGCAACATCATTTATGTGTCACGCCCCATGTTTTTAGTTTGGTGTTTTATGTGTTAATCATGTCTTAGTTTTTAACCCTTGTGTGGCCTTAACATTGTGTTTACTCCCTTTGTCCTACGGGTAAAAAATAAGCCGCCCTACCAAAGCCCCAAAATAAAGCAACTTAATTGAATTTTAAATCCAAAATCTATTTAGTATGATGAAACCACCTGTTATTTATCTATTCAACTTAATTCAATACATTTTTTATCATGTATTTTTGTTACACAATACAAAAAGACAATCACCAGTTTTCAGGATTACACTTTTTTTTTTTTTTTTACCACAAACCAACTGTCAGTTGGACCAACAGTTTTCTTGTTTTCTCAGTTTTCTTTTACATAATAAAGGTTTATTATTGCTATTATATAAATGTGAAGTAATTACTTCTGAATTAATTATATTGAAAGGGAAAAAAACAGTAAACTTTTTTCTGCTGTTTAAATGTTTTTATAATTCACGGGTCAAAAATGACCCATAAGACAATCTTTGTACCCTAGTGGTCATGAGCGTCGCACCCGTGGGGGACGGGGGGTGTTTCGACACCCCCACTTTTACAGCAAGATGATTTCACCTTTTTGAATTTTCAATGACCAAATAAAGTTTTAACAAATCATAAAATGTGTTTTAAAGACCCTGTACCCTCTTTAGAATAATTCTATCCAGATTTGAGCAGTCTAACTATTGTAGTTTCCATACACGATCTAGTTTAGGGTGATCAAAATGCAAAAAAATGCAATAAATGGCCCTGTTCTGCATTTGTACAAATCAGAAAAAGGTTTCACAAATCCCAAACAAGGTTTTAATGAATCTATAGCCTCTTTAGAATAATTCCATGCAGATTTGAGCAGTCTAACTATTGTAGTTTCCATACAGGACCTAGTTTTGGCCAATCAAAATGCAAAAAAATGCAGTGAAATGGCCCTTTATGCCCATCGATTTAATTTGCGAATCGGATGCCAACTTCAGCGTCGTGTCTCTGGGCTTGATGTGGCGCTCATGTAACACCCCCACATTTAAAATCACTGCTCCACCCCTGCTAGTGGTGTACAGCGCCATGGAAACATAAACAAAAATAAAGTGTGACTTTTTCTAATGATGGGGTCCCTTTAGGAAAAGTCATAAGATTTCAAGTTGGAAAAAGATAGTTTAAGGTAATTTTTCTACAGCTAAACATGGTAGCTGGGGTTAAGTCCATGTTTAGTTTTTAGTTTTGCCATGTTTTAGTTTTCCCTCATGCCTTAGTTTTCTAGTCCAGGTCCGGTATTTAGTTTTGCCATGTTTTCCCCATAGTTTCTGTTGCTTTGCCATCACCTTCATTCACTTCACCTGTTTTCCCCTCAGCTGCACTCACTCAGTATTTAGTTTCCAGGTTTCCTCATTGTTAAGTTAAGTTAAGTTAGGTGTTTTTTCCATGTTATGTCAAGTCTTTTTTTTTGTTTTGTATTTATTCCACAGTTTAGTTTTTTTTTTTTTTTGTCATCCAGCTCAGCTTCGATTTTTGTTTGAACTTTTGTTTTTGTGAAATAAAGCCTGTTTGCTTTCTACATCTAGTCCGGCTAGTTGGCTGGGGTTTAAAAAATAAAGCGTTTTGCTTCTCAAAACAATATGTGTTCAACAGAGTAATACATTTGCATCACAAAATGGTTCTCCAGGAAAAAGTCAGACCTCACAATCTCTTGGCCCTATTTTCTCTCCCTTCGTATCACTGCCTGCTGCCGACAGCCGACAGCCGCACCTGTTACGGTGTTTGCTGCTCGGTCTGCATGGTCTACACAGCAGGCAGTGATACGAAGGGAGAGAAAATAGGGCCAAGAGATTTCTATTAAAATCTCTGAAAGGACCAAAAAAATAAAGCCATAATAGCAGCAGTGTTTTGAATACTGAGCTTTATTAAACTGGTAAATAGATGTAAAAAAGATGTAAACATTGTGAAGGAGTGATGGATTTGGGGGATTGTGGTGGACCCAAACACTTTAGACTTTATTTAGATAAAGCAAATCTAAAGTGATGAAAAGCAGAAGACTGAACCAACAGGAAGATAACCAGGAGACAAGAAAGCAAACGGAGCAACAATCTGACAATGGCTGAGAGAAAGTGAGGAGCTTAAAAGCGTGAAAAGGCTGATGATGATGATGATGATGATGATGGTTGACCACAGGGAACTAAGCGGAGGGGACTGAGGACAACTGCTGGAGAGTTTGGGGAAACTCAGACCGTGATTGACAGATAAAAACAGAACTGAGGCAAGACACGACTACAGATAAATAAATAAAAACAAGAATAAAAACCAAGAGAATAAATTCTAATTCAGAAATCCAAAATATCAACATCACAAACAAGAACAATAGAAAAGAAATCTGACCCAAAGTCCCAAAATAAGACTTTAATCTTTAAAAATCAGACGGTTTTATTTCCCTTTGGGGGTTTCAGAATGTGACATCCCCTCAGAGAGCTTTGGTTACTGCCCAGCTGCCTTCCACGGATCCATTATTCCGTTTTCACAGCAAATGTCCTGCCTGTGGATCAGTGCGCTTCAGCCTGAGCTCTGAAGCGGGATCTCAGAACAGAGGGAAGATGGTTATGATGATGATGATGATGACAATGATGATGATGATGCGTCCGTGACGAGGCGCGAGGGAAGGGGAGCGCGCGGCGGAGAGAGGCGGCCACAGAGCAGGAGAGAGGAGCTGAGGCAGGCTGGATCCGCGCGCCCTGCGTCTCCTCCCGGTTCATGTTGCGGCGGCAGCGACGTTGATCAACGGCAGCAACAATGTGGTGCATCAACTGCGCCTCGGACAAAACGCCCGCGATCCTCAACAACAAGCTGCTGTACTGGTAAGAAAAACGGCCACAGCGGGGGTCCGGGGAGCGGGAGTCCGGGGGTCCGGGGGTCCGGGGAGCGGAAAGCCGCTCCGCGCCTCCTCCGCACTGGGTGGATAACTGCGGCTTTTCCGCCCGCGGTGCCGCACTGCTGCGCGGCTCTCAGTCCGCGTCGTGCCTCCTCTGGGCGGCTGATGGTGGTGAACCTTTCTGAAATGCGACATGAGAGCTCAGGCTGCGTGTTGGTGGCGCTCAGACTGAGGGTGCTGATGAGAGGAATTAGCGCCATCACGCAGTCGCTGATGGGATCCTGTTCGTGCGCGCAAAAGGAGGCTGTTTGGACTGCGGTGACCTGCCGTTTTAGGCGCGGGGCGGTTTGTTTCCACCTGTGTCCGTGCGTTCCTCCCCTCTGAGCATGTCTCTGCACCTTTCTGCCGAGGTGTGCCATGACTGCAGCCTGTAATAAGTCCTTAAAGTTTTCAGATCAGGGAGGAAAATGTTCATCCTGAGCGGCAGAAACAGCTGAGCGCGCCGCGCATTTCTGCACTTCTGTCACCAGATTTACAAGTTTTACGGATATAAACACATGTTGAAGGAGATTTTTAAGTTTTTGGGTATTTTTTTAAATTATTTTTTGGGGGCTTTTGTGCCTTTAATGCACTCTCAGAAAATAAAGTACAGAATTGTACCTTTAGGGGTACTATGGCTTGTCACTGGGGAAGTACCCAGAAGGTATAGTTTTACCCTTGTGGTTTGTACCTTGCAGAGACCAATCTTTTACCTCTGGTGGCATTTGTGTACCCTTATACTGAAGTAACCTAACACAGACTGTCTATTGTACCCCAGCATGTAGAAAAAAAGGTACATATATGTACCTTTTACCACTTGAGTACATATAGGTACCTTTTGGACCCTCAAAAAGGTACATATATGTACCTTTAGGTCCAATAATTAACCCTAGGGGGTACATTAGATTGTACCTCAAGGGACAAAAAAGGACTCGTACTGTAGCCCTATTTGTGAGAGTGTGGACTGGATAGTTGAAGAGAGACAGGAAGCAGGGGCAGAGAGAGGGGGAACGACATGCAGCAAAGGGACCCAGATTTTTAAGTTTTGATTCAAATTTAAAGTAATGACAAACACTGACAGAGACACGGAGATGGAGTCGTGCTCCAGCATCTGGTGATCAGTGCAGAAATCTGAGCTCTGATTGGCTCTTTAATGGGAGTCGGAGGCAAAGCTGTGCGGCCTGCGGGGCTGAAGGGGGGCAGTTAAAGATGGGTTAGAAGACTCTGTGTGTGTTTATCAGCCTGCAGTGTCCACAGGGTTTCTTCTTCATGTGCAAACTGGCGTGGAAAGATGCTAACATGGGCTCAGATAAGACTAACCTGCGGTCAGTCATCGTCTGACTTCCCTCTGTGGTCCGGATTTTAAGGCCTCAGTTTGTTGGTTTGTGGTCATTTATCATCTTTGTTGTCATCTTCTGCCTGTTGTTGCCTTATTAGCCATTTTGTTTGGTTCTAGTTGCTCTCCGTTGGGTTTTACGAGGACTTTGTATCTAAAATTGTGAAATTTCCTGTTTTCAGTCTCTCCAACAACCAACTTTACTGTTTTTAGAAAATAGAAACAAATCTATGAATCGGTGCAGCAACACATGGAAGCTTCTCCAACCAGCAGGTTACCTGCTGACAGGTGAGGGTGTCAGGATGGGATATAACAGCAGCTTCCACCAAAGGTTCAGCCTCTCCAACAAGGATGGGTCGTGGCTCACCGCTTTGGGCCAAAACGCCATCAGAGAATCATCAATAAGTTCAGCAAATGTTTCTCAGGAAAAGATCAGGAAAAGACCAGGAAAAGATTAGGAAAAGATCAGGAAAAGATCAGAAAAGACTACACTGTAACGAATTGCTGTATATTTACGGTGGATTTACAACAGTATCCGACTGTATTTGACAATAATTGTAAAATACTGTTGAGTATTCATCGCTCACATGTTAACAGGTAAATCAGTCATTTAACAAACACCAGTAGATAACTGTAATTTAACAGCATAAAACAGTATTTGTAATGAATTGATGTCCAAATCCAAAATACATTATTATACTGTTAAATAAATTACGGTAGATGCGCTGTAAAATTACTAAAACAGTTGTCATGTACTGTAATCCGAAAAACAGTAATATACTGTTAAAATAAATAACAGTAGTTGCACTGTAATATAACAACAAAATACTGGCGTCCCTGCTGCCAGTATTTTACTCTTATTTTACAGGGAAATTCTTTACAGTGTAGGTTTGAAGAGTCAGAAATATATATATAATTAATAAATAAATAATCAGAAATAAGACTAAAGGTTCAAACTAATCCAGAAATGACAGATTTAAGTTTTGTTGCATTTTAAGAAATGTTTCCGGACACATTTTGTCTGTATTTGTGGTCATGTGAGTGTGGCTGGGGTCATGTTGGGTCCGCATATTCTCCTGGATAGTTAACAGTGTACAAAATGAAGCAGGTTTGCATCGCTGAGCAGCACCAGCTGATCCAGATAGACCCTGCAAACTGTGGCTCTGACTCAGGAGGCCTCCTGACCCGTCGTGGGGCCCCCAGGGCCCCCTGGGGTTGGTGCCTTTGGGGCCGTTCAGTAATCCAGTCGTGCACATGTAGACCAGAGTATCAGCCTGACCTCATTCCGACCCCGATGCAGTCAAACACACACTGACGCAGGGAGAAGTCATGAAGTCAACACAGTTTCTCACCATGTGATGACATCATGAATAAGGCTGAAACCAGCTTATTGGTAATATGACTCAAGTAAAAGTAAAAAGTAGTCATCCAAATAATTACTTGAGTAAGAGTAAAAAAGTGCTCGGTGAAAAAACTACTCAAGTACTGAGTAACTGTTGAGTAACGTCTGATTTATTTGTTAACACAAGCATTCAATCAGACAGACAAAAATACTAAATAATCATCTTTAGGCAAATTAGAGTTCATCCAATTGATCAAATAAATTAAAATGAATTAATTAATTATAAAATGGCTTAAATTAAAATAATCCAGGTAAATTCAAGAACTTAAATAAAAAATAAAAGAGACTTAGGAAATGTTTAAAACATATGTAACCCATATGTAACCTAAAAAACAAACATTCACCTATCCATGGGGGAAAAAACGAGTTTAGGAAACTTAGCGCTACATGTTTCCTCAGGTTAGATGTTGAGTTTCTGCTGAAATGTGCGTTTGTTTTGGTTGGCACAGAAGACACATAATGTAGCTGCTGTTTCTCACTCTTTGTAAGGTAAACATGCTTTCAGTATGAGGCCTCGTCTGCGTCTTCATTTCCCACCGTTGGTTCTGACATTTTTCATCTGTTTCTTTGTTTGTTTGCTACGACTGCTAATGCTAAAGCTAACCCGTCCCGCCGCTGAGATCGAGTATGGTCACGTGACCAGACTGCACGGCTGCGTCTGATTGGTGGAACACAGTCAGGTGGTAGAGCCTTTGGCGGAAGTCTCTCTCTCTGTCAGAATAAAACATTAAAATGAGGCGTATGCGGGGGGATAAAAATAATGAGGCGTAGAATACCAAAGAGGTAAGAAGAAAAGTAACCAGCTCATTGTAGCCTAATGTAGCGGAGTAAGAGGACAGTTTCTGCTGCACACATCTACTCAAGGAAAAGTAAAAAGGATAGAGATTTAAAACTACTCCTGGAAGTATAATGTTTTCAAAAACTTACTCAAGTAAATGTAACTGAGAAAGATTGAGGACACCTTGCTGTCGGGAGTCTTTTCCCGCTCCGTGCATCTGTTGGTTTGTGTTGAGTTTTCATAAGATGTAAAAGGCCGAACCTTGCAATGGTGCTTAAGATGGATTTTATTCCTGAGCCTTGCACAGCCCTGTTTGGTGTCGTCCCCCCCACTTACGACACCTAATCTCCCTGTGACAAAGCGCCGGGTATTGGCCTCTACAACCCTATTGGCCAGACGCCTGATTTTGTTTAAGTGGAAACATGTTCTCCCCCCTTCACACAACAGCTGGCTTAAGGAGGTCCTAACTCATATCAAACTTGAGAAGGTTAGAATCCCACTTGCGGGTTCTGGTAATGTTTTCAACGAAGCCTGGCAGCCCTTTATTGAATATCTAGACAGAACTTTCTCCTTTTTCTGTGTTTTACTTTCTTTTCCTCTACTATCAGTGGCTGGGAAGGGATAATGGGTAACTAAGATTCAGTCATTGAAGCCGTTCTGGCTTAAGTTAACTTGTTTTTTCAGCATACGCGGTAAGACAATCCTCTTACTACTTTTTAATAAGTCTACCTAGATACATTATATGTGTCAAGTATTGCTGTATATGAACGAAAAATCTAATAAAAAAATTTATAAATAAATAAGATGTAAAAGAAGTTCACTTCTTCCCTGCTTCCGGGCTGCCGGGTCTCTCAGCTGTTTGGCTGTTTGGTCGCTGCCTCCCGCTGGTGCACCTGTTCTCAGTGGAGATGCTCCATGTTTGTGAGGTCAAGTTGTTTTCCTGCTTGTTGTCCTAAAGATGGCCGCACACTGAGAGGCTTCAGCCTGCTTATGAGCTCACTGTTTGACAGGAATCTGATGGACTCGGCTTCCATGTTACTATGGCTGCTCGATGGCAGGTTGAGACGAGTCATGAGAGCACCCAACTAGATTTAAACAATGACTGCAGTCTTTATTACAGTGTGTATATTTGCTGCTTAGATTCTGTTTCTTTTCACACTGCTTCTCTCTTGATTTGAACTGAGGGAATGAAATCCATGAGTTATGCTGTGCATTTTTTGGCCTTCATCTATCCTGTTTCAGGGTTTTTTGGTGTCGGTTTGGCTCAACTGCATCAGTGTCACGCTGTTCAGGTGCTGTTTACCGACTGGTTAGATGGCCAACAAAGGTCATACCAGCAGACACACTGCAGGATTTATTCTAAATGTCATAAATCTTTGGTCCAATGCAGCTGCTTTTGTTGGCTAAACAGGTGCTGTCCGCCCTCTTAGGACATCACCTGTTTCGTCCCAGCTTCTTACGCACTTATTTGTTTTCTAAGTTGTCTTCCCATGTGTCTCGGTACCTAACTTACCGCACTTACTCTAGCACTAGTTATGCTCTTAGCTGTTTGGTTTTGGAAGGAAATGCACTTATGATTTCTTTTGACCTGAAGTTCTTTTCCCTACCGATGTGGAACACTCTTATTGTAAGTCGCTTTGGATAAAAGCGTCTGCAGAATGACCGTAACGGCTATGATCAGAGATAATCCCAACGATTCTTTGAGTTATCCTTTTTCCCAGGACGGTGCGTCCTTACCCTGTTAGAAGAAGGATGTGAAACCTCTGCTTTATGACCAACAGACCTGCTTCCAGCTCCTCACCTGCGTCCTACTCCTCATCTTGAAGGCATATTTAACGGGGCTTTGGGGTTATTTGGATGGCGAGATGCTCCTCAACAGCCAACAGTCTTCAAACCTAATTCTTGGGCATTGGTTGCATGTAAGATAACTGAGCTTGACGTCTCCCTCGGAGGCCTCTTATATCGGGTGTTTAGTTTTGTATACAGTAAAAAAAGAGCTAATTTGCCGTCATTGACATCACAGATCCTACAACAGACCTCTGCTGTCACCTTGCATTGCTGAAGTTATCGAGCAGCTCTAATCGGGACTCTCTTGGGACTAATTTGCAACGTAAAGAGTTTAAATATTTCGCTTCACAGTGAGATGCCCAGCTGTGGTGCAGCGAGAGCTGAAGGACAGGCTCAGTATCTGTCATCTGATGATGAAGTACAGCAAGTTAAAGGGATATTTCGCCTCTTTTGACATGAAGCTGTATGACATCCCATATTAGCAACATCATTTCTGAACATCTTCTTACCCCCTGCTGCGTCCTGTGAGCAGAGTTCCAGCCTCGTTTTGGTGTTGATGAAGGTAGTCCGACTAGTTGGCTGGGGTTTAAAAAATAAAGCGTTTTGCTTCTCAGAACAATATGCGTTCAACAGAGTAATACATTTGCATCACAAAATGGTTCTCCAGGAAAAAGTCAGACCTCACAATCGCTTGGCCCTATTTTCTCTCCCTTCGTATCACTGCCTGCTGTGCAGACCGAGCAGCAAACACCGTCACGCCCATGGGGTTTTCTGCATGTTTATAGTTCTATGTTTTATCACGTTTTAGGTTGTTTATGTTTTGGTTTTTGAGTTCATGTTTTAGTCAGGTCTTGCCATTGTTTTCCCCCTCTCTTCCCATGCCAGGTTATTAGTTTCACTCATGTCACCTGTTTGTCATTGTCCCCAGCTGCACTCACTCACCAATCACTCTCAGTTCCCTATTTAGTTTCCAGGCTCCCCTTTCAATTTGTGATTTCTTCCCACGATCTCACCATTCCCTTGCTACGCCACGCTACGCCCTAAAGATAAGTGTTATTCATGTTCTTTTTGTTTTTCCTTAGCCATGTTTTATTTTCCAAGGTTTAGTTTTGATATCCGGCTCAGCCACGCTTTTTGTTTTGTTGTTAAGTTTATAAATAAACCAAGTTTTGCTTTTTACATCTTTTGAGTCCGCATCCGTGTCCTGCCAACCCACCCCGTTGTGACGGTAACGGGCGCGGCTATCGGCAGGCGGCAGCAGGCAGTGATACGAAGGGAGAGAAAATAGGGCCAAGCGATTGTGAGGTCTGACTTTTTCCTGGAGAACGATTTTGTGATGCAAATGTATTACTCTGTTGAACGCATATTGTTTTGAGAAGCAAAACGCTTTATTTTTTTAAACCCCAGCCAACTAGCCGGACTACCTTCATCAACACCAAAACGAGGCTGGAACTCTGCTCACAGGACGCAGCAGGGGGTAAGAAGATGTTCATAAATGATGTTGCTGATATGGGATGTCATACAGCTTCATGTCAAAAGAGGCGAACTGTCCCTTTAAAAGTGAAACAGAAACTTTTATGGAAAATGAGCCCAGAGTGAGACAGATGTGCTGAGTCTGTCAGAGTAACCAGAGAGTGTGAAGGTGAACGAATGGCTGAAGTTGGTCAGATAAAAAGGGGAAAAGAATCGAGTGTCGTCACCTGTTCTTCACTAATGACTTTATATTTATATTTTTAAACAGTTTTTTTTAAATAGTTTTTTAAATTCTTAGATTGTTTTTAAAGTGTTTATAATTGTATAAACATTTTTATTGCTTTGTTATGTCTTGCTTCTGGATGCTTGAATTTCCTTCGGGATCAAAGTATCTATCCATCTATACATCCATCTATCTATCTATGTATCTATCCATCAGCCTCTCAGATCTCGCTGTGGCTGAACCTTACAGAGCAGGACGGGGACGTTTGTCTTATTTTGCTCAGTAAATGTCTGATTATTGGAAGAAATTAACACAGAATGATCCAAGTGAAAGAAATGAATCTTTCAGACTTTCTCTCCTTGGGTTGATTGAGAAGTTTTCCTCCTTTCGGGGGTAAACGGCATCGATCCGCCTCGGTGATGAATGCGCTGTCGGTTTGGACCCGATCAGCTGATGGCTGTCCTAACGTCTTCTTATCTGACCTCAGACGTTCACAGCGATGCTGCTGACAGACCGACCGTCTGCCACGAACACAGTTTGAGTCGTGTGACACGAACAGACGGCGTCATCACAGATATCAGCTGTTTTTAGCTCTGCTCTGTCAGAGCTGCAACCTCACAGGATTATTTTAGCTTTTAAGTTATCGACTCTACTTTTATTATTATTTCCACATGAGAATATAACGACTGTAACTCATTTATCTTTAATGGAAGGAGATGGAAACCATTATAAAATGCTATTTCAAAGTTAAAAGTTAATATGATAATAATGATGACAACATTATCATAATGCTTTATGATGACTTAGGGGATTCTTTATTCATGATGTTGGTGTTAATGGACTTTTATTTGATTTAATTCAGATTTATTTGAATCTCATTTCTGTGCTGGAACTGAAAGAAAGTTTTTCTGACTGATCAACAGTTCTCCAGCTCCCTGAAGCTCTTTCAGAGTTTTTCTTTGGACATTTTTTACTTTTTCACTCATCTTCAGTCCATTTTTTCTTTGTTAAAGCAGGGCTCAGTAATACGGGGTTTGTTTACCATGCAATACACACCCCAAAGCTATAGGGGGAGCTCCGTAGAAAATAGGCGACAGTCTAGCCAGACTGTCGTAAACCCACCAGAGGCAATTTACGGTTTATTTGTCCTGGGTCCGCATGAGAAAGTGAACACAGTCACACACACACAAATAGTAAGTTGCAAGCGCTGTTTCGGGCTAAGGCCACCAGATGGAGATGGAAATGTCACCGTTTTCATCGGAACGGGTCAGCCAAGCAAACTGATGATTGCCAAGCAATTTTATGACCATGAAAAAGTTGCATAGCATGTCTTTAAGCCACTGAACTCTGAGCTATGAAGCATTCAGGCAGGAAAAAGGCTCCTAAGTCAAGGGATGAACCAGTATTGTGTCCAACTTAGCAAAGAAGCCGTTTTAAACTGGATCTTTAGGCACTTTGTTCCCAGCAGCCTGTCACAGAGACACATCATTTGTTCCCATTTCTTTAGCTGCATCTCTGAAAAACAGCTTCATAGTTTCAACTTTTATTCAAATTTTCCCGTCATTCAAATGACTGTTTCGCATTAACAACTCTTTCTAGTTATTATTATTCCGCCAGTTTTCGGCACCCAACTACTCCTGCATACTTTCAGCTATTTCTATAATTTTGGTATCAAAACGTTCAGCTCTTTCAGCAGATTCCTGCTATCATTGTTGGTGTTTTTAACTTTTACACTTTTTAAGATATTCAACTTTTATTCAAATGTTCCCGTCATTCAAATGAATGGAAACTGCTTTCAGCTCTTCCAAATCATCTCCCTATTTCCAACCTAACTACTTCTGCATACTTTCGGCTAGAGACACCATTCAAACTTTAAATGGGTCGCAAGACATTCAGCTATTACCAATTGTTTCAGCTTTTTCAAATCTTCAGCCAATTTTGAAATATGACAGTTTCAAAAACATGAACATTTTGCTCCTTCTTGATTTTTATGAATGAGCACACAGTTGAACGCGTGCTGATAAGTTTCAAATTTTTCAGTTTTTTCAAACAAATTCCTCTAACTTTCATACAGTTTAACTTACAGAAACAAATTATACCTTAAAATGTAGGAAAATTTGTCCTCTTTCAGCCAATGTAACTACTAAAGAGCTCACATTTACAGAATTTCAGCTATGAGCCGAGATCAACCTCTCAAATTCTCTGACTAACTCCAATGTTAAGTTTGGTAGTTCACAAAAATCACAAAATCCCTTCAACCAATTCCTCAGCAACAGTTTTTACTGCTAAAATTGAACCATTTTCAGCTTTCTTAGCACGGTCAGCTATCCCCATTCAGCTCATAAGCATTCTCACAAGTTCCTGTATTATTTCACTGTCATTTTAAATGAAAAGACGTTCTTCTGGCCAACATTTTCTGAGCTGTTGGGCTTTAAATCTTCTATTTTTATGCTTTCCCAGGCCTTCTTTTATCTGAACTTGCAGGAGATGATTGAATTCACAGTTTAGCTTCCTGTTAGTGGTCCTCGGTGCAGCTTCATCTCAGCACCAAGAGGAGCCATCCTCAGCCTGGTGGTAGAGGTGGGAATTCAGCCCCCTCTCCCAGCAGAATGGCGCTTCATTAGCTCTCTGCTCTGCCGGTGGGAGTGCTGAGGAAGAAAAGGCAGAAACTGAGTCACGGAGGCTGCCGGGGAGCGTTGCTGAAGGAGTTGACTCAGCTGCATTGTTGCTTTAATCCCACGGGAGCGAGGCTGTTGCCTGGAAACCTCCGAACGGACTCCGAACTGACTCCTCGCTCACGCTTTCTGGGACGCATTCAGGCTTTAGAATCTGCTGGAAATGCTGAGCAGGACGGATGCCGCAGGACACGTTATGCACACTACAGACCATTGTTCTCCGGTTTAGGACAGGACAACATATTAATGACTTTGCTGCTGTTTGAGCCAAAGATCCTGAGCTGTCCTGATGTTATAATCTGAGGGGTTCATCCTCTGGGAAGCAGAATATTCTTCAGTAAAAAGGGGAACATTTGCCCTCTTTTTCGTGCTAAAGGAAGCAGTTGATCCACCTGAGACACCGAATATCAACTGAGGGTCCATCAGTCTGCTGAGCATTCAATCAGAGACCCGCCAGACTCTGACTCCACTAATGGACTCGTGGGAATCAGTGTAAACACAAGAAGGAAACTGATTGGAGTGACTGATTTTAGCAACAGAACGGATAAACTTGTGTTTGCATCTGTGAACATACTGATTAGAATTCTTTCCCACATTCTTCTGCTGAATGAAGTCTTCATAAATCCTTAATTCCAAACAATAAAAACCCAAGTTCACTGTATTTTTCAGCTCATGTGCAGTTAATGGCACATGAGCAGGAGTCCCAGTTCGGTCTGGTTATATCCCAGGGACTGAATCCACAGAAAGGACAGAAGAAGGAATGCATGAAGCATTTAATGCTCATTAGTCCTTTAAAGAGGCCGAGCTGCAACAGCTGTTAGCATCTGGCAGCTGCAGCTGGTGCATGCGTACGGTGTGACAGACACCTTCAAGCAATCGATTTCAAGTTCAGGGCAGCTGACTCCAGTAACAGCCAAGAAGGCGAGTTTAATACAGCTAGCTTCAGCGTGCTAATAACCACAGCAGCTGTTACTAGCTTCAGCGTGCTAATAACCACAGCAGCTGTTACTAGCTTCAGTGTGCTAATAACCGCAGCAGCTGTTACTAGCTTCAGTGTGCTAATAACCGCAGCAGCTGTTACTAGCTTCAGTGTGCTAATAACCGCAGCAGCTGTTACTAGCTGCTTTATTAGCCTGTTACTAGCTGGTTATTAGCGTGCTAATAACCAAAGCAGCTGTTACTAGCTGCTTTATTAGCCTGTTACTAACTTTTTAGCATGCTAATAACCAAAGCAGCTGTTACTAGCTGCTTTATTAGCCTGTTACTAACTTTTTAGCGTGCTAATAACCAAAGCAGCTGTTACTAGCTGCTTTATTAGCCTGTTACTAGCTTTTTAGCGTGCTAATAACCAAAGCAGCTGTTACTAGCTGCTTTATTAGCCTGTTACTAGCTTCAGCGTGCCAATAACCAAAGCAGCTGTTACTAGCTTCAGCGTGCTAATAACCAAAGCAGCTGTTACTAGCTGCGTTATTAGCCTGTTACTAGCTGGTTATTAGCGTGCTAATAACCAAAGCAGCTGTTAGCCTCGGCAGGATGGCTCTCCTTTATTTGCTGCAGCCTGCTGCTTAGCGACCACAGTTGATTCCACAGATGGAAGTTTTTCAGAGCAGGAAAAAGTAGAGCGATCAGAAGCTGCTCTGGGAGGGAAGTGGCCTCCAGCTGCAGAAATCTGCCGCCTGCTCAAAGGTTCTGAATTCAGTCACTTTTGCTGCAACATAGATGCTCTGGGTGTGTCTCCTGCAGATAAACTGACTCCTCTTTACAGCTGCTGCCAGCATCTTGTAAAGATCTTCTGTAAAGAAAGGGATGAGAGCTGCTTTGACTCCGTTAGTTTTAATCTGAATTACTGGAGCTCGAGTGCACCAACAGTACGTTATACTCTGAGCACTGAATACTGTGAGCCAGCTGTTGGTTTTAACAGTGAAGCAGGGAGGCATTCATCTTGGTTTTGGGTGTTTTCTTTTAATCAGACAGCAACAGAATATCAGCGGGATGGTGAGGCTTGTGTTTCATGATTAAAGGTTGTCTCAGCACTGCGTGGGCACTCTGAGGCAGGAAGTCTTGTTGCTTCGCTGCTGTTTTAAGACATCAGCAAATTCCAGGCTTGGCCTCATCCTTCCTCCCCACTGCCACGGCCTTTATGAGCAGTGTGACAACAAGAAGCCGAGCTCTTTTACAGCAGCTAGCGAAGCATTGGTCAGGACCTCCAGCTCGCTGCTTCCTGTTTATCTTCTGTTTTCTCCTTTTCCATCCTGATTAGCTTTCCATTTATTTTGTTTCCCACTTGGATCCCACGTCAGTTGTTTGATAGATGGAGTCACGCTGTGATGTTGGAGGAGTAATAACACGAATCAAATCAGTAAAACAACAATGTTGCTGCTGAAGGCCACAAAGAATTCAATTGTCCTCCATTTTTTGACTAAATGGCATCTTAGAAAATGGCTTCGAGCCATGAAAGAATCGCAGGTTATTGTCTTCATTTTGCACAGGTTGAATCTCTTAAACACTGTTTAAGTGATCCCACACATGGGATTCTTCTTCTGAAGATTGATATAACTGCAGCCTCTGCGACCAGTCAGGCTTCCTTAATTTAATTCAATTCATTTTTATTTATGTAGCGCCAAATACAACAAATGTCATCTCAAGGCACTTAGATAATAAAGTCCAATTCAAGCCAATTGGAGTTCAATTCATTGTAATCATAATTATTTACAAAATAATCCAATTAATTCATATAGAGCCAATTCAAAAACAATTTCCTAGCTAAGGAAACCAACAGATTGCACCGAAACTTGTCTTCAGTCCAATCTCCCGTCCTGAGCGTGCCTGTGGCGACTGTGGAGAGAAACGACTCCCTTTGAACAGGAAGAAACCTCTGGCAGAACCAGACTCAGGAAGGGTGGCCATCAGAACCAGAACCAGGAAGGGTGGCCATCAGAACCAGACTCAGGAAGGGTGGCCATCAGAACCAGAACCAGGAAGGGTGGCCATCAGAACCAGACTCAGGAAGGGTGGCCATCAGAACCAGACTCAGGAAGGGTGGCCATCAGAACCAGAACCAGGAAGGGTGGCCATCAGAACCAGAACCAGGAAGGGTGGCCATCAGAACCAGACTCAGGAAGGGTGGCCATCAGAACCAGAACCAGGAAGGGTGGCCATCAGAACCAGACTCAGGAAGGGTGGCCATCAGAACCAGACTCAGGAAGGGTGGCCATCAGAACCAGAACCAGGAAGGGTGGCCATCAGAACCAGAACCAGGAAGGATGGCCATCAGAACCAGACTCAGGAAGGGTGGCCATCAGAACCAGAACCAGGAAGGGTGGCCATCAGAACCAGAACCAGGAAGGGTGGCCATCAGAACCAGACTCAGGAAGGGTGGCCATCAGAACCAGACTCAGGAAGGGTGGCCATCAGAACCAGAACCAGGAAGGGTGGCCATCAGAACCAGAACCAGGAAGGGTGGCCATCAGAACCAGACTCAGGAAGGGTGGCCATCAGAACCAGAACCAGGAAGGGTGGCCATCAGAACCAGAACCAGGAAGGGTGGCCATCAGAACCAGAACCAGGAAGGGTGGCCATCAGAACCAGAACCAGGAAGGGTGGCCATCAGAACCAGAACCAGGAAGGGTGGCCATCAGAACCAGAACCAGGAAGGGTGGCCATCCGCCTCCACCAGCTGGGGTTTGAGAGGACAGAAAGGGGACAACAAACACTGTAACACCATTCAAAGGATACCTGTTGGAACAGGGAAACACGAGTTAATGACCACAATAATGTCACATGTACATAAAGAGAGTAAAGTGAGGAAAGGTGTGACAGATGAGGCCCCCCAGCAGGCTGGGCCTATAGCAGCTTAACTATGGGATGTTTCAGGATCACCTGAGCCATCCCTAACTATAAGCTTTATCAGAAAGGAAAGTTTAAGCCTGGTGTGAAAAGTGGAAAGGGTGTCTGCTTCCTGAGAGGGGCCTGATAACTGAAGGCTCCCCCTCCCAAACTGGCAGCTGGTTCCTCAGAGAGGGGCCTGATAACTGAAGGCTCTGCCTCCCAAACTGGCAGCTGGTCCCACAGAGAGGGGCCTGATAACTGAAGGCTCTGCCTCCCAAACTGGCAGCTGGTTCCACAGAGAGGGGCCTGATAACTGAAGGCTCTGCCTCCCAAACTGGCAGCTGGTTCCACAGAGAGGGGCCTGATAACTGAAGGCTCTGCCTCCCAAACTGGCAGCTGGTTCCACAGAGAGGGGCCTGATAACTGAAGGCTCTGCCTCCCAAACTGGCAGCTGGTTCCACAGAGAGGGGCCTGATAGCTGAAGGCTCTGCCTCCCAAACTGGCAGCTGGTTCCACAGAGAGGGGCCTGATAACTGAAGGCTCTGCCTCCCAAACTGGCAGCTGGTTCCACAGAGAGGGGCCTGATAACTGAAGGCTCTGCCTCCCAAACTGGCAGCTGGTTCCACAGAGAGGGGCTTGATAACCGAAGGCTCTGCCTCCCAAACTGGCAGCTGGTTCCACAGAGAGGGGCCTGATAACTGAAGGCTCTGCCTCCCAAACTGGCAGCTGGTTCCACAGAGAGGGGCCTGATAACCGAAGGCTCTGCCTCCCAAACTGGCAGCTGGTTCCACAGAGAGGGGCCTGATAACTGAAGGCTCTGCCTCCCAAACTGGCAGCTGGTTCCTCAGAGAGGGGCCTGATAACTGAAGGCTCTGCCTCCCAAACTGGCAGCTGGTTCCACAGAGAGGGGCCTGATAACTGAAGGCTCTGCCTCTCAAACTGGCAGCTGGTTCCACAGAGAGGGGCCTGATAACTGAAGGCTCTGCCTCCCAAACTGGCAGCTGGTTCCACAGAGAGGGGCCTGATAACTGAAGGCTCTGCCTCCCAAACTGGCAGCTGGTTCCACAGAGAGGGGCCTGATAACTGAAGGCTCTGCCTCCCAAACTGGCAGCTGGTTCCACAGAGAGGGGCCTGATAACTGAAGGCTCTGCCTCCCAAACTGGCAGCTGGTTCCACAGAGAGGGGCCTGATAACTGAAGGCTCTGCCTCCCAAACTGGCAGCTGGTTCCACAGAGAGGGGCCTGATAACTGAAGGCTCTGCCTCCCATTCTGCTTTTAGAAACTCTGGGAACCACAAGTAAACCTGCAGTTTGCGAGTGAAGTGCTCTGTTGGGAAAATATCTTATAATGAGATCTTTAAGACTCCCACTTCTCTGCTTTGGCCGGCTGAAACTCCTCCACGTTTCTCTCCGTCACCTCGACCTCAGACTCTATAACACGATTCCTCTCCTCGCTCTTTCTCGCTTTGCGAAGGTCTTCCCCCTCAGATCACAGGGTTTTGTGTTTTCAGCTCAACCTTCAGGAAGAAAAACCACCGTCATGAAATTACAGGAAGAGCTCGTTTTGTATTGTTATACAAGAAGAACATTTTTATTGGAAATGTTTCCATGGATCTGTGTTTTTTAAAGTCTTCTGCTTTGTTAGTTAATTGAAATTTGTGGAATTTCTCGGTGTGTGTTGGTTGTTAATGAGCTTTTTAATGCAGATTAGGATTTTTTTTGTTATCATTCTACACCAAAACTAAGGATCTCCAAAGCAACATGGTCTGATAAACTGTGTTTATTTTGTCAAGCAGATTGAGAAATTCCCACTTTGAACGTATGAACCAGTCACTGTGATGTTCTAAAAGACAGTTTACTCTGAAAAAGGGGGTCCTGGTAAATACTTGGTCTGTAAGCAGGGGTTTCCAGATGTTTATATTCTGCAGAAAGCAGCCAATCAGTGTGCTGTTTAATCTGCAGTGGACATTACTGTGGCTCCACATTTGAGTATTTTCCCACATCAGTTTGCACATTAAGCTGGTTTCATCTGGAGGGAAGACGCGTGCAAAGAATGCTGTATTTTTTGAGAATGTATCAGTCAGAGCTTTCCGTGCTTCCACAGAACTAATGTACCTCAGTGATGATTATCTGGGAGCTGGAGGCAGTTTTCATCATGTGGCCTCCTGTAGCTACTGAAACATACGGAATATATCAGTGCTGGGAAGCTTAGGAAACGATTAAAATATTTAATCTGATTGATCACGATTAATCGCATTTGTACGCAGAATCCAAAAATGAATCCAAAAGTAGTGTATAGCTTTTAGCATTTAGCTTTATTTTAAATGTGCTGCCATATGAATGAAAGTGCCATAACATTTGTTGTGCAAACACACTTTTAACATCAGCATCTTTCTGTAGTTTTTATGTAGAAGCCTCGCTCCACTGTCTGTTTCCTTGAATGACTTGCTGCTATCAGTTGTGTGTTTTGCCTTTAAGTGATATTTTAGACTGGAACTACTACGCTGAGAAGACAATTCAACTTGGCAGAGTTTACAGATGACTTTGGTTCTGTCGACTCCGCCGTCTGGAAGAACTTTAACATGAAAATGGCCGAGTAAAAGTTCCGTACCCTTCTCCATGTTTGGTGGATCCGCCGATTACTTTCTTTTCCGGTTCCACAGCAGACAGCAGCAGACTTTTACAAAATAAAAGCCCGTGAGCGACAGACTTTTACAAAATAAAAGCCTGTGAGCGACAGACTTTTACAAAATAAAAGCCTGTGAGCGACAGACTTTTACAATAATAAAATAAATAATAAAACCTGCGTTAATGCGTGATAAAATATTTATCGACGTTAAATAATTAACGAGTTAACGCGATAATAACGAGTTAACTCGCCCGGCCCTAAATGAAATATAACTCAACAGAAAACTGATCTGCTGAATCTTTACAGCCCTTTAACTACGTTTACATGGATGAAAATATGCTGATTATGAACTGATTAAGACACATCCTGCTGCTGTGCATCCCATAATGTTATGGGCAGTTTTTAGGAGCTCTGTCATGTGTTTTGGGTTTTGTTCTCGCTGTTCTGGTGGCTTGTTGCAGCAGCGGCTCCAGCTGAGTTCACTGCAGAAAAGGCAGAAACTGTCAACAAACCGTCGTCTTTAGATCAGGGGGGATAGTCCGAATGTTTCTCTGCGTGAGGAGTGATGTCACAGAGTACCTGCACATCCCTGCATCAGGGTCTGAGCAGAGCCCCCTTTTTTTTGTCAGATTCTGATGATGAAAACTCTGGGAAAACAAAAGGGAGACGGCTGAAGTCATCCTGTTGTATTCTGCAGGTTCAGGGCTGAGTCCTTCCTTCTGCTTCCCCAGACTGAAGCATGATGCAGCAGAATGCTAACGACCCCGCGCTGCTCGGTATCTGTGGGCGGATGATGGGAGCTCATACCGTCTGCACAGCTCAGATCCTACATACACAGCGAGCAGTTTTTACTGCAGCAGGGGGAGAAGCCGGCTCTTATAAACAGCCTGCAATGCTCCAACTGTGGCGTGTGTGTGTGTTTGTGAAAGATTAATCAGTGTTTTGTGCTCTGCAGTATTTCGTGGGCTTCAAACACCCCCAGAAGAGCAGAGCAACCAGAAGGTGCTGAGATCTGTGTGTGCGTCTGCGTGACTGTGGTTGGTGTGTTAAAATGTGTCGAAAATAATTGGCTGAGCGAGACGGTAACAGTCAGCCTTCCAGGGCTGGAAATTAACACCCGCCAACCCTCCAACTGCAGGTAAAAAGCAGCCGAGGCGGCCGGCGTTGTTTCAGGACAACATGGCGGCAGTCTGCGCCATCACAGCGCCGGGCCGCCTCCAAAGGTCTGTGGAGTATTCCTGCAATACAAGCTCCTATCCAACCGTTAATCCCAACACTCAGATGTCACACATATGGACTGTAAAAGAGACAAAATCATCAAAGGGTCCCCGCTCTGTGTGAAGGGATTTAATATTTCTTGTTAAAAAGACACAGAGATCAATTAACAGACTCATTTAGATTGAGAGAGGCAGAAAGATGATAACTTCAGAGGTCTAACAACCACAAAGAGACATAAATCAGCCAATAACTGAACAAAACAACCAAAAATGGGACAAGGAGTCGTGAAATTATTCAAACAAAACGAGGGACAAAGACAAATAAATGATAAAATGTCACAAATAAGTTCAAAACCGACCTCAAAGAGACTAAATTATCTCAGAGAGGAACAAGAAAACCAGCAAAAACACATGCAAACATATCTAAATGTGCAAAATCTGACCCAAAACTGACCACAAAGAGACATAAAACAGCCAATAACCGAACAAAACAACCAAAAATGGGACATGGAGTCGAGAAATTATTCAAACAAAACAGCAACAAAGACAAATAAATGATAAAATGTCACAAATAAGTTCAAAACTGACCTCAAAGAGACTAAATGATCTCCGAGAGGAACAAGAAAACCAACAAAAACACATGCAAACATGTCTAAATACGCTGAATCTGACCCAAAATGGCCAGAAGTAAAGGCCTAAAAGCGTTGCTGAAAGACTAGAAGCGACACCCAGAGGCTGGTCTTGGAGGGTCAGGTGGATATTTACGTGTTGTGTTGTCTCAATATCTGAGTTCTAACTGCACTGCAGTGTTAGAGAGAGACGGAGGGAGGACACAGCTGCAGCTTTCAGGCTGAATATGAAGGATCTGAAGTTACGGCGCTCTGCTGCCCTCCTTCAGGGAAGCTTTACGATTCTGAGAATGCAAAGAAAGAACGAGGGGTTTGCACCTTTAAACACAGAGAGGCTCACTTCTGCCAGCAGCCAGAAAATGTACTCGAGTAAAAGTACTGTTACTTCAGAATAATATGACTCAAGTAAAAGTAAAAAGTATTAAACCAAATAATTACTTGAGTGAGAGTAAAAAAGTGCTCGGTGAAAAAACTACTCAAGCACTGAGTAACTGTTGAGTACCGTCTGATTTATTTGTTAACACAAGCATTCAATCAGACAGACAAAAATACTAAATAATCATCTTTAGGCAAATTAGAGTTCATCCAATTGATAAAATAAATTAAAACGAATTCATTAATTACAAAATAGCTTAAATTAAAATAATCCAGGCAAATTCAAGAACTTCAGTTAAAAATAAAAGAGACTTAGGAAATGTTTAAAACATATGTAACCCATATGTAACCTAAAAAACAAACATTCACCTATCCATGGGGGGAAAAACGAGTTTAGGAAACTTACCGCTACATGTTTCCTCAAGTTAGATGTTGAGTTTCTGCTGAAATGTGCGTTTGTTTTGGTTGACACAGAAGACACATAATGTAGCTGCTGTTTCTCACTCTTTGTAAGGTAAACATGCTTTCAGTATGAGGCCTCGTCTGCGTCTTCATTTCCCACCGTTGGTTCTGACATTTTTCATCTGTTTCTTTGTTTGTTTGCTACGACTGCTAATGCTAAAGCTAACCCGTCCCGCCGCTGAGATCGAGTACGGTCACGTGACCAGCCTGCACGGCTGCGTCTGATTGGTGGAACACAGTCAGGTGGTAGAGCCTTTGGTGGAAGTCTCTCTCTGTCAGAATAAAACATTAAAATGAGGCGTACGCGGGGGGATAAAAATAATGAGGCGTAGAATACCAAAGAGGTAAGAAGAAAAGTAACCAGCTCATTGTAGCCTAATGTAGCGGAGTAAGAGGACAGTTTCTGCTGCACACATCTACTCAAGTAAAAGTAAAAAGTATAGAGATTTAAAACTACTCCTAGAAGTATAATGTTTTCAAAAACTTACTCAAGTAAATGTTACTCAAGTAAATGTAACTCAAGTAAATGTAACTCGTTACTACCCACCTCTGCCAGCAGCAGCATTGTTCAGTAGTTTTTTATTTTGAATATTTGTCTAAGAAATTATGTGATTTGACTGTAGCAGCCGCTGAAACAGCGGCGTCAATTCAGCCAAAGCTAAGGTCACTATAGTCACATGACTACAGTATCAATCAATAAATATACATGCCCAGCAAATAATCAGCACAAAAGTCTGCTATGTAGCTTATCTGTGTGCCAAAGCAGTCTCACTCACATAGCCACTAACATAACAATGGACTCGTCTCCGTGTCCCTGTTAGCATTAGCATTAGCATTAGCCTTGTTAACAGCCTGAATCCCGCCTTCACTACCTGGTCCTCCTTCCTCCGCTGCTGGGGCAACATTGGACCCCTTTTTTTTTTGGTGATCAATAAATCTAAAGTTTTCTTCTTTCTTTTCATATTTTACATTAATTAGCAAACAACAAATCCCGCTAATAACATCAGCTTTGACCTCCAGGCTCCGTCATCTCGTGGGAGGGAGGGGGGGGCTGGGAGATACCACATTTCAAAAGGGGATACAAGTGTTGGGGAAGACGATACTTAGATAAATTGATTGTGTTGTTCAGAATTTCATTTGTAGTTAATTTATATGTATTAAATAATAGAATAATTGATAGAAATTGACACAGAGTAATTCCATAAATTAATTTAAAAATAAAAACGAACATTTACATTTTCCCCTGGAGCCAAGGTGTGGCAGCTGCCATACCCAATTGACACCCATGCGCTGAATAAGGAGAAAACAGCTGCTTTCAGGCGTGAAAACCAAAATGTACCGGTTGAACTCAGCGTTCAGAATGGGTAAAGCCATCAGTTCAGAAGCTGGTGCGACTGTGTCTTCAGCAAGCTGCATGACGTCCCAACACAGACTGGGATGAATCAGTTCTTAAATCACCCGCTGCATCGAGCCAAAGCGCATGGACACCACCCAAATGTGAACACAAAGACTTTATGTGAGCATAGCTGCTGTTGTAGAAGCGTACAGGACTTCCAACATGGCCGCGCGAGCTGTTTCACCACCTGGAAGCTTTTTTTAAGGCGGTGCACCTGGTCTCTGCAGCCCGAACGCTTTCACTCCTCCTCGCTTTGTTCGACAGGTGCGTGAGAAGAAGCAGGCGGTGACTCTCAGCCACACGTTTACTGATTGCACTGGAAAAAATGCCTCTCCAAAAATAAGTAAAAAAAACAACAAATACGAGATAAGCAAAAAAAATAAGCAAAAAAATCTGCAAATGGAACTAGTGAAAATCAGCTTGTCAAGATTTCTTGAAATAAGATGTGATATTTAGGACTTTTGAGTTAAAAGTGATCTTGAAATTAGCTTAAAAACCTCTTCAAATGTAAAAAAAAAGCTTGTTTCATATGATATGTGACTCAAAACAAGATGTTTTCAAGACTTTTTCATTTAACAAGATATTCAAGATGTATTGTCTTCAAACAAGTCCCTATATCTGGCTGAAATAGTACTTGTTAGGCAGTTGTGTCTTATATTAAGTGTAATGAGATATTTTGACTAGAAATGAGACAAATATACTTGGTAAGAGTTTGATTTTTTCCAGTGTGTGACGGTTAGTGAAATGATGAAGTTTTCCTTCACCATGAAGGGAAACTCCGGTTAAATATCTGCTGTTGGATTGAATCAGCAGGTAAGCGCTGTGTGACCTACTTTTCAGTTTCGGTGGAACTGTCGAGGAACCGTACCAGGATGGGTTGGCTGGACCCTCAAAGCGCAGAGACATAGCACTTCCAAAAGCCCGAGAAGGAAAAGTAGGTCAACCTCAGAAACAGGAGGGAAATCAGGAGCTACAGTTTAGTTTTTTAAGACATTTAGAAAGCGGCCAGTTTGTGATCTTCAACATGAGAGATGCCGGAGAAACCACCAATCTCTCTGTGGTGACGTTAGAGTAGTACTCATACTAACGTTTTGAGTTAGTATGCAAGTTTGAGTAAGCGAGAAGTTCCCGGATGCATACTAGATTCTCCGAAATGTTGGGTATGCATCATGAGGTTACTACTCATACTCAAACTACCCAAGATGCAACGTAACGTGACGTCGCCGATCGTCATTTCCTGTCAAAATGGCAGTTTCAAGCTAGCTACAACGAGGGTAGGTTCACTTCCTGTTTTCAAAACAAAAGCACCAATTGTATGGTAATGGCTTTCCCTATGATAAAAGGCAACGGGTATTTTATTTTGTGAAAATAACAGGAAGTGCGTTGCTCACTGCGGCTAGCTTTAGTAGCGCCGAATTCGTGGGAACAAAATTGTAAATAGCCGGTATTTTGTCAGGTTTTCAACACGTTGGGGATCTAAACGACTACTTTCTCACCTGAAAATGTTTCAAATGTTGCTAAAGTTTACAGAGTTTAGAGCTTAAGGGAAATCAGCTTCAGGCCGGCTGATTTCGGCTCGGGCAGGAGCGAAATGCATTGTGGGTAAACGCTCTGCATACTGTCTGATCGATGCAGTATGGAAGTATGCAGTTTCGAACACAGCCTCAGTGAATCAGGGAATATTTTCTTCTGTGTTGTACAATCTGAGCTGCGAGGAACACGGTCGAACCAAAGAGGCCCAAAGACGAAACCTTGAGGAACTCCAGATGTTTTCCAGCACATCTGGAACTATTGTGGAGATTAAAGTCGCTTTTCCTGGAAATGACTCATTGAACATCTGACAGGTGCATGTGACCCGTCTGGATGCATCTCCTCCCTTTGTCACCTCAGCAGCATCTGACTCTCAGCTCAGAAATAGAGCTGAGACTCATGCACGTTACATATTAGTGCATGTGATGGAGTGTGAGTTCACTTATGTGCTTAATTTAACGTGTAACTCCCTGCAGAGGGTTTTTACAGAGAAACCGTCCTGCCAGAAAACTGCAGTCTGTTGAGTTCTGGATGGAAATGACTGAATCAGGTGAAATATTTCCTTCACAGCCAAAAACTTACTTACTGCAGCATCAGATGGGGACGTTTCTTTCCTCCATCTTTTTCTCAGCCGCCCAGTCGGGATGAGGAAAAGTCAAAAACATTCCACATTTCATGAACCCGACCTCCCAGATCTCTGAATCACTGCTCACACATCTTTAGTGTTTCTGCATCTGATGCTAACGGCCGCTTCCTTCAACACGTCAGAGCTTTGCCAGCAGCTTTGCAGCGAGCTGTTGGCACCATCCAATCAGCCATTTTGTTTCCTGCAACACCTCACTGAAATTATATAACATTTACGCTCATTCCAAAGGTTTTATTAATTAAGACCTAAAGAATAGCAGGTAAATCCAACCTCAGATGACATATCACACTGAGTCATTATTTACTGAACAAAAACTGAGACCAAACACAGAACCAGTGAGTGAGAAACTAAGTGAACCCCTGATCCAGCAGCTGGTAGCAGCAGTGCCCTCCACCACCGTGCTTGACAGCTGGTATGAGGTGTTTGTCTGACCTTGGGGTGACCTTTAACCTTTAACATGCTAACTGAGGCCTGCAGAGTCTGAGATGTAGCTCTTTGGGTTTCTGACCTTGGGGTGACCTTTAACCTTTAACATGCTAACTGAGGCCTGCAGAGTCTGAGATGTAGCTCTTGGGTTTCTGACCTTGGAGTGACCTTTAACCTTTAACATGCTAACTGAGGCCCGCAGAGTCTGAGATGTAGCTCTTGGGTTTCTGACCTTGGGGTGACCTTTAACCTTTAACATGCTAACTGAGGCCTGCAGAGTCTGAGATGTAGCTCTTTAGGTTTCTGACCTTGGGGTGACCTTTAACCTTTAACATGCTAACTGAGGCCCGCAGAGTCTGAGATGCAGCTCTTTGGGTTTCTGACCTTGGGGTGACCTTTAACCTTTAACATGCTAACTGAGGCCCGCAGAGTCTGAGATGCAGCTCTTTGGGTTTCTGACCTTGGGGTGACCTTTAACCTTTAACATGCTAACTGAGGCCCGCAGAGTCTGAGATGTAGCTCTTTAGGTTTCTGACCTTGGGGTGACCTTTAACCTTTAACATGCTAACTGAGGCCTGCAGAGTCTGAGATGTAGCTCTTGGGTTTCTGACCTTGGGGTGACCTTTAACCTTTAACATGCTAACTGAGGCCTGCAGAGTCTGAGATGTAGCTCTTTGGGTTTCTGACCTTGGGGTGACCTTTAACCTTTAACATGCTGAGGCCCGCAGAGTCTGAGATGTAGCTCTTGGGTTTCTGACCTTGGGGTGACCTTTAACCTTTAACATGCTAACTGAGGCCTGCAGAGTCTGAGATGTAGCTCTTTGGGTTTCTGACCTTGGGGTGACCTTTAACCTTTAACATGCTAACTGAGGCCTGCAGAGTCTGAGATGTAGCTCTTTAGGTTTCTGACCTTGGGGTGACCTTTAACCTTTAACATGCTAACTGAGGCCTGCAGAGTCTGAGATGTAGCTCTTTGGGTTTCTGACCTTGGGGTGACCTTTAACCTTTAACATGCTAACTGAGGCCTGCAGAGTCTGAGATGTAGCTCTTGGGTTTCTGACCTTGGGGTGACCTTTAACCTTTAACATGCTAACTGAGGCCTGCAGAGTCTGAGATGTAGCTCTTTGGGTTTTCTGACCTTGGGGTGACCTTTAACCTTATAACCCTTTCCAGATTAATGGGCAGCAACAGCTTCTGATGTCTTTCCTCCTTGGCATCGTGTTAACACACACCTGAATGCTGTTTTTTTGCTGTTTTTGCATTTTTATTCTTCATTTTAGCCGTGATGATTTTCATCCCTTCACACTCCTTCAGTCGTACGGTCTCCTCCTCTTGGAACAAAATGTCAGGCTGTCAGTCATTGCAGAAGGAAAGCATGTGTTGTGAGAGCCCAAACCTCTCAGGGGAGTATTTTTATCCCTGCTTTTACAGCAGCATCAGCAGCTCCGCTGATGTTTCTGTGGCAGATGAGTGTGATGTCGGCGAGGTGTTATTTGCATACGGAGCTGAGCTGCAGTCACAGCTTTGAAGCCACGTGGGAAAGCGCGTCCTCACAGCCGTCCTCTCGTGATCGCTGTCGAGAAAACTGAGAAACTGACTATTTCTTGTTTTGTCCCCGGCTCTTTGTTTTCGCTCTTTGTGTAACCATGACAACCGGTTACTATTTCTCAGATAATATGAATGTTTTGCCTTCATCATTTCCCTGATTCTCCTTTGTGGTGAAGCCTGATGGCGTTGGAAATGCTTCCCATCTGAGGCCGGAATAATGATGGTGTTGGGTCACCAGATTCACTTTATTCTAGGGCTGGGCGAGTTAACTCGTTAATTATTTAACGCCGATAAATTTATTATATTATTGTAAAAGTCTGTCGTTCACAGGCTTTTATTTTGTAAAAGTCTGTCGCTCACAGGCTTTTATTTTGTAAAAATCTGTTGCTCACAGGCTTTTATTTTGTAAAAGTCTGTTGCTCACAGGCTTTTATTTTGTAAAAGTCTGCTGCTGTCTGCTGTGGAACAGGAAAAGAAAGTAATCGGCGGATCCACCAAACATGGAGAAGGGTACGGAACTTTTACTCGGCCATTTTCATGTTAAAGTTCTTCCAGACGGCGGAGTCGACAGAACCAAAGTCATCTGTAAACACTGCCAAGTTGAATTGTCTTCTCAGCGTAGTAGTTCCAGTCTAAAATATCACTTAAAGGCAAAACACACAACTGATAGCAGCAAGTCATTCAAGGAAACAGACAGTGGAGCGAGGCTTCTACATAAAAACTACAGAAAGATGCTGATGTTAAAAGTGTGTTTGCACAACAAATGTTATGGCACTTTCATTCATATGGCAGCACATTTAAAATAAAGCTAAACGCTAAAAGCTATACACTACTTTTGGATTCATTTTTGGATTCTGCATACAAATGCGATTAATCGTGATTAATCAGGGAAATCATGTGATTAATTAGATTTTAATCGTTGCCCAGCACTACTTTATTCACCTTCTCTGTCCCACAGTCGGATCTCCCAGGATGCAGGATAACATCTGAGCATCCTTTAAGCATCGCTGCCCTGCTTCTCTAAAGTTCCTGTAAAAGAGGAATATTTAAAGAGTAATAATATAAGGCTCAACAGCTCCTCAACAGTATGCGAGTTCATAAAAATGAACAGGCTGACAGCTCTGGATGACAGATGACTGTCAGGAGAACCATGAACAGCTGCTGACGATGACGGGCAGTGTGTGTGGCAGATAGTAGTTTTTGGAAGATGGATGGAGAAAAGAAAGCATCTCTTTTATCCAAATCCAGCTTAATTCCAGCCTTTCCTCCTTTTTCCCAAACATTTCCTCCCTTCACTTTGCTTTTCCTTTCATCCTCCTTTTCTCTACTCGTCCTTCTCATCATTATCTGCACTGTAAATAATTTCCCTGTAAAATAACTAAATTATTTTACAGTGCAGCAACTGTTATCTTTTTTAACAGTATATTACCGTTTTTTGGATTACAGTACATGACTGTAGGATAACTGTCATATACTGTAATTTTACAGCGCATCTCCCGTTATTTCTTTAACAGTATAATAACGTATTTTGGATTTGGACATCAATTCATTACAAATACTGTTTTATGCTGTTAAATTACAGTTATCTACTGGTATTTGTTAAATGACTGATTTAACTGTTAATTTACACGTGAGGGATGAATTAATTGTAATAATTATTATAAATAATTATTAATAATTATTTATTATTATTATTGTTTATTATTTATTACATTATTATTTTCGCTTTGTGTAACCATGACAACCGGTTACTATTTCTCAGATGATATGAATGTTTTGCCGTCATCATTTCCCTGATTCTGTAAATATTCCCTGATATTTTGTAAATATTACAACATTTTTACAAAATATTATTTATTATTATTTATTTAAATTAATTATTAATAATTGTAAAAAAGTATTTTACAATTATTGTCAAATACAGTCGGATTCTGTTAAATCCACCGTAAATATACAGCAATTCGTTACAGAGTACTTTAAAAGCTTGAGGCAACACCGTCCTTTTCCTTCTCTCCTCCTCCATCTTCTGCTTCTCCCTCCCATCCATCCTCCGCCTTGTTTCCGGGCCAACGCCCCCTCGTCAGCACAATCGGAGCCGTGTTTTGAAGCTCGTGTTTTGAAGCTGGGCTTTCAGGCGCCGTCGCTGTGCTGCTTCCTGCGGCGGCGGCGGTGGCAGCACGTGCAGCCGGTGACCTGCAGAGACTCTGCTGAATGGACGCACGGCTGTGCTGCAGGTAGTGTTTTTGGCGCCGGTACAGCTTGCGACAAGATGGAGAGTCATTATTTTTAGCAGGATCCATCCACAAAGCAGCCGGTACGACGCCAGAAACACTGAGATGTGACAAAAATCAGCAAAAACACATGACAAGCTGTCACACCTGAACGCTGCGGCCCTCAAAGCTCCACAGAATGAAGACAGATAACACGCCACGCCCTTTTTAATAAAGAACATGCTGAAGCATTTCTGTCCCCAAACTCTTTAAAGGGACAGTTCGCCTCTTTTGACATGAAGCTGTATGACATCCCATATCAGCAGCATCATTTATGAACATCTTCTTACCCCCTGCTGCGTCCTGTGAGCAGAGTTCCAGCCTCGTTTTGTTCTGTGTGGACACAACACTGGCCCATCCCTTGAGTTAGGAGCCTTTTTCCTGCCTGAACGGTTCACAGCTCAGAGTTAAGTGGCTTAACAAAGAAAAAACTGGACTGAAGATGAGGAAAAAAGCAGAAAATGTCCAAAGAAAAACTTTGAAAAACCTTCAGAAAGTGTTGAAACTATTGCTGAAGATCACTTAAGCTGCTTGGATGCAAAATATAAAGAAATGAGAGGCGTCTCATGATCAAAATGCTTCAAAAACCACATAAAATACTTAATATGGCTGTCACAATCATACAAATGTAGTTGGAAATTAATTGTTATACAAGAAATTATAATTGACTGTCTGTTTCTGTTCATTTTAGGCCACTATTTGAGTAAATTAATGTAAAAAAAATTTAATTTTTTGTTACTCGTCTGACTCCAAATCTGAGGGAATTGTATTCCTGTTTGGTGATATAGAGTCCTGTTTTTCACGTGTGACAGGCTGCTGGGAACAAAGTGCCTAAAGATCCAGTTTAAAATGGCTTCTTTGCTAAGTTGTCTGTTCTGTGTGGACACAACACTGGTTCATCCCTTGAGTTAGGATCCTTTTTCCTGCCTGAAAGGTTCATAGCTCAGAGTTAAGTGGCTTAACGAAGGTCAGTGATTGTGGAGTTGGGGGCAGAAGCAGAGCAGCGAGGATGGAAAGTTAGGATCTGTCCAGTGGAAGTAGGATGTAGAGGATTTGTTGTAAAGTCTGTTTTGTTGAGGGAGCTGGGTGTAAGTGGACAGAGTGTGAGGAAAATAGTGAAGGAAGTGTCAGATGAGGAAGTAAAGTCCAGTCAGTGGATTTGGATTAGAAGAAGCAATAGCAGCTGGGGGCCCAGCAGGGGGAGCACTTAGGGTAAACAGACTCTTGGAAGAAGCAAAGAAGAAGTTCAAGATATTTAAGTGGAGGGTTTGGCCCATGTGATCCTTTTGAAACCAGGCGGCCATTTTAGGTGAGTTGGCTTGTATGGCTTTGTTTTTGCTGGCATTTTTAGTGATTATAGGATTGTTTAGGTGAGTTTGTCTGCTGAATCTGCTAGTGTGTCTTGTCTGGCCTTTGGTTCTGTCGACTCCGCCGTCTGGAAGAACTTTAAAATGAAAATGGCCGAGTAAAAGTTCCGTACCCTTCTCCATGTTTGGTGGATCCGCCGATTACTTTCTTTTCCGGTTCCACAGCAGACAGCAACAGACTTTTACAAAATAAAAGCCTGTGAGCAACAGACTTTTACAAAATAAAAGCCTGTGAGCGACTGACTTTTACAATAATAAAAGCCTGTGAGCTTTTATTATTGTAAATAAATATTTACAATATTTATTTACTACAAACCACTACAAACCCCCCCCACAAATCTTTTTTCTTTAACTTAAAAAAAATTTAAATAAAACCTGCGTTAATGATAAAATATTTATCGGCGTTAAATAATTGACGCGTTAACGCGATAATAACGAGTTAACTCGCCCAGCCTGAGCAGAAATGCAGGAACTTCAGTCCAAGTTCAAGCTGAAACTGCTCAGAGCGCATGTGAGGTAAAAAGCATCCTTTGAGCACATGCATTTGTTTTGTTTCGTCACTCTGAAACGTTTCCTTTCAAAGAGTGAAACCAGGAGAGCGAACCTGAATGCACCGCTGGGAGCAGCCGTAAGCTCCAGGAACTGTGGAGCTTTTACAGGCTGATATCTCACATCTTTTGTGTTTGTGGTTGGATTCTTCCTCCCTCCTTCACACACTCAGACTCACCTTCACAGCCGTGACTCATCCCGTTTCAGGGGGAGCAGAGGGCAGCCATGCTGGACCACAGTGTGCCGGCCAAATGATGGCGGCTGCCACACAGCGGCTCCTGAAATAGACTTTCAAGCTGCTCCGCAGCGCAGATCCACCTCAGGCCCGTCGTAAAGATTAATGACGCCGGATGTAATATCTTATGATACTGATTTATTTTTTTTTGCTCTTACTGCTTCTGAACGAACGAACGAATGGACGTAAATGTAATCAGTGTCATATGAAAAAGGAAAAGATGAACTTTCTGGCCCTCTGAGGGGAAATGAAATTACAGCAACAGATAGAGAGCAGGTAGAGCAGAGATACTCACTATTTATTTCACTAGAGCCACATTGGCAGCAAAATCAAGGGCAGAGCCACTTTTACCACAACATACTAAGTTCCCTTTTGCAAAGATGCATTTCTACATATAAAAAAGAAACAATACAGCCAAGACATTTTCAATTAAGACCACATTTACCTTAATACTGGGATGAGCGGAAGCTGGCGTGCATGTCCTCGACTTTCTTCATGTTGTATTTGTAGTTTGTTGTTGTAATCATTAGGGGTGGGCGAAAAAATCAATTCATGTACATATCGCAATTTTTTTTTATGGGATGATTTTAAAAATCGATTTTTCTTCCCTGAATCGATTATATTTCGTCATATCCGTGCCCACTCAAAACTTCATCAATTCATTACATTACGTTATGTTAAGACTAGCCCACATTTGTGCTGTGTGGACATTTCAATTCATTTTGTAACTGTAAACTTTAAAAGATGTTGTACATGTTAAGTACCTCTTTTTGTCTCAGTTGAAATAAAAATGTCAGCTGCTGGACTGACTGACACAGACTGATGTGCATTGCTTATGGGAATGACATTCATTCTATAAGTGTATGATTCAACTTGTTTGTTTTTAAA
Source organism: Odontesthes bonariensis (assembly GCF_027942865.1). Taxonomy (NCBI): domain Eukaryota; kingdom Metazoa; phylum Chordata; class Actinopteri; order Atheriniformes; family Atherinopsidae; genus Odontesthes; species Odontesthes bonariensis. The sequence continues at coordinate 3,287,674 of NC_134515.1, forward strand.
GGAGGAAGAAAATTGCAATTACTGATTATATAGAATCGCAATACTTGTAGAGTCGCAATTATCAAGAATCGTGATACAATCGAATCGTGACCAAAGCATATCGTCCCACCCCTAGTTATCATAGTGAGACATTCAAGATGAGCATGGTTTTTGTGCTGGTTTTTGTGCTGGTTTTTGCTCTTTTTTAAATTAAAAACCGATCCATTGTGCCTGCATCTCGCGCTGGATAAAGGAGCTAGCGTGCTCTGCGGTCAAGTGTGATGGTGGTTTAACCCTTGTGTGGTCTTAACATTGTGTTTACTCCCTTTGTCCTACGGGTAAAAAATAAGCCGCCCTACCAAAGCCCCAAAATAAAGCAACTTAATTGAATTTTAAATCCAAAATCTATTTTGTATGATGAAACCACCTGTTATTTATCTATTCAACTCAATTCAATACATTTTTTATCATGTATTTTTTGTTACACAATACAAAAAGACAATCACCAGTTTTCAGGATTACACTTCTTTTTTTTTTTTTTACCACAAACCAACTGTCAGTTGGACCAACAGTTTTCTTGTTTTCTCAGTTTTCTTTTACATAATAAAGGTTTATTATTGCTATTATATAAATGTGAAGTAATTACTTCTGAATGAATTATATTGAAAGGGAAAAAAAACAGTGAACTTTTTTCTGTGTTTAAATGTTTTTATAATTCACGGGTCAAAAATGACCCATAAGACAATCTTTGTACCCTAGTGGTGTACAGCCCACATGGAAACATAAACAAAAATAAAGTATGACTTTTTCTAATGATGGGGTCCCTTTAGGAAAAGTCATAAAATTTCAAGTTGGAAAAAGATAGTTTAAGGTATTTTTTCTACAGCTAAACATGGTAGTGGCTCACTTTAGACCCGCAAGACAACAGGAGGGTTAAGCGGGCTGCGTTGCCAGGTTTAACAGTTCCCCCTTTAGGAAACACCATTAAGCCTTAGTTAATACTTAATAAAAATACTTAATACTACAAAAACGCAAAATTAATAAAAAATACCTAATACTGTGCAATATTCGCTGTATGTTATAGAAAAAATGTATTGTTATTGTTCCCATATTGTTATAAGCTACTATGCGAGTGCGAGCCGCCAGTTAGAGCTTGAGGAGCCGCACAATGAGTATCTCTGAGGTAGAGGAACCGAGGCTGGAGCTGAACGGGATGAGGGTCCCATCGTTCGTGCACTTCTGTCCGGCTTGGTTTGTAACGCAGACCCCGCGATGCTTCTCCTCCCCCGTCACAAGTCTGAGCGTCTCTGCTGGAAGCGAAAGCTCAGGAACGAGCCTCTCTGCTGCTGGAGTATTTTTAGCCACACTAGCAGCATGGCTCTAGGGATGGCAGTGCCAGTCGGACTGAGAGCCGCCATAATTATTGGATAGATTTCCAAGAGATTCTCTGCAGAGGGGCTGCAATAAACAATTCATTCAGAAGAAATCTATTATTTATCCATGATACTCCAAGCGTCAGAGAATAGTCAAAAAATGAATTCAATTGTCCAATAAAACAAGGAACCTGAAGCATTTTTGGATTATTCGGACAGATTATTGGTTGTCTGTGCAGACCTGTGCAGGATGGCTTTAATCATCAGACTTTAATCATTTCAGATTCGTGTTATTTCCAGTAAAAATGTCTCAACAACTTTCTTGGAACGTGCAGGACGGATTGTAAAAGTGAACGCTGTGATCATAAAGGATGAAACGGGAATCTTTTTCCCGGATACTTTGCTTACTTTGTTCCCTTCATCAACGCTCCGAAGTGACATTTGCTGCTTTTGCTGTTGGCGTCGAACGTTGCTGCAGCTGGAAGACGTTTCTGGCAGTAGTGGAGTCTGGGAAGGCGGCCATATGTCCCAGGAGAGAGAGAGATATAAGGCAAAGAGAAACACCGAGCGGGCCAACAGAATACCTTCACATGCAGTAAACAGAATACCTTCACATGCAGTGAACAGAATACCTTCACACGCAGTAAACAGAATACCTTCACATGCAGTAAACAGAATACCTTCACATGCAGTAAACAGAATACCTTCACACGCAGTAAACAGAATACCTTCACATGCAGTAAACAGAATACCTTCACATGCAGTAAACAGAATACCTTCACATGCAGTAAACAGAATACCTTCACATGCAGTAAACAGAATACCTTCGCACGCAGTAAACAGAATACCTTCACATGCAGTAAACCGAATACCTTCACATACAGTAAACAGAATACCTTCACACGCCTTCACATGCAGTAAACAGAATACCTTCACACGCCTTCACATGCAGTAAACAGAATACCTTCACATGCAGTAAACAGAATACCTTCACACGCAGTAAACAGAATACCTTCACATGCAGTAAACAGAACACCTTCACATGCAGTAAACAGAATACCTTCACATGCAGTAAACAGAATACCTTCACATGCAGTAAACGGAATACCTTCACATGCAGTAAACGGAATACCTTCACATGCAGTAAACAGAATACCTTCACACGCAGTAAACCGAATACCTTCACATACAGTAAACAGAATACCTTCACACGCCTTCACATGCAGTAAACAGAATACCTTCACACGCCTTCACATGCAGTAAACAGAATACCTTCACATGCAGTAAACAGAATACCTTCACACGCAGTAAACAGAATACCTTCACACGCAGTAAACAGAATACCTTCACATGCAGTAAACAGAATACCTTCACATGCAGTAAACAGAATACCTTCACATGCAGTAAACAGAATACCTTCACATGCAGTAAACAGAATACCTTCACATGCAGTAAACAGAATACCTTCACATGCAGTAAACAGAATACCTTCACATGCAGTAAACAGAATACCTTCACATGCAGTAAACAGAATACCTTCCCACGCAGTAAACAGAATACCTTCGCACGCAGTAAACAGAATACCTTCACATGCAGTAAACAGAATACCTTCACATGCAGTAAACAGAATACCTTCACATGCAGTAAACAGAATACCTTCACATGCAGTAAACAGAATACCTTCACATGCAGTAAACAGAATACCTTCACATGCAGTAAACAGAATACCTTCGCATGCAGTAAACGGAATACCTTCACACGCAGTAAACAGAATACCTTCGCACGCAGTAAACAGAATACCTTCACATGCAGTAAACAGAATACCTTCACATGCAGTAAACAGAATACCTTCACACGCAGTAAACAGAATACCTTCACATGCAGTAAACAGAATACCTTCACACGCAGTAAACAGAATACCTTCACACGCAGTAAACAGAATACCTTCACATGTAGTAAACAGAATACCTTCACATGCAGTAAACAGAATACCTTCACACGCCTTCACATTCAGTAAACGGAATACCTTCACATGTAGTAAACAGAATACCTTCACATGTAGTAAACAGAATACCTTCACACGCAGTAAACAGAATACCTTCACATGTAGTAAACAGAACACCTTCACATGTAGTAAACAGAATACCTTCACACGCAGTAAACAGAATACCTTCACATGCAGTAAACGGAATACCTTCACATGTAGTAAACAGAATACCTTCACATGCAGTGAACAGAATACCTTCACACGCCTTCACATGCAGTGAACAGAATACCTTCACACGCAGTAAACAGAATACCTTCACATGCAGTAAACAGAATACCTTCACATGCAGTAAACAGAATACCTTCACACGCAGTAAACAGAATACCTTCACATGCAGTAAACAGAATACCTTCACATGCAGTAAACAGAATACCTTCACATGCAGTAAACAGAATACCTTCACACGCAGTAAACAGAATACCTTCACATGCAGTAAACAGAATACCTTCACACGCAGTAAACAGAATACCTTCACATGCAGTAAACAGAATACCTTCACACGCAGTAAACAGAATACCTTCACACGCAGTAAACAGAATACCTTCACATGCAGTAAACAGAATACCTTCACATGCAGTAAACGGAATACCTTCACATGCAGTAAACAGAATACCTTCACACGCCTTCACATGCAGTAAACAGAATACCTTCACATGCAGTAAACAGAATACCTTCACATGCAGTAAACAGAATACCTTCACACGCCTTCACATGCAGTAAACAGAATACCTTCACACGCCTTCACATGCAGTAAACAGAATACCTTCACATGCAGTAAACAGAATACCTTCACATGCAGTAAACAGAATACCTTCACACGCCTTCACATGCAGTAAACAGAATACCTTCACACGCAGTAAACAGAATACCTTCGCACGCAGTAAACAGAATACCTTCACATGCAGTAAACAGAATACCTTCACACGCAGTAAAAAGAATACCTTCACATGCAGTAAACAGAATACCTTCACATGCAGTAAACAGAATACCTTCACATGCAGTAAACAGAATACCTTCACATGCAGTAAACAGAATACCTTCACATGCAGTAAACAGAATACCTTCACATGCAGTAAACAGAATACCTTCACATGCAGTAAACAGAATACCTTCACATGCAGTAAACAGAATACCTTCACATGTAGTAAACAGAATACCTTCACACGCAGTAAACAGAATACCTTCACATGTAGTAAACAGAATACCTTCACATGTAGTAAACAGAATACCTTCACACGGAGTAAACAGAATACCTTCACACGCAGTAAACGGAATACCTTCACATGTAGTAAACAGAATACCTTCACATGTAGTAAACAGAATACCTTCACACGCAGTAAACAGAATACCTTCACACGCCTTCACATGTAGTAAACAGAATACCTTCACACGCAGTAAACAGAATACCTTCACATGTAGTAAACAGAATACCTTCACACGCAGTAAACAGAATACCTTCACATGCAGTAAACAGAATACCTTCACACGCAGTAAACAGAATACCTTCACATGCAGTAAACGGAATACCTTCACACGCAGTAAACAGAATACCTTCACATGCAGTAAACAGAATACCTTCACACGCAGTAAACAGAATACCTTCACACGCAGTAAACAGAATACCTTCACACACAGTAAACAGAATACCTTCACACGCAGTAAACAGAATACCTTCACATGTAGTAAACAGAATACCTTCACACGCAGTAAACAGAATACCTTCACACGCAGTAAACAGAATACCTTCACACGCAGTAAACAGAATACCTTCACATGTAGTAAACAGAATACCTTCACACGCAGTAAACAGAATACCTTCACACGCAGTGAACAGAATACCTTCACATGTAGTAAACAGAATACCTTCACATGCAGTAAACAGAATACCTTCACATGCAGTAAACAGAATACCTTCACATGTAGTAAACAGAATACCTTCACATGCAGTAAACAGAATACCTTCACACGCAGTAAACAGAATACCTTCACATGCAGTAAACAGAATACCTTCACACGCAGTAAACAGAATACCTTCACACACAGTAAACAGAATACCTTCACACGCAGTAAACAGAATACCTTCACATGTAGTAAACAGAATACCTTCACACGCAGTAAACAGAATACCTTCACACGCAGTAAACAGAATACCTTCACACGCAGTAAACAGAATACCTTCACATGTAGTAAACAGAATACCTTCACACGCAGTAAACAGAATACCTTCACACGCAGTGAACAGAATACCTTCACACGCAGTAAACAGAATACCTTCACATGTAGTAAACAGAATACCTTCACATGTAGTAAACAGAATACCTTCACATGCAGTAAACAGAATACCTTCACATGTAGTAAACAGAATACCTTCACACGCAGTAAACAGAATACCTTCACATGCAGTAAACAGAATACCTTCACACGCAGTAAACAGAATACCTTCACATGCAGTAAACAGAATACCTTCACATGCAGTAAACAGAATACCTTCACATGCAGTAAACAGAATACCTTCACACACAGTAAACAGAATACCTTCACACGCAGTAAACAGAATACCTTCACATGTAGTAAACAGAATACCTTCACATGTAGTAAACAGAATACCTTCACATGTAGTAAACAGAATACCTTCACATGCAGTAAACAGAATACCTTCACATTTAGTAAACAGAATACCTTCACACGCAGTAAACAGAATACCTTCACATGCAGTAAACAGAATACCTTCACACACAGTAAACAGAATACCTTCACACGCAGTAAACAGAATACCTTCACATGCAGTAAACAGAATACCTTTACACGCAGTAAACAGAATACCTTCACACGCAGTAAACAGAATACCTTCACACGCAGTAAACAGAATACCTTCACACGCAGTAAACAGAATACCTTCACATGCAGTAAACAGAATACCTTTACACGCAGTAAACAGAATACCTTCACACGCAGTGAACAGAATACCTTCACACGCAGTGAACAGAATACCTTCACACGCAGTGAACAGAATATCTTCACATGCAGTAAACAGAATACCTTCACATGCAGTGAACAGAATACCTTCACACGCAGTAAACAGAATACCTTCACACGCAGTGAACAGAATACCTTCACACGCAGTGAACAGAATACCTTCACATGCAGTAAACAGAATACCTTCACATGCAGTAAACAGAATACCTTCACACGCAGTAAACAGAATACCTTCACACGCAGTGAACAGAATACCTTCACATGCAGTGAACAGAATACCTTCACACGCAGTAAACAGAATACCTTCACACGCAGTGAACAGAATACCTTCACATGCAGTGAACAGAATACCTTCACACGCAGTAAACAGAATACCTTCACATGCAGTGAACAGAATACCTTCACATGCAGTAAACAGAATACCTTCACATGTAGTAAACAGAATACCTTCACACGCAGTAAACAGAATACCTTCACATGTAGTAAACAGAATACCTTCACATGTAGTAAACAGAATACCTTCACACGCAGTAAACAGAATACCTTCACATGTAGTAAACAGAATACCTTCACACGCAGTAAACAGAATACCTTCACACGCAGTAAACGGAATACCTTCACACGCAGTAAACAGAATACCTTCACACGCAGTAAACAGAATACCTTCACACGCAGTAAACAGAATACCTTCACACGCAGTAAACAGAATACCTTCACACGCAGTAAACAGAATACCTTCACATGCAGTAAACGGAATACCTTCACACGCAGTAAACAGAATACCTTCACATGTAGTAAACAGAATACATTCACACGCAGTAAACAGAATACCTTCACATGCAGTAAACAGAATACCTTCACATGCAGTAAACGGAACACCTTCACATGTAGTAAACAGAATACCTTCACACGCAGTAAACAGAATACCTTCACATGTAGTAAACAGAATACCTTCACATGCAGTAAACAGAATACCTTCACACGCAGTAAACAGAATACCTTCACACGCAGTAAACAGAATACCTTCACATGTAGTAAACAGAATACCTTCACATGCAGTAAACAGAATACCTTCACACGCAGTAAACAGAATACCTTCACACGCAGTAAACAGAATACCTTCACACGCAGTAAACAGAATACCTTCACACGTAGTAAACAGAATACCTTCACACGCAGTAAACAGAATACCTTCACACGCAGTAAACAGAATACCTTCACACGCAGTAAACAGAATACCTTCACACGCAGTAAACAGAATACCTTCACACGCAGTAAACAGAATACCTTCACACGCAGTAAACAGAATACCTTCACACGCAGTAAACAGAATACCTTCACACGCAGTAAACAGAATACCTTCACACGCAGTAAACAGAATACCTTCACATGTAGTAAACAGAATACCTTCACATGCAGTAAACAGAATACCTTCACACGCAGTAAACAGAATACCTTCACATGTAGTAAACAGAATACCTTCACACGCAGTAAACAGAATACCTTCACATGTAGTAAACAGAATACCTTCACATGTAGTAAACAGAATACCTTCACACGCAGTAAACAGAATACCTTCACATGTAGTAAACAGAATACCTTCACACGCAGTAAACGGAATACCTTCACATGCAGTAAACAGAATACCTTCACACGCAGTAAACAGAATACCTTCACACGCAGTAAACAGAATACCTTCACACGCAGTAAACAGAATACCTTCACACGCAGTAAACAGAATACCTTCACACGCAGTAAACGGAATACCTTCACATGCAGTAAACGGAATACCTTCACACGCAGTAAACAGAATACCTTCACACGCAGTAAACAGAATACCTTCACATGCAGTAAACAGAATACCTTCACACGCAGTAAACAGAATACCTTCACATGCAGTAAACAGAATACCTTCACATGCAGTAAACAGAATACCTTCACATGTAGTAAACAGAATACCTTCACATGCAGTAAACGGAATACCTTCACATGCAGTAAACAGAATACCTTCACATGCAGTAAACAGAATACCTTCACATGTAGTAAACAGAATACCTTCACATGCAGTAAACGGAATACCTTCACATGCAGTAAACAGAATACCTTCACATGTAGTCAACAGAATAAGAACTTTGCAAAATGAAAGGAAGAAACAGATTTGTCTCTAAAAGGAGAGCCGTTCATAGGGTTAGGGTTGTCACATTTAATAAAGATGTTTTCTGACTTGTTCAGCAGATTATCTACTTTTGTGTGGAGTAATTTTTTTATCTTGGAAGCTTCGGCGCTCCGTTAAACCAACAGGCTGCGATGCTTTCTTCGGTGTGTTTGTCTTGGGCGCAGCCGTGTTTTCCTCTGTGAAGATAAAATGTTAATGCTGTGTTTGCTGATAGAGGGAGGGCTGACAGCTTATTACAAGAGAATTAAAAAGTAAAAGTGGGAGTGCGCCAGGCTTCTTTGTATAATCCTGAGACTTAAAGAACACGTTTCAGCTTGAGCTCCACCATGTTGTTTCTTCTGTGAAGTCATCTGATGGAACTCTGTGAGGTAATGTTTTAAAAAGGCCTTTTGTGATGAATTATGAGCGTTTAACAGCTCAGCGTCTGACCTCCGGCCCCACTGTTGGATGGATATGGGCTCAGGTTCATCTGACTCAGCCACAACATGCTGAATTGGGTCTCTTTGGTTTGCAGTTTTTCTTTCATTTCGTATCTTGTTTCTTGCTGATGTAACTTAAGCTTTTTGACTTTGATTCGTCTTGTGTCAGCTGACATCCAGCGGCGCCGCCGTACTTTCATCTTTACATATTTCTCATGTCAAAACTCTGCTTACAGGCTGTGCTCCAGAATATGATTGAAGAAGATTGTGAGAGAAATGTAGGATGATTCCCCACACTGTCAGAGGATGATTGTTTGGACCCTTTGGATCTATTTATATCCTCCAATTTATTTATTTATTTGTTTTTTTGATTTTGACTAATTTTTTTTATTTAATTTATTTGTTTTATTTTTATTTTTAATTTTTTTTAATATTTAATTGTGTAGTTTATTTTGATTTTGACTGACTTTTTTATTTAATTTCTTTGTTTTGTTTTGTTTTTTATTTATTTATTTATTTATTTATTTATTTGTTTTATTTTGTAATTAATCAATGCAGCTTGAATTTAAAGCAGTCACATTTTATATGACTGGACTGCTTTGTATAAATTTTTCATTGTTCATTTTTAGTGAACGTTAATAGCATTTATCCTGACATAAATATTGTTGACATATTTAGTCATTTCTCAATGTCTTTAGTTATTTTGGATTACAGCAGTTTCTGTCCTCCATAGCTACGTGTCCACAGCAGCTGTTTCTTGCACATTACTGGAGAATCCAGCTGTTTTATTCGATGGACACAAACAGAAATCACACTTAAGGGCCACGAGATACATTAGCCAGTAGAACCGGCCCCCTCCACACAAAAGATCAGACTCAGGCTGTGTTCGAAAATGCATACTTCCATACTACATACTGCATACTACATACTGCATACTACATACTACATACTACATACTACATACTACATACTACATACTACATACTACATACTCATCGATCAGTATGCAGAGCGTTTACCCACAATGCATTTCGCTTCTGCCTGAGCCGAAATCAGCCGGCCTGAAGCTGATTTCCCTTAAGCTCTAAACTCTGTAAACTTTACCAACATTTGAAACATTTTCAGGTGAGAAAGTAGTCGTTTAGATCCCCAACGTGTTGAAAACCTGACAAAATACCGGCTGTTTACAATTTTGTTCCCACGAACTCGGCGCTACTAAAGCTAGCCGCAGTGAGCAACGCACTTCCTGTTATTTTCACAAAATAAAATACCCGTTGCCTTTTATCATAGGGAAAGCCATTACCATACAATTGGTGCTTTTGTTTTGAAAACAGGAAGTGAACCTACCCTCGTTGTAGCTAGCTTGAAACTGCCGTTTTGACAGGAAATGACGATCGGCGACGTCACGTTACGTTGCATCTTGGGTAGTTTGAGTATGAGTAGTAACCTCATGATGCATACCCAACATTTAGGAGAATCTAGTATGCATCCGGGAACTTCTCGCTTACTCAAACTCGCATACTAACTCAAAAAGTTAGTAGGAGTAGTAGGAGAAGTATGCGGTTTTGAACACAGCCACAGTGAATCAGGGAATATTTTCTTCTTTGTTGTACAATCTGAGCTGCGAGGAACACGGTCGCACCAAAGAGGCCCAAAGACGAAACCTTGCGGAACTCCAGATGTATGCGGTTTCGAACACAGCCTCAGTCTAACCTCTGGGTGGAACGGACCCATTACTTTAGCATTTTGTTAGCACAAAGCAGCTAACTCTTGCTGATTTTAGCCGTCCACATGCACGAAGAAGAGGCCGATTTATCCACTAACTGTCATTTCTCACCCTTTTCACCTCCCGCTGCCACATCTCATCTGACCAATCAGAACTATTTGCCGGTCTCATTCATGCCACCACTCGACCCTGCAGGCAGGCAGAGGAACAAATCAGTGGTGATGTGGTCAGTCAGACTCTAGTTCCCAGCTCGATTCATCACAGCCGTGTTCATTCTTAGATGTGAGTGTTGTGCTTCGATATTCTGCTGCCCGGTTGCATTTGAGCACCCTCAGCTGACGAGGGGCTGAGGGGCAGGGGTGGTACAAGCGTGATAAAGCTTGATAAAGCTTGATAAAGTGATAAAGCGTGGCGGGATGAATGATGGAGAAAGGAAAGCTCTCAGCCTCGGGCAGACGCAGAGCGTATGAATCAGCACAGGTGGGTCCGGGGTTTGCTTCTCCAGAGGTGTTCGGAGCAGCAGCTGCTCGGGAGGAAACACGAGGATGAGAAACAGAAGGAATTCCGGATCTGTTGGTTTGTGTTTGAGCCAGAAGAAGCCGTCAGGACCAATAAAATCACAGCTCCGCGTTCCATGTGAGGCGCCTCTGGCGTCCTGACAATTCACTGGTGGCGAGAGCAGACCGAGGCGAGCTGGAAGAGAGCAGCAGAGGAAGAAGAACCGGAGAAAAATCACACAGATTACACCAACTGGAGAAAAGAGGCCTTCTGCAGTTTTGTCAGAATGAAGAGTTCTCACTTTGTTTTGTTTACTGAGGATCAGATTCAGCAGTTAAGCTGGACCCACATTACTGCCACCATTTTGCTGTTTTTCATGAATGCACAGTTCTGTTTAAATGTCTTCAGTCTCTGTGTAACATATCGTCAGGAAAGTAAATTATTTATGAGTCTAAAACCCACAAACCACATAAAATACTTAATATGGCTGTCAAAATCATACAAATGTAGTTGGAAATGAATTGTTATACAAGAAATTATAATTAAATGTCTGTTTCTGTTCATTTTAGGCCACTATTTGAGTAAATTAATGTAAAAAAAATTTAATTTTTTGTTACTCGTCTGACTCCAAATCTGAGGGACTTTTATTCCTGTTTGGTGATATAAAGTCCTGTTTTTCACTTTCACTGGAGGAGAATGTGTGACAGGCTGCTGGGAACAAAGTGCCTAAAGATCCAGTTTAAAATGGCTTCTTTGCTAAGTTGTCTGTTCTGTGTGGACACAACACTGGTTCATCCCTTGAGTTAGGAGCCTTTTTCCTGCCTGAATGGTTCATAGGTCAGAGTTCAGGGGCTTAACAAAGAAGAAATGGACTGAAGATGAGGGGAAAAAAGCAGAAAATGTCCAAAGAAAAACTCTGAAAGAGCTTCAGGAAGCTGCAGAACTGTTGATCAGGACACTTTAAAGGTTAGAGGAAGTCTGGCTGCTTGGCAGCAACAAATAAAGTAATAATCTTCAGGACTTTTGCAGAGTGCTGTTAGAATATAAAGAGAGTGGGGCTGGGCGAGTTAACTCGTTATTATCGTGTTAACTCGTTAATTATTTAACGCCGATAAATATTTTATCGCGCATTAACGCAGGTTTTATTATTGTAAAAGTCTGTTGAATGCATCACATTCACACAGTTACAGCAAACACCACGAAGCATGGAGGAATAAAATAAAGATAAACTAGCAGGTAACATCACCGTTACAGGTGTGAAGCTCACGGAGCTAACCGGCGCTACTTCCTGTTTTACCGGTTTCAATATAAAAGCACGAATTTCAAAATAAATTTTAAAAAAACTCCTGAATTTACAGCCAAGTTGAATTGTCTTCTCAGCGTAGTAGTTCCAGTCTAAAATATCACTTAAAGGCAAAACACACAACTGATAGCAGCAAGTCATTCAAGGAAACAGACGGTGGAGCGAGGCTTCTACATAAAAACTACAGAAAGATGCTGATGTTAAAAGTGTGTTTGCACAACAAATGTTATGGCATTTTCATTCATATGGCAGCACATTTAAAATAAAACTAAATGCTAAAAGCTATACACTACTTTTTGAATTCATTTTTGAATTTTGCGGACAAATGAGATTAATCGTGATTAATCAGGGAAATCATGTGATTAATTAGATTAAACATTTCAAACGTAAAAAACATAAGCATATGTAGGAGACGGAGAGGTAATAAAAAGGAAGAGCAGATAATTATCTGCAGGGAGAAGGAAGCCAAACACAAGACGAGGGGCTGAGCGCTGGGATCGACGCTCGTGGAGTTGTTGTGGGTTCCGGATCGATGCCTCGGGGCTTGGTGCCATTTGGTGGCTCACACACCAACTCATCCATACAGAAACACAAACACTCTGTGGTGAGGCCTGGACGGACCGCGTCTCATTAACACACATTTCCCAGAGTCCCCGTCGTGCTAATGTAGAGCGCTGCGAGCCTACGGGGCAGAGGAGCGGGGAGGTTGCTGGTACCAGTCTCTGGGACAATATGGTGGCAGAAGTGCCCTCCCTTCACTCTGAGTCACATTTCTGATGAGTTGATATGCTCTGAAACCACGTTGAGGACGGATGTCTGTCCCCTGAACTGGTTTCTGCACCTCTGAAGCCCCCCCACACCTGTTCAAGTAAAAGTACTGTTACTTCAGAATAATATGACTCAAGTAAAAGTAAAAAGTAGTCATCCAAATAATTACTTGAGTAAGAGTAAAAAAGTCCTCGGTGAAAAAACTACTCAAGTACTGAGTAACTGTTGAGTAACGTCTGATTTATTTGTTAACACAAGCATTCAATCAGACAGACAAAAATACTAAATAATCAAATAACTAAATAATCTAAATAATGTTTCCTCAAGTTAGATGTTGAGTTTCTGCTGAAATGTGCGTTTGTTTTGGTTGACACAGAAGACACATAATGTAGCTGCTGTTTCTCACTCTTTGTAAGGTAAACATGCTTTCAGTATGAGGCCTCGTCTGCGTCTTCATTTCCCACCGTTGGTTCTGACATTTTTCATCTGTTTCTTTGTTTGTTTGCTACGACTGCTAATGCTAAAGCTAACCCGTCCCGCCGCTGAGATCGAGTACGGTCACGTGACCAGACTGCACGGCTGCGTCTGATTGGTGGAACACAGTCAGGTGGTAGAGCCTTTGGTGGAAGTCTCTCTCTCTGTCAGAATAAAACATTAAAATGAGGCGTACGCGGGGGGATAAAAATAATGAGGCGTAGAATACCAAAGAGGTAAGAAGAAAAGTAACCAGCTCATTGTAGCTTAATGTAGCGGAGTAAGAGGACAGTTTCTGCTGCACACATCTACTCAAGTAAAATTAAAAAGTATAGAGATTTAAAACTACTCCTGGAAGTATAATTTATTCAAAAACGTACTCGTTACTACCCACCTCTGCACTCTCACTTAAGTATGAGCCGTGAATACTTTAAAGAACCTAGAGGTTCAGTCTCATGTGACTCAATGCATCATCAGTTTTCTTTCTGCCCTTTAATTTCCTTGCTTCCTTTTTTTCTCATGGTTATCCTGTTGTTACTTCCTGTGTAACACCTGGCTTCTGTTGCTCATTAGCGCTCACCTGTTGTCACTCCCTCAGCATCCTTGGCAGTTGATCGATGTCTCTGGCTGACATCCGACCTCGGCAGCAGCTCCTGTTCTCACCCCATCCCTCAGAAGTCCTAAACATGTTAAAACCCTGACGACGACCTGCTTTTGTTCGCTGCATCGTGACTGTTAAAGTGATTTATATAGTGCTATAAGTACCTTTTTTGTTTTAAAACTGCACTTCTGTACAGTTTCTTGTTTTACGGCTGTGACTGCCTCCTGCTGGCGTGTGGACAGAGAGATTATCCAATTAGAGAAAGAACAGCAGACTCTGACTCCGCCTCCAGAGGGTCAAAAGTCAAGCTGACGGTTGAGCGAGTGGGGAGGCAGAGTCAACGGGAGAGGCACACTGCCTCACCAGGATGCTTTTCTGCTCACAGACGCTGCTCTGCATGTTCCCGTGCACGTGCCTGGTTTTCACGTGCACAGCTTTTGAGACTAATTAAACGGCGCAGATTTATGTGCCCACGACATGAGTGGGCAGGTGTTGTCCTGATGTGTGTATGTAATTACAGAGCTCAGTTAATCATAGAACATTATTAATTACAAGAGAGTGACACACTGACCTGCTGTGTGTGTTCCCATGAGGCCCACCGCTCTGAGCTTTATAAATTGGACTTACCTCCCCTCACTTAATCCACATTATGCAGCAGCAGCAGCTAGCAGCTAGTAGGCAGCAGCTAACAGACACCAGCAGCAGCTAGCAGCTAGTAGGCAGCAGCTAGCAGACACCAGCAGCAGCTATTAGGCAGCAGCAGCAGCAGCTAGCAGACACCAGCAGCAGCTAGCAGACACCAGCAGCAGCTAGCAAGCAGCAGCAGAAGCTAGCAGCAGCTAGCAGCGTGAGAGCTGGAGGCTACAGAGGCCCACGGGGGACATCTGCAGTGGAAGAGAAAGCAGCCAAATTAAATGGCAATCTCAAAGAAAGCACCATCACCTCGCTGTTTGGAAAAAGAAAACACAGTTTGATCAAAACCAATCAGATTTGGGTGTTTGGTGTGTGCTTGATTGGATCAGTGGAAGGAACACTCCGCTGTGATTGGTTGTTACCTCGTTAGATGCTTCAGAGATAACCACAAATCAACCCCATTGATCAGATTAGTCCCTTAATAATCCACCTCCAATGTTGGTTTTCTTGCCTCAGCCCGCTGCCCTCAAGAAGTAGCATCATGGCGTCGGCTCTATAACTCACATAAACTTTAAAGATGCCGGTTTGTTTTCAGAGCGTGTGAATATGAACCCTGGAGCAGACTGCGTTAAAGTGAGTTTAGTTTTTGAATTGATTCAATTAGGAATTAAAATGATGGGAAATATACTGAAAGGGTATAAAGTGAGCCTGCTTACAGTGAGTGAGTCCTCACCGTTGGACTCATGTGGCTTCACAGGAAAAACAGGCTGCAGAGCAGAGCCAGAGTTTAGAGGAGAGTCACCGTGTTTACATGCTGCAGTGAGTTTAAAGGTGCTGGGAAAGTTATTTCACTGCAGAAGTGTGCAGGATTACGCCAAGCTGAACTTTATCAGAGCATTTTATGTTACATAACCGGATTTGAATGGGGAAAACTTTGAGCTGATAGGATTTATTTAAGAGTTCTGGAGGAGCTACTGTGTAGTTCCTGGATCCATCCTTCCTTTCTTTATATTTTCCTTCCAAACAGCCAGATTTCTTTGGACATTTTCTGCTTTTTCACTCATTTTCAGTCCAGTCCTTGAACCTTTTTTCTCTGTTAAGCCACTTAACTCTGACCTGTGAACCATTCAGGCAGGAAAAAGGCTCCTAACTCAAGGGATGAACCAATCGCATCGCATCGTATCGCATCGCATCGCATCGTATCGCATCGTATCGCACCGTATCGTATCGAATGGAATCGTATCGCATCGTATCGTATCGTATCGCATCGTATCGCACCGTATCGTATCGAATGGAATCGAATCGTATCAAATCGCATCGTATCGAATCGCATCGAATCGCATCGAATCGCATCGTATCGTATCGTATCGTATCGAATCGCATCGCATCGCATCGCATCGCATCGCATCGCATCGCATCGCATCGAATCGTATCGTATCGAATCGAAGCGCATCGAATCGCATCGTATCGCATCGTATCGAATCGAATCGCATCGTGTAGTATCGTATCGAATCGCATCGAATCGCATCGTATCGTATCGAATCGTATCGTATCGAATCGCATCGTATCGAATCGTATCGTATCGTATCGAATCGCATCGTATCGTATCGTATCGTATCATATCGTATCGAATCGCATCGTATCGAATCGTATCGTATCGTATCGAATTGCATCGAATCGCATCGAATCGCATCGTATCGAATCGTATCGTATCGTATCGTATCGAATCGCATCGAATCGCATCGAATCGCATCGTATCGCATCGTATCGTATCGTATCGAATCGCATCGCATCGCATCGCATCGCATCGAATCGTATCGTATCGAATCGAATCGCATCGAATCGCATCGTATCGCATCGTATCGAATCGAATCGCATCGTGTAGTATCGTATCGAATCGCATCGAATCGCATCGTATCGAATCGTATCGTATCGTATCGAATCGCATCGTATCGTATCGTATCATATCGTATCGAATCGTATCATTGGCTGAATATCGTGTATCGTGTCGTGACATTAGTGTATCGCTACAGCCCTATTTAAAGGCAGGAAACTGAGGTTTTACAGTTGAACATTGACCCAGAAACTTGTTCTGTTTCAGTCAAATTCAGCTGCTGTGTGTCTTGATTACTCATTAACTCAGCACCTTGAATTCTTAGACATCAGAGCTCACGAGAAGAACTTTCCTTGAATCAATAAGAAAATGTAAACGCATGAAACCTAAAGGAGTTTACCTACTGAATGGTCGATGTTTGTCAGCTCTCATTAAACAACTTTCTGAGTGTTCTCAGCTTTGACTTTGACTCAGCGCTCACAGGGGATCACCTGCAGAGTGTGTGCAGACTGAACGCCTGCAGGTGGAAGCTGAGGTGGAGGTGGAGCTCGTGGAAAGCTTTATGAACAGCAGGCGACCTGTTAGCCGGCGGCTTAAGCACCGCCGTGATGACTGCGTGGTGCAGCGGGCGGAGCAGCAGCTGCGTTTTCATTCATGAAACATTCGTCTTTGAGAGTTCTCATTAACCATCAAGGATCAGACATCATTTATCCTCTCGGGCTGCTGATAGTTTGATTAGGCAAAACACAACAATACATTTTCTAATTACATATTTAGCTGCTCATCAGCAGAAGTCAAACATAATCCGGAAACATGTCGTTTAATTTGTTGCTCAGGCAATCAGAACAAATTATGATCGAGTTTTTTGTGCCGTCTGCACTGATTTAATCTTTAATCACCACGTGTGCGCACAAGAAATTAGTCCTGAAGTCTTTCAAACACAACAAAGTTAAATCAGACGTGCGCAGAGTGTTTATTCCACAGTAATTAGCAGAGGTGGGTAGAGCAGCCAAAAATTGTATTCAAGTAAAAGTACTGTTACTTCAGAATAATATGACTCAAGTAAAAGTAAAAAGTATTCATCCAAATAATTACTTGAGTAAGAGTAAAAAAGTGCTTGGTGAAAAAACTACTCAAGTACTGAGTAACTGTTGAGTAACGTCTGATTTATTTGTTAACACAAGCATTCAATCAGACAGACAAAAATACTAAATAATCATCTTTAGGCCAAATTAGAGTTCATCCAAATGATAAAATTAATTAAAATTAATTAATTAATTACAAAATAGCTTAAATTAAAATAATCCAGGTAAATTCAAGAACTTCAATAAAAAATAAAAGAGACTTAGGAAATGTTTAAAACATATGGAACCCATATGGAACCTAAAAAACAAACATTCACCTATCCATGGGGGAAAAAACGAGTTTAGGAAACTTACCGCTACATGTTTCCTCAAGTTAGATGTTGAGTTTCTGCTGAAATGTGCGTTTGTTTTGGTTGGCACAGAAGACACATAATGTAGCTGCTGTTTCTCACTCTTTGTAAGGTAAACATGCTTTCAGTATGAGGCCTCGTCTGCGTCTTCATTTCCCTCCGTTGGTTCTGACATTTTTCATCTGTTTCTTTGTTTGTTTGCTACGACTGCTAATGCTAAAGCTAACCCGTCCCGCCGCTGAGATCGAGTACGGTCACGTGACCAGCCTGCACGGCTGCGTCTGATTGGTGGAACACAGTCAGGTGGTAGAGCCTTTGGCGGAAGTCTCTCTCTCTGTCAGAATAAAACATTAAAATGAGGCGTACGCGGGGGGATAAAAATAATGAGGCGTAGAATACCAAAGAGGTAAGAAGAAAAGTAACCAGCTCATTGTAGCCTAATGTAGCGGAGTAAGAGGACAGTTTCTGCTGCACACATCTACTCAAGTAAAAGTAAAAAGTATAGAGATTTAAAACTACTCCTAGAAGTATAATGTTTTCAAAAACTTACTCAAGTAAATGTAACTCGTTACTACCCACCCCTGATAATTAGTGACTGTCAGGTAACCATGATAATCAAATAAATATCGATACCGTGTTCATAATAAGGTCGTAATGACATCACGATTTGATCAAATCAAAGAAATCCAACTGAATATTATTTACAGAAAAGAGGTCTGATGGACTGGGACAGTTGTGTGACGGCTTCCTGTTGCTTTCAGACGTAAAGGATGGATCTGAGTTTTAATTATGATCAGAAATGGATCAATAACAGCCACAGATGTTGCACAGAAGCAGCAGAAACATGAGGATCTATGAGGAACTTTCAGGAGTAGAAGTTTTAAAAGGGAAACCTGGCACGGCTGCGATGGTTTTCCAACCTGAAGTGTGAGCGACCTTGGTGTGCATCGGCCTGCCAGAGGAGGCTGCAGCGGGGGGTGGGTGCACGGCTGGGCCATAAATCAAACACACCTCTCCTCAGTTCAACCCTGCAGCTGGCTCAGCCTCAGCTGTCGCAGGAGAGGAGATTCGTTTCAGGAGCAGTGGGGGTCAGGATGGAAGAGAAGAAGAGGAGAGAGACCATCGGGTTCAGAGGCTGAAATACAAAGACAGTTTGCAATTACTTAGAGTACCTTCCTCTGAGTTTGTGCTTGCACTCTTTGTTGGGATTTACGAGTGCAATCACTTCTGTTACTGTAACGGTTACTCTGTGGAGAGGACGTGCACTCGTGCAGCTGCTTATTCATGCACCAGCCCAGCAGCGCAACGCTTTAAGTTCTGCATGCACACTCCAGGAGCTTTACGTTCACATTAGATCAGAATGAGGATTAAACTTGGATCTTACTTATTTTGACCACGATAGATGGGGTTAGATTAGGATTTGATATGTGGGGCTTTGTGGTTTCAGTGGTGAAATGTGTGGAAATAGCTTATAAAATCTGTCTGATATCATTTATAAGATGTAAATAAAACACATCTCTTATATTTATATTTATATATATAGATAGATATATACATTAGGGCTGGGCAACGATTAAAATGTTTAATCTAATTAATCACATGATTTCCCTGATTAATCACGATTAATCGCATTTGTACGCAGAATCCAAAAATGAATCCAAAAGTAGTGTATAGCTTTTAGCATTTAGCTTTATTTTAAATGTGCTGCCATATGAATGAAAGTGCCATAACATTTGTTGTGCAAACACACTTTTAACATCAGCATCTTTCTGTAGTTTTTATGTAGAAGCCTCGCTCCACTGTCTGTTTCCTTGAATGACTTGCTGCTATCAGTTGTGTGTTTTGCCTTTAAGTGATATTTTAGACTGGAACTACTACGCTGAGAAGACAATTCAACTTGGCAGTGTTTACAGATGACTTTGGTTCTGTCGACTCCGCCGTCTGGAAGAACTTTAAAATGAAAATGGCCGAGTAAAAGTTCCGTACCCTTCTCCATGTTTGGTGGATCCACCGATTACTTTCTTTTCCTGTTCCACAGCAGACAGCAGCAGACTTTTACAAAATAAAAGCCTGTGAGCAACAGACTTTTACAGAATAAAAGCCTGTGAGCAGCAGACTTTTACAAAATAAAAGCCTGTGAGCAACAGACTTTTACAAAATAAAAGCCTGTGAGCAGCAGACTTTTACAAAATAAAATAAATAATAAAACAGGGGTGGTCCGTGGCGTAGTGGGCTGAGCAGGCGCCCCATGTACAGAGGCTATAGTCCTCGCTGCAGCTGGCCCCGGTTGAATCCCGCACCGGACGGCCCTGTGCTGCGTGTTGTTCCCCCTCTCTCTGCCCCCTGCTTCCTGTCTCTCTGAACTTTCCTATCCATTAAAGGCACAAAAGCCCCAAAAAATAATAAAAATTTTAAAAAACCTGCATTAATGCACGATTAAAATTGCTATCGGCAATTCAATAATCAACGAGTTAACTCGCCCAGCCCTAATATATATATATATATATATATATATATATATATATATATATATATATATATATATATATATATATATATATATATATATATATATATATATATATATATATATATAGTCAGCAGTTTGAACAGTCTGAACTCGGTTTCAGTTATAACAATAAGCTTGTTGCCACTAAAGGAGAGAATGATGAAATTAATAAATATATTAGAATACAATAGTTACATTAAGCTGAAATATACAGGCTGCAAACACCTTTTTAAATTCCCAGAGCTTTCCATGACATTGATATTGATTTTGATAGTCCTACAAACCTTTTTAATTAAGTCAAAAAGTGTAAAACATTAAACAAATCTCCAGGCTTTGTTTCAGCATTACATCATTTAGTTGTTTCCACTTAGCATAAATGGGTCAGATAAACAATAATCTGAACACACAAGATGTCTTACTGCTTCTTAAATGAATGAAAACTGATCTAAACTGAAATAACAAGGCTGATATAAGTCCAATCTAGACGGGTTGGTTTAATAAATAACTGGTGTAAAATGAGTTCAACCCAACCTCAGTGAAAGTGTTTAATGAACCTGATTAGTTTACACTGAGCCAACCCAAACATATTGATCTGAAACAACAGAATTATTAAGAAACCTAAACTCAACTCATTCAGATGATATGATATGATAACGTCTCTTAGGGGAAACTTGTTTGTGCTGTCACATTAGCTGCCTTCTCAAGATCAATACACAGACAATAAAGGGAATAAGATAGACATTGAAAACAATAAATCTGTAAGTGTAAGCTCATCCCAACAGTCAGATAACAGCAGGTGGATTAACAGTCGTGGTATAAAAGCTATGGGATGTCTGGCTGGCGTTATTGGCTGTGTGCTCCCCTTTATAACCACAGTTTACTGTCTTCTTGTGGCTCTTTTTCAGGACTGTTGCTTACACGATAAATTTCCTGCCCCCCAGCTTAACCTCTTAAGCCCCAGGCTGCTATTTGAAATATCCAGGAGAAACTAGCATCCCCAGAAATGTTATCTGAAAGGCATCTGCAGCGATGAGGCGAATCTGAACAGCCCGTTCCACAAGAGGCCGAATAGCAATCTTTTGAAAAAAAAATTTTTTTTAGGGCTGGGCAACGATTAAAATGTTTAATTTCTTTTTCGTTTCCTTTTTTTTATTTTGTACTTCACTTTAAAGCAGACGCTTTGACGCAATGGGAAACTGATATCTTTTTTCTTTCTGTACTGTCTGCAAAAACTCAAAGAGATTTGGGAGAAAAAAATGAAAAAAAAAAAAAGTAACAAGTTAACGAGGTAAAAATTGTAAAATAGGGATGTTCACCTAATCAAAACTGTAAATATGAGCACAGCAGCAGCGATGTTTTGAAGGTCCTCACTTCTGTAGTGTAGATCCGGGTCCTCACAAGGACAGCTGTACAGATACACACACGCACACACACACACCCACACACTGCTGTTGCCATGACTCACCCCCATGTGACTCACCCCCACGTGACTCTCTGAGCCCACGTCCCTGCAGCTCCACGGAGTCTCAGATTAATACCAAAGAGCCTCTTTGATGCTGAAACACACAAAGTGACTTCTGTTCAGCTGCTGCTTCATTCATCAATAACCTGATTGATGATCTATCGATCTATCTATCGGCACAGCCCGAAGAAACTACACGGGTCCCCCTTCTGACAGGCTCACCACCCGTGGGAGGGGCCAAGGGGGTCGGGAACAGTGTGAGCTGGGTAGCAGCCGAAGGCTGAGACCTTGGCGGTCTGATCCTCGGCTGCTGAAGCTGGCTCTTGGGACGTGGAACGTCACCTCTCTGTTGGGGAAGGAGCCTGAGCTGGTGCGCGAGGCTGAGAGGTTCCGGCTACATTTAGTCGTACTCACCTCGACGCATGGCTTGGGCTCCGGAACCAGCCTCCTTGAGAGGGGTTGGACTCTCTTTCACTCTGGAGTTGCCCACGGTGAGAGGCGTAGAGCAGGTGTGGGCATACTTATTGCCCCCCGGCTGTGTGCCTGCACATTGGGGTTTACCCCGGTAGACGAGAGGGTAGCCTCCCTCCGACTTAGGGTGGGGGGACGGGTCCTGACTGTTGTTTGTGCTTATGCACCGAACGGCAGTTCAGAGTACCCACCCTTTTTGGAGTTCCTGGAGGAGGCACTGGAGAGTGCTCCTCCGGGAGACTCCCTCGTCCTGCTGGGGGACTTCAATGGTCACATGGGCAATGACAGTGAGACCTGTCTTTCTGGTCCACCATCCGGCGGCTCAGGGGGGGAAGCGGTGCACCATCAACAACGTGTATGGTGAGGGCGGGGCTCTGCTGACCTCAACTAGGGACGTCGTGAGTCGGTGGGGGGAATACTTCGAGGGCCTCCTCAATCCTACCGACACGCCTTCCGATGAGGAAGCAGACTTGGGGAGCTAGGACGTGGGGCCTCCCATTTCTGGGGCTGAAATTGCCGAGGTGGTCAAAAACTCCTCGGTGGCAAGGCCCCGGGGGTGGATGAGGTCCGTCCTGAGTTCCTCAAGGCTCTGTATGTTGTAGGGCTGTCTTGGTTGACACGCCTCTGCAGCATCGCGTGGACATCAGGGACAGTGCCTCTGGACTGGCAGATCGGGGTGGTGGTCCCCCTCTTTAAAAAGGGGGACCGGAGGGTGTGTTCCAACTATAGGGGGATCACACTCCTCAGCCCTCAGCCTCCCTGGTCAGGTCTATTCGGGGGTACTGGAGAGGAGGATCCGCCGGATAGTCGAATCTCGGATTCAGGAGGTGCAGTGTGGTTTTCGTCCTGGCCGTGGAACAGTGGACCAGCTCTATACCCTCCGCAGGATCCTGGAGGGAGCATGGGAGTTCGCCCAACCGGTCTACATGTGTTTTGTGGACTTGGAGAAGGTGTTCGACCGTGTCCCTCGGGGACTCTTGTGGGGGGTGCTCCGGGAGTATGGAGTGCCGGACTCCTTGATATGGGCTGTTGGGTCCCTGTATGACCGGTGTCAGAGTTTGGTCCGCATTGCCGGCAGTAAGTCAGATATGTTTCGGGTGAGGGTTGGACTCCGTCAGGGCTGCCCTTTGTCACCGATTCTGTTCATAATTTTTATGGACAGAATTTCTAGGCGCTGCCAGGGTGTTGAGGGGATCCGGTTTGGTGACCTCAGAATCGGGTCTCTGCTTTTTGCAGACGATGCGGTTCTGTTAGCGTCGTCGGGCCGTGACCTTCAGCTCTCACTGGAGCGGTTCGAAGCCGAGTGTGAAGCGGCTGGGATGAGAATCAGCACCTCCAAACCTGAGACCATGGTCTTCGGCCGGAAAAGGGTGGAATGCTCTCTCCGGGTCGGGAATGAGATCCTTCCCCAAGTGGAGGAGTTCAAGTATCTCGGGGTCTTGTTCACGAGTGAGGGACGAATGGAGCAGGAGATTGACAGGCGGATCGGTGCGGCGTCTGCAGTGATGCGGGCTCTGCACCGGCCCGTCGTGGTGAAGAGGGAGCTGAGCCAGAAGGCGAAGCTCTCAATTTACCGGTCAATCTATGTTCCTACCCTCACCTATGGTCACGAGCTGTGGGTAGTGACCGAAAGAACGAGATCGCGAATACAAGCGGCCGAAATGAGTGTCTGGGCTCTCCCTTAGAGATGAGAAGCTCGGTCATCCGGGAGGGGCTCGGAGTAGAACCGCTGCTCCTCCGCATCCAGAGGAGTCAGATGAGGTGGCTCGGGCATCTGGTTAGGATGCCTCCTGGACGCCTCCCTGGTGAGGTGTTCCGGGCCCGTCCCACTGGGAGGAGGCCCCGGGGAAGATCCAGGACACGTTGGAGAGACTATGTTTCTCGGCTGGCCTGGGAACACCTCTGGGTCCCCCCAGAAGAGATGGAGGAAGTGGCCGGGGACAGGGACGTCTGGGTTTCTCTGCTTAAGCTGCTGCCCCCGCGACCCGACCCCCAGAGATGCAGAAGATGATGGATGGATGGATGGATGATCTATCGTTCGCACTGTTTCTATCAGCAGTAAAACGTGTCACTGAACTGTCTCTGAAGATGTTGAGCCAGCTGACTGGTTTATATCCGGTCCAGTTTGGTTCTGTCCAGCTAAGTCTGGGTTAATCAGTGAATTCGGTTTGGTTCAATCATATTCTGGTTCTAGCTGATATGATGAGTTGAAATGGTTTAATTTGGTCTGCTTTGGCCCGGCTTTGGCCCGGCTTTGGCCCAGCTTTGGCCCGGCTTTGGCCCGGCTTTGGCCCAGCTTTGGCCCAGCTTTGGCCCAGCTTTGGCCCGGCTTTGGCCCAGCTTTGGCCCGGCTTTGGCCCAGCTTTGGCCCGGCTTTGGCCCGGCTTTGGCCCGGCTTTGGCCCGGCTTTGGCCCGGCTTTGGCCCAGCTTTGGCCCGGCTTTGGCCCGGCTTTGGCCCAGTTTTGGCCCAGCTTTGGCCCAGCTTTGGCCCGGCTTTGGCCCAGCTTTGGCCCGGCTTTGGCCCAGCTTTGACTCCCCCTGACTCCACTTGACTCCACCTTCTCCACCTTCTCCACCTGACCTTGATGTAAACTTTTGTCCTTTTAGGAGCGTAGAAGAAGCAGATGAAGCTCTGCCGACAAAGTTCACGCAGATTCACAGAGTGGGAACAGGCGGTTTCACGTACGTTCTCCAGCTGTCGGGTAGTTAGTTATTTCCCCCGTCAGTAGTTTGTGGTTCTTCCTCTAGGTTTTAAAATGGATGGTTTGGAGTTTCCAGCGTCTGTTTGTGTTGTTGAGCTCAAATTTTATTTAGTGTGTTTATTGTATCCAGTTTAGTCCAGTTTGGACCAATTTAATCTGGCCTGGTCCAGGTTTTTCTTGCTGGTCTGGCTGACTTTTGGCTGGTTTGTGTTTCCTTCCTGTGTTTCCTTCCTTCCTTCTCGTGTTACCTTCCCCTCCATGTCTCTGATATTTCCCCCTTTGTGTGACGGTAAAACGCCACCTAAGCATCTTTGTCTGTTTCTCTTTCAGTGTGGAGGGCGACCCTCAGTGTCCAGAAGCGCTCACTTTTTCTGATTCGTCCTTTGGCCACCCGCCTCCCTTCCATCGCTATAGCAACAGCCCCCTCTCCAGCCCCTGTGATCCCTACAGCCCCGCCTCCATCAGCGGGTCCCTTGGAGCCTCGTACGCACACACGCAGGTACTGAACCAAGTCACCGGTCAAGTTGTTTAGGACATATTTGCTCCACTTTTTGTGTGATTTAGGTGGATTTTCAGCTTTGAAAATACTCAAAAGTAGGGCTGGGCAACGATTAAAATGTTTTAATCTAATTAATCACATGATTTACCTGATTAATCACGATTAATCTCATTTGTACGCAAAAATCCAAAAATTAATCCAAAAGTAGTGTATAGCTTTTAGCATTTAGTTTTATTTTAAATGTGCTGCCATATGAATGAAAGTGCCATAACATTTGTTGTGCAAACACACTTTTAACATCAGCATCTTTCTGTAGTTTTTATGTAGAAGCCTCGCTCCACTGTCTGTTTCCTTGGATGACTTGCTGCTATCAGTTGTGTGTTTTGCCTTTAAGTGATATTTTAGACTGGAACTACTACGCTGAGAAGACAATTCAACTTGGCAGTGTTTACAGATGACTTTGGTTCTGTCGACTCCGCCGTCTGGAAGAACTTTAACATGAAAATGGCCGAGTAAAAGTTCCGTACCCTTCTCCATGTTTGGTGGATCCGCCGATTACTTTCTTTTCCTGTTCCACAGCAGACAGCAACAGACTTTTACAAAATAAAAGCCTGTGAGCAACAGACTTTTACAATAATAATATAAATAATACAGCAGCTGCAGCTGGCCGCGGTTCGAGTCCCGCATCGGACGGCCCTGTGCTGCATGTTGTTCCCCCTCTCTCTGCCCTCTGCTTCCTGTCTCTCTGAACTTTCCTATCCATTAAAGACACAAAAGCCCCCCCCAATTTTTTTTTAAATAAAAAAAATAAATAAATAAAATAAAATAAAATAAATCATGCATTAATGCGCGATAAAATATTTATCGGCGTTAAATAATTGATGCGTTAACGCGATAATAACGAGTTAACTCGCCCAGCCCTACTTAAAACTAAAAGGCATTTTCAATTTCCACCCCTCTCTTGAGGATTCTCAGTCCAATAAGTGTATTGATCCAGAGTAAACTTCAGGACCCAAAGCTCGGGTTAAACTGTTTGAACTGCAGCTTGAACACTGAGCCCGTCTCGTCGTCTCTTAAATCCATTTTTAAACAAGTACATGGAAGAGGAAGTTAACGGAGGACGATGAGGGATAAATATATGAATAGAATAGGGTTAATTGTTATATTGTGATTTAATTAGTATATGGTATATATGGTATATATTTATTTATGGGGATAGTTATGGTATAGAGTATGTATATATATATATATTCATATTTACATATATATTTACAAGGATATGTGTGAAGTATATATTCATTTTGTGATTATATATTTATTTAGATATTTAGGAAGTGTATATATGTCATATATTTATATAGGTGTATTGTAGTTAGGATATTTACAAACTGAAGAGTAGTTAAAAAGAGGTGGGAAACTAAAAAAAAGTATTGTACTTCTTCCCATTCCTTTTTCTAACAATGTACAGTGTTTTGTTATGTATTAGCATTATTTATGTGATTGAATTTTTTTTTTTTAATTTCTCTTTTTCTTTCTTTTGTATGTACAAATAGCTACATACATTTTCTTTTTTATACATGTTAAATAAAATGTTACGAAAATAAAAATCAATCAATCAATCATTCTGATTAGTTTTCTTCTTGTCCTCCCCATCTCCAGGGCAGCTCTCCCATCTCTCCCCCCAGCCCAAGCCTCGCCTGGGCTCAGCGCAGCAGACATCAGCCGGCCAGCCTGGCGCTCCGCAAGCAAGAGGAGGAGGAGAGCAAACGCTGCAAGGCGCTTTCTGACAGCTATGAGCTCTCTACAGACCTCCAGGACAAGAAGGTACCACTCTGCAGCGAGTCACCACCACGAGTCACACCCAAAAACATCAGTTAAACACGGCCTTATATTGGCTGTGAGCTTTTCATCGGGTACAGTCAGGTCGAACAAAGCAGAAAACACATCAGAACAACTCACCCTTCTCTTTGCATTGTTCCTGCAGTCGGCTTGAAGTCCCCACAGGGATAAATAGAGGTTGATGCTCAGTGCCGCCTTATCTGTCAGCGATGATGTGCAAGTGTTCTATCGTGTTGCCCGACAGGTGGACATGTTGGAGAGGAAGTACGGGGGGCAGTTCGTGTCCCGGCGGGCGGCGAGGACGATCCAGACGGCGTTCAGACGGTACCGCATGAAGAAGAACTTCGAGAGGCTTCGCAGCTCCGCCTCGGAGAGCAGAATGACCCGCCGCATCATCCTGTCCAACATGAGGATGCAGGTGCACACACATTAACAGAACACCTGACCCTAACCCTAACCCTGACCCTGACCCTGACCCTAACCCTGACCCTAACCCTGACCCTAACCCTGACCCTGACCCTAACCCTGACCCTAACCCTGACCCTAACCCTGACCCTGACCCTGACCCTAACCCTAACCCTAACCCCCTAACCCTGACCCTAACCCTGACCCTAACCCCAACCCTAACCCTTACCCTAACCCTAACCCTAACCCTAGCCCTGACCCTAACCCGGTCCCTAACCCTAACCCCACAGGGATTAGCGGCCCTAACCCTAATTGGGACTAAAAACCATTAATTAATTAATAAGTTAAAAATTAATATTTTTACATTAATCAAAAACAGTGGTTAAAACAATTCAATTGAATATAAATAATAATTGATGGGTTAAACCTCAGTTATTAACTATTAATGGGTTAAAAAACAAAACAATTAAATTGATTAAAAACAATAATTGATGGGTTAAACCTCAGTTATTAACAATTAATGGGTTTAAAAACAATTAATGGGTTAAAAAGTGGAATCAAAATACATTATAAATTAAAGGACAGTCTACTGAATACAAATGTATTTAAAATACATTTTTTCTAAAATTCATAAATGGTGCAAAACGGGTTTAAAATTCATTTTATTCGTCCCTTTGTAATGGGTTAAAAAACAATTAATGGGTTAAAAATTGGAATTAAAATACATTATAAATTAGAGGACAGTCTACTGAATACAAATGTAATTAAAATAAATGTTTTCTAAAAACCATAAATGGTGCAAAACAGGGGTTTAAAATTCATTTCATTCGTCCCTTTGTGTGTTTGAAGCCTTTTCCCACCCAAAAGAAAGGGGTAGGGTATAAAAGGAGGAGAACAGGACATCTCCTTCATTCTGCTCTGGTCTTCGAAGGGGAAACATCTCCCAGCCACAACAGAACAAAAACTTTTTTTTCGTGCCTTGCCTGAAGAAGATCAAAAAAAGATCGAAACGTCGCGACAGGCACATTTTTATTTTACTTTTCAAAAAAAATTAAAAAACAAAAACATAATAAAAATTTAAAAGTTCAAAAAAATAAAAAAAATTGAAAAAACAAAAAAACAAGAACGTTAAAAAAACTACACATTTTTGTTGAAAATTTGTTTATTGTTTCCCATTTGGAAACCCTCCCTTGTTTGTAAAAAATCATTTTATTTTCATTTAAAAATAATTCATTGTTTCCCAGTTTGGAAACCCTCCCTTAGTTGTTTGCTTAATTTAATTTAAAAACAAAATAAATTATTCAAAAAAACAACAACACAAAAAAACAAACATGGATAATTGGACAGTAGTCCGCTACGGCAAGAGACACCAGCGGCCTTGCCAACCACCACGGGACCAGGGTTGCGAGAGATTTGATGGGTGGTAGGCCCGTGCACCTCCTTCTTCCTTCGGGAAGGGGGACCATTTTCCTCGCCCTAACCCTGACCCTGACCCTAACCCTGACCCTGACCCTGACCCTAACCGACCCCATACTAACTGAATGCTTCATGTTCATGCAGTACTCGTTCGATGAGCGCCAGCCGCAGTGTCCGGGCTCGGCGGGTCACCAGGGTTCAGAGGACACCGGAGACGTGGAGGACTCGTTCTCCAAGCAGGTAGCCACATTTCTGCCTCTGTTAGCAGAAAAATAGAGATCATAAAAGATTGTGCTGCTATTTTCTACTTTGAAATGTTTGGTCCTCATAAAACTGATTCCCAGAACATGACTAAGCAGATTAAGCATGTTGATTGTGTCTATCTGATGTCAATTCCAATTCTAAGGTTTCAGAATAAGAAATGTACCGTCCTTTTCACACTATCTTGATCTAGTATACAAATTTAGACCTTTACATATATATGTGTATGTGTGTGTATATATAGATATACGCATTTATTAATTCACATATTTTTCATTTATTTATCCCTTTACCACCATGATTCTTACACAAGCAATGATATTTTGTTTTGTGGTTAAAAACGTCTTTTTAAAAAATATATATATTATTATTATTATTATTATTATTATTATTATTATTTTACATTTTAACTTTTTTTTCTTCTTCCAGTGAATTTTTTTAAATTAATTTTATTTTAACAATTAATATTGCTATTATTATCGTTGCTTTTTTCTTGTATGTACCTTTTTGTTCTATGTTGTTCACCGTTTTTAAATTAACAAAATGTGCAATAAACATATGTTTAAAATTTTTTTTTTTTAAATAAATAAGAAATAAGAAATGTGCTGTCAGCGCGATGTTGTCGGAGGTGTTGCTGCTCCTCTCAGAGGGACGAAGCCTTCGTTCGTTGACCTCTTTTTTGGCTCCCGCAGGTGAAGTCTCTGGCCGACTCCATGGACGACTCCCTCACCTGCCAGTCCGGCCGCGAAGACTCGCAGGACGCCGGCGGCGAAGGAGAGGAGGACGATGATGAGGACGAGGAGGAGGGAGACGAGGAAGAAGAAGAGGAGGAGGAAGAAGGGGAGGAGGACGAGGAAGAAGACGAGGAGGAAGACTACAGACTGGCAGGATGGCGCCACACCAACGCATCCTCCCGACGCCCCACAGGCCGGGCGGAAGGCGGTCGGGGAGGCATGGGAGGAGGAGCCGCCATGCACGAGGACAGCACCGCCACCTCCTTCAGCGACGTCACCCTCTACATGGACGAAGGCTGCCTCCCTGCCTCGCCGCTGTCCCGGCCCGCCTCCAGCTCTGATACGGATTACTGGGGAGGAGGGGGCGCGGCGGTCCGGGAGGACAGCCGAGAGACCGAGGGGGGAAGCAACGCCAGCAGGAGGAGCAGCACCCCCTGCACAGAGTGTCGAGGGGAGTACCGAGGGAGGGCAGCAGGGGGAGGAGGGCATCTCCCCGTCCTGACCATAGAACCGCCCAGCGACAGCTCAGTGGACATGAGCGACAGGTCAGTTCAGCTGCAGCACTCAGGGTTCGGGTTAACCCACACCCTAACCAACCTAACCCTAGGGTTAACCCACACCCTGACTAACCTAACCCTAGGGTTAACCCACACCCTAACTAACCTAACCCTAGGGTTAACCCACACCCTGACTAACCTAACCCTAGGGTTAACCCACACCCTGACCAACCTAACCCTAGGGTTAACCCTAACTCTAACCCTAGGGTTAACCCTGACCCTAACCAACCCAACCCTAGAGTTCACCCCAACCCTAACTAACCTAACCCTAGGGTTAACCCACACCCTAACCAACCTAACCCTAGGGTTAACCCACACCCTGACCAACCTAACCTTAGGGTTAACCCCAACCCTAACTAACCTAACCCTAGGGTTAACCCTAACCCTAACCAACCTAACCCTAGGGTTAACCCACACCCTAACCAACCTAACCCTAGGGTTAACCCTAACTCTAACCCTAGGGTTAACCCTAACCCTAACCAACCTAACCCTAGGGTTAACCCCAACCCTAACTAACCTAACCCTAGGGTTAACCCTAACTCTAACCCTAGGGTTAACCCACACCCTAACCAACCTAACTCTAGGGTTCACCCCAACCCTAACTAACCTAACCCTAGGGTTAACCCTAACTCTAACCCTAGGGTTAACCCCCAACCTAACCCTAGGGTTCACCCCAACCCTAACCAACCTAACCCTAGGGTTAACCCTAACCCTAACTAACCTAACCCTAGGGTTAACCCAAACCCTAACCAACCTAACCCTAGGGTTAACCCAAACCCTAACCAACCTAACCCTAGGGTTAACCCTAGCACAAACCCTAATAGCGTGTTTCTACTATGCAGTCTGGTACGGGTCGGTTCAGAACGGTTCGCTTATTTCAGTGTCTCCACCACCACCAAAGCGTACCGTTACCATGGAACCCATTACCATGGAACCCGTTACCTTGGAACCCGTTACCATGGTACCCGTTACCATATCTGTAACCCTTCTGCTTGGGGTAGCGAGCACACAGGACCGGTTCCAGGCTCTGCTCTCCAGTGTTGGTGAGGAGGCTGTGCAGCGGGAGCTCGATGGCGCTGTGCCAAACCAAAAAGTTTTCCAGCTGACTACTGCACAAAATGTCAGAGAGTGGTTTCAACCGGACTGCGAGCCGGTGTCGCATTAAGCTGAAGAAGCTGGGAGATGGTTCCAAATTATGGATGTTATTTGTTATTTGCTGTTATTTGCAATTTATGCTTCGGCTCCGCCCACCCCTGAGGGTCCCCTTTGTACAGTGGGAACCAAATCTGACCTCAAAGCGACCCGACCTGTACCGTACTGTTCCGAACCGACTCGTACTGGACTGCATAGTGGGAACGAGGCTTAACCCTCCAGGGGCCAGGGTAACCTAACCCTAACCCTAGCACAAACCTGGAATCTGACCCTAACTTTTCGTTGAAATCTGCAGGTCGGAGCGAGGATCAATCGGACGCCTGGTGTACGAACAAGAGCCATCAGGAGCTGAGAGAGGAGGAGGAGGAGAGAGGGTCAGAGGAGGAGGGGAAGGAGAAAGTGGCGAGGACGAGAGAGGAGGGGGAGGAAGCAGCGAGGCGGACTCTCCGCAGGGAACCATCAAACACAAACCAAACGGCCGCTCGGTCGCCACGGCGCAGGGACAGACTCGCAGCCCCGCTAACGTTCCCCTGCCGATGCCTTCAGCGCGGACCCTGCCCTCACACCCGCTCCCACACCCGCTCCAACACCCCCACCCTCACCCTCACCCTTCACCCATCCCCCACCTCCCCACCATCCTCCACCACCACCCACAGTACAGCCAGCCGCATGTCATGCACATGCACCATGGACACGCCAGCAGCCCTTACATGCAGCACGCACATCACTTCGCCCAGCACCACTACCACCACCTGCACCACCAGCACCACCACCTGCCCCACTCTTACCCAGAACCCCCTTCTTCCCCTCTGCCCTCCCCAGTTCCGCCTCTCACGCCTCTCTCCCCGCTGCCGCCCCCTCTCACGCCCTCCCCGCTGTCCTCGTCCTCCTCCTTGGCGCTTCAGAACATGGAGGCGCAGCAGCAGCACCTGGCCCACCACCCCCACCTGCACCACCACCACCTGCTCTGCTCGGACGGAGACAACGAGAGCGTCAACTCCACCACCACCAACTCCAACGACGACACCACGGTCAACAACTGCAGCTCCGGCTCCTCGTCGCGCGACAGCCTGCGGGAACCAGTGGGCGGAGCCACGCTGGGGAAGCAGACCTATCAGAGGGAGAGCCGCCACAGCTGGGACTCACCGGCCTTCAACAACGACGTGGTGCAGCGGCGGCAGTATCGCATCGGACTCAACCTTTTTAACAAGTAAGCAGAAGTTTGTCCTCTTACCCCTTACCTCTGCACACACACATCAGCTGTTGGACGACACTGTTCTTGTCTGGGGTTTGTTAACTCTTTCGGTGCCATTGACGTCTTTTTAAATTGACGTCTATAGACGTCAATTTAAAAAAAAACGTTGACTGCCAAAGACGTCTATAGACGTCAAATGCGTTTTTTAACGGCGCGGGCTGGGGGGCAATCTAGCTGAGTTTGTCACTAAATCTTAGGCTTGTAAACACTAAACAGAGAATATACTGGCAAAATTACCCGCAAGGTGGCAGCAGTATTTATCGCGTTAAATAATTAACGATTTAACGCGATAATAACGAGTAAACTCGCCCAATAATCCGATCCTTTCAGTGCCATGTAACCACACTGAGTGTTTCTGTGAAGTTTCGCTTGTATAAAGATGTAAATGTCAGCACAGCAGGTCCAAGTCACTTTTCAGCGATGGAGCTCAAAACATGTTGCGTTTGCATTTTATTTGCGGTGGTTGAGAGACAAAGATCTGCTGAACCTTTGTGTGTTTGCTGCAACAAGTCCAGAAAAGAAAGATTGCTTTACAGAAGAAAAAGGGAAAAAGTAAAGGGTGTGTTTCTGCTGGTCCACAGAAAGACGGAGAAGGGGATCCAGTACCTGATTGAACGGGGCTTCGTGTCGGACACGCCGGTGGGCATCGCCAGGTTCATCCTGGAGAGGAAGGGACTGAGCAGACAGATGATCGGCGAGTTCCTGGGCAGCCGCCAGCAGTTTAACAAGGACGTCCTGAAGTGAGTGCAAGTGGTGGCTTCTGTTTTCTGTTTTCTGTTTTCTGTTCTCACAGGGAAAGAGGAGAGGGGAGAGGAGGATACTACAGACTACATACTACATACTGATCCATCAGACAGTATGCAGAGCGTTTACCCACAATGCATTTCGCTCCTGCCCGAGCCGAAATCAGCCGGCCTGAAGCTGATTTCCCTTAAACTCTAAACTCTGTAAACTTTAGCAACATTTGAAACATTTTCAGGAGAGAAAGTAGTCGTTTAGATCCCCAACGTGTTGAAAACCTGACAAAATACCGGCTATTTACAATTTTGTTCCCACGAATTCGGCGCTACTAAAGCTAGCCGCAGTGAGCAACGCACTTCCTGTTATTTTCACAAAATAAAATACCCGTTGCCTTTTATCATAGGGAAAGCCATTACCATACAATTGGTGCTTTTGTTTTGAAAACAGGAAGTGAACCTACCCTCGTTGTAGCTAGCTTGAAACTGTCGTTTTGACAGTAAATGACGATCGGCGACGTCACGTTACATTGCATCTTGGGTAGTTTGAGTATGAGTAGTAACCTCATGATGCATACCCAACATTTCGGAGAATCTAGTATGCATCCAGGAACTTCTCGCTTACTCAAACTTGCTTACTAACTTAAAAAGTCAGTATGAGTAGTATGAGTAGTAGGAGAAGTTTGCGGTTTCGAACACAGCCTTTCTGTTATTTCAGACGCATTTCAGCGTGAGTTCAGTTTAGTTAGATTGAGACTCTTAGTTCATTAGTGGATCAAATCATTTAGAAGCAGCGGTGCATCAGAATAAAAGCGCCGGCACAGATGATATGAGCTCATAAAATCTTATCTGATTGCTTTATGAGTCCCATAATGATCCCTCGGCTGCCTCAGGTCCCGTAGAGGTAGAGATGTGGTGAAGATGGCCGAACAAAAACAGTTCTACAAAACATAACTCTGACTGTTAGGGGGATATGAAAGCGCCACAGAAGGGTAAGAAAGACAGAGAATATACAGGAAAAAGCCCAACATTTCAATTCCAATTAAAAAACTGTGTCAGACAGCAAGAAGTTTCCTTTGGGGCGGTTTGGAAAAGAGCCTTGAGATGATGTAAAGAGCTTCTGTAAGCTGGTGACACTTTAAAGCTTGTTCAATGCACAAGAGAAGAAAGCAAAGAAAGGCCGGAGGTGTCGTCAGGTAGTCGCCATCTTTGCAATAAACAGCAACGATGAGTAATGAGACTTTGTTCTTAATAAAGGGTTCAGTTACACCCAGCCAAGGCTTCATAAAACATGGAGGAGGCTGCAAGCTCGTAGGAAATATCACCATAATCAGTCACAGGCATAAAGGTGGCCTCCACCAGCTTCTGTTCCAGTGATAAAAACAGCCATCAGAGCTAGTTATCATGACTAGTTATTAGGGCTGGGCAACGATTAAAATGTTTAATCTAATTAATCACATGATTTCCCTGATTAATCACGATTAATCGCATTTGTACGCAAAATCCAAAAATGAATCCAAAAGTAGCGTATAGCTTTTAGCATTTAGTTTTATTTTAAATGTGCTGCCATATGAATGAAAGTGCCATAACATTTGTTGTGCAAACACACTTTTAACATCAGCATCTTTCTGTAGTTTTTATGTAGAAGCCTCGCTCCACTGTCTGTTTCCTTGAATGACTTGCTGCTATCAGTTGTGTGTTTTGCCTTTAAGTGATATTTTAGACTGGAACTACTACGCTGAGAAGACAATTCAACTTGGCAGAGTTTACAGATGACTTTGGTTCTGTCGACTCCGCCGTCTGGAAGAACTTTAAAATGAAAACGGCCGAGTAAAAGTTCCGTACCCTTCTCCATGTTTGGTGGATCCGCCGATTACTTTCTTTTCCTGTTCCACAGCAGACAGCAGCAGACTTTTACAGAATAAAAGCCTGTGAGCAACAGACTTTTACAGAATAAAAGCCTGCGAGCAACAGACCTTTACAAAATAAAAGCCTGCGAGCAACAGACTTTTACAATAATAAAAGCCTGTGAGCAACAGATTTTTACAATAATAAAAGCCTGTGAGCAACAGATTTTTACAAAATAAAAACCTGTGAGCAACAGACTTTTACAATAATGAAATAAATAATAAAACCTGCGTTAATGCGCGATAAAATATCTAGCGGCGTTAAATAATTAACAAGTTAACTCGTTATTATCGAATTTACTCGCCCAGCCCTATTTTTAACACGAACAGACCTGCAGGTTTAAAGACTCTGTGTGAATGAAGGATAACTTAAACTGTGTTAATCTGCCGGCTGCTGACCCGTGTCCTCTGTCTCTGTGCAGCTGTGTCCTGGACGAGATGGACTTCTCCGGGATGGATCTGGACGACGCTCTGAGAAAGTTCCAGGCTCAGATCAAAGTTCAGGGTGAAGCTCAGCGGGTGGAGCGCCTGGTGGAGGCCTTCAGGTATTAAACCCACCGATAGCTGCAGGTCTGGAACATCCTGAGAGCGAAAGCTTGCACATCTTTGCACATCTCCCCGCCTTTCTCTTCTCTTTGCAGCCAGCGATACTGCGTCTGCAACCCGGTGCTGATCCGCCAGTTCCAGAACCCAGACACCATCTTCATCCTGGCCTTCGCCATCATCCTCCTCAACACGGACATGTACAGCCCGAACGTCAAGCCGGAGCGGAAGATGAAGCTGGAGGACTTCGTTAAAAACCTAAGGGGTCAGTCTACATACTACATACCTCATACTACATACGACATACGACATACGACATACGACATACTGCATACTCATCGATCAGACAGTATGCAGAGCGTTTACCCACAATGCATTTCGCTCCTGCCCGAGCCGAAATCAGCCGGCCTGAAGCTGATTTCTCTTAAGCTCTAAACTCTGTAAACTTTAGCAACATTTGAAACATTTTCAGGTGAGAAAGTAGTCGTTTAGATCCCCAACGTGTTGAAAACCTGACAAAATACCGGCTGTTTACTATTTTGTTCCCACGAATTCGGCGCTACTAAAGCTAGCCGCAGTGAGCAACGCACTTCCGGTTATTTTCACAAAATAAAATACCCGTTGCCTTTTATCATAGGGAAAGCCATTACCATACAATTGGTGCTTTTGTTTTGAAAACAGGAAGTGAACCTACCCTCGTTGTAGCTAGCTTGAAACTGCCGTTTTGACAGGAAATGACGATCGGCGACGTCACGTTACGTTGCATCTTGGGTAGTTTGAGTATGAGTAGTAACCTCATGATGCATACCCAACATTTCAGAGAATCTAGTATGCATCCGGGAACTTCTTGCTTACTCAAACTCGCATACTAACTCAAAAAGTTAGTAGGAGTAGTAGGAGAAGTATGCGGTTTCAAACACAGCCTCAGTCTGTAATCAGTCTTTGTCTGAAGTGATAACGGAGTCTGGAAACCTTTCAACCGAAGCTTGAAAGGAGCAGGAGAGCTGCAGGCTGGTGTCGTCGCTCATGAAAATCAGATTTCCACACGGCAGATTGGAGAGGCTAGATTTAGATTTTTCTCTTCAAGCTCGAAGGGATGTGCAGGTTTTCACTTGTTCTCAGTTGCTCCTAATTAATCAGATAAGTTTCATGCTTGTGTTGGGAACAGCCCACCAGCAGAGCAGCTGCAACTTTTCTGTAAAAATAACAGCAGAAACCTGGCAGAGCAGCTGGATTCTGATGTAAGAGGAGTTGAAATGAGATGAACTGAAGCGACAGAAGGCTGTGAGAGACGGGAGAAAGTAGGACCGACTTAGTTTCTATCAGAAAAACTGTTTGAGTTCTACGTTGTGTGTGGCTTTAGCAGAGGTGGGTAGAGCAGCCAAAAACTGTACTCAAGTAAAAGTACTGTTACTTCAGAATAATATGACTCAAGTAAAAGTAAAAAGTATTCATCCAAATAATTACTTGAGTAAGAGTAAAACTGTGCTCGGTGAAAAAACTACTCAAATACTGAGTAACTGTTGAGTAACGTCTGATTTATTTGTTAACACAAGCATTCAATCAGACAGACAAAAATACGAAATAATCATCTTTAGGCAAATTAGAGTTCATCCAGTTGATCAAATAAATTAAAATGAATTAATTAATTACAAAATAGCTTAAATTAAAATAATCCAGGTAAATTCAAGAACTTCAATAAAAAATAAAAGAGACTTAGGAAATGTTTAAAACATATGTAACCCATATGTAACCTAAAAAACAAACATTCACCTATCCATGGGGGAAAAAACGAGTTTAGGAAACTTAGCGCTACATGTTTCCTCAAGTTAGATGTTGAGTTTCTGCTGAAATGTGCGTTTGTTTTGGTTGACACAGAAGACACATAATGTAGCTGCTGTTTCTCACTCTTTGTAAGGTAAACATGCTTTCAGTATGAGGCCTCGTCTGCGTCTTCATTTCCCACCGTTGGTTCTGACATTTTTCATCTGTTTCTTTGTTTGTTTGCTACGACTGCTAATGCTAAAGCTAACCCGTCCCGCCGCTGAGATCGAGTATGGTCACGTGACCAGACTGCACGGCTGCGTCTGATTGGTGGAACACAGTCAGGTGGTAGAGCCTTTGGCGGAAGTCTCTCTCTCTGTCAGAATAAAACATTAAAATGAGGCGTACGCGGGGGGATAAAAATAATGAGGCGTAGAATACCAAAGAGGTAAGAAGAAAAGTAACCAGCTCATTGTAGCCTAATGTAGCGGAGTAAGAGGACAGTTTCTGCTGCACACATCTACTCAAGTAAAAGTAAAAAAGTATAGAGATTTAAAACTACTCCTAGAAGT
This sequence comes from Odontesthes bonariensis, assembly GCF_027942865.1. Taxonomy (NCBI): domain Eukaryota; kingdom Metazoa; phylum Chordata; class Actinopteri; order Atheriniformes; family Atherinopsidae; genus Odontesthes; species Odontesthes bonariensis. Next base: position 3,326,702 of record NC_134515.1, read on the forward strand.
ATAATGTTTTCAAAAACTTGCTCAAGTAAATGTAACTCGTTACTACCCACCTCTGCCATCAGGTGTCGATAACGGACAGGACATCCCCAGAGACCTGCTGGTGGCGATTTATGGTCGGATCCAGAAGTGGGAGCTGAGGACCAACGATGACCACGTGTCCCAGGTCCAAGCAGTGGAGAGGATGGTGGTCGGCAAGAAGCCCGTAAGCCTCCAGCAAACATTTATTTATCAGTTAGGTTTATTTAGAAAAATCTGGAAGGATATTTTAGAATTTAAAATCAGATCAGAGAAAGTTAAGATTCAAAATAAACTATTATTAATTATTTTTACATTTACTTTTATTTCAAATGACATGTTTTTCTCATCAGCTTCATTTAATTAATTTAGCAAACATCAGTTCTGCATCTCAGAACTGCAACACGTCCCATAAAAGTCAGGACAGAGAACCTTCTCCCACTTAGAGTCGTTCTGACAGTGAGGACACCAAGTGATGAAGAGTTCCAGCTGTTATTTTGTTCTATTCTTCCTGCGAACACGTCTTAAAGGGATATTTCGCCTCTTTTGACATGAAGCTGTATGACATTACATATTAGCAACATCATTTATGAACATCTTCTTACCAGTGTTAATTTTGTCAGCTTTTTTTAATTTAGTCTTAGTCTTAGTCACAATGTCGAAAATCAATTTTAGTCTAGTGGAACAGGCGCCGTGCAGGGACAAACAGGGCAACAGCGCGTAATCTTCTGAAGTTCAAGAAACACTTATATTAACAATTACAAATTACAAATTAATTATAAACAATTACATTTTTTTAATGTCCATTCGTCCATGGCTTGTAAATTTCGTCTTGTCTTAGTCTCGTTAACGAAAATCATTTTTATTCTCGTCATATTTTTATTTTCTGGAAGCAATTTTGTGCGTCATCGTCACGGAAAAAAGGGGCGTTAACGAAATATTTTCGTCATCGTCCTGGTTGACGAAATTAACACTGCTTCTTACCCCCTGCTGCGTCCTGTGAGCAGAGTTCCAGCCTCGTTTTGGTGTTGATGAAGGTAGTCCGGCTAGCTGGCTGGGGTTTAAAAAATAAAGCGTTTTGCTTCTCTGAACAATATGCGTTCAACAGAGTAATACATTTGCATCACAAAATGGTTCTCCAGGAAAAAGTCAGACCTCACAATCGCTTGGCGCTATTTTCTCTCCCTTCGTATTACATTACGGTCATTCTGCAGATGCTTTTATCCAAAGCGACTTACAATAAGTGTGTTCCACATCGGTAGGCAAAAGAACTTCAGGTCACAAGAAATCATAAGTGCATTTCCTTCCAAAACCAAACAGCTAAGAGCATAACTAGTGCCAGAGTAAGTGCGGTAAGTTTGGTACCGAGACAAATGGGAAGACAATTTAGGAAACAAATAAGTGCGCAAGGAGCTAGGAGGAAACAGGTGATGTCCTCAGAGGGCGGATCAGGGTAGTGTTTCCTGAAGAGATGGTTTGCAGCCTGCGGCCAAAGATGGGCAGCGACTCAGCTGTGCTGACATCAGTCGGGAGATCGTTCCACCATCGGGGCGCCAGAACAGAGAAATCGTATCACTGCCTGCTGCCGACAGCCGCGCCTGTTATGGTGTTTGCTGCTCGGTCTGCACAGCAGGCAGTGATACGAAGGGAGAGAAAATAGGGCCAAGCGATTGTGAGGTCTGACTTTTTCCTGGAGAACCATTTTGTGATGCAAATGTATTATTCTTTTGAACGCATATTGTTTTGAGAAGCAAAACGCTTTATTTTTTAAACCCCAGCCAACTAGCCGGACTACCTTCATCAACACCAAAACGAGGCTGGAACTCTGCTCACAGGACGCAGCAGGGGGTAAGAAGATGTTCAGAAATGATGTTGCTGATATGGGATGTTACACAGCTTCATGTCAAAAGAGGCGAACTGTCCCTTTAATGCTGCCATCACAGAAGTGGAAATGAGCGTTCACGCATCACGATTACGATCTCCTGTCTGATGTGACATCATTATTTTTAAGCTAAATGCCTCCATTTCAACTTTATGGGAATATTTTGCAACGTTTTATTAACAAATTAAATTAAGTTAATGAGACAAAACATGAAATATCTTGAGGTTATGTCGTCTGCAATGAAATAAAGGTTCAATTAAATGATAAATTAGCATTATTTATACCACGACAGGTTGCTAAGTACTCAAAGTGTAACATGTACATCACTGAAACCAATTTAAGTGGGATTATAAACAGGATTAAAGTGATCACCGTAATTCTATTTGAACAAGGAAACACTAAATGCAGATGGTTTCTGGTGCAGGTTGCATTAAGCTGTTGTTTTTTTGCTCATTATGCAGGAGCTGCTCTTGTATTATTCATGTTGTGGGGACAGTCATCTGCCTTATTGTTGCAGTTAAAGGTTGTTAGATAAAATCTTATTTACAGAAACACCTCCACACACTTGGCCGGTGGCTGAAAATGTTCCGATCCCAACAAAGACGGACAGACAGAGATGTACCTGCAGCTTTATTTCAGGGATTCCAGCTGTGAGAAGGCATGTGGTTCAGTTAGAAACATCAAATGATTCAGAAATGTGTGTGTGTTGCAGGTTCTGTCGCTGGCGCATCGCAGGCTGGTCTGCTGCTGTCAGCTGTTCGAGGTTCCAGATCCAAACAGAGCTCAGAGGAGCGGCGTCCATCAGAGAGAAGTCTTCCTGTTCAACGACCTGCTCATGGTAACACATCACTCAGTAGGGATTAGATTAGATAGATTAGATTGTACTTTATTTGTCCCACAACGGGGAAATTCACCTGCCACAGCAGCAACAACAGACATGAACAAGAAATTTAACAAAGAGACATTTAAAAAAAGAGAAAAAGTGAGCTAGTATAAATAATATTGCACATTGTGAAGTTGAAATGAATAAAATATAAATAAATACGGATAAAGAAAAATCTCTATATGAGTGGTGGATTGTCATGGAAAGGCAACAACATGATCAGTGGGTGCATGTGTTGAAAAGTCTGACAGCTGCCGGGATGAAAGGGAATCCAGGGTTCGAAGAGAACCGGCTCCCGGCGGTTCGATTCCGGGGGATCGTTAATCCGCCTGCCTAACGATCCCGTTTACAGGTTCTGCTAACGTCTGACGCTTCGTGTCTCGGCTCAGAATGTTTCCAACATGGCGTCGAGGCAGAAGCGCTCTGAAGTTTGGTTATATTTCACCAAAAAGGACAAAACTAGGGCCAGTTGCAACTCGTTTAGAGCATAAAATACCTTGGAGTTAAATACCTCCAACATGCTGAAACATTCGACCACACAGCAGTTACTGTGCACGAATGTTAAGTCTTTGGCTGTGTTCGAAACTGCATACTTCTCCTACTACTCCTACTAACTTTCTGAGTTAGTATGCGAGTTTCAGTAAGCGAGAAGTTCCCGGATGCATCCTAGATTCTCTGAAATGTTGGGTATGCATCATGAGGTTACTACTCATACTCAAACTACCCAAGATGCAACGTAACGTGACGTCGCGCCGATCGTAATGGCTTTCCCTATGATAAAAGGCAACGGGTATTTTATTTTGTGAAAATAACCGGAAGTGCGTTGCTCACTCCGGCTAGCTTTAGTAGCGCCGAATTCGTGGGAACAAAATGGTAAACAGCCGGTATTTTGTCTGGTTTTCAACACGTTGGGGATCTAAACGACTACTTTCTCACCTGAAAATGTTTCAAATGTTGCTAAAGTTTACAGAGTTTAGAGCTTAAGCGAAACAGCTTCAGGCCGGCTGATTTCGGCTCGGGCAGGAGGGAAATGCATTGTGGGTAAACGCTCTGCATACTGTCTGATTGATGAGTATGCAGTATGTAGTATGTAGTATGCAGTATGTAGTATGCGGTTTCGAACACAGCCTTTGACACGCTGCTGAGCAATGGCGGCGACTCTCGCGGGGGAACTTGTGGCATAGTGTCTTCCTTCTCAAAAGTTTGAGGTAACGTAAAAGTTTCAGGTCCTGTTGACTGTAATAATGTCACATACTGTATGAATAATTTTAGGAATGCAATCTGTTGGTTTCCTTAACTGGGAAACTATTTTTTGAATTGGCTGTGTGTATATAACAAATTTGGAATCGATTTTATTGGATTAGATTGGATTACAAGGACTCAGGTCAGCTGGTCCAGTCCAGAGTCCAGACTAAACATGGAGAAGCAGCATTTAGCTGTTGTGCTGCTAACAAGTGGAACAAACTGCCAGTGGAGATTAAACTTTCACCAAATGTAGACATTTTTAAATCCAGATTAAAGACATTTCTGTTCTCATGTGTCTATGCATGAAATATCTTTTAACTTATCTAGACTGTTGCCTGTTTTTAAATTCATTTAAATGATTTTATTTGTTTCTTTGTATATTCTTTTATGTATTTTTAATGCTTTTTGCACTCCCTGCTGCAATGCTTTTAATTTATGTAAAGCACTTTGAACTGTTTGTACATGAAATGTGCTATATAAATAAATTTGATTTGATTTGATTTGATGCAAAGAACTCAAATCTAATTGGTTGTAAGTGGATTTTATCTTTGAAGCGCCTTCAGATGGTTTTTGCTGTGATTTGGAGCTTCGTGAATAAAACTGAACTGAATCGTTGACAGCGGTGAACTCACAGAGCTCCAGAAAGAGTTTAGAGGGAGAGCGGAGGTCAGGATCATATTAGGAGGGGTCGAGTCACCTGGAAACGCATGGAAAGATAGCATCATATTCATAAATCTTTTATAAAAGGCTGCACGTGTGTCAGAAATATCCTGATGTTTTCACAGCAAAGGACTTTAGAAATGTCTCACCTCCGAATGAACAAAGGAAATTTTTCTCATTTCACTCTCTCCTCCTTTAGGTGACGAAGATCTTCCAGAAGAAGAAGACTTCGGTGACATACAGTTTCAGACAATCCTTTCCTCTGGTTGACATGCAGGTCCACACCTTCCAGAACAGCTGTAAGCACCGCTCCTCCTCTCCATCTCCTCTGCATTTTTCTGTTTTATGTCCCTTATTCAGCTCTCAGGTTCTTCAGTGACCCGTCTCATAGCCAATCTTTTGGAAATTTGATTCATAAATTCCCTTAAAAAACACAACGACACTGCATAGGATGCAGGGTTATCATCAGATCTGTGGTAGGTGCCACAGACAGCCCAACCCACAACACTTCCCTTTAACTTCAACTGTTAATTCGAAGCCAGTAGAAATCCTGAGAATCTTCAACACTTTGCTTTTCCTGCTGCTCGTGTTCGGCAGCTTTAGTTACGAGTTATTCTAAGAAAACGAAAGCCTCCCAGACACTCGACAGCCTTTTAAGGCTGACTTTCTTATCCTCTCACAGCTTAAACACAACGTTGTTGAGTCTCACAGGGTCACTATTTACCACAACTAAATTTCTCTGACAGCACTTCCCATCATGCACCTGGTGGAGGTTCTTAACAACAATGAAGCCGACTGATAAGCAGCTTTTAGCCACAGCTGCATGTTTTAAGTGCAGATGAAAGGTCGTAGAGGCATGATGCAGTTAGCGTCTCCTCCTATTGGTCGGTCCAACTGGTTATTCTCAGCCTCAGCTTCCCCTGCTTCCTCTTCGGAAGTGACAACAACACGTGTGGGCTGAAAATGGAGAATGGGTCACTGAACAACACAATGGCTGTGTTCGAAACCGCATACTTCTCCTACTACTCCTACTAACTTTTTGAGTTTGCAAGTTTGCGAGTTTGAGTAAGCGAGAAGTTCCCGGATGCATACTAGATTCTCCTAAATGTTGGGTATGCATCATGAGGTTACTACTCATACTCAAACTACCCAAGATGCAACGTAACGTGAAGTCGCCGATCGTCATTTCCTGTCAAAACGGCAGTTTCAAGCTAGCTACAACGAGGGTAGGTTCACTTCCTGTTTTCAAAACAAAAGCACAGATTGTATGGTAATGGCTTTCCCTATGATAAAAGGCAACGGGTATTTTATTTTGTGAAAATAACAGGAAGTGCGTTAGCTCACTGCGGCTAGCTTTAGTAGCGCCGAATTCGTGGGAACAAAATTGTAAACAGCCGGTATTTTGTAAGGTTTTCAACACGTTGGGGATCTAAACGACTACTTTCTCACCTGAAAATGTTTCAAATGTTGCTAAAGTTTACAGAGTTTAGAGCTTAAGGGAAATCAGCTTCAGGCCGGTTGATTTCGGCTCGGGCAGGAACGAAATGCATTGTGGGTAAACGCTCTGCATACTGTCTGATCGATGAGTATGCAGTATGTAGTATGGTAGTATGTAGTATGCGGTTTCAAACACAGCCCATGTCCCCTTAATCCTCCCTTTGCATTCTCATTGGTTGTCACGCCGACGATACTCAGTCAGTACTGGGAAGTCTCCTCACACTGTGGTTTATAACTGGGTCACGTGTCTGCAGCCTGATGAAAATCTGGCTTAAAGGTGACACATTCTGCCCTGAAATGTGTGAGACAGGCTTTGGTTAAAATGCCTGTTGGTTTAAGCACAGTGGCTCCTGTCTCAGCCCTTTTTTTAACAGTCTGTCTTCAGGGTGGAGTCTAAAGAAATACCCCGGTTGGGTTTTTGGGGAGTTGTACACTTGCTGGTGACTTCAGACCCTCTAACATGTGCTCCCAGGGACAGAACGAAGGGATTTTATGTTCATGTTACCTTTAAGGTGAATAGGGTAATATTTTAAAAATATTAGATATCACCATGAAACTTCCTCAGTTGATTACTTATACAAGTATGAAAAAAAAGTGTATTACAAGTTTTAGAAAATTGTATGTTTAATTATTCAAATGAGGCATTATCTCATTAAATATGCACACATTTGCATATATTTCCGGAAGATAGATCTGAACATATGATAAAGCCAGGTGCAAAATTCTTTTTTCATTTTGTTTACACACAAAAAGAAAAGAAAATCACAAAGGGATTTCAGGATATCTGCTTTCATTTCCTAGGAAATCAAAATATACTGCCCATAGCCGTAAAAACATTTTTGCCATATTTTTTTATTATAATGTCACATAAATCAGGCCAGGAATGATTTATCAACAAATCCTTCTGTAAATATCTTCAGAATACTGCTAAGTGTATAACTGGAAAGTTTGGTGTTAGTAGGTGCTCCATAGACTGAGATATTGATACTGGAGAAATACAAAAAACTGATTTTGAGAAAACGGCATTTAGAGATTTAAATAGGGGAATTCATTTTGGTAAATTTGGGCGAAACGCACTGCTGCGAGTAAACAAAATGGGATGAAATAAACATTTTGAAGGAGTATACTGGCCCAAAATCTAAAAATTTACTTGATGAAAAATCACTGTTTTTGCCTGCCGTGTCTCGCCTTAAAATCATGTCGTATGAATTTTGCTTTAGTGGAGGGAAGCTGATGATCGGTGTTAATAACAATAAGACTCCTGCCTCCAGCTTCCGCTCCGTCCTGCAATGCAGAAGCAATTCTGCTGAAATTGTCCTGCGATCTGAGCAGAATTTGAATGATTCTCGATGCACATGGATGCAGAAGACGTTGCAGAGGAGAACAAACGGAACACAACACGAGTGGTGGTCCCCACAGATCAGGAAGGTATCAGGAGGGTCTTCTGCTAATCAGCTCCAAAAAAGCCCATCGTAATTATGAAACAGGGTTTTTTTAATTGGGGGAAAATGCATTAATGTTGCCCAGCATGCCTGTTTCTGCTCAAAGCGAGACATTATAGTTTGAAACGGGGATGAAAACAAGTAGAGTCTGTCCCAGTTGGAAATGTTCTCAACAATCTGTTAATAATCACTTGGCAAAACCTGTCGTTGCTTCTCTGTCCAACTCCGTTGGTCTGCCAGCTTCTCCTTTAATGTAAGGCTCTCCTGGTTCTGCAGAAGAGTGCTTATTACAGCAGCAGAAACACCGCCCGCCCGTTTTAAAGCCTCTGTGGAAGCACCTCACAGGATCTCCTAAATATCTGCCTGTAAACCTGAATCCCTCTGAGCACCACGCACTCATATGTGTGTGTTTCTGTGCTTCCACTCCAGCAGAAACTAATTGCTTCTCATTCACGTGCAGCTGTTTGGAGTCTGTTTCAGATCTTTCTCAGCTCAAAACCGGCTGTGGGTAATTTAAAGATCCGCATGCATACTCACAGTGAAGCTGAAAGAGTCGTTTTTAACTGGAATGAGCCATTTTTGAAGAAATGGCAAGTTAAGGCAAGGCAAAGGAATTCAAAGTGCTTTAGAGAAATCACAAGAAGGCAATAAAATCATTCCAAAAAAAAACAAACATATGAAGTAGGCCTGGGCAACGATTAAAATGTTTAATCTAATTAATCACATGATTTCCCTGATTAATCACGATTAATCGCATTTGTACGCAGAATCCAAAAATGAATCCAAAAGTAGCGTATAGCTTTTAGCATTTAGCTTTATTTTAAATGTGCTGCCATATGAATGAAAGTGCCATAACATTTGTTGTGCAAACACACTTTTAACATCAGCATCTTTCTGTAGTTTTTATGTAGAAGCCTCGCTCCACTGTCTGTTTCCTTGAATGACTTGCTGCTATCAGTTGTGTGTTTTGCCTTTAAGTGATATTTTAGACTGGAACTACTACGCTGAGAAGACAATTCAACTTGGCAGTGTTTACAGATGACTTTGGTTCTGTCGACTCCGCCGTCTGGAAGAACTTTAACATGAAAACGGCCGAGTAAAAGTTCCGTACCCTTCTCCATGTTTGGTGGATCCGCCGATTACTTTCTTTTCCTGTTCCACAGCAGACAGCAGCAGACTTTTACAAAATAAAAGCCTGTGAGCAACAGACTTTTACAAAATAAAAGCCTGTGAGCAACATACTTTTACAAAATAAAATACCCGTTGCCTTTTATCATAGGGAAAGCCATTACGATACAATTAGTGCTTTTGTTTTGAAAACAGGAAGTGAACCTACCCTCGTTGTAGCTAGCTTGAAACTGCCGTTTTGACAGGAAATGACGATCGGCGACGTCACGTTACGTTGCAAAAAGGTAGTATGAGTAGTAGGAGAAGTAGGCGGTTTCGAACACAGCCATTAAGTGCATGTAGACACCTTAATCTGACTAAGAACTGGATCGGATGGGATTCAGACCCCGAAACTGGGTTGAAAGTCACTCTAAACCTGCTTTTAGACGCTGAAGCACGTGGTGAATCAGACTTTGCGTTCTGCGCATGCTCCAGATGTTTTCCCGGGGTCGTGACCCGGAAGTCAAAGGAGACGATATTCCTGTTGTTGTCGCCGTCAGAAAGAAACAAACAACGCGATGGAGAATGCTCCGTTGGGCATCGAGGCTTTCCCTATGATAAAAGGCAACGGGTATTTTATTTTGTGAAAATAACCGGAAGTGCGTTAGCTCACTGCGGCTAGCTTTAGTAGCGCCGAATTCGTGGGAACAAAATTGTAAACAGCCGGTATTTTGTCAGGTTTTCAACACGTTGAGGATCTAAACGACTACTTTCTCGCCTGAAAATGTTTCAAATGTTGCTAAAGGTTACAGAGTTTAGAGCTTAAGAGAAATCAGCTTCAGGCCGGCTGATTTCGGCTCGGGCAGGAGCGAAATGCATTGTGGGTAAACGCTCTGCATACTGTCTGATCGATGAGTATGTAGTATGTAGTATGGAAGTATGTAGTATGCAGTATGTAGTATGCAGTATGTAGTATGCGGTTTCAAACACAGCCCATGTCCCCTTAATCCTCCCTTTGCATTCTCATTGGGTTGAAAGTCACTCTAAACCTGCTTTTAGACGCTGAAGCACGTGGTGAATCAGACTTTGCGTTCTGCGCATGCTCCAGATGTTTTCCCGGGGTCGTGACCCGGAAGTCAAAGGAGACGATATTCCTGTTGTTGTCGCCGTCAGAAAGAAACAAACAACGCGATGGAGAATGCTCCGTTGGGCATCGAGTTTGTGCAACAAGCAGCTCATCACAGACCAAATGTAGAGGGACGTAGCTTCATCTGGCTCTGCGTTCTCCATCTTTCTCCAATGCCTGAGTTTGTTGTTGTTGTTGGTGGTGCAGAGGTCAACAGGAAGTGGCTCTATTAGCAACAGTTGGAATGGGTACAGCGCCACCTATCATACCGGGGTATGACACGCTTTGTGATCCCATTCATTCACCGCCATATATCCAAGGAGAATTACCCTTGCTCAGCTCAGTCTGATTGTAATTTAGCCAATAATCTGATCCTTTCAGAGCCATGTGACCCCACTGAATGGTTGTACTGTGGCTGTTTGCATTGTTTAAACCTTCCACTTCAGCAGGGAGGAGTTGGCTCCCAGATCTGTGCGGCAGATCTGAGTCGGTGGCGTTTCCAATCTGCCTCGGCACCTGTTAACAGAACGCCACGCTCAGAGGTTCCAGAAATCACCTCCACTTTACAAAAGGCTGTGTCTAATGTGGCGGGACCACAATCATCTGGCTGTTGACCTGCAGAAGCACCGGCTGGTGCGGCTCAGGGAGTCTAAAGTGCATCGCTTTGTCTTTCTCCTGCTGCAGCACAGCAGCGGTCATGGCCTTAGTGGGGTTTTATTCTGCCGAATACCTTTTAGTTCCTCCCGAGTCTCCAAATTCTCCATTTGCAGCTGTATTATAGCCATTTCAGAGAAAGTGACTGATTCAAAAGGAGTCACCATCCTAAACTGCCCACATTCTCAACACTTAGTGGCAGAAGAACAGCAACAAATCAGTAGCTGGAACCATGGCATGCCACCAAGTTGTTCAAATAAAGCAGAAACTGGTCACAAGCTCACTGGAAACTCAGTTTATTCGTCCCATAAAAGTCAGGACGGTGAGCTTTTCTGCATCAATGGTGCCATTACAGAAGTGGAAATGAGCTTTGCTCATTCGGGCCCCGATCCAACCCCACAGCACACGTTTCCACCGTGTGACGCTCCATCCCAGACGCCTCAGAGCCCAGAGAAGTGGACGCCGCCTCAGGCTAACATCAGGCTAACATCAGGCTAACATCAGGCTAACATCAGGATAACATCAGGTTAACATCAGGCTAACATCAGGCTAACATCAGGCTAACATCAGGCTAACACCAGGCTAACATCAGGCTAACATTAGGCTAACATCAGGCTAACATCAGGCTACCATCAGGATAACATCAGGCTAAATCAGGCTAACATCAGGCTAACACCAGGCTACCATCAGGCTAACATCAGGTTAACATCAGGCTACCATCAGGATAACACCAGGTTAACATCAGGATAACATCAGGCTATCATCAGGATGACATCAGGCTAAATCAGGCTATCATCAGGCTAACATCAGGCTAACATCATGCTAACACCAGGCTACCATCAGGCTAACATCAGGTTAACATCAGGATAACATCAGGCTATCATCAGGCTAACATCATGCTAACACCAGGCTACCATCAGGCTAACATCAGGTTAACATCAGGATAACACCAGGCTAACATCAGGCTAACACCAGGCTATCATCAGGATAACATCAGGTTAACATCAGGATAACACCAGGCTAACATCAGGCTAACACCAGGCTATCATCAGGATAACATCAGGCTAAATCAGGCTATCATCAGGCTAACACCAGGTTAACATCAGGATAACATCAGGCTATCATCAGGATAACATCAGGCTAAATCAGGCTATCATCAGGCTAACATCAGGATAACATCAGGCTATCATCAGGCTAACATCATGCTAACACCAGGCTACCATCAGGCTAACATCAGGTTAACATCAGGATAACACCAGGCTAACATCAGGCTAACACCAGGCTATCATCAGGATAACATCAGGCTAAATCAGGCTATCATCAGGCTAACACCAGGTTAACATCAGGATAACATCAGGCTATCATCAGGATAACATCAGGCTAAATCAGGCTATCATCAGGCTAACATCAGGCTAACACCAGGTTAACATCAGGATAACATCAGGCTATCATCAGGCTAACATCAGGCTAACATCAGGCTAACACCAGGCTAACATCAGGCTAACATTAGGCTAACATCCGGCTAACATCAGGCTAACATCAGGCTACCATCAGGATAACATCAGGCTAAATCAGGCTAACATCAGGATAACATCAGGCTAACACCAGGCTATCATCAGGCTACCATCAGGCTAACATCAGGATAACATCAGGCTAACATCAGGCTAACATCAGGTTAACATCAGATTAACATCAGGCTAACATCAGGCTAACATCAGGCTAACATCAGGCTAACACCAGGCTAACATCAGGCTAACATTAGGCTAACATCAGGCTAACATCAGGCTACCATCAGGATAACATCAGGCTAAATCAGGATAACATCAGGCTAAATCAGGCTATCATCAGGCTAACATCAGGATAACATCAGGCTATCATCAGGCTAACATCATGCTAACACCAGGCTACCATCAGGCTAACATCAGGTTAACATCAGGATAATACCAGGCTAACATCAGGCTAACACCAGGCTATCATCAGGATAACATCAGGCTAAATCAGGCTATCATCAGGCTAACACCAGGTTAACATCAGGATAACATCAGGCTATCATCAGGATAACATCAGGCTAAATCAGGCTATCATCAGGCTAACATCAGGCTAACACCAGGTTAACATCAGGATAACATCAGGCTATCATCAGGCTAACATCAGGCTAACATCAGGCTAACACCAGGCTAACATCAGGCTAACATTAGGCTAACATCCGGCTAACATCAGGCTAACATCAGGCTACCATCAGGATAACATCAGGCTAAATCAGGCTAACATCAGGATAACATCAGGCTAACACCAGGCTATCATCAGGCTACCATCAGGCTAACATCAGGATAACATCAGGCTAACATCAGGCTAACATCAGGTTAACATCAGATTAACATCAGGCTAACATCAGGCTAACACCAGGGTAACATCAGGCTAACATCAGGCTACCATCAGGATAACATCAGGCTAACACCAGGCTAACATCAGGCTAAATCAGGCTAACATCAGGATAACATCAGGCTAACACCAGGCTATCATCAGGCTACCATCAGGCTAACATCAGGATAACATCAGGCTAACATCAGGCTAACATCAGGCTAACACCAGGCTAACATCAGGCTAACATCAGGCTAACATCAGGATAACATCAGGCTAACATCAGGCTAACGTCAGGCTAACATCAGATTAACATCAGGATAACATCAGCCTAACACCAGCCTTACATCAGGTAACATCAGGCTAACACCAGGCTAACATCAGGCTAACATCAGGTTAACATCAGATTAACATCAGGCTAACATCAGGCTAACACCAGGCTAACATCAGGCTAACGTCAGGCTAACATCAGGCTAACATCAGGCTAACACCAGGTTAACATCAGGCTAACATCAGGCTAACATCAGGTTAACATCAGGATAACAGCAGGTTAACATCAGGCTAACATCAGGCTAACATCAGGCTAACACCAGGTTAACATCAGGCTAACATCAGGCTAACATCAGGCTAACATCAGGATAACATCAGGCTAACGTCAGGCTAACATCAGATTAACATCAGACTAACATCAGGCTAACATCAGGTTAACATCAGGCTAACATCAGACTAACATCAGGCTAACATCAGGTTAACATCAGGCTAACATCAGGCTAACGTCAGGCTAACATCAGATTAACATCAGACTAACATCAGGCTAACATCAGGTTAACATCAGGATAACAGCAGGTTAACATCAGGCTAACATCAGGCTAACATCAGGCTAACATCAGGCTACCATCAGGATAACATCAGACTAACATCAGGCTAACATCAGGTTAACATCAGGATAACAGCAGGTTAACATCAGGCTAACATCAGGCTAACATCAGGATAACATCAGGCTAACATCAGGCTAACATCAGGTTAACATCAGGCTAACATCAGGCTAACACCAGGCTAACATCAGGCTAACACCAGGCTAACATCAGGCTAACATCAGGCTAACACCAGGCTAACATCAGGCTAACATCAGGTTAACATCAGATTAACATCAGGCTAACATCAGGCTAACATCAGGCTAACACCAGGCTAACATCAGGCTAACATCAGGCTTCTTCTCTGCACAGTAAAGTCTGTGAATGGAACTCTGGATCGTGGTGCTGGACAAAGGTTTCCCACAGTAATCCCTTGTCCGTGTGCTTCTATCAGCTGCTGATGAACGAGGGTTCTTGATGCATCAGGGGTCAGAGGTCACGGGGGTCCAGCTTAGGCTTGCTCCCTCGTCCTTTACACTGAAACTCCTCCAGATTCCCTGAATGCTTTAAAGATATTCTGCTCTGCAGAGGGAGAAATATGCAGATCCCTTCCAGTCTTTCTCTGAGGAACTTTGTTTGAAACACATTTGTGGACAAACTGGAGCTCCTCTGAACATCTCTGCTGCTCACAGACTCATCATGGTTACAGCTCAAAAACAGAAGCCATTCTTGTTGGCACTCCGCACCAGATCTGGTCATCCACTATCACCAGCATCACCTTCTCCGGCCACGACATCCACCTTTCACCCTCAGTCACTAATCTCGGTGTTAGGATGGACCCTCACCTGACCTTCGAGGCTCACGTCAAACAACTCTGCAAAACCTCCTTCTTCCACCTCAGAAACATTGCCAAACTCCGCCCCATACTCACTCTCCCTGATTCCGAAAAACTTGTCCACGCCTTTGACTACTGCAACGCACTCCTCATCAGGATCCCCAGCAAGAACATCCAGCAGCTGCAGTATATTCAGAACTGTGCTGCCAGGATCCTGATGGGGGTGCGGAAGTACCACCACATCACACCCATCCTCAAATCCCTCCATTGGCTTCCAGTCCAGTACAGGACCCCCCCCCACACACACACACACACACACACACATCAAATAACTCATCGCCCCCCATTCCTCCTCACATCATCTCCGCTCTGGACAGGCCGACCTCCTCCAGCTCCAGAGGACAAGGCTCAGGTCTATGGGCGACCGCGCCTTCAGCTCAGCTGCACCCAGTCTGTGGAATGCTCTCCCCACCCATCTAACACAGAGATACTCACTATTGTTTTCACCAGAGCCACATTGGCAGCAAAATCAAGGGAAGAGCTACTTTTACGACAACATACTAAAGTCCCCTTTTGCAAATATGCATTTCTACATATAAAAAAGAAACAACACAGCCAATACATTTTCAATTCAGACCACATTTATCTTAATACTGGGATGAGCAGAAGCTGGCGTGCATGTCCTCGACTTTCTTCATGTTGTATTTGTAGTTTGTTGTTGTAATCATAGTGAGACATTCAGGATGAGCATGGTTTTTGTGCTGGTTTTTGTCCTTTTTTAATAAAAAAACTATCCATTGTGCCTGCATCTCACGCCGGCTAAAGGAGCTAGCGTGCTCTGGCTAAAGGAGCTAGCATGCTCTGCGGTCAAGTGTGAGGTGGTTTAAGCGGGCTGCGTTGCCAGGTTTAACAGTCCCCCTTTAGGAAACACCATTAAGCCTTAATTAATACTTAATAAAAATACTTAATACTACAAAAACTGCAACTAAATCTTAAAATTATTTTTCTGTTTGTTTATTTGTTTTGTTTTGTTTTTTAAATGCTAGTTTTAAAAATGTAGCACTCTGAGGTCATTAAATTAATGTAAAGTGCTTCATAAATAAAATATATTATTATTATTACAAACATCAGTTTGAACATCCATCTGCAGTGAATAAAAGTCTCAGTAAATGTAAGAATCTCTGCAACATTCAGGCTTTACAGATCCTACGGTTCATGTCAGCGTGATAAAATGAGCAAAGCAGCAGATACAGAATAATTATTATGACACTTTGAAAGAGCGGAGAGGAAACCAAAGGAAGAACCTGCATTCGTAAGGCTGAATTACAAAATAATAATAATAATAATAATAATTAATAATAATGATATTATTATTATTATTATTATTATTATTATTATTAATAATAATAATAATAATAATAATAATAATAATAATAATAATAATAATGATATTATTAATAATAATAATAATAATAATGATAATAACTTGCATCACATTAACAGTTTAAACAACTTGAGGGCTCCACGTCTCAGAGCGTGTTCTGCTTGTTAGTTGTTGTTGTTGTTGTTGTTGTTGTTGTTGTTGACAGTTCTGGTTCACCAGTCTGAGCTAAATGGGAGCTGGCAGGCGTCTGATGGCTGCGACCACGACAGATTGTCCCACATGATTCATCAGCACAATCAGCTGTGTGGGCGGGTGTGTGAGTCAGCTTCCTGCACTGATCAGAGGTCGGAGTCAGCACTCATCTTCTCGCCTTCAAAGACGCTTTTCTTCCATGTGTTCTCAACATTTAACAGGTTTTTACACCAGTAAGCACAAAAAAATTATATCAGCCGGCAAACAGAAAGAATTAAAACAGGTGACGGGATGAGGAACACTGTCAGAAATAAAAAGAATAGAAGGATGAAGTGATTACCGCCTTAAAGGAAAAAGAAAGTCAGCAGCTAAATGTGAAGAACGCGTTAAACCGGCTGCTAAATGCTCGTTTATGCCCGAAATGTAAGATTTAGGAACAGAGATTCCTGATTTTTACTCTGATTCTCACTTATCTTGTTTTGCTCGATGCACAGCATGGAACCATGGCAACCGAGGTTGTGTTTTAGGACATATAAATACGCGGATAAGGCATTCCTGGACCCAACACCTCATACCCATAAAACTCCAGTGTACATCACTTCCAAATGGAGCCTCGTCATATCAGATCAACAGTGATTGATGTGACTAACAAAGATCCCAAAACAAAGGCCACACGTCCTCTGATTGATGAACTCGTGTGAAATCGTGTTAGAAAGCTCTATTAGTCTAAACATGTTCCTGTAGTTCAGGGATGTCCAAACTCCGGCCCGGTATTTTGTCTGGTTTTCAACACATTGGGGATCTAAACGACTACTTTCTCACCTGAAAATGTTTCAAATGTTGCTAAAGTTTACAGAGTTTAGAGCTTAAGAGAAATCAGCTTCAGGCCGGCTGATTTCGGCTCGGGCAGGAGCGAAATGCATTGTGGGTAAACGCTCTGCATACTGTCTGATCGATTAGTATGTAGTATGGAAGTATGTAGTATGTAGTATGTAGTATGGAAGTATGCAGTATGTAGTATGTAGTATGTAGTATGGAAGTATGGAAGTATGCAGTATGTAGTATGGAAGTATGCAGTATGTAGTATGGAAGTATGTAGTGTGTAGTATGCAGTATGTAGTATGGAAGTATGGAAGTATGTAGTGTGTAGTATGCAGTATGTAGTATGGAAGTATGTAGTATGTAGTATGGAAGTATGCAGTATGTAGTATGGAAGTATGTAGTATGTACTATGTACTATGTAGTGTGTAGTAGGAAGTATGTAGTATGTAGTATGGAAGTATGCAGTATGTAGTATGGAAGTATGTAGTATGAAAGTATGTAGTATGGAAGTATGTAGTATGTAGTATGTAGTATGGAAGTATGCAGTATGTAGTATGGAAGTATGTAGTATGTAGTGTGTAGTATGCAGTATGTACTATGGAAGTATGCAGTATGTACTATGTAGTGTGTAGTATGCAGTATGTAGTATGGAAGTATGCAGTATGTAGTATGGAAGTATGCAGTATGTAGTATGGAAGTATGTAGTATGTAGTATGGAAGTATGCAGTATGTAGTATGGAAGTATGCAGTATGTAGTATGGAAGTATGTAGTATGGAAGTATGTAGTATGTAGTATGTAGTATGCGGTTTCGAACACAGCCATAGTCACTCAAATATTTCAAATTCATATAACACAAAACAAACTCTTCAGCACACTCTGGGGGAGATTTGATGTTTCAAGAGTCTTCAAATTGTGTTCCTGGCCTAAAGAAACACATTTATGTGTAAATCCCTGCTTGGATAATGTC
Source organism: Odontesthes bonariensis (assembly GCF_027942865.1). Taxonomy (NCBI): domain Eukaryota; kingdom Metazoa; phylum Chordata; class Actinopteri; order Atheriniformes; family Atherinopsidae; genus Odontesthes; species Odontesthes bonariensis. Next base: position 3,344,629 of record NC_134515.1, read on the forward strand.
AAAAGTCTCGAGACATTTAAATGGAAGTACACTTGATAAGCAAAACGAAAGCTTGATGTGAGACATCGACCACAGAGATGTTTTCTGCCCTCAGACTCGTGGTCTTTCCAGCCTGATATGCAGATGTTTTGCCTCTGTGTGTTACTCAGACTACCCTCACGGCATCCGGCTGACGTCGGCGAACCCCGGGGGAGAGAGGAAGGTGCTGATCGTCTTCACAGCGCCGAGCCAGCAGGACCGAGCGCGCTTCACCTCCGACCTCAGAGAGAGCATCGCGGAGGTTCAGGACATGGAGAAGTACAGAGTGGAGTGTGAGTGTCACGGCTAAAAGTGTTGATGTCGTTGCTAAAAAAACACAGATGTTTGTCACTAAGAAGTTAAAGTGATGTCCTCAGCTGGGACTAGGGCTGTAGCAATACACTAATCTCACGATACGATACACGATATTCAGCCAACGATAAGATTCGATACGATACGATTCAAAACGATACGATATGATACGATTCGATACGATACACGATACAAGATATTCAGCCTACGATACAATTCAATACAATACGCTTCGATACGATACAATTCGATACAATACGATACACTACGACACGATTCAATACGATACGATTCTATACGATACAATACGATTCAATACGATACGATTCTATACGATTCGGTTCAACACAATATGATTTAATACGATACGATTCTATACGATACGATACAATTCGCTATGATTCGATACGATTCGATACGATTCGATTCGATACGATACGATTCGATACGATTCGATACACTTACATCATTTTCTGGGGGTAAAAAGGGACAGTGTGATTTGACATGAATCGTCGCTGATTGGACCGGTGGTCCGACCTTTGAACCGGAAGGAAAACACCGCCAGACAAACAGAAACAAACGAACATGTCACAAACGTGAGAGCTGTGCACTTTATACAACATTTTTATAAACTAATTTATCACTGTTTTGTATAATATGACCCCCTGGCATTGGATTGTATTATAAAAATCAATTTATCTGGAAATCGATTTATCTGGAAACGAAATATCGATATATATCGCAGTATCGATAAAATTGCTCAGCCCTAGTTGGGACGCTGTCGTGTGTCAGAGCTGAGGAAATCACACGCAGTAAGTGAAGCCAAATATCTATATAGTTCAAAGCCTATTTAGTCATACTTTTTGTTTTAAAACGCTCAGAATGTTTTCCGTGGATCGGTTCTGACCAAAGAGCAACGCTGTTGTAATGCAGTGTGTTGGTGCCGTCATAGAGATGCAAATTACCCTCAAACTCAGCCTTTCTCCATCACAGATGCCGTCCTTTGAACTGAATACAATAGCTACATGAGTTTGATTGAACCTTAAAGCGATGTGCTTCTGACTCTTTTTGAAGGACCCAAACCTCTGTTGTGGGGCATTTTCTGAACATATAAACCCTCCCAGTGGCAGCCTGCTGCAATAGCTCTGGACATATTGTGTCTTTTTCTGTGAAAACACAGATTTTTTTTAACGTTGGTGTGGCTGCTGGAAGGACAATTTGTTATGATGCATCACTGTGGCAGCAGGAAATTCGTTTGTGAAAAGCTGTGAAAGTAATGCCTGGAATAAAACCCCAGAGCCAGATGAGTTAAAGAGGAGGTGTCAAGGATGCAGAGCAGGAATAAAATGGAGATAAAGGAGGAGGGAGTTTAAACCATTTGTTCCCTTGATCATCATGGGAAGTGTGAGATCAGCTGACGCTGTGTGTGACATCATCAGCTGAGCTGTTGCTAAGCTACAGAAACAACAGCCCAACCCACTGATGGAGACCCCTGAAGGTTCCTGCCACACCTTCCTCTCTGCTACACCACAGCTTTGTTTGTCAGCTGATTTATATTTTATTTTGTTATCCATCTATAACAACAGCTGATCTTTAATAATAATCGAAATGGGGATGAATAAAGTATTATTGAATTGAATGAAATGTGTTTAAATGCTTTTTTGTTCGTGCTCCCAACAACATCTCTGAGGCGCAGGTGTACCAGTGATCGGGACGTTTTCTTTTGTGTAATGACAGTATTTAACGTCCTTTCTCCCGTCTCCCCTCCAGCTGAGCTCGAGAAGCAGAAGGGCGTGATGCGTCCCGGCATGTTGGCAGGACCAGGAGGCGTGGGGATGCCAGGGCCCGGCGGGGGGACGATGAACAGCGAGGGGATGAACGGCACTCTGGGAAGGCCGAGCCTCGACGACACGTACGCCTCAGTGGACGGACTCAAACGCACGGCGCTCAGCTCCTCGCTCAGAGACCTCTCAGAGACAGGTGAGCAGGAAGCATAAGGCTCAGTTCTGACGCAAACATCAGTACCAAACATCTACATCTTTCTCCAGTAAAACAAAGCTGCTTGTGACTTTGTAGATATTCAGATTTTCCCTTCACTGCTGATGGTTTTTTAACATGATTTACTTAGTCAGAGCCAACCTGCATCTGTGCTGTTATGTAACTGATGGAACCGTCACGAAATGGTAAACACCACAGTGAGATTTCCCTAATGATGTTCTGGTGCTCTGCCACCTGCTGGACAGAAATGGGAACTACACCAAAATACTTAAGAGGTTGCTTTCAGTGTGGAAGCTGCTCTTCATGGACAAAACCAGTCGCACAAACAATATAAAAAGTCATCACACAAGTCAATAGTACTGTAGAATCTGTAAAGGCTGATATATTTTTATCTAGGGCTGGGCAACGATTAAAATGTTTAATCTAATTAATCACATGATTTACCTGATTAATCACGATTAATCGCATTTGTACGCAGAATCCAAAAATGAATCCAAAAGTAGTGTATAGCTTTTAGCATTTAGTTTTATTTTAAATGTGCTGCCATATGAATGAAAGTGCCATAACATTTGTTGTGCAAACACACTTTTAACATCAGCATCTTTCTGTAGTTTTTATGTAGAAGCCTCGCTCCACTGTCTGTTTCCTTGAATGACTTGCTGCTATCAGTTGTGTGTTTTGCCTTTAAGTGATATTTTAGACTGGAACTACTACGCTGAGAAGACAATTCAACTTGGCTGTAAATGCAGGAGCTTTTTTTTAAATTTATTTTGAAATACGTGCTTTTATGTTGAAACAAGTAAAACAGGAAGTAGCGGCGGTTAGCTCCGTGAGCTTCACACCTGTAGCGGTGATGTTACCTGCTAGTTTATCTTTATTTTATTACTCCATGCTTCGTGGTGTGTGAATGTGATGTATTCAACAGACTTTTACAATAATAAAACCTGCGTTAATGCGCGATAAAATATTGATCGGCGTTAAATAATTAACAAGTTAACGCGATAATAACGAGTTAACTCGCCCAGCCCTAATTTTTACATGTAACACACTGTAAGCTTAACTGTTTCCAGTCTTTACATTTTCCTTCCAAGCAGCCAGACTTTCTTTTAATCTTTTAAAGTGGTCCTGAGAAATAGTTCTCCATCTTTCTGAAGGTCTTTCAAAGTTTTTCTATGAACATTGGCTGCTAAATAACCGCCAGATGTTAGCTAAAATTAAAAAACTGTGAGATAAATAACAGTTATTTATCTGTTCGGACAGACAGACCGATGTTAAAAAAGTATATCTAATTACGTACCTTTGTCGATTAATTACATTTAACCACTAAAGCATCTTTTTTTTTTAAATATTTCAGCAGTGTAACAGATTAAGATGTGGTTAGCATAGCTTAGCATAAATAATGAAGGCAGGGGCAGCAGTTACACACACTGATGAATATGTTTAAGCTGTTTGTTTAACAAACAGAAATGTAAATACGACATTTTCTGGGTTTAACTTGTCACAAGTTGTTTATGGGAAACAAGTGTTAATCGTGTCTTCTGATTGGGTAACAGGGAAGCGAGGTCGTAGGAACAGTGTGGGGTCATTGGACAGTACCATTGAAGTAAGTCCGGTAAAAACGTGCATGACCTCCCCGCATGCTGCCTCTGCACGTCTCACTTCCTGTTGAGTGCATGTCACAGCAGCTGAATGTGTTCCTGAAAATATGGAAATCCAAAAGTGCCATAAATTGCTTTAATTTCCACTGGATTCAATTTAAAATGGTGGCTTTTACCCCGCAGAAAGTGCATGAAACGTGTCTCTTCTTACACCACATTTACCTAGCATGTTTAAATGCTGCATTTTACAGTAATCTAGTGAGGAACCTGCTAAAAAATGTCAATAAGTTCAAAGTTTTATTTATTGAATTGTACTGTAAGAACTGGCCATGGGGCAAAATGACATTTTTATAGCTTTAAAGATTGTTTCTAATTCCTTGTGAATGGAACTCTGCCTGTAATCAGTTTTCAGTGTAAATTACTGAGACGTTTAACACAAAGTTCTCCAGCTGAAGGGACCGGCGCTGTGCCTGAACCTCAGTAATTCTTCCTGCATGTCCTCACAGCTGCATGTTCGACGCTTTAACACTTTGCTTCTTTCAGCTGCATTTCCTGTTTGCTGTTGATTTCAGTTCATTTCAAGTAAAAACATGTTTGTGTCTGAGTCGGCATGAATTGGAAGCACACCGAGGCTGGTTAGGATCTATAGCCTCGTTTCCACGGTCAGTACGGTTCGGGTCACATCGTATCGGTACGGGTCGGGTCGCTTTGGGGTCAGCTTTGCGTTCCCACTGTACAAAGGGGACCCTCACACCTCATCCTGACTGAAAGCGAGCGAGCGAAACTGATGCGATACGACGACGGAATTTCGCGAGGGTGTCCTGATATGCAGCGTGACGATTTTGTCGAGAGTGATTCTATTGATTCAGAAGCGAGTTCTCTGGCTCCCTTCGGTTCAGATCTTTGTGGTACGGGTGTTTGGGGTCATAAACCACCGGGTGCTGTTCCACGGTAAAGATCAGCTTCTCCTCGTCCGTTATTCCCTGAGTGATGCTGACCTGTTGCTAACTAGCTTGTCAACAGGAAGCAGCGTGTTCATTTCAACCAATAAGAACGGGACGCCGCCGTCGCGAAATGTCGTCCCAATAGAGACAGGACGTAGCGACATAGCGATAGCACGTAGCAACATAGCGATAGCACGTAGCGACATAGCGATAGCACGTAGCGACATAGCGATAGGACGTAGCGACATCGCTCGCGGCATGTCAGGACAGGCTGATTGAAAAGTAGCATTCTGATCACTTTTTTCAATCGCTCGCGTTCCGTCAGGATGGGGTGTCAGGGGTGGGTGGAGCACGTGCTGAAGGGTCACTACGTCAATCACTCCGAAGCTTCTTCAGCTTAATGCGACACTGGCTCGCGGTCCGGTTGAAACCACCGCTGCACAGCCTCCTCACCGACAACGGAGAGCGGAGCCTGGAACCGGTCCTGTGTGCTCGGTACCCCAACCAGAAGGGTTACAAGAATGGTAACGGGTACCGGGACTATGGGGTAATGGGACCGGTATGCTTTGGTGGTAGTGGAAACATTGAAATAAGACTTAGGCTGTGTTCGAAACCGCCTACTACATACTACATACTTGCAAACGGCATACTCATCGATCAGAGAGTATGCAGAGCGTTCACCCACAATGCATTTCGCTCCTGGCCAAGCAGAAATCAGCCGGCCTGAAGCTGATTTCTCTTAAGCTCTAAACTCTGTAAACTTTAGCAACATTTGAAACATTTTCAGGCGAGAAAGTAGTCATTTAGATCCCCAACGTGTCGAAAACCTGACAAAATACCGGCTATTTACAACTTTGTTCCCACGAATTCGGCGCTACTAAAGCTAGCCGCAGCGAGCAACGCACTTCCGGTTATTTTCACAAAATAAAATACCCGTTGCCTTTTAAATCTGAATCTAGTATGCATTCGGGAACTTAAAAAAAGTTAAAGTTAGTAGGAGTGGTGGGAGAAGTATGCGGTTTCGAACACAGCCTTAGACTTAGACTTTCTTTATTGTCAGGTTAGTCTTGACAACGAAATGTCGTGACTAAGCGAACCGTTCTGAACCGACCCGTACCGACCCTGCATAGTGGAAACGGGGCTTATTGGTTCCATGAGTTTTGCAGCATTTCCACCTCACTGCAGCACAAGTAAAGTCCTGAAATTCATTTAGGTATATTTCACATGTTTGCTGCTTTTAGCCAACTTTTAAGTTGGATTCTGTAGTTCTGGAAAAGGTTCTTCAGACAGCCGCTGCTCTCTGAGACGCATCACCACCATGTGACTCTTGGCTGATAACTGTTGGTTTGTCTTGCTTTGTATCTAATTCCCTTTATCCTTCTTTTGCTCCGTCCTCTCTGCGCTCTCTCTTCTCCGACGTCCCTTTCCTCCTCTCAGGGTTCCATCATTAGCAGCCCTCGGCCCCATCAGCAGCGCCCCCTGCCTGCTGGAGGTCTGTCTTACAGCCCCATGATGGTCCCTTCGTCTCCAGCAGCCTACCGGCCACACCGCCCTACTCAGAGCCCCGGTACAGGGGTGGGGGGTGGGCCGGGGCTCTGTCACAACCAGGGAGGGGTCACTACCTCCCCTCTCGTGAGCGGGGTAGGGGGTGGGGGCGGAGGAGGGATGGTGAGTGGGGGCGGCCCGACGGGAGGAGGCCGGATGGGGAACTTCTTGGGCAGTCGCAGAGGCAAAGTTCCTGGTCCCCTGACGATGACGTCGCCCCCTCCTCAGGGTCCCCCGAGTCCCCTGATGATATCATCACCCCCCCACTACCCCGCCCCCGCACCTCCCATCCCCCACCCATCCTCCCCTTCCCCATGCCCCTCCCCATCGCCCAACCTCGTGCAGTCGGACTTGGGAGGAGTTGGAGGGGCCGGCGGTATGGTCGGGGGTCCGTCCAAGCTCCAGGCTTTGCACGCCCAGTATTGCCACGGCACCAGTGGAGGAGGCGGAGTCAGTCTTACTGGGCACCAGCAGCAGCAAACGCCGCCCCCACCCTACCACCACCACCACCGCTACCACATGCAGAGCGTCCCGCCGCACCACGTCCTCTCGCACAGGTTCTCCGCACCCCGACGGCAAGGCCCGTCCGGCTGCGCCCCCTCCCACACGCAGCCGCATCAGAGGCTGCAGCACGCCGCCCAGCACCCGCGCTACAGCATGGCGCCGGGCTTCACCACGCCCCCGCCCCTGTCGCCGCACTCCCCCGTCACCCCTTCTACACCGCACGGACTCTACCACTCGCACCCCGTGGCGGGGCGCCCGGGGGTCGGCGCCAAGCTCCCGCTGACCATCTCGCACTCCCAGCCCCACCCCCACGCTCACACGCATGTGCACAACCACGTCGTGCACACACACTCCCCCCTCAGCCCCTCCCCCTCCGCCTCCCCCTCCACCCATTTTATCTTCTCCACCCCGCCGCCTCAGACCCCCTCGGCGCGCCTCGTCCCCCAGACGGCTGCGCAACCCTACGCACCCCAATACCCGCCCCTCTCCTCCATCCCACCTCCCCCTCCACACTCCCCCTTACCTCCCCCGTCCACCGCCCCACTCTCCCCGCACCCCCCGGGAACAGGGCAAGGGGGCGGCCCCAAATCGAAGCCCGTCAGCCGGATCAGCACGGTCGTGTGAGGAGGCGGAAGGCCGGGACAGTCGCACGCCACCCTGTTGTGAGAGGGAGACGGAGAAGAGGGGCGGGACAAATGCAGGTGCATCAAAATGGCCGCCTGTTGAGGAGAAGAGCACTGAGAACGGGAAAGAGGAAATTACTCAGCTTGTGTTATTTTCACATCCAGTTCCCTCGCAAGTAGAAAGACAGACTCTCACGCTGAGCTGTTTATTGGGCAACTTGCACCCTGAATGGGGGGGGAAATCCAGTGCCGGTGGACAAAGAAAAACTACGATAAAAAGCATTTCCAGACACCTGAAGATGAAGGAAAACTCCTACACGGTCCTGTAGTTTTGACAATGTCCTCATCTTCCCTTCGTAGTGCCCCCTCCGAGGCGAGCCGGGACTCAAGAGGACACGTTTGTAGTTCTTCACGGACAGACAAAGTGTTTGTGTCATGTTGTGAGTACAGATGTTCGTGTCGCTGTAGTGGACAAATGGTTCGGGGACCAGTCGTGAAAAGGAGACAGTGCCTGAGAATATTAAGCAAAAGGGGGGTTGGCGCTCAGTGCTGACGCTTACAGGGTCGGTTAAAGGGGCAGTTTGGGAAGCCTGAGAAACAGAACGTGTCCTGTTAGTATATTCCAAAAATCACAGTAGTCTTACACCACCTGGTTGGCACACAAAAAAAGCACTTGTACCATAGTTCTAAGGTTGTTGACATATTTACAAGCCATGAGGCAGAAGCAGAAGTGGTTAGCATTAATATGGTGCGGTTTCTGTGTCTTAGACAGGCATGCATGACCTGTGCAATAGCTAACAATCGTCAGTGTGTCCGTGGGTGAAATCATATATGCAGGGGGAGGGATTTGTTGTGCAGAAGAAGCGAAGTTTATCGGAGGAAAATAAACTTCCCGACACCTTTAAAAAAAAAAAAAGCCATCTAAACAGAAACTACAGGTGTATTTTTACCTTTGTGTTTTTGCAAAAATTGCTCAGAGCCTTCAGTGTTTGTGGATTACAGGGTTTCAGCAGGGGGCGCTATACTGTTGTTTTTGAGCTGGGACTTTCCCCAAATTTTCCCTCAATTATTTACTCCCGTAACTTTGGGGGTTCATTTGTACTCAGCCTGTGAATGCTCTCCCCCTTTATTATCAAGTATCCCAGTACATATGAAAGTGTAACCTGTCACCTGTGTTTTATCCTCCATATTGTACGTGAACCTTCTACGTTGCCAGAGAAGGAGATTTATCTGAGAGGTGCCACACAGGGAAACACTCACAAAGACAGGGAGCCGCAGCACCTAAAGGAATTTCTATTTCAGGTTATTTCAAACAGCGTAACTACCCAACGTGTGCGTAAAGGGAACAGGGTGGGAAATTAGAGTTAAAAGAGGAATATTATTGTTTACGCCATCAAAAACATGACCAAAAAAAAAAACCTTGATTGGTTTTATTTATTATTGGAAGAGCAATCGAGCAGGGACCCCGTTTCCAGAACTGCCAAAGCTTTTAGTTCAGTCAGAATTCTTTTTTTTTCCATTTTCTTTTTTTAAATTAAAATAAAAAGAACAGAGGGATGTAACAGAAATGTACATGGTATGTTGGGACATCAACATCTGGGTTTCTTTAAACAATTAAATAAAAATATTAAATAAAATAAAGATGAGACCGAGCAACCTTTTCCTTAGACTTAGAGAAAAACTGAAACAAAAACACAAATAAATCCCAAGAATTTAAATAAATAAATAAATAAATAAATAAAACAAACAAAAATACAAAACACCACCACAAAAACCAAATCTATAAATTTGTTAACTCTCAGTAAGAATTCTTATTATCAGTTACTTATTTTTTTTGCTTGGGTTTTCTGAACCGTTTCCTCCCTTTCTGGAGAATTAAACCGTTTGAGCCATTTAGCAGAAGCTTTTATCCAGTAAGAAACAGTAAGAAACCCCCTGGTGTAAGTGTTTAGAGTGAAATCTATTCAAAGGACGACAGTACAAGTGGGTCAGGTTGTTAGAAGTGTTGGAAAAGGAGGAATGATGGCGTTTGGTAGTTTGTTTGACCATCGTGGAACCACAGAAGACACCAGCTGAGCACAGAAGTGGTCCAGAACAAGCATGAAGCCCACATGACTGAGTTTAAATAGCTGGCTGCAGACGCAGGGAGACCACGGGTCACCATCTGTGGGGGCTTTACTGTGCAGGCAGAGAGACGTTTAAAGCTTTCTAAGCAGGATTCCATTATGATTTCCCACCCAGTCCAAACTATAAAGAGACTCTGGTGCACCTTTTAGAGGGTTGGTGAAATATTTACAGCTGAGTAAGGTGCCTTCAGACACAAAGATGGTACAACATATGATCATTATAAGAAAGACCACCTTGGAATATAAAGACAGTTCAGCATTCACCACAGAAAACAGGAAAGCCATGTTGGCTGAAGGCCTTCCTCTTTCCTCATCCTCACCAACAAAGACACAAAGGAACCTGAAACCTGCACCCACTTTTATCCGGAAGGACTTTCTCACAGGACTGGAGTGTTCATCCTTTCTCCGTCATGCAGCACCAAGTGAAGTCCTCATTTTTACACCTTATTTTTGCACTTTGCATTTAAGCCTGTTTTTTTTCCCTGTTGTTTTCCATTGAATTAAGATTTCAGGATACCCACGATGGCCGGTAGAACGTTCTTCCACCACCTGAACATTTTTTTTGGACTCTAATATAACTCTGAGTGCTGGTTACACTTCACTCTGCTTCTGACGGACAACTACCAGCCTTTAACTGTCGGACGATTGGATATCCCTCTGATGTTTTGAATGCAAAAAAACACGCTCTCTTTTGCCCGTGATTATCTGAATGCACCAACTGTAGATATGAACTGTACAGTGTGTTCCTGTTTTCAGCGGGGCCAACAGCATCCATCTGTAAATGAGGTACAGAATTGCTTGATTTAACACAAAGTAATCCTCTAAAAAGCAGAAGTTCATCTGGGTTCTTCAGGCTGTGGGATCCACCCTGTTCTCTTCAATCTGAAGAACCCCCTTCTTATTTGTTTTTTTCTTTTTAGAGCGAGCTGCTGAGATAATTATCAATATTGTTGTGTGACGAGCTTCTACTAACATAACGTACTCCTTGGGCTGTTTTTTGTATTTTTAGCATTTTTGATTTTGTTATGTGCTTACGATGTGAGATGTTTTATTTTTTTTCCTGATTTGGGCATCTTATTGAAGTACAAAAACTTGATTTTTCTTGATTTTTAATGTTTACAACAAAACCAACGACTTTTCTGTGGATAACACGACTCGTGCTGATGTTTTTAACGCAGACTGATGGTTACTTTGCACACGCCTGCACATATCTGACTCATCCCCAAACCTCTCTCCAATAGCAACACGCGTATAATCCCTTAAGGTTGAGCTGCTTGGAATTATGGGCCGTTGGATCAGCGCCATGCATCTACAGTCATCTGCAGAAACACCTGGAAACACCTGGCCTCTTTTACAGTAACCGTCATCAATCCACGCTACAAAACTTAAGCTAAGAGAAGTTCTCGAGGGGTACTGGATCAAACCTACCTCGTAAGGAGTGCACAACAATCCACTCTTTTTCAGTCCAACACGCATCGGGCAAATCCTCAGTGCAGGTCCACACTCATGCTTTAGCATGTTGAACTATTAATGGCAAACATTTTCCAAATCTTCAGTATTGACTAGGGCTGGGCGAGTTAACTCGTTATTATCGCGTTAACTCGTTAATTATTTAACGCCGATGAATATTTTATCGCATATTAACGCAGGTTTTATTATTTGTTTTCTTATTGTAAAAGTCTGCTGCTCACAGACTTTTATTTTGTAAAAGTCTGTTGCTCACAGGCTTTTATTTTGTAAAAGTCTGCTGCTGTCTGCTGTGGAACAGGAAAAGAAAGTAATCGGTGGATCCACCAAACATGGAGAAGGGTACGGAACTTTTACTCGGCCATTTTCATTTTAAAGTTCTTCCAGACGGCGGAGTCGACAGAACCAAAGTCATCTGTAAACACTGCCAAGTTGAATTGTTTTCTCAGCGTAGTAGTTCCAGTCTAAAATATCACTTAAAGGCAAAACACACAACTGATAGCAGCAAGTCATTCAAGGAAACAGACAGTGGAGCGAGGCTTCTACATAAAAACTACAGAAAGATGCTGATGTTAAAAGTGTGTTTGCACAACAAATGTTATGGCACTTTCATTCATATGGCAGCACATTTAAAATAAAACTAAATGCTAAAAGCTTTACACTACTTTTGGACTCATTTTTGGATTTTGCGTACAAATGCGATTAATCGTGATTCATTTGGTTAATCGCATCCATATTCCAGCAGGAAAAAGGCTCCTAACTCCAGGGATGAACCAGTGTTGTGTCCAAACAGAACAGACAACTTAGCAAAGAAGCCATTTTAAATTGGATCGCGATTAATCGGGATTAATTGCGGAAATCATCTGATTAATTAGATTAAACATTTTAATCGTTGCCCAGCCCTAGCGTTGACATTTGTCACCTTCTTTAAGCCAGGTTTGGTTTCAGTTCCACCTGCAGAGAACTTGAGACGCGTCGCAGTCAGATCATCCATCGCCGTGCGCCTTGTTACGGATCCAAGCACCGACCCAGGACGCAGCATTAATCTGCTGAGTCATAGCTCGGACCGGCCCAGGACGCAGCATTAATCTGCTGAGTCATAGCTCGGACCTCAGGCCCCAGCATTAATCTGCTGAGTCATAGCTCGGACCGGCCCAGGACGCAGCATTAATCTGCTGAGTCATAGCTCGGACCTCAGGCCCCAGCATTAATCTGCTGAGTCATAGCTCGGACCGGCACAGGCCCCAGCATTAATCTGCTGAGTCATAGCTCGGACCTCAGGCCCCAGCATTAATCTGCTGAGTCATAGCTCGGACCTCAGGCCCCAGCATTAATCTGCTGAGTCATAGCTCCGAGTTGTTCTGAGTTGGAATGTAACCGATTGGTTTTCTTTAGTTTTTCCAACCCCTGCAACACTTTCCTTCCTTCTCTGTTTTTGTTAGGTTTTTTTTGGATCCCCATACAGAGCCCCATGATTGGTCGTGTTCTTTACCGTCATGGTTTTTATTCAGACTCACTGTGGTTGTTCTGTTGTCTGCAGCAGGATTCGAGGCTCTGCGAGTGTACCTACACTGAAAACAGATCCAACTCCTGGCTGTGTGGGAGATTAAAAAAAAAGTCAGTCTCCAACATATTGAGTGGTTTTGGGAAAGTAAACACACGGTAAATGCTGGTTAAGAACATGCAAAAAAACACAGGTATGGTCCTTTAAATGCTCAACTGGAATTCCTTTTTTTCTGCCCGGTTCGGCTTTCCGCTCTCGGTTTGCATGTTGTATTTATTACAGTATCTGCACTGAATGAACTGTATTATAAACATGAATGTACATAACAGTTGTTAAGTGAAAAATCAACAATGCGGGAACTCACTTTTGCTCGGGCGGTTTGTGTCTGTTGGTTTACGTCGGGGATGGAGGGTCTGATTTTTTTGTTTTAACGCAGTTGGAAACAGATCTGGTCTGATTGCTGCAGGCGAATGAAACGACGGAGCTCATCAGATCTGCTTCGAATGAAGTTAAAAGGGTCGGACTCTTCTGTTGCCGTGTAAAAGCAATCTGTGTGTGTGTGTGTGTGTGTGTGAGTGTATCTATACAAGGACAGCGATTAGGGGGGGTCTCAGTTTGTTTGTTTCTAATAAAATAACACGGCGGACCGCTTCATGGGGAAAAACTTTTCTTGTTTATAATGTAGAGCAAAGAGAGACTGCAATAGTCCTTGTAAAATTGTGAGTAAAAGTGTCAAATATGTGTCAACAGAGACAACATTATTTTAAGAATTATGTATGGAAAAATTTTAGCTGTGTATATAAATATATATTACTTGTACTTTTGTTTTTGAAATGGCAGAGATATTGGAAAAAAAGTGGAAATATTTATTGCTCTAAAAATATAAAAATCTGTTCATGTGGATAGAAAGATGTGTCCTTGTTTTGTTCGGGTGACCAAATGCTCAAAGAAACACGTCATCAGCATACGTGGATTTATATTCCTTTAAAACTGTCTTTGTGCTCATTATTATTATTAACTTTATTTGTTATAGAGGGACAGTGTACACTAATTGACATTTTACAAAGAAAATGTAAATGCACCCAATTATAGCCAAAAGGCTAGTTTCCATTGGTAGCCCCCCTGCCAGAAGGAGCATGGCAAAATTACATATTAATTAAAAGAATAAATAAATTACAGCAAAAAAGCAAGCAAAACAAAAATAAAACAATTACAATACATATATATAAAAAAAACAGATAGGTTACACATCTGTCTACAACCTACCCAAACCCAACACACACACACATCCACAAAAGACACACACACACACACACACACACACACTCCAACCATCATCAGGCAGCTGGAATGAAGACTGAAGGGAAACTGTGGCTGACCAACCGGTTCAGATCCACTGATGCTGAGAGGAAAAATTAACACTTACTGTGATAATCCAGGTCAAAACAGCTGAAAATACAATGTTATTAATGCACACACAGACTGTGTTCGAAATTGCATATTTCTCCTACTACTCCTACTACTCCTACTTTCTCACCTAAGTTAGTATGTGAGTTTGAGTAAGCAGAAGTTCCCGGATGCATACTAGATTCTCCTAAATGTTGGGTATGCATCATGAGGTTACTACTCATACTCAAACTACCCAAGATGCAACGTAACGTGACGTCGCCGATCGTCATTTCCTGTCAAAACGGCAGTTTCAAGCTAGCTACAACGAGGGCAGGTTCACTTCCTGTTTTCAAAACAAAAGCACCAATTGTATGGTAATGGCTTTCCCTATGATAAAAGGCAACGGGTATTTTATTTTGTGAAAATAACCGGAAGTGCGTTGCTCACTGCGGCTAGCTTTAGTAGCGCCGAATTCGTGGGAACGAAGTTGTAAATAGCCGGTATTTTGTCAGGTTTTCAACATGTTGGGGATCTAAACGACTACTTTCTCACCTGAAAATGTTTCAAATGTTGCTAAAGTTCACAGAGTTTAGAGCTTAAGGGAAATCAGCTTCAGGCCGGCTGATTTCGGCTCGGGCAGGAGCGAAATGCATTGTGGGTAAACGCTCTGCATACTGTCTGATCGATCAGTATGCAGTATGTAGTATGCGGTTTCGAACACAGCCATAGACCACGCTGAGATGATCAGAGGAAAGAAACTGCTTCCTTCACCAGTTTCACAGTTCGCCTCTCGATATGAAGGGAGAGAAAATAGGGCCAAGTGATTGTGAGGTCTGACTTTTTCCTGGAGAACAATTTTGTGATGCAAATGTATTACTCTGTTGAACGCATATTGGTTTGAGACGCAAAACGCTTTATTTTTTAAAGCCCAGCCAACTAGCCGGAACTACTTTCATCAACACCAAAACGAGGCTGGAACTCTGCTCACAGGACGCAGCAGGGGGTAAGAAGATGTTCATAAATTATGTTGCTCTTGGTTGATTTAATATGAGAGACTACAAATATCGGCCCTGATGTAAAGATGAATTCAAGGCTGAAGACTCTGAACCTCCAAAACAAACTCAACACTTTTTCTTTGAAAACACAGAGCAGCAATAAATCAAAATCAAATCAAATCAAATTTATTTGTAGCACATTTCATGTACAAACAATTCAAAGTGCTTTACATCAAATAAAAGCATTGCAGCAGGTAGTGGAGGAAGCATTAAAAATACATAAAAGAATATAAAAAGAAACAAATAAAAATCATTTAAATGAGAGAAATAAGACTAATACTGCAAAATAATGCCGCCAAAACGACTCAGTGGAAGTCCAGGAGTATGGTGCCGGGTGTCTGTGTGAAGAGGGCTTGCTTTGCATAGAGCCCATCAGATCCCGTTGAGATATGAGGGGGGTGAATGGTCTGCAAATAATCTTTAGGCAGGAAGCAAGTTCCAAAGTTACATCCATGTGAAAAGCAGAATTTTTTTAATCAGCAGAGCAAGATGAGAGGTGGTTTTCATGTTTTTCCATCATTAAAAATCTTTAAAAATCAAGTGTACCTTCTGATTATAATATTTAGCATTTAACATATTATTTAAACGTTGAAGGGATGTAAAAACACCTGATGTTTGTACAGTTTAAATGAGCTGGATCAAAAATGAATCAGTGAGATGTGTGACAGTGTGAAGGTTGGTCTAAGTTAAAGGTTAAGCAAGGTTAACTTTTAGATAAATAGGGAAGTAAAATGTGTCAAATGACGATCAACTCGATTAGAAATATTTTATTTATTCCAGATTTCCGTTTTAAACTTAACTTAGTGGTCTGATGCCACTTTTTAAATGATTAACACAAATTTTTAAATAATATTTGACAAACTTTTTAAAAACCTTTGTAGTGTTTCCGCTTTAACCGGAAGTGCCTCCTCTTCCTCGAGCAGCTGAGCGTGTTTAACTTCGTCGCTAATTCATAAAGTTCATTAATGCGGTGAGTTTTGTTTATTTCATATTTGAAAATATTCAGATTCTCGGTCAGTTTAGAGTAAACCAAACTGTTACTGAGCCAAAATAGTCCGGATAAAGGCCGGTTTGGGGGTGGGAGAGCTGTCAGGTGAACTAGCCAAACTAGCCAAACTAGCCGTTTGAAGTCAACTTTGTGCTGAGCTAATCGGTGGCTAAAGATAACTTAAACAGGTTAGCTAACGAAGAGAAGTCAGCCGTTAGTGGCAGTTAGTTCCGTTAACGGCCCAACTTATGGTTAGTGTGTTTTGATGAGTTCGGGGCTCCCAGACCTGCTAACAGGTGTTCTGTTCGGGCTTTAATGAGGAATGAGTCGGTCCACGTTGTCCGTCCATCACGGTCCGGTTACCTGAGGTGAGGTTGCGGGGGAAGCAGGTGTGTGACGGAGCCGCAGACATCCCTCTGCCGAGGGACAATCTGCGGCTCCTCCAGCGGAAACACGACGTGTTCCTGGGTCAGATGATAGATATATAAATACTTTATTCATCCCAATTTGGGAAATTATTGTGTTGCAACAGCGTACAGTATAAAAGATATGTAAACAATTAAAGGAAAAACAAGCAAATAGAATGGGAGTACCTAAACACCAGAACGGACCCAGATTTAGCCAGATACACATTAGGAACTCTTGTAGAAGTCATCTGTATGTAATATCCAATGATTATAACACCAAATTATTCCATATAATATGAAAAGTTGTTCGAAACGTTACCTTGGTTTAGGTAACTTTTACTAAAATAAAAGCTTACCGTTTCAACATTCATTACCAATTACTATTAATTACTGGAAAACATTCATACAAATATCCAAAACACATCAGCAATACCACAATAGTAAAAAACAGGCAATTTACAAACCCTTTGCGGGTTAATTCCAGAGGTCGCATCACAACAAAGGAGAGGGATTCCCATCTATACTCTCAAACCAAGGTAACGTTTTGAACAACTTTTCATATTTTATGGAATAATTCCGTGTTATAATCATTGGATATTACATATACAGGTGACTTCTACAAGAGTTCTTAATGTGTATCTGGCTAAATCTGGGTCCGTTCCTGTCCGTTCCTGTCCGTTCCTGTCCGTTCCGGTGTTTAGGTACTCCCAAATAGAAAAGAATAAAAATAGAGAATAAACATCAGCAATAAACAAATCTACAGTATAGAATAAACATCAGAGAAATACACATTAGCTATATACAAATCTACAGTATGAAGAGTAGGGTAAATAATAATAATAATAATAATAATAGTAATAATAATAAACATCAGTAAACTAAATAAAAACAGATTTGTACATTTAACAATAAAGGTACAGGTAATCCCTCTGGTGGGTTCTGGGTCTGCCCCAGGACCCCTGGACCTGGATCTGGATCTGCCTGGGAAACAGGGCGACCAGTTTTTAAAACTCGTCTTAATACTCATTTTTATTCCCTGGCTTTTAACCCAGCATGAGACTCTGTTTCTGTTATTGTTTTATTGTTTTAATATTGTTGTTGTTTATTTTTATTTTTGCATTGTTCTTGTGTTTTATGCCTTGTATTTTGTCTTGTACAGCACTTTGTTTCAGCCACAGCTGGCTATATAAAGGCTATATAAATAAAGTTGAGTTGAGTTGAGAGGAGGGATCCTAGTTAAATGTCCCAACCACCTCATTTGGGTTAGGGCCGTGGCTCTAATTCTCCCCCTCATTCCAGCCGCTTGTATCCACGACCTCCTTCTTTGGGTCTCTACCCAGATCTGTGAGCACAGGTGAGGGTTGGAGCAAAGATGGAGCAGCAACCTGAAAGCTTCTCCTTCCTTCTTCACCACAACGGACCGGAGCAGCAGCGCCCTCATTACTGCTGACGGAGCCCCGATCCGTCTCTCTGACTCCAACTCACCATCACTGAGAACCAGATCCAGAGATGCTGAAACACTGAAACTCCTCCAGCTGAGGCAGAGACTCGTCCCCGATCCGGAGGGAGCGCTCCACCTTTTTCTGATGGAGAACCGAGAAGCCAACAGAACCAACCCAACCCTGAGGTGTCCAAACCAGACGGCCTCATCTCCCCACCTGCTCCTCCAGGACCGGCTTTGTGTAAATAAATGATAAAAATACTTAAAGTCGTGCAGACTGGAACCAGACTTTCAGGTTTTTATGTGAGACTCCTGAATAACAGCCAGTTAAAATCATAAAAATAAGTTAAAGAATCAAGTTTATCGACGGAGAAGAGTTTGACTGGCAGCTTGTCACCAAACCCTGGAGGTTAAATAAAGAACTGTTCATTAACCTATCAGGTAAGTCATTGGACGACTGTTCTCCAACACAGTTTTGGTGCCATCGGACCCATGAAGTTGGACTTGGACTCTCTTTAAAGTGCGTTAGGATTAAAGGGCTGAAAGACCCTGCAGGCTGTATTACATCAGTAGACTGACGGTGTTTGCGGTGTCTCAATAAGGATTATTCACTCATTTACAGCCTTTCGACATCTGTGTGGCAGATATGGGCAGCAACCAGGACTGAGAACTCATAAAAACTAAATCATTTTACTTTCTTAGAAAGTTAACAGCTGAATAAAGGCTGCAAATGAAGTGAATCAGAAGCATTTATTAGCCAAAGTTCTTCATTGATAACGTTTCAGTTACTCCACTCAGTGCAAATGGTCGTAATAAGTGATCCTGTCCTATAATCAGGTGTTTAAAGTACAACCCAATTCCCCAAAAACAGACAGAAACAGCTGGAGGAACATGTGGAACTGATCTGGTTAAATGGCAACAGGTCAGTAATACAGCAAAGAAGAGCCAGGAGTCCATCAGACAGGAACGGGACAGCATTCCTCCTCGGTTCCAGGTGTTTCCAGATGTTGTTAAAATAACTCTCCCAGAGGTGCAGCAGCTTGGCTCCTCGGTTCCAGATGTTTCCAGATGTTGTTAAAAGAAGAAGAGGGGACGCTGCACAGTGGAACATGGAGCGGTTCCAGCTTTAATGCTTTAGTGTTGCTGCTGTTTGTTTATATTTTACGCAGAGTTGATGCTGATGTTTGTTTATATTTTACTCAGGGCTGATGCTGCTGTTTGTTTATATTTTATGCAGCGTTGATGCTGCTGTTTGTTTATATTTTACTCAGCGCTGATGCTGCTGTTTTTTTATATTTTACTCAGCGCTGATGCTGCTGTTTGTTTATATTTTACGCAGCGCTGATGCTGCTGTTTGTTTATATTTTACTCAGCGCTGATGCTGCTGTTTGTTTATATTTTACTCAGCGCTGATGCTGCTGTTTGTTTATATTTTACTCAGCGCTGATGCTGCTGTTTGTTTATATTTTACTCAGCGCTGATGCTGCTGTTTGTTTATATTTTACGCAGCGTTGATGCTGCTGTTTGTTTATATTTTACGCAGCGTTGATGCTGCTGTTTGTTTATATTTTACAAAGCGCTGATGCTGCTGTTTGTTTATATTTTACGCAGAGTTGATGCTGCTGTTTGTTTATATTTTCCTCAGCGCTGATGCTGCTGTTTGTTTATATTTTACAAAGCGCTGATGCTGCTGTTTGTTTATATTTTACAAAGCGCTGATGCTGCTGTTTGTTTATATTTTACGCAGCGTTGATGCTGCTGTTTGTTTATATTTCACGCAGCGTTGATGCTGCTGTTTGTTTATATTTTACGCAGCGCTGGGGTCCGTTTCACGTAGCAGGTTCAACATACTCTGAGTCTATTCCTGATCTCTGAGTTGATCTACTCTGAGATAGAAAACCCTGAGTTTTCGGTTCCAGAAACGCTGATTTGAGTGAGGTTAATCAACTCTGAGTAAGTTCACCTTGAGTTTAGCGCGTGCACCACAACTTTAAAAAGCCAGCATCAATGGAGCCCCGATTCGACGAGTCACCATGGCAACGGGGAAGAGGAGGGGCTACGTTTTTCACCAACCTCGAATTGGAAATCTTAATGCGCTCATACGGCGAGTTTCAATACGTTTTTAGAAATAAGTGCAACACCGCTGCAGCAGCAAAAGTGTAAGTTTAAATGTAGTCCTTTGCAATCCCAATAATATTACAGGGAAACTGCTTGAATGGTAGCCCATTCATTTATTTAATTTAGGTGCAATCCCACAGGGGAGAAGCGCTCTTGGCAGCAGTTTAAGATGAAATATAAAAACATTGTTCAAACAGGTGAGACCTCGGCATGGAGGTACCTCATTTTGATCATGTTTTACACTGTAAAATAAATATTAAGTGGCTATTTGACTGTGCAGTTATTTTATTCCCAACATAATGCTGTTTTCACACACATAAACTATGTCTTCTCATATATATCATCCATCCATCCATTATCTATACACCGCTGAATCCGTCAGTCGGGTCGCGGGGGGGCTGGAGCCTATCCCAGCGGTCAATGGGCGAGAGGCGGGGTACAGGCCGCCAGTCCATCACAGGGCCACATAGAGACAAACGAGACAAACAACCATACACACTCACAGTCACTCCGAAGGACAATTTAGAGTCATCATCTATATCATCTTCTGTTAAATAATTAAGCCTATTTAAACTAACACAGATTTCTACTGAGCCAACAGAAAGAAGGCAGATGCCCGTAAAACGGGTGGTGCCCAGCACCGCCACCTCTAACGGGAGGGTAGTGGCTGAGGGAATCCATCCCCAAGACACGAGTGCCTTTATAAAATATAATAGGCCTATATATGTCTTTTTTAAGCCTATTCATACAAATATTTATTTGTCTTTTATGTCTTTTTTTTCTTTTGTCCCAACACATTCTGATGGTGCTGCTCAAAAAGATAATTATCTGTAAATGCAAAAATCTATGCGCGGTCTGATAACCATCTCCGACGAATATTTATTTCTCTGCGCAGTAATGCTGCACCTTCATCCACGGGATCGTTGTCAAAAGGACATCATGTTCGTGAAAAAAGTTGCCTCCTACTGTGCCTAAAGGACTTCTAGAAGTAGAAGAACTCGCTCTGCTGACTGAATGAATGAGGAAATCAAATGGCGTGTGTGGCTGAAAGAGGGCGGAGACAGAAAGAAACTCAAGGTTTCTTGAATAAAACCTGGTCCCGACCAGGTTAGGTTCAGAGAGTCTGTTACTCCGGTAACTGACCGTGAGGTTAAGTTACCTCTCTTTGTGAAACAGGCTTGAGTTACCCCTCTTTCTCTGGGTTCAGTTACCTCCCTTTGTGAAACGGAAAACTCAGGGTTTCCCTCATTTCAGGGTTAACCTACTCAGAGTTTTCACTAAACCTGCTACGTGAAACGGACCTCTGATGCTGCTGTTTGTTTATATTTCACGCAGCGTTGATGCTGCTGTTTGTTTATATTTTACGCAGAGTTGATGCTGCTGTTTGTTTATATTTTACGCAGCGTTGATGCTGCTGTTTGTTTATATTTTACGCAGCGCTGATGCTGCTGTTTGTTTATATTTTACGCAGCGTTGATGCTGCTGTTTGTTTATATTTTACGCAGCGCTGATGCTGCTGTTTGTTTATATTTTACGCAGAGTTGATGCTGCTGTTTGTTTATATTTTACGCAGCGTTGATGCTGCTGTTTGTTTATATTTTACGCAGCGCTGATGCTGCTGTTTGTTTATATTTTACGCAGCGCTGATGCTGCTGTTTGTTTATATTTTAAGCAGAGTTGATGCTGCTGTTTGTTTATATTTTACGCAGCGTTGATGCTGCTGTTTGTTTATATTTTACGCAGCGCTGATGCTGCTGTTTGTTTATATTTTACGCAGCGTTGATGCTGCTGTTTGTTTATATTTTACGCAGAGTTGATGCTGCTGTTTGTTTATATTTTACGCAGCGTTGATGCTGCTGTTTGTTTATATTTTACGCAGCGCTGATGCTGCTGTTTGTTTATATTTTACGCAGCGTTGATGCTGCTGTTTGTTTATATTTTACGCAGCGTTGATGCTGCTGTTTGTTTATATTTTACGCAGCGCTGATGCTGCTGTTTGTTTATATTTTACGCAGCGTTGATGCTGCTGTTTGTTTATATTTTACGCAGCGCTGATGCTGCTGTTTGTTTATATTTTACGCAGCGTTGATGCTGCTGTTTGTTTATATTTTACGCAGCGTTGATGCTGCTGTTTGTTTATATTTTACGCAGCGCTGATGCTGCTGTTTGTTTATATTTTACGCAGCGCTGATGCTGCTGTTTGTTTATATTTTACAAAGCGTTGATGCTGCTGTTTGTTTATATTTTACGCAGCGCTGATGCTGCTGTTTGTTTATATTTTACAAAGCGCTGATGCTGCTGTTTGTTTATATTTTACAAAGCGCTGATGCTGCTGTTTGTTTATATTTTACGCAGCGTTGATGCTGCTGTTTGTTTATATTTTACGCAGCGCTGATGCTGCTGTTTGTTTATATTTTACAAAGCGTTGATGCTGCTGTTTGTTTATATTTTACGCAGCGTTGATGCTGCTGTTTGTTTATATTTTACGCAGCGTTGATGCTGCTGTTTGTTTATATTTTACGCAGAGTTGATGCTGCTGTTTGTTTATATTTTACTCAGCGCTGATGCTGCTGTTTGTTTATATTTTACTCAGCGCTGATGCTGCTGTTTGTTTATATTTTACTCAGCGCTGATGCTGCTGTTTGTTTATATTTTACTCAGCGCTGATGCTGCTGTTTGTTTATATTTTACTCAGCGCTGATGCTGCTGTTTGTTTATATTTTACTCAGCGCTGATGCTGCTGGCGGTTTCAGCTCATGGTGCACGTGAGACTTCTGTTCTGAGTGAGAGTTGTTGACGGTTTACAGATGAAACATCTGGATCGACTGACCACACACTCACCTGTACGTGTTCTTCCTCAGCATCCTCCTCTCGGGGTCTGGGTTGCCGGCGTGAACAGAGAGCGATGGCCGGTCCGGAGCTCCTGCTGGACTCCAGCATTCGGATGTGGGTGGTCCTGCCCATCGTCTTCATCACCTTTTTTGTGGGGGTCATCCGGCACTACGTCACCCAGCTGCTGCACAGCGACAAGAAGGTGGACCTGGAGCAGGTGTCTGACAGGTGAGGCCTTTAAAACACGAGTATCAGTTCCTGTGTTTTTGTATCGTGCTGTGATGTCAGCAGGACGTTACGTCGTAACCTCTGACCTCTGCAGAAGTGTGAACACGAACAATAAGCAGGATTCACATCTCATTAATGAACTCACTGAATTAATTAGTTTTCTTTGAACACAGTAAAACCAGATCAATACAAACCAGATTCTGCCCCATCAGGAGGTCGACCATCATTGGGTTTTACTGTATTTCTGCATAAATGTGCATGTTGCTGAGTTAAACTCTGTGTTGGATCAACAAGATGTTCTTTTAAGCAGCGGTCCCAGCCCCCTGGCCCCGGACTGGTACCAGGCCGCACAGAAAGACTAAATAACTCACATTATTTCCGTTTTATTTATTATCCGAGTCTGAACAATGTTTTATTTTGAAAAATAATCGAATTCTCTCCGTTACATCCGTCTATGGCTGTGTTCGAAACCGCATACTACATACTGCATACTGCATACTACATACTGCATACTACATACTGCATACTGCATACTACATACTGCATACTGCATACTACATACTGCATACTACATACTACATACTACATACTGCATACTACATACTGCATACTACATACTGCATACTACATACTGCATACTACATACTACATACTACATACTACATACTGCATACTACATACTGCATACTACATACTGCATACTACATACTGCATACTACATACTGCATACTGCATACTACATACTGCATACTACATACTTCCATACTGCATACTGATCGATCAGACAGTATGCAGAGCGTTTACCCACAATGCATTTCGCTCCTGCCCGAGCAGAAATCAGCCGGCCTGAAGCTGATTTCTCTTAAGCTCTAAACTCTCTAAACTTTAGCAACATTTGAAACATTTTCAGGTGAGAAAGTAGTCGTTTAGATCCCCAACGTGTTGAAAACCTGACAAAATACCGGCTATTTACAATTTTGTTCCCACGAATTCGGCGCTACTAAAGATAGCCGCAGTGAGCAACGCACTTCTGGTTATTTTCACAAAATAAAATACCCGTTGCCTTTTATCATAGGGAAAGCCATTACCATACAATTGGTGCTTTTGTTTTGAAAACAGGAAGTGAACCTACCCTCGTTGTAGCTAGCTTGAAACTGCCGTTTTGACAGGAAATGACGATCGGCGACGTCACGTTACGTTGCATCTTGGGTAGTTTGAGTACGAGTAGTAACCTCATGATGCATACCCAACATTTCAGAGAATCTAGTATGCATCCGGGAACTTCTGCTTACTCAAACTCGCATACTAACTCAAAAAGGTAGTAGGAGTTAGGAGGAGAAGTATGCGGTTTCGAACACAGCCAAAGACTCACTCTTGACACGTGTCATGATGCTCGTCTCGGTCATGTGATACATTAAAGCTAATCTTACACCCACAAGCTAGCAAAAAGAGTAAAAACCAGACGTCTTTGGAAGGGGAAAAGGCCCAGTGAGGAGACAGAAGAAGAGCCTCTGACCACTGAGAAACAGAAAGCTGCATTTAACCAGGAGACCGACTTAAAATATGGATTTATCGTGACCGGCTCTCCAATGAGGCAAAGTTACATAGAAGTACACAGTGGATTCACGTTTATTATCATATTTACAGTATTTTACAGTTTATGTGTTGGTCGTATCATTTTACTTTGTTGTATTTATCCGGCTCACCTTAAAGGCCTTTTAGAGTCCGGTTTAGGTCATATTAATGATCAGTTTTCCTGTCAGCACCACGTTGATGTGACTTGTTCTGTGTTTGTGTTCAGCCAGGTGCTCCTGCGCAGCCGCATCCTCAGAGAGAACGGGAAGTACATCCCCCGGCAGGTAAACTCCTTTTATTTACCCCCCCCTCGTGTTTACAGGTTTCAGGAGGAGCTGCAGTGGCTGCTGGAAAGCTTTCTTCAGCTCCAGTTTCCTCTGTGCTGTCGGCGCACCTGTAATGCATCCGTGTTCTTTGGTTTCAGCGTCTGAAACGTGGAGCTGTTTGGCTCGTCTGGTTATTTAGCAGCTGAGCTTTGCTCCTGTTTCACAGGCTGGATGAAGACCAACACTTTTAGCTGTTGGTTGATGTTTAAAACAAAGATCCCTCAGAGGCTGCTCTGTCTCCTCAGGCCACAGCAGGGCTCCATGTTCACGCTGTGAACTTTAGCTCCACGGAAAGCGTTCCATCGCCCTGCGCTGAGCCAGCGTTTAGGATCGAGGTTTAAAACGTGGAATCAGCTGAAGAAGGGAAGCTGGTTCAGTTTTTAGGAGAGAAAATACCTAAACACACACTCTTGTTGATGCTAAACATTTGTTAAAAAAAAATCTGGTTTGACCTCAAACCTTAAAGGGATAGTTCGCCTCATTTGACATGAAGCTGTATGACATCCCATATCAGCAACATCATTTCTGAACATCTTCTTACCCCCTGCTGCGTCCTGTGAGCAGAGTTCCAGCCTCGTTTTGGTGTTGATGAAGGTAGTCCGGCTAGTTGGCTGGGGTTTAAAAAATAAAGCGTTTTTTGTTTTTTTATTTTAATTTGAAATTTTTTAATAAATAAAAAATAATTAAAAACTTGAAAATAAATAAAAATAAAGCGTTTTGCTTCTCAGAACAATATGCGTTCAACAGAGTAATACATTTGCATCACAAAATGGTTCTCCAGGAAAAAGTCAGACCTCACAATCTCTTGGCCCTATTTTCTCTCCCTTCGTATCACTGCCTGCTGTGCAGACCGAGCAGCAAACACTGTAACAGGCGCGGCTGTCGGCAGCAGGCAGTGATACGAAGGGAGAGAAAATAGGGCCAAGAGATTGTGAGGTCTGACTTTTTCCTGGAGAACCATTTTGTGATGCAAATGTAACTGAATCACTTAAAATGAAGTGATTCAGTTATTTAAAAGCTGATCAAACTGAAACCTTCTCCTGTGCAAGGAACTGATTTATCAGTCTGAAAAGGTCTGAACCATAGACCGGCAGATGTTCACCTGTCTGCAGATGTTCACCTGTCTGCAGATGTTTACCTGTCTGCAGATGTTTACCTGTCTGCAGATGTTTACCTGTCTGCAGATGTTCACCTGTCTGCAGATGTTCACCTGTCTGCAGATGTTTACCTGTCTGCAGATGTTCACCTGTCTGCAGATGTTCACCTGTCTGCAGATGTTTACCTGTCTGCAGATGTTCACCTGGCTGCAGATGTTCACCTGTCTGCAGATGTTCACCTGTCTGCAGATGTTTACCTGTCTGCAGATGTTTACCTGGCTGCAGATGTTCACCTGTCTGCAGATGTTCACCTGAGGTCATGTGACCGGCTCCACAGGTTTAAGCTGCTGATGTTCTCACTCTTTCAGTCCTTCGCCATGAGGAAACATTACTTCAACAACACCGAGACCGGCTTCTTCAAGAAGGTCAAGAGGAAGGTCGTTCCCAAGAACCCCATGACAGGTGCGTACAGGTGTGTGCACGTGTGTGTGTGTGTGTGTGTGTGTACGTGTTTGTAATGATTGAGACACATAAAAGAGTGAATCTCCTCCTGATTTATCTGCTGAGGGCAGAAAAAGCTGCAGAGCTGCAGCTGCACTTTTCTCTGCATGTTCAGCAGGTAAATCTCATGCGTGCTCACCAGGTGCACGTGGAGGTTAGCACCAGGTGTATAAACCTAAAACCTTTTTAACCCCCTTTTTCAGACTCCAGCATGGTGACGGACATGATGAAGGGCAACCTGACCAACGTGCTGCCCATGATCCTGATCGGTGGATGGATCAACTGGGCGTTCTCTGGATTCGTCATAAGTGAGTTCCTCGTTATGTTGCAGGTTCACGTTTGTTCCCAGAACCTGAAGGCGTCCCTCAGTGAGCAGAACAGGGTTACGCCGTGTTAGCGTCTCAGGGAGTTCTCAGGGAATCCTTCTCAGGAGCTCCCAGCTGGTTGGGCTTCAGGCTCACGCTGTTAGGTCTGAGCTCACAGAGCGATTTTATGGAACATTCTCCCATTCCAACATGCACCTTATTTCAGAAATAAGACATTTCTGCACCGATTCAGCTAAATCAAGCTAACAAAACCCAACCTGAAAAACTAGAAGTGACATATTCAGACCATGAATTCTTGTGTTGGAGCAGAGTCCCCACATGCAGTGTCCTGTTAACTGCTGCAGAGTTCAGTTTAAACAGAATAAGCAGCTTTTTATTTTTATTTATTTATTTTTTGGGGCTTTTTATGCCTTTATTGTATAGGACAGTGGATAGAGACAGGAAGCAGGGGGCAGAGAGAGGGAATAACACGCAGCAAAGGGCGTCTGCAGTGAGGACTGTAGCCTCTGTACATGGGGCGCCTGCTGTACCCACTACGCCACCGACCGCCCCATGAGCTGCTTTTTAAAGGCAAACATGAAGGAGGCTGCTGGACGTGTTGCTTCAGGCAGAAAACAGAAGAAACTCCATGTTATTGATGCGCTCCATGTTATTGATGCGCTCCATGTTATTGATGCGCTCCATGTTATTGATGCGCTCCATGTTATTGATGCGCTCCATGTTATTGATGCGCTCCATGTTATTGATGCGCTCCATGTTATTGATGCGCTCCATGTTATTGATGCGCTCCATGTTATTGATGCGCTCCATGTTATTGATGCGCTCCATGTTATTGATGCGCTCCATGTTATTGATGCGCTCCTTGTTATTGATGCGCTCCATGTTATTGATGCGCTCCTTGTTATTGATGCGCTCCATGTTATTGATGCGCTCCATGTTATTGATGCGCTCCTTGTTATTGATGCGCTCCTTGTTATTGATGCGCTCTTAGCTTGTGCTTGCTGTCGTCTTCCAGCCAAAGTGCCGTTCCCTCTGACTCTGAGGTTCAAGCCCATGTTGCAGAGAGGGATAGACCTGCTGTCCCTGGATGCTTCCTGGTAAAAATGCATTATTCATGTAAAAGTGTCAGTTTGTGTGCGCCTCTATGAATGATCCAAGTGTTTATACCTGTGTGTGAGGATGGATGGATGTGCTTACCTATGAATGCATCAGTGCTGTGCGATATTACGATGTAAAGATATCACCCTCTCTTGTTTATATCATTTTAAAAAATAAAATAATAATAAAGCAGGGCTGTAGTCAAGACCAACTTTGTCGAGTCCAAGACAAGACAGAGTCCAAAAGACTCGAGTCCGAGTCAAGACCGAGTCCAGGACAGAAAAGAACAAGTTGTATGCATGACAGTATAAAGTCAATCATTTTGGGTTATTATTTGTTGATCTAAAAGCAGAAATAGTGTCACAACACCCAGGATTTGTAAGTATAACCATTCCCCTTGATATCACATAATCTAATCTAAAGAAAACAGAATGATATAAGGTGATACCTATAGTTACAACTGATACAAACACCAATCCACTACTATTACCACTGCTAGGTACTAGTACTGAGCATTTGAGCAACTAAATTACAATATAGCTTCACTCCAGACATAGACCAGTATTACCAGTGTACTCCTGTGGTTGGTTTATGCCTTCCCTGGAAAAACAATATTGTATCATTTTGTTATTTAGATGTGCGCTAATGAGAAATAAATAAAGACGCCTGGACTCGGTCGAGACCAAGAACCATATTTGGCAAAACCAGTGGCCGAGACCATAAAAAAACGGTCTCGAGTCCAAGACCGGACTCGAATACTACAGCCCTGGAATAAAGGCTAAATGTGGGGAGCATGCGAGGATACAAGATGGAACGATGGAAAACCCAACGGAAACAGAACCCAGGGATGAATTAGTGCCGAAAAGAGGGAACCGGAGTTCCATCGAGTGGTTTTGGTTTGGATTTAAAAAGTGACCAGACAGACATTTAAAGATACGACATGGAGAACATAGAGAGACGGCGTCAAGATGCCACAAAAGAGCCTGAACGCATTGTTGACCAAAGGCAGCCTGCAGACAGACTCCACTGCCATTCATAAATATATCATGATCAGGCTATAACATCTTGTCTATAATCGCACAGCACTAGCATATATATATGTGCATGCCAACAAGCTTTGGTGAAAAAAAATTGAATCACAGCTTAAGAACTTTATTTTATTATTTTTTTTATGTAGAAAAAACCCAGATAATTCAGAACTTTTTATTATTAAATTAGTTTAAAACAACGTGTTCGAGGAAAAATGATGGAATCATCCGTGTGTTTGCATCATATTCTTGTGTTTATATTGAATAAATCTCCTGCATGTGCACACCTTCAATATCTGCCGCAGGGTGAGCTCGGCCTCCTGGTACTTCCTGAATGTGTTCGGCCTGAGAAGCATGTACAGCCTCATCCTGGGTCAGGACAACGGTGAGTGGCTGCAGCATCCTGAGGGACCGTTTCCCTCCTCCATCGTGTTTAGTATTTATTTATTTACCTTTCTACGTGGTAACAACTATTCCAGAGTTTAGTCTTTAAAACGATGGACTTTACAGAACATTTTAATCATGCTAAACCCTCCTGCTGTGTCCCCACAGCTGCTGACCAGTCCCGCATCATGCAGGACCAGATGACGGGCGCTGCCATGGCGATGCCCCCCGACCCCAACAAGGCTTTTAAGGCGAGCCGCTGAGCGCAGATCCGACACTGAGCAGCTGCTGTGCAGCTTCTCCTCCGGAGGTAACTCACCTGTGCTGTCTGTGGGTTCCAGAGCGAGTGGGAGGCGCTGGAGATCGTGGAGCACAAGTGGGCGCTGGAGAACGTGGAGGAGGAGCTGATGTCCCGGGACTTAAACTTTGGGACCTTCTTCAGTCGAGACATCAAGTCCACCATGTTCTAGATCAACGAAGCCTCGTGAGCTTCTGCGGGCGCCAGCCTCGGTGTGAAGGACGCTTCTGCAACTTAAGGTCTGCTAGTAACGAGCTGCTGTTCAAACACGAGTTCCAGAACCGATCCAGAACCGCGGGCCGCTTCAGGAAACCAGCAGAAATGTTTAAACGTGGAACAGAGGAGCTTTACTGACTTCTTCTTCTTCTCTGGAATAAAAAGGCGTCTCCACAGCGACCTGCATCTGTGTGTTTGTTGTGGTGCTGGCGGTTCCCCGGGTAACAGAACCACACGGTTCCACTGTGATAATATTCCTTTTTATTCATATCAAAAGATTGAAAGTACAATAAAATATTTCCATCTGATATTTGACAGGGAAGACCAAAGAAAGAAATCAGCCCGGCTTCCCGGCTGCTGCACCCAGGAATGATATTAATTTTTACTTACAATAGAAAAATACTGTACAGAGCGCTGGTGTGAGAATCTGTGAGGAGCCCAACAGTCTGCCTGAATATAAATGCTCTCTATAAATATGAAAAATAAGCCTCTCGATGTCCCGCAGCAGTCGACCAGAATCACGTGAAATTTACTCCAATAAAAATAAATATCAGAAGAAAACAACTAAAATACACAAATTTAATCCCTGAATTCCATCTGTTTGCTCGGCCGAATAAAAGAAGAAAATTTAATAGATTCTAAAGGAGGAAAAAGAAACTGCAGCTGTTTCAGCGATAAAAATCCAACATCTGTCCTGATTCCGTATTTTACACTTTGGATTATTTCTGTTACAGAAACCGCAAAAAGAAAACCAAAAACAGCACGTTTACTAAAAAGTTTCTTCATAAAAATAATTCTTTGATAGTTTTCGACTTAAATTAAAGGTTTAGTTTGTAAATATTCGGAGTTTCAGACCGAATCAATAATCTGAATCAAACTACCTGAGCGTGATGAGCAAAAACCAAGCCGTGAAACGTTCATTCAGTCCGTTTCCATGGTGACGCAGCAGGAGGCGGCCGCAGCCTGCCCCGCGTCCTCGTCCTTACAGGAAGTGATGTCGTTGGCAGATTGAGTGGAGGGGGCGGGGCTTGCGCTGGGGGCGGGCAGAGTGGGTCTTCTCATTTTGTCCTGCCGGTGGTAGAACAAGACGTAGGCAGCGTTGGTCTGAGGGAGAGAAGAAAGTTTCCGTCTGTTAACCGAAGCGGGCAGAACTCTGACCTGAAACAACGGGTTCCGGGGGAGGAACCGTTCTAAGGTTTACCTCCAGGGACGGGACTCAGAGAACATCCGTCTACCAGTATAACAATAAAAACATGTATGAATGCATGCATGTTTGTATACTTCCATGTATGAATGCATGCATGATTTATATTTCCATGTATGAATGCATGTATATTTCAATGAATGAATGATTTATATTTCCATGTATGAATGCATGTATATTTCAATGAATGAATGATTTATATTTCCATGTATGTATGTTTGTATATTTTAATGAATGAATGAATGTATATCTCCATGTATATTTCAATGAATGAATGCATGAATGTATATTTCCATGTATGAATGCATGAATGTATATTTCCATGTATATTTCAATTAATGAATGAATGAATGTATATCTCCATGTATATTTCAATTAATGAATGAATGAATGTATATCTCCATGTATATTTCAATTAATGAATGAATGAATGTATATCTCCATGTATATTTCAATTAATGAATGAATGAATGTATATCTCCATGTATATTTCAATTAATGAATGCATGTATGATTTATATTTCCATGTATGAATGAATACATGTATGTTTGTATATTTCCATGTATGAATGAATACATGTATGTTTGTATATTTCCATGTATGAATGAATGAATACATGATTTATATTTCAATGTATGAATGAATGAATGTATGATTTATATTTCCATGTATGAATGAATGCATGTATGATTTATATTTCAATGTATGAATGAATGAATGTATGATTTATATTTCCATGTATGAATGAATACATGTATGTTTGTATATTTCCATGTATGAATGCAAGAATGATTTATATTTCCATGTATGAATGAATGAATGTATGATTTATATTTCAATGTATGAATGAATGAATGTATGATTTATATTTCAATGTATGAATGAATGAATGTATGATTTATATTTCCATGTATGAATGAATGCATGTATGATTTATATTTCCATGTATGTATGATTTATATTTCCATGTATGAATGAATGAATGTATGATTTATATTTCCATGTGTGAATGAATGAATGCATGATTTATATTTCCATGTATGAATGAATGAATGTATGATTTATATTTCCATGTATGAATGAATGCATATATGATTTATATTTCCATGTATGAATGAATAAATGTATGATTTATATTTCCATGTATGAATTAATGCATGCATGATTTATATTTCCATGTATGAATGAATAAATGTATGATTTATATTTCCATGTATGAATGTATGATTTATATTTCAATGTATGAATGAATAAATGTATGATTTATATTTCAATGTATGAATGAATAAATGTATGATTTATATTTCAATGTATGAATGAATAAATGTATGATTTATATTTCCATGTATGAATGAATGAATGTATGATTTATATTTCCATGTATGAATTAATGCATGTATGATTTACATTTCAATGTATGAATGAATAAATGTATGATTTACATTTCAATGTATGAATGAAAGAATGTATGATTTATATTTCAATGTATGAATGAATGCATGTATGATTTATATTTCCATGTATGAATGAATGCATGTATGATTTATATTTCCATGTATGAATGAATGCATGTATGATTTATATTTCCATGTATGAATGAATGCATGTATGATTTATATTTCCATGAATGTATGTTTGTATATTTCCATGTATGAATGAATGAATACATGATTTATATTTCCATGTATGAATGAATGAATGTATGATTTATATTTCCATGTATGAATGAATGCATGTATGATTTATATTTCCATGTATGAATGAATGCATGTATGATTTATATTTCCATGTATGAATGAATGCATGTATGATTTATATTTCCATGTATGAATTAATGCATGTATGATTTATATTTCCATGTATGAATTAATGCATGTATGATTTATATTTCCATGTATGAATGAATGCATGTATGATTTATATTTCAATGTATGAATGAATGCATGTATGATTTATATTTCCATGTATGAATGCATGCATGTATGATTTATATTTCAATGAATGAATGATTTATATTTCAATGAATGAATGCATGTATGTATGTATGATTTATATTTCCATGTATGAATGCATGAATGTATATTTCCATGTATGAATGCATGAATGCATATTTCCATGTATGAATGCATGAATGCATATTTCCATGTATGAATGCATGAATGCATATTTCCATGTATGTATGTTTGTATAATTTAATGAATGAATGAATGAATGAATGTATATCTCCATGTATATTTCAATTAATGAATGAATGAATGTATATCTCCATGTATATTTCAATTAATGAATGAATGAATGTATATCTCCATGTATATTTCAATTAATGAATGAATGAATGTATATCTCCATGTATATTTCAATTAATGAATGCATGTATGATTTATATTTCCATGTATATTTCCATGTATGAATGAATGAATGTATGTTTGTATATTTCCATGAATGCATGTATGTTTGTATATTTCCATGTATGAATGCATGAATGTATATTTCCATAAATATATGTTTGTACATTTCCATGTATGAATGAATACATGTATGTTTGTACATTTCCATGTATGAATGCATGCATGTATGTTTGTACATTTCCATGTATGAATGCATGTATGTTTGTACATTTCCATGTATGAATGCATGCATGTTTGTACATTTCCATGTATGAATGCATGTATGTTTGTACATTTCCATGTATGAATGCATGTATGTTTGTACATTTCCATGTATGAATGCATGTATGTTTGTACATTTCCATGTATGAATGCATGTATGTTTGTACATTTCCATGTATGAATGCATGTATGTTTGTACATTTCCATGTATGAATGCATGTATGTTTGTA
Organism: Odontesthes bonariensis; assembly: GCF_027942865.1. NCBI lineage: Eukaryota > Metazoa > Chordata > Actinopteri > Atheriniformes > Atherinopsidae > Odontesthes > Odontesthes bonariensis. Next base: position 3,378,619 of record NC_134515.1, read on the forward strand.
TATTTCCATGTATGAATGCATGTATGTTTGTATATTTCCATGTATGAATGCATGTATGATTTATATTTCCATGTATGAATGCATGTATGTTTGTATATTTCCATGTATGAATGCATGTATGATTTATATTTCCATGTATGAATGCATGTATGATTTATATTTCCATGAATGTATGTTTGTATATTTCCATGTATGAATGAATGAATACATGATTTATATTTCAATGTATGAATGAATGAATGTATGATTTATATTTCAATGTATGAATGAATGAATACATGATTTATATTTCAATGTATGAATGAATGAATGTATGATTTATATTTCAATGTATGAATGAATGAATGTATGATTTATATTTCAATGTATGAATGAATAAATGTATGATTTATATTTCAATGTATGAATGAATAAATGTATGATTTATATTTCCATGTATGAATGAATGAATGTATGATTTATATTTCCATGTATGTATGTATGTTTGTATATTTTAATGAATGAATGAATGTATGATTTATATTTCAATGAATGCATGTATATATGATTTATATTTCCATGTATGAATGAATAAATGTATGTTTGTACACTTCAATGTATGAATGAATAAATGTATGTTTGTACATTTCAATGTATGAATGAATAAATGTATGTTTGTACATTTCAATGTATGACTGAATAAATGTATGTTTGTACATTTCAATGTATGACTGAATACATGCATGAATGTATGTTTCCATGTATGAATGCATGAATGTATGTTTCCATGTATGAATGCATGAATGTATGTTTCCATGTATGAATGCATGAATGTATGTTTCCATGTATGAATGCATGAATGTATGTTTCCATGTATGAATGCATGAATGTATGTTTCCATGTATGAATGCATGAATGTATGTTTCCATGTATGAATGCATGAATGTATGTTTCCATGTATGAATGCATGAATGTATGTTTCCATGTATGAATGCATGAATGTATGTTTCCATGTATGAATGCATGAATGTATGTTTCCATGTATGAATGCATGAATGTATGTTTCCATGTATGAATGCATGAATGTATATTTCTATGAATGTATGTTTGTATATTTCCATGTATGAATGTATGTTTGTATATTTCCATGTATGAATGCATGAATGTATATTTCCATGTATGAATGCATGAATGTATGTTTCCATGTATGAATGCATGAATGTATATTTCTATGAATGTACGTTTGTATATTTCCATGTATGAATGCATGAATGTATGTTTCCATGTATGAATGCATGAATGTATATTTCTATGAATGCATGAATGTATATTTCCATGTATGAATGCATGAATGTATGTTTCCATGTATGAATGCATGAATGTATGTTTCCATGTATGAATGCATGAATGTATATTTCTATGAATGTATGTTTGTATATTTCCATGTATGAATGCATGAATGTATATTTCCATAAATATATGTTTGTACATTTCCATGTATGAATGAATACATGTATGTTTGTACATTTCCATGTATGAATGAATACATGTATGTTTGTACATTTCCATGTATGAATGAATACATGTATGTTTGTACATTTCCATGTATGAATGAATACATGTATGTTTGTACATTTCCATGTATGAATGAATACATGTATGTTTGTACATTTCCATGTATGAATGAATACATGTATGTTTGTACATTTCCATGTATGAATGAATGCATGTATGTTTGTACATTTCCATGTATGAATGAATGCATGTATGTTTGTACATTTCCATGTATGAATGAATGCATGTATGTTTGTATATTTCCATGTATGAATGCATGTATGTTTGTATATTTCCATGTATGAATGCATGTATGTTTGTATATTTCCATGTATGAATGCATGTATGATTTATATTTCCATGAATGTATGTTTGTATATTTCCATGTATGAATGAATGAATACATGATTTATATTTCAATGTATGAATGAATGAATGTATGATTTATATTTCAATGTATGAATGAATGAATACATGATTTATATTTCAATGTATGAATGAATGCATGTATGATTTATATTTCAATGTATGAATGAATGAATACATGATTTATATTTCAATGTATGAATGAATAAATGTATGATTTATATTTCCATGTATGTATGTATGTTTGTATATTTTAATGAATGAATGAATGTATGATTTATATTTCAATGTATGAATGAATAAATGTATGTTTGTACATTTCAATGTATGACTGAATACATGTATGTTTGTACATTTCAATGTATGACTGAATACATGTATGTTTGTACATTTCAATGTATGACTGAATACATGTATGTTTGTACATTTCAATGTATGACTGAATACATGTATGTTTGTACATTTCAATGTATGACTGAATACATGTATGTTTGTACATTTCAATGTATGACTGAATACATGTATGTTTGTACATTTCAATGTATGACTGAATACATGTATGTTTGTACATTTCAATGTATGACTGAATACATGTATGTTTGTACATTTCCATGTATGAATGCATGAATGTACGTTTCCATGTATGAATGCATGAATGTACGTTTCCATGTATGAATGCATGAATGTACGTTTCCATGTATGAATGCATGAATGTACGTTTCCATGTATGAATGCATGAATGTACGTTTCCATGTATGAATGCATGAATGTACGTTTCCATGTATGAATGCATGAATGTACGTTTCCATGTATGAATGCATGAATGTACGTTTCCATGTATGAATGCATGAATGTACGTTTCCATGTATGAATGCATGAATGTACGTTTCCATGTATGAATGCATGAATGTACGTTTCCATGTATGAATGCATGAATGTACGTTTCCATGTATGAATGCATGAATGTACGTTTCCATGTATGAATGCATGAATGTACGTTTCCATGTATGAATGCATGAATGTATGTTTGTATATTTCCATGTATGAATGCATGAATGTATATTTCTATGAATGAATGTATGAATGTATGTTTGTATATTTCCATGTATGAATGCATGAATGATTTATATTTCCATGTATGAATGCATGTATGATTTATATTTCCATGTATGAATGCATGAATGATTTATATTTCCATGTATGAATGCATGTATGATTTATATTTCCATGTATGAATGCATGAATGATTTATATTTCCATGTATGAGTGCATGTATGATTTATATTTCCATGTATGAATGCATGTATGATTTATATTTCCATGTATGAATGCATGTATGATTTATATTTCCATGTATCAATGCATGCATGAATGTATATTTCCATGTATGAATGCATGAATGTATATTTCCAAGAATGAATTTATGAATGAATGTATATTTCCATGTATGAATGCATGTATGATTTATATTTCCAAGAATGAATGTATGAATGATTTATATTTCCATGTATGAATGCATGTATGATTTATATTTCCAAGAATGAATGTATGAATGATTTATATTTCCATGTATGAATGCATGTATGATTTATATTTCCATGTATGAATGCATGAATGATTTATATGTCCATGAATGAATGCATGTATGATTTATATTTCCATGTATGAATGCATGAATGATTTATATTTCCATGTATGAATGCATGAATGATTTATATGTCCATGAATGAATGCATGAATGATTTATATTTCCATGTATGAATGCATGTATGATTTATATTTCCATGTATGAGTGCATGTATGATTTATATTTCCATGTATCAATGCATGCATGAATGTATATTTCCATGTATGAATGCATGAATGTATATTTCCAAGAATGAATTTATGAATGAATGTATATTTCCATGAATAAATGAATGAATGTATGCATGTATGATTTATATTTCCATGTATGAATGCATGAATGATTTATATGTCCATGAATGAATGCATGTATGATTTATATTTCCATGTATGAGTGCATGTATGATTTATATTTCCATGTATCAATGCATGCATGAATGTATATTTCCATGTATGAATGCATGAATGTATATTTCCAAGAATGAATTTATGAATGAATGTATATTGCCATGAATAAATGAATGAATGTATGCATGTATGATTTATATTTCCATGTATGAATGCATGTATGATTTATATTTCCAAGAATGAATGTATGAATGTATATTTCCATGAATGAATGTATGAATGAATGTATATTTCCATGAATAAATTAATGAATGTATGCATGTATGAATATATATTTCCAAGAATGAATGTTTGAATGAATGCATGAATGTATGTTTGTATCTTTCCATGTATGAATGAATGCATGAATGTATGTTTGTATATTTCCATGTATTAATGTATGTATGAATAGATGAATGTATGAATGCATGTATGATTTATATTTCCATGTATGAATGCATGAATGTGAATGCATGTATGATTTATATTTCCATGTATGAATGCATGAATGTATATTTCAATGTATGTATGTATGAATGCATGTATGTATGAATGAATGAATGCATGTATGTATGAATGAATGCATGAATGTATGTTTGTATATTTCCATGTATTAATGTATGTATGAATAGATGAATGTATGAATGCATGTATGATTTATATTTCCATGTATGAATGCATGAATGTGAATGCATGTATGATTTATATTTCCATGTATGAATGCATGAATGTATATTTCAATGTATGTATGTATGAATGAATGTATGTATGTATGTATGTTTGTTTCATACATCATCAACCCAACTGAAACCCACTGAAACGACTAAAACCCAATTGAAACCCACTGAAACGACTGAAACCCAATTAAAACCCACTGAAACCCAACTGGAAACCACTGAAACCCAACTGGAAACCACTGAAACCCACTGAAACGACTGAAACCCAACTGAAACCCACTGAAACGACTGAAACCCAATTGAAACCCACTGAAACCCAACTGAAACCCAACTGGAAACCACTGAAACCCAACTGAAACGACTGAAACCCAACTGAAACCCACTGAAACGACTGAAACCCAATTGAAACCCACTGAAACCCAACTGAAACCCAACTGGAAACCACTGAAACCCACTGAAACGACTGAAACCCAACTGAAACCCACTGAAACGACTGAAACCCAACTGAAACCCACTGAAACGACTGAAACCCAATTGAAACCCACTGAAACCCAACTGAAACCCAACTGGAAACCACTGAAACCCAACTGAAACGACTGAAACCCAACTGAAACCCACTGAAACGACTGAAACCCAACTGAAACCGACTGAAACCCGACTGAAACCCAACTGAAACCCAACTGAAACCCAACTGAAACCGACTGAAACCCAACTGAAACCGACTGAAACCCGACTGAAACCCAACTGGAAACCACTGAAACGACTGAAACCCAATTGAAACCCGACTGCAACCCAACTGAAACCCAACTGGAAACCACTGAAACCCAACTGGAAACCACTGAAACGACTGAAACCCAACTCAAACCCAACTGAAACGACTGAAACCCACTGAAACGACTGAAACCCAATTGAAACCCACTGAAACCCAATTGAAACCCAATTGAAACCCACTGAAACCCAACTGAAACCCAACTGGAAACCACTGAAACGACTGAAACCCAATTGAAACCCACTGAAACCCGACTGAAACCAACTGAAACGACTGAAACCCGACTGAAACCCGACTGAAACCCAACTGAAACCCAACTGAAACCCAACTGAAACCCGACTGAAACCCCACTGAAACCCAACTGAAACCCGACTGAGACCCGACTGAGACCCAACTGAAACCCGACTGAAACCCGACTGAAACCCGACTGAAACCCAACTGAAACCCAACTGAAACCCAACTGAAACTCAACTGAAACCACTAAAACCAGCAGTCTCCGTGCCCGGTTATTAGGCATGGTACGGTTTTGGTGGACGCTCCGAACCGTACGGTTTGCTTCTCACGGGGCGGGGCGTGTGCAAACCGTACGGGGTCCACGGTTTAATTTTTTATTTATTTTTTTTGTGTGTCCAGACGTTCGACGTTCGGCTAATAGCCGCTTTCGGACAGACCGTTCTATAGAACGCAGTTATCAGAACTGTCCTACTCGAATTTCGTTCTGATAACTATCCTTCTGTTTCAGTCTGCATTCGCACATGAGTCGGGACCTGATAGGGACGTGTTAGCCGTTTAGCGCCACATTCAACAACAAAACAGAACCGGTAAAAGTAATTAAAGAAGAAAAAACACCACCAAGAAGCTAACATGGAGAGCGGGGAGGCCACCGTGTTCATGGTCTGCATGATGGTGATATTAATCATGGACGATCACATCAGCTAATATCGAGGCTGGAAGAGCTCACAGAGAGAGTCAGGAGATGATACTTTTTCATTTCATGAAGGAAGAAAGGAGAGCAGAGCACCGCAGAAAAAGGAGACAAAGTGTAAGTTTAACTTATTAAACACCTGCCGGTTGTGTCTGTGTCGTATGAGGAAACATTTCAGCCGTGATAGCATGACAAGGGGCTAGTGGCATACGCTAGTGGAAACACTTCAAATATGTCCGGCCAACCGTACAAAACCGTAAACCGTAGACCTCAAACCATGATACACACCGAACCGTGAGTTTTGTGATCCGTGCCACCCCTACCGGGTATATTCTCACACTGTGCGGTTCTGCTGGGTCTGCAGCTCAGAACATCTCCTCTAACCGGGCCTGAACAGGTGCTTTTACACACCTGCTCCCACTCTTTGACCCATGTGCGATATACTGACCATGATCTGGTCCTCTGTGGCGTAGGTCACCTTGCTGTCATCAAAGTAATACCACTGACCGTTGTCCTTGTTCTGGGCGTAGCTGGTGTCTGCACCAACGAAGAAGAAGACAGAAGTTAGAGTCAGGAGTCACGTGAGCAGCGCAAAACAGGAACGAGCGGGCAGGCGGTCGGTCTTACAATGTCCGTCTCTGAGTCCTCCGTAGTGATTGGACACAGCGATGAGGTCGTAGCGGCTCGGGGGTTCGTCGCTGGACAGCGTTTTCCTCAGGAGGCAGCCGGAGAAGTCCAGGTCCCTGCAACGCCAACACGGATCAGCCGGGCCGCTCAGACTGAGCGACTCGGCTGAAAGTAAGAGACAAACCTGAGGGGGAAGTCCACCACGCTGTCCAGTTTCTCTCTGGTGAACTTGGTGTAGGAGAACCTCTTCAGGTGGATGATGAGAACCTCCGGCAGAGACCACAGGTCCAGCTTCTTGGTGGCCAGCTGGTGCTTCTTACACACCGGACAGTACCTGAACACAAATCAAAACACGGTTCATCTCTCAATTACAACTTCTCAGAGCTGATGTTTCTGTAATGCTGACAAATATTGAACCGTTTACAGATCAATTACAGCTTTGAGTTAAAGCTGAAACTGGAGGAAGTGAACTGAGACGCTTAAAACCAGCCGACAGGAAGGTTCCATCAGAGAGGAGCACTGTTTGATCTCCGTGATGAAGCAGGATGACCACATCAAATATGGCGGAAACTCCAGTCGGAGGAAACATCGGCTGTGTTCGAAACCGCATACTTCTCCAACTACTCCTACTGAGAGTTTGAGTAAGCGAGAAGTTCCCGGATGCATACTAGATTCTCCGAAATGTTGGGTATGCATCATGAGGTTACTACTCATACTCAAACTACCCAAGATGCAACGTAATGTGACGTCGCCGATCGTCATTTCCTGTCAAAACGGCAGTTTCAAGCTAGCTACAACGAGGGTAGGTTCACTTCCTGTTTTCAAAACAAAAGCACCAATTGTATGGTAATGGCTTTCCCTATGATAAAAGGCAACGGGTATTTTATTTTGTGAAAATAACCAGAAGTGCGTTAGCTCACTGCGGCTAGCTTTAGTAGCGCCTAATTCGTGGGAACAAAATTGTAAACCGCCGGTATTTTGTCAGGTTTTCAACACGTTGGGGATCTAAACGACTACTTTCTCACCTGAAAATGTTTCAAATGTTGCTAAAGTTTACAGAGTTTAGAGCTAAAGAGAAATCAGCTTCAGGCCGGCTGATTTCAGCTCGGGCAGCGAAATGCATTGTGGGTAAACGCTCTGCATACTGTCTGATCGATCAGTATGTAGTATGTAGTATGGAAGTATGTAGTATGCAGTATGTAGTATGTAGTATGGAAGTATGTAGTATGCAGTTTGTAGTATGTAGTATGCAGTATGTAGTATGCAGTATGCAGTATGTAGTATGTAGTATGTAGTACTTAGTATGGAAGTATGTAGTATGCAATATGCAGTATGTAGTATGTAGTACTTAGTATGGCAGTATGTAGTATGTAGTATGCAGTATGGAAGTATGTAGTATGTAGTATGCAAGTATGTAGTATGCAGTATGTAGTATGCAGTATGGAAGTATGGAAGTATGTAGTATGTAGTATGCAGTATGGAAGTATGGAAGTATGTAGTATGCAGTATGGAAGTATGTAGTATGCAGTATGTAGTATGTAGTATGGAAGTATGTAGTATGCAGTGTGCAGTATGTAGTATGTAGTACTTAGTATGGCAGTATGTAGTATGTAGTATGCAGTATGTAGTATGCAAGTATGTAGTATGCAGTATGTAGTATGCAGTATGTAGTATGCAGTATGGAAGTATGGAAGTATGTAGTATGTAGTATGCAGTATGTAGTATGCAGTATGGAAGTATGGAAGTATGCAGTATGTAGTCTGGAAGTATGCAGTATGTAGTCTGCAGTATGTAGTATGTAGTATGTAGTATGCAGTATATAGTATGTAGTATGCATGTTTGTAGCTCTGAGTTGTGTTTGTAGCTCTGAGTGTTACCATGGGTTCTCCTCCTCCAGCGTCTCCACGGTGGTGAATAGCTCGATGCACTCCTGCAGCTGCACCGTCGTCTGTTGCTGAGGAACCTCCATGCTGGCGTGCTTCACGTACTTCTACACAGGAGCAGAGAGAGCAGAGAGAGCAAAGAGAGCAGAGAGAGAGCAGAGAGAGCAGAGAGAGCAGAGAGAGCAGAGAGAGCAGAGAGAGCAAAGAGAGCAAAGAGAGCAGAGCGAGCAGAGAGAGCAGAGAGAGCAGAGAGAGCAGAGAGAGCAAAGAGAGAGCAGAGAGAGCAGAGAGAGCAGAGAGAGCAGAGAGAGCAGAGAGAGCAGAGAGAGCAGAGAGAGCAGAGAGGGCAAAGAGAGCAGAGAGAGCAGAGAGAGCATAGAGAGCAAAGAGAGCAGAGAGAGAGCAGAGAGAGCAGAGAGAGCATAGAGAGCAAAGAGAGCAGAGAGAGCATAGAGAGCAGAGAGAGCAGAGCGAGCAGAGAGAGCAGAGAGAGCAGAGAGAGCAGAGAGAGCAGAGAGGGCAAAGAGAGCAGAGAGAGCAGAGAGAGCAAAGAGAGCAGAGAGAGCAGAGAGGGCAAAGAGAGCAGAGAGAGCAGAGAGAGCAAAGAGAGCAGAGAGAGCAGAGAGAGCAGAGAGGGCAAAGAGAGCAGAGAGAGCAGAGAGAGCAAAGAGAGCAGAGAGAGCAGAGAGAGCAGAGAGGGCAAAGAGAGCAAAGAGAGCAGAGAGAGCAGAGAGAGCAAAGAGAGCAGAGAGAGCAGAGAGAGCAGAGAGGGCAAAGAGAGCAGAGAGAGCAGAGAGAGCAAAGAGAGCAGAGAGAGCAGAGAGGGCAAAGAGAGCAGAGAGAGCAGAGAGAGCAGAGAGGGCAAAGAGAGCAGAGAGAGCAGAGAGAGCAAAGAGAGCAGAGAGAGCAGAGAGAGCAGAGGGAGCAGAGAGAGCAGAGAGAGCAAAGAGAGCAGAGGGAGCAGAGAGAGCAGAGTCCTTCACATTAAGTCTGAAAATGAACCTGCAGGGATGAACTGACCACATTTATCTGTTCTAAATCAACAGTTTGAATATCATCCGTCTGCAGAGCTGACTGCTGATAGGTAAATCACTGACGATAGCTCAGATATCCCAACAACATGGAGTTTAGTTTGTTTAAAACAACGAGATTTTAACACAAAAGTGTTTCTCTGTGAATCAGAATCCTGATTAAAAATGTTCCTCCTGTCAGATGTGCGTGTTCATTCCAGATGGCGTCTCCACTGACCTCGGCCTCGTTCTCGTTGTAGAACCTCTTCTTCATGTCCGGGTCCCAGTCGATGGCCACGTACGGCTGAGCTGCAGAACCAGACAGAAATACCCATGATGCAACACTTTACTCCTGATGCGTTCAGAACCGTTTCTACAAACCCACCACATTCAGAACCTTTAACATTTTAACAGTTCTGATCGGGTTACTGATCGGGTTCTGATCACACCGTTTGGTTACTGATTGGGTTCTGATTATTGATCGGTGGGACTCACAGCTGAAGGACACGGCGCTCCCTCCCTCGCCCATCCCCCTCTCGGTCGTCCCGGTGGAGTTGACGGCCTGGATGGTGAACAGACTCCTCCTCCTCTTGCGACACGCCCTCCTCTTAGCTGGCTGCTCATTGGCCGGCGGGCTGGGAGAGCAGGCTTCCTCTTGTTTGTCTTCTTCCTTTTCTTCTTCTGTGGTTTCACAGGGTTGCTGCTGCAGCTGCTCCGCCGGTGGTTCTGAGCTGCCGGCGGTGTTGGTGGCGGCGCCCAGGTCCCCACAGGCGTTCATGTCATCGGCGCCTCCGGCTGCGTTGCCTCCGGCTGCGTTGCCTCCGGCTGCGTTGCCTCCGGCTGCGTTGCCTCCGGCTGCGTTGCCTCCGGCTGCGTTGCCTCCGGCTGCGTTGCCTCCGGCTGCGTTGCCTCCGGCTGCGTTGCCAGCGGCGGCGGCGGGCTCGGCCTGGCAGCCGTTGCTGGTCTCTGCGTCTCCTTGCTCCAGTGAGGTCGGAGCGTGGCTGGGCCGGTCCTGCGGCGGCTCGGTTGTGGAGGCGCTGTCCGATTGGCTGTTTGGAGACTCGTCACTGTGGCTGGGCTCCGTCTGGGAGGGTCCGGCAGGCTCCGCCTCCTCCTGCTCGTCTGAGAAACACAGAAGAGTTGAACAAAAAGAGTGATTCAGACGTGTTCTGACGACATCTTTTCTTCTTTTTATGGTCACTGAATCGCTCAAAAAGGAGAAAAGGGAGCATTAAAAAATGTATTCTGTCAGATCACATGATCGATATTTAATTATTATTATTAGGGCTGGGCGAGTTAACTCGTTATTATCGTGTTAACTTGTTAATTATTTAATGCTAATAAATATTTTATCGCACATTAATGCAGGTTTTATTATTGTAAAAGTCTGTTGCTCACAGGCTTTTATTTTGTAAAAGTCTGTTGCTCACAGGCTTTTATTTTGTAAAAGTCTGCTGCTGTCTGCTGCGGAACAGGAAAAGAAAGTAATCGGCGGATCCACCAAACATGGAGAAGGGTACGGAACTTTTACTCGGCCATTTTCATTTTAAAGTTCTTCCAGACGGCGGAGTCGACAGAACCAAAGTCATCTGTAAACACTGCCAAGTTGAATTGTCTTCTCAGCGTAGTAGTTCCAGTCTAAAATATCACTTAAAGGCAAAACACACAACTGATAGCAGCAAGTCATTCAAGGAAACAGACAGTGGAGCGAGGCTTCTACATAAAAACTACAGAAAGATGCTGATGTTAAAAGTGTGTTTGCACAACAAATGTTATGGCACTTTCATTCATATGGCAGCACATTTAAAATAAAGCTAAATGCTTAAAGCTATACGCTACTTTTGGATTCATTTTTGGATTCTGCGTACAAATGAGATTAATCGTGATTAACCAGGGAAATCATGTGATTAATTAGATTAAACATTTTAATCGTTGCCCAGCCCTAATTATTTAAATATCATCATCAGTATCGGGGGGTCATGAATACAGAATCCCACCACTCATAACGGCATTAGCTGATGGAGGCTTCTTCCTGTTGAATCCGACTCATTTGGAACTGAATGAATCTGGTTAATAAGCAGCAACACGGTTACCATCACTGATGCCGTTGGTCTGACTCTTGTACAGCTCCTCTTCTTCTTCATCCTCCTCCTCCTCTTCCTCCTCCAGCTCCTCAGAGGGGTCGGGCGTTCGCACGTAGCGCCTGAACACATTAAAAACACTTTGATGAACTGTTCAACCTCAAACTAAAGCAGATTGAATGGGTTCAGGAGCTGTCGGGGTGTGCTGCTCACGCCAGTCTCTGCAGGAACAGGCTGTACAGCGCCTCCCGGCTGCAGCTGCTGCGCGCCACGCTGAGCAGCAGCGGGTGGCCGAACAGCGTGGTGCCGTACGAGTTGCTGCCGGAGCCGTAGTCCCGGTAGTGAGAGCGCTCCCTCAGGTAGAGCGCCAGCAGCACCGGCTCCTCCGGCTGCTCCTCCAGCACGCTCAGCTCGTACCTGAACACAAGGAACCCAGTTACAGCACAAAGTCAAGATGCTGCACGGCCCAAACACACAACCGAGCCAAGGAGGAAAGACATCAGCAGCTGCTGCTGCCCATCCACCTGGGAAGGGTTATAAGGCCGTTTCTAAACTATCTGGAGTCCATTGTTCTACAGAACGACTATCTTGGAAACCTCACATAACACATGTACGATCAAAAGTGGCTAAATGTGTCGGTGTGATGAAACGCTGTAGTTTTGTATTAAAGGCGGGGTAGGGGATCTTTTTCTGGAACATTTTTTTACATATTGCTTGAAATACTCTTCACACCCCCATTGCAACCAATTAATTAAAAGTTTTGACACAAATATGAAAAGTTTTAGTGGCCTCCAGAACGTACAATCTAGGAAAAACACTATTCAATCATACTGAACGGTCCGTTCACAATGATTGGATTCTGATGCCGTCTATCAAACTGCAATCTGCTCCCCCCCCCCCCCCCTCCTTCCCCCTGTGCGCGTACCCTGCTCCGTGAACGAATTACGCGTCCAGAAGCTTGGCAGGAAGCTAAACTAGAGCCAGCTTGGCTAGCACCTAGCATTATTAAACGTATAGTTAGCATATACTAAATACTAAATACGGCAACGATCGATGCTTGCTGTCAGAACAGCGCTCGTGCACCTTCGTGCTCGTGCGCGTTCATGTACTCTAGAGGCGTGCCTTCGGGGGGAAAGTGAAGAAAAGGGTTGGGACTTTTTACCTGTGTATTTTCAAAATGCAGCTTCGCTGGACTCAAAATCCAGGATCTCCTACCCTACCTTTAAATCAAAGTGCTTTATTTATACTATATCACTCCTTTATAATGTCATATTTAAGTTATTGTATAGAAATCTGGGGAAACTGTTACAAGACAAATTTGTTACCTTTAATCACACTTCAAAAACGAGCCATGTGTATTTCGGTGAGGGGAGTCACATTATGGAACAGTCTAACAGAAGAAACAAAAACCTGTACAAATTTGGAAAAGTTTAAAATAATGTTCAAAAGAAAGGTGATGAGGAAATACCAGGAGGAGAGTGACTGATGCCCAAAAACCTATTGTATTAACTATTGGTAGTTTTATTTTTTATTTTATTTTTTAACTACTACTACTACTCTTGCTGCTACAACTACCACTACTGATGTAGTATGATGTGACATGTTCTCTATTTTTTTAATTAATTAATTAATTTTTTCTTAATATACAGATTTTGTGTATATATGTGTGTATGTATATGTAAAAACACATGTATATTCTGTGGGTAGAGGGGTGTAGGGTTGGAGTTTGTCTGGGCCTGTCTGTGTCTCTGTCTCTGTCCTGTGTTTGTGTTGAGAGTTATTGTAGAGAATTGTGTTTTTATGTTTGTTTTGTTGTGAGCGGTTGAGTGAGGGGTTGGAATATTAAAAGCAAAGCTTTCCTCCATCCCCTTTTTAAATCGCAGTGTTGTAGCTAATTGTGAAACTCTATACTGTATACAGATTTGAAACAAATAAAGAAACAAACAAAGCAAACAGAGAGAAAGATTATTCACAGGTGGAAAACATTCAGGACGGCTGTCAATCTGCCCAGGAGTGGACGTCCCACTAAGGTCACCCCAAGGTCAGAAACCCAAAGAGCTACATCTCAGACTCTGCAGGCCTCAGATTGATGATCTGGGCTGACTGCAGGCCTCACCCATAAAAAGCCTCTAAACGCCCTCAGATGACTTCTGCTGTGAGCTGATGGTGATGAATTAAAGTGAATTGAACTTTAAACATATTGTAAACAACAGAGCAGACTTTTGTCTTACACAAAGATGTCGTCTCGATCCAGAATGCAGCTCAGAGACTCTTCAGTGGTGTAAATCTTATAGAATCGATGATTGAAGACATCAGCGACGACCATCTGAAACAGACACACAAACACTTCCATGAAAACACGCCTGCTGTTTCCCATGATGCCCGGCGTGGCTCCACTGGTCAAACTCTCCACCTGAGCTGTATCCTGCAGCTTTCCAGACTTTAATTTGTCAATAAACACAAATTTCGGACCTGCAACACGTCCCATAAAAGTCAGGACAGCGAGCTGTTCTGCATCAATGCTGCCGGTACAGAGGTCACGGGGGTCCAGCTTAGGCTCGCTCCCTAAACTCCTCAAGATTCCCTGAATGCTTTCATGATATTCTGCTCTGCAGAGGGAGAAATATGCAGATCCCTTCCAGTCTTTCTCTGAGGAACTTTGTTTTAAACACATCTGAGGACAAACTCAGAGACTCATCATGGAGGCTGTAGGACCAAACCTGGTGACTAATCTAAACTGTTGCTGCCCCGAATGCTTAAATGGATGTTAGCTAAGAAATTAAATTAAACGCTTATGAAACAAAGTATTAATTATTTCAGTTTCAAATCGTCTGCTGTAAAACAAAGTAAAATAAACTTGAACGTGAAACTCTGACCTGTGTGGGCGGTACGTCGGTCATCTCTGACAGAGCAGCGCAGAGGTCCGTCACTTTCCCCGCCTTCGGAACCACGACGCGATGCTGCGGACAAATAAACCGACGTTCATCAGATTAACAAACGTTCATCAAATAAAACAACGTTCATCAGATAAACCGATGTTCATCTCGCATCGCGTTGGAAGCGAGGGAAACTGTGCTGTGCGGGCAGGTTCAGCTCCTACCTGCACAGGTTTGGCGTGCGGGTCCAAGGACACGAAGAAGACCTCCATGACGCGCTCCTTGCTGACAGGAAGTGGGACGCTCAGGTAGCAGAAGGGGTCGAAGGTCACCGACACCTTGTGGCACTCGGGACAGACCAGCGTGGACTTGAAGAGGCCGTGAAACGTGTCGACGATCACCGAGTCGTTCCGCCGCCGGTGATTATGCCACGCCTCCCCCGCAACTTCCTGCAACACGCAAAGAAGAAAGGTTCAAAGTGACTGCACCAAAACATAAAGCTGTAAAAACTGCCCCCCCCGAGCCGCTCAGAGGCAGCTGCTCACCTGGTCCGGCCGCCCGGCGGCGTCCCGCAGCTCGATGTACTCCTTGTTCTTGACCCGGTTCAGGTCCTCGTGCAGCCCGTCCAGCAGGAAGGACAGCAGCTCCTGGCTGTCGTGCTGCTGGTAGCCCAGAAACTGGGACGCAAAGTGGCCCACCTTGGTCTGCGCACAAAGGTTCACCTTTAGCATTAAACCACGTTAGAAAAGACAAAAACAAGCTCAGGACAGAGCGGCGTTTCCCAGAGAGCCCGGCGGCGCCACGAGGGTCTGACAGGCCGAAACGTGCTGCTCAGCCGTGCTGCCTTCACTGTCATTACGGAAAGACTAGCAGTAAATGCCCTGATGGTGTTTGTTGGAGGACAAAATTAGTCTTTATTTACAGAGAAAACAGACTTTAAGTGACCTGATAAAAGAGAGAAATATTATAAAGCTGCTGTTTTGGTTTGAAGGACAGATCAACATGAAGGAGTCACTCTGAGGCCACATTTACACATAGCCGGGTATTTAGAGAAACGAATATTTCCCCCCCTCCGTTTTCAATAATAACATTGTGCACACAACATCGTTTTCAAAAAACGTGTCATTTACATCAACCCGCATAAATATGCCGTCAAGCGCCATAATAACTGTTGGCGGCAGTGTAGGGAAAGGAATAAAGCCATGCAAGCCAATCAAAATCCTCAGAATCGACACCAACAAATAACACGAGCGACTTCCTGTACCTTTCAAAACAGCTGTAAAGATACAAAAGATGCAGCAAAAATGCTGACCTCCGTGCAATCCTTCGCCTCTGCTCCTCCATGTAGAGCAGTTGTTGCAAATGCAATAAGGCCAGAATCGTTTGCACAAACGTAGAAATTAGTAGAACTTTAACATCATCCATGATAATCCTGATCAGTAGCCAAACAAACTGTAAACGTAAGGCGCTCGCATGACGTTAAGTATTTTCTGGCGCATAATGTGACGTTTAAGAACCTAAAACGCCGTTTCTCCCAGTTGACACGGCAACACATAACCGGCGTAATCAGAAATCTCCACTTTGGCCGGAGGTTTTAGAAATAATCGTTTTCTGTGATAAAAACGGGGTTTTGGTGTAAATGAGAGGCCAAACCGCAGGAAAATATCTGCGTCTTCCTATCGTGTAAACGGGGCCTTAATATCGATTGCCGAGGTCAGCAGAAACATCTCGTACTTCATTAATTCTCTCTGTCAGAGCTAAAATCAGTAAATATATTCAGAAAAATTGAGTAATTACATAAATACTATAACCAAATGTAATCTTTCTCTAATCTCAGTGGGTCCAACAACAGCTCGTCGAGTCATCTTAAGACATTGGAAATTCATAAAATTCATAAAAACATCAGAAATTCCACATGTGAAAGAATGGGCGTGTGCAATGACTGAAACGGCATCCTATGAATGTGTGCTTAGTAGATTGAGTGGTGATAGGGAGGAGGGGGTGACCCCCTGGGGCAGCTTTTGGAACTATATAAAAGGTAAATAATGACCCCCACTAGGACTGGTTTTCTTGTTTTGTTGTGCTTTCCCCAAGTGGGATCCTGTAATCCTGTGTGCCTCAGCAGTCAGATATCATTATGCACTTGTCTTTGTATCAGCTGCCTATTTTTGAGACAAATATGTGCGAAGTTGGTTATTATAATCAATTCTTACTCATATACTGTATAGAGAAACATGTTTAATTTGCCATGTACCAAGCCTGAGAAAAGTTCAATAAAAACTTGAATTCAAAAAGATAAACTGAGTAATAAAGCAGAAATAAGGCAGATGTAGAGGAGGGAAAGTGTTCAGGCTGCACGGCTCTTTTCTGGCCAGAAACGCACCACTTCCTGTCTTATGTGTGACATCAGAGTGCATCAGAGTGCGTGCGGCGTGCCGGTACCTTGAAGACGCGCGGCACCACGGAGTAATGCCTCCCGGACCACATCTGCTTGATGATGTCGGCGTACGCCTCGGCGATCTCCCCCTTCATCCCCAGAGGGTTGGTGAAGTTCAGCTCATCCAGGTAGGAGTTGAGCAGGAAGTACTCGGTCAGAGCAGGAGTGTTGCTGAGACACTGCAGAGACCAGGAGAGCGTTAAGATGGGGGGGGGGGACATACGAGTCCTCCAACCGACTGATTTACTGATCCAGACAAACCGACTGATTTAGTGAAACATTTAGTCTCCTGCTGCTGAAAAACTCTTTTCCAGGATAAAAACTGAACCTTTAAGCCTGAGTTTAACTTTCCTTCACATCAGTTTAGGGTTTTGATCGGAACATTTTCTTCTTAACAGAGTTTCATATTTAAGGAAAAGCTTAAAATCAGTTTAGTTGTTGCAAAGAAAGAACCATCTGTAAACAAAGTTCTCTGGACTCCTAAATCAAAACTAAGAAAATAAGGTAGGTACGAAGGTAGGGAGGTGGGAAGGTAGGTAGGAAGGAAGGTCGGTAGATACAAAGGAAGGAAGGTAGGAAAGAAGGTAGGTAGGTAGGAAAGAAGGTAGGTAGGTAGGAAAGAAGTTAGGTAGGTACGAAGGAAGGTAGGTAGGTAGGAAAGAAGTTAGGTAGGTACGAAGGAAGGTTGGTAGGTAGGAAAGAAGGAAGGTAGGTACGAAGGCAGGTAGGTAGATACAAAGGAAGGAAGGTAGGAAAGAAGGTAGGTAGGTACGAAGGAAGGTTGGTAGGTAGGAACGAAGTTAGGTAGGTACGAAGGAAGGTTGGTAGGTCGGAAAGAAGGAAGGTAGGTACGAAGGCAGGTAGGTAGGTAGGAAAGAAGTTAGGTAGGTACGAAGGAAGGTTGGTAGGTAGGAAAGAAGTTAGGTAGGTACGAAGGAAGGTTGGTAGGTAGGAAAGAAGGAAGGTAGGTACGAACGCAGGTAGGTAGATACAAAGGAAAGAAGGTGGGTAGGTACGAAGGCAGGTAGGTAGGTAGGAAAGAAGTTAGGTAGGTACGAAGGAAGGTTGGTAGGTAGGAAAGAAGGAAGGTAGATACAAAGGAAAGAAGGTGGGTAGGTAGGAAGGTCTGTGTTCCGTGTGTTCTGGTTCTGGTTCTGTTCTCTGTTCTGTGTGTTGTCGGACCTGCAGAGCAGAGTTCATGAAGCAGGTGTTCCCCAGGTTGGTGAGGCCGCAGACCCCCGGCTGCCCTCTGTACGGGTCCTGCTCCTCCCCAGAGTTCCTCCTGCAGAGAACAGCACAGCATCAGGCTGTGAACTGATGAGGCAACACAAACACAACTGTGGTCATTTTCATGGGATTCTGCACCAATGAGACCGGCTCTATAACCAGTAAACCGGGTGGAACACAGAGGTTCATCAGGCAGGAAGATAAACCTTGGATGGGACGGAAACAGGAAGCAGTCAGAGGAAAAAGCACCAAACAAACAGCTGGAAAAGAGACTCTTCTTACATGATCTGAGGTCTGGAGCTCGGCCAGGTGCCGTCAGCATTCCTCATCTCCATGATCACCGTCTGTCACATGCACACGCACACACACACACACACACACACACACAAAGAGGCATGTTCAATCTCTGGAAACTTTCTTATCTTCAAAGGAGAACGAGCTGCACGTCATTATTTAACACGTCCGATGATGTCATCACCCGAGGGTGATGATGTCAGCGCGTCCTCACCATCCCTGAGCTTAGACAGGCGTCCAGCACGCTCACGTGGACGTTCCTGAGGCGCTCGCAGCTGCTGTCCGAACTCTTCATCCACAGACGGCACTCTGAGGCCGGAGGCACCGAGAAGGCCTCACACATGGCCCTCTGGATGGCACCTGAACACACACACACACACACACTTTGTATCTTTAAGGGGTCCGCCTTCACAAGCAGAACCAGGAAGCTCCGCTTAGGTCTATTAATGCAGCACGTGAAGCGGAACAAAGCTAGTAGTTAGTACTACTCCTACTAACTTTTTGAGTTAGTAAGCGAGTTTGAGTAAGCGAGAAGTTCCCGGATGCATACTAGATTCTCTGAAATGTTGGGTATGCATCATGAGGTTACTACTCATACTCAAACTACCCAAGATGCAACATAACATGACGTCGCCGACGGCAGTTTCAAGCTAGCTACAACGAGGGTAGGTTCACTTCCTGTTTTCAAAACAAAAGCACCAATTGTATGGTAATGGCTTTCCCTATGATAAAAGGCAACGGGTATTTTATTTTGTGAAAATAACCGGAAGTGTGTTGCTCACTGCGGCTAGCTTTAGTAGCGCCGAATTCGTGGGAACTAAATTGTAAACAGCCGGTATTTAGTCAGGTTTTCAACACGTTGGGGATCTAAACGACTACTTTCTCACCTGAAAATGTTTCAAATGTTGCTAAAGTTTACAGAGTTTAGAGCTTAAGAGAAATCAGCTTCAGGCCGGCTGATTTTGGCTCGGGCAGGAGCAAAATGCATTGTGGGTAAATGCTCTGCATACTGTCTGATCGATGAGTATGCAGTATGGAAGTATGTAGTATGCAGTATGCAGTATTTAGAATGCAGTATGTAGTATGTAGTATGGAAGTATGTAGTATGTAAGTATGTAGTATGCAGTATTTAGAATGCAGTATGTAGAATGTAGTATGTAGAATGCAAGTATGTAGTATGCAGTATGTAGAATGCAGTATGCAGTATGCAGTATGTAGTATGCAGTATGTAGTATGCAGTATGTAGTATGTAGCATGTAGTATGGAGTATGCAGTATGTAAGTATGTAGTATGTAGTATGCAGTATGCAGTATGTAAGTATGCAGTATGCAGTATTTAGAATGCAATATGTAGAATGTAGTATGTAAGTATGTAGTATGCAGTATTTAGAATGCAGTATGTAGAATGTAGTATGTAGTATGTAGTATGTAAGTATGTAGTATGTAGTATGCAGTATGCAGTATGCAGTATGCAGTATTTAGAATGTAATATGTAGTATGTAGTATGTAGTATGTAGTATGGAAGTATGTAGTATGTAGTATGCAGTATGCAGTATGCAGTATGTAGTGTGCAGTATGTAGAATGTAGTATGTAGTATGCAGTATGTAGTATGCAGTATGTAGTATGTAGTATGTAGCATGTAGCATGTAGCATGTAGTATGCAGTATGTAGCATGCAGTATGTAGCATGTAGCATGAAGCATGTAGCATATAGCATGTAGCATATAGTATGTAGCATATAGTATGTAGTATGTAGTATGCAGTTTCAAACACAGCCAGAGACACCTGATTCCTTTCCAAATATAACGCTGATATACGACCAGAAATCCATTTCCAGGTCACTTTAAGTGATGATAAACTCACAAATGCTGTCGGTGCGGCTGAACTGCGCGGTGATGACGTTCTCCATGTTGCTATGGAGACAGAGGAAGATCTCGACGGGGTAAACCTCCACCTTCAGAGTGCTGGGCAGGTCCACCACCTGAAACACACACACACACAGAGATTTACGTCCTGGCAGCAGAACTCAGACAGACACCTTCTCGTGACGCCGTGCGTTTGGCGTGTGCGTGTATCTGGCGTGCGTGTGGCGTGCGTGTGGCGTGCGTGTGGCGTGCGTGTGGCGTGCGTGTGGCGTGCGTGTGGCGTGCGTGTGGCGTGCGCTACCTTGCGCTCCAGCGGCGGCTGAGCCTCCGCCATGCCGTACCAGGCCAGCAGCTTGTGCCAGGCCTCCGCCGGCACCAACACAAAGTCCTCGTTCTCCACCAGACGCTCCTTCAGGTGGCAGGAGTCCAGATCTGAAAACAGCACACAGCGTTTTAGAGCCACCGGTTCCTACCGCCACTGATGCCAGCGAAGCAAACCGAGGCGTTCACTGACCCTCGAAGAGCTCGGTGTTGTCGATCTGACCCGGGAAGGACGACGAGTTCTGGTCTTCCTTCTCCACAAACTCTTTCCACTGTTCGAACCAGCGGCGATCCACCACGTACCTGCGACACACACACGAGACTTTCCTCACCAGCGAAAAGAACAAGAACAAGAACAACACAACGGTAAAATGCGTGTGTCTCTGTGTTGGTGAAAAGCTTCTGTCCACCTCAAAAAATTCCATTTTGAATGTAAAAAAACATCAAAGCACCACTCTATCTTCTTTTGCTACATTTCTCTACTTTGGAGAGTAAATGTAAGTGGATGAAGGTAAAGCGAGTTCAGGCCTGTCATACTTGAATAGTACATATTTGTCATTTTCCTGCCGTGTGCCAGTGAGCGATTTTATTGTTCGTTTTATTCGGCATGTTTGTTAGATGGTTGATTGGTGGTTCATTTATAAATGGATCTGAATCTGCAGCCTGTTTACCTCAGATTCTGTTTTAAATGCAGGTTCAGAACCGCATCATATCGGCTGCCTGGGCTGGGTTCCAAACGTTAGGCAACTCCTGAATTTTGATCACAAAAAAATAAAAATAAAATGCTATGTGGCATATAACTGACTGTCTTTCTTGTTATTGTTACCCTGCAGAGTTAATTTGGTTGGATGACTGATGTTATTCATTGTCAGGACGTCAGTTAAGCTGCAGCATGTGTGAGGTAACACAGGAGTACTCTAACGCGTTACTTTTATAAATAGGTAACGCTGCAATGTAATTGATTACTTTTAATCGATAGTAACGTTGTAACCTAATTAACTGCTTTCCAAAGTAACTAAAAAGTAACAAGTAACCCAACACTGGGCTTGGGCCAACAGCAGATGGATCAGCTGAAGGTCCAGATGCATCTCTCAGCTCCTGTGTCAGGTCTTTGCTGGATGTTTTCCTCTTTCTTAAGGACATCACTTTCAGATCCTGTTCATCTGCTGTAGATAGTTCTTTAGGCCTGACACTTCTTCTTCTGTCCTCCACTTGTCCAGTTTCCTCAAATGTTTTAAGGACACACTGCACACCATGCTTAGATATGTCAAGTTTTCAGCTAACAGCTCTTTGGGAATCACCTTGTTGCTGCAGAAATCCTGTTTTCTGTCTGTCACACTGTGTTATCTTTGCTGTTTTTCACACATTCAGCTAAAGAAATGGGAACAAATGATGTGTCTCTGTGACAGGCTGCTGGGAACAAAGTGCCTAAAGATTCATAGCCAATTGTATCACTTATACCAGATGACGTATGTAGAACCACAGAAATTCAACGAGGAAGAAGAAGAAAAAAAAGTAAAATAAAAGTAAACTTGGGTTCTAAGCTACTTAAAACACTTTCTAAGGCTGCATCGAACGGTAACGTTGTGTCCGCTGCCATGTTGGATTAACACTCTACAAGCTTCGGTGTAGCGCATAGACGTCGTCATCGTCTTGCTGCCCCCCCCCCCATTCTGTGATTGGTTCCCAAACTCAGGCAAAAATAAGGGCGGTGGTTTCCAGGCTGCCTTTGCAGTGAGAATGAAATCACGCGCAAAGCAGCATGGGAATTACCAGGCTAGTTTAAAATGGCTTTAAAATAGCCTTTTTCCTCCCTGAATGCTTCACACCTCAGAGTTAAGTGGCTTAAACAAAGGAAAACTATTTATTTAACAATTAAATTATTATTTAATTGGTCAATAAACCTTCAGAACAAGTTGTTGACATCTTTTTCAAGCAAAAATGTCACCATAATTCATCATTAGTTGCCAGTAAAAGCAAATATACCATTTACAATTGAAAGAAGTAATTATTTTTTACTGAAATTGGAAATGGCTAAATTATTTATTTTACTAAGTGATTAAAACATGGCTGTGCTTCAGTATATTTTAACCAGTTTCACTGTTCACCTCGTGGCATTTCAATGAACCCAGTTGTCCATTTAATCTTTAGTACTTCCACATATTAGAGTGAAGACGACATGTCGTCATATGACGAAATCCAACAGTGGTTACTTTCATTTTTGATCTAAGAGTGAAATTACAGTAAGAAAGCGAACAAAGTAGAAACCTTTCTGCTGAACACAAGGTTTAATTACACTTTGTTGACATAACTTTTGGACTTTTTCCCCAGACTGTTTTTTTTTTATCATATACAAACTTACTCCTGACTGAGAAACGAAAGTGAACATAGTTCGTGTCCGAGTCCACTTTTAAACACTCAAATATACTGGAACGGTGAGCAGAGAATACAAATAGGTATCAAAATCAGCTTAGGTGATAAATCCAAAACAATTTTTATTTATAAAGCACTTTACAACAACCTCAGTTGACCAAAGTGCTGTACAAAAAATAAAAACAAAGAAATTTAAAAGAATAAAATACAAGAATAAAATTAAAAGGCACAAAACAGCTATATAATTTAAAACAACAATAATACTAAAAATAGCAATTTCACCACAGCTGGTTGTCAGACTAGCATTAGCATTAGCAGCTAAGGCTAACAACCACAGCTGGTTGTCAGACTAGCATTAGCATTAGCAGCTAAGGCTAACGGCCAGCTTGCTTGCTAACCGCCGCAGCGGCTAACAGCACAGAGCCGTTAAACCGCTGTTAAACCGCCCCAACGAACCAACAAAGCGGCACCAGAACCGCTCAACTGGCCGTAAACCCTGCCAGTCGGTCCTGTCGGTCCTGTCACTGTGTTTCTGTGTGTGTGTGAAGCCGAGCGGCGGCGGCGGCGGCGGCGGGCGGACACTCACCAACTCTCCCCAGCTCGGAGCTCGCACTCCTGCAGTAGACACTCGATCTCCCGCCGCTGGGTCTTCAGACCGGGAGGCTCCGCGGCGGAGCAGCCGCTGTTGGCCGTCATGATTACCAATCAATTATTCATAAATGTCGGAACCGAAACGAGTACTTAAACGGAGGCAGGAAGCGAAAGGCAGCAGCCAACCGCCGCATTGATCAGCCGATGATCGGGGGAGGCAGCGGGCAGCTTCTGTTTGCGGAAGTAGGAAGCGGCTCGGGCCCGGGCGATGACGACTTCCTGAACACCTGCACTTCACCAGAACAAACACCAGGGGGCGTAGTTCTGCAAAAACCACGCGAAAAACATCTGACATGAATGTGTGGATTTACAACATTCTGCTTAAAAATAAAAGGATAAATGACTGAATACATTTTAATATGTATTAATGTTGCTTGTAACTTCAGTCTTCAGGTGCTTATTTGCTTCCATTTAGACTAATTTCTCACCATGTTCCTACAGTTTTTACTTCACTACATGTTTCTGTAAGGTTTGCAGAAAAATACAGGCTTTTCAGAACATGGTGGTTTATATAACACAGAATGTCATAAATCTATTAAAGGCCACTGCACTTAAGCTCAAACTGATATTTCTAAACTCATTTTTAAACACTCTTTCTGAGTTGGTTTGGATGCTGCTGGAGTGATTCTTGCTGGTAACTCTGGTACTTTACACCCGTTATAAAGATTATAACTGTGGCGATGGGAAAATTGTTTGCATGTTGGAGCAGCTGACTGAGCTTTCTAAGTGAAAGTAATGCATGGAATAAGACCCCAAAACGAGAATGGGTGAAGGCAGGATGCTGTGGATGCGGAGCAGGAACAAAATGGATAAAAAGGAGGAAGAAGTTTAAACCGTGCCTTCCCTGGATCATCATGGGATCAAATGGCTGCAGCAACAGCTCTCTGCTCAGCTTTAAGACTGTAAGGGCATCTTATCTTATTCTATCTTGTTATATACACATAGAAATAACAATATCTTTAATAATAATTTACACAGCAGTGAAATAAAGTATTAAAGTACTATTGAATTGAATTGTAAACAGGTGCTTGTACTTTGTATTTGCCTTTCTTTGTTCTGTATTATTAGATTGTATTAGAAAGATTGCACTGTCAGTTCTAAAAGACTCTTCTAATATCAGTTCAAAGCAGGTAAACACATACTGCTACAATATTATATATATATATATATATATATATATATATATATATATATATATACACACAATATAATCCTAGTAGAGCTCTGAGGTCAACAAATCACTTTTTGCTGGAGGTCAGAATACAAACCCTGGGGTGGCCTCTTCAGATCTAGGCTAAAAACCTGCTTATTTAGGATTGCTTTTAATACCCTGTAGTATGATGACACTTTTATCTTATTTTATCTTATTCGATTTTGTTGTATTTTATTGCTTTCACTGTTCTTTTATTGTTTTTACTTATTCTTCTCTTTATTTATTACCTGCTGTAAATTTGTTGGTACATCGTAAGGATTGTCTGTAAAGGGCTGTAGAAATAAAGTACATTTACAAGTTTATGTTTCATGAGAATATGACAAACGCCCTGAAAAAAACAAAAGAAGAGCTACAAAAGCTCCCATAACACAGCATTAAAATAGAAAAAAATGTCTAAAATATCAGTAGTCTTCACCTATTCTGTTTGGCCTACAAACTGACTAAAAACCTCATATATTACCCAAATATATTAGTATAAATTATGTTATATAGTTTTCTAAACACCAAAATACTAATATGCGCCACTTTTGCTTGAAATTCATCTATCCAAACTATTGATTATCAAAGAAATTCTTGTCACTAACTTGCTACAAACTTGTTGTACCTTTAAAAATCAAACCACTCTACAGTTTTAGTTGATTTATTTGCATTTTAGTCTGAAAGAAACAACTCATTTCCAGCATATTATGACCGTTTATTAGCAGTTTGTTTATAGTGAAAACCGTTGCGGTTGTAAAATTTCGCGAGCTTTTCTTGGGCCAATCATTTTCGTCGCCCATAAATGCTCAGCCAATGAGGTGTCAGTATACTGAGAGGTCGCCGGAGGGAGGGAAAGTGCTTAAAGGCTACAGGACTTTTTGAAAAGATTTAGTTTATTTTTTATTTAGTGAATTGTTTACTTATTTGTCTATTTATTTATTTTTTTATTTTGTCGCTCCTTCGTCGACGCTCCACACCCGCAGTTACATAATTGTACCGTTGGTGGCGGTAATGTAACATTACGGATGCTAACTGCCAATAAGTTACAAGAAGAAGAAAATAAGAAGAAGAAGAAGAGGGAAAGTTCGCGGGCTGACTGACAGGCGAAGTGGACATCATGGATGTGGAGATGGCGGAGACGGAATGCGAGCAGAAACCGACACAAAGCGGGCCGAAGACAGACGCTGAGGCCGGCGAGTCTTCGTCCAAGAGCTCCGGGAGCTCCCATGAGCTGCCGTGGGTGGAGAAATACCGACCCCTGAAGCTGAGCGACATCGTGGGGAACGAGGAGACTGTGAGCCGGCTGGAAGTGTTCGCCAGGGAGGGAAACGTCCCCAACATCATCATAGCAGGTCGGTGCTCATCCTCTCATCTGCACCCCTGAAAGTTCATCTCCGTGTGTGAGATGTCTTTAAAACTTTGTAGCACCCACAGTTTGCAGATATGCAACTGCCAATAAACCAAAAATTCTTGATTTATTCCCACCCATTTTTACATAAAATGTTATGTAAAATAATATT
Source organism: Odontesthes bonariensis (assembly GCF_027942865.1). Taxonomy (NCBI): domain Eukaryota; kingdom Metazoa; phylum Chordata; class Actinopteri; order Atheriniformes; family Atherinopsidae; genus Odontesthes; species Odontesthes bonariensis. Next base: position 3,405,258 of record NC_134515.1, read on the forward strand.
ACACATGAATGTAAATAATGTATGTAAATAAAAATGTAAATAAATAAAAAGCTTGTTGCATATCTGCAACTGTGGGTGCTACAAGGTTAAAAGCTGGTGTGTGAACTCAGATCAGTAGTTCTGCACCACCACAGGGCAGTAGAAAGGTTATTTTATTTTTATTATTTATTTATTAAATATTATTATTTATTTATTATTTCAGACAGATGCAAAAAACTAACAGTTTCATTATTACAGTTACATGGTAAGAATAGGAAACAATGTATTCTTTTTCAGTATCTGCCCATTCCTTTTTTTTTTCTTTACAAACAAAAAAACTAAACTACAGTCCAGCAACAACATACACATCAAGCCAGACTTACAATACAAAACCTAGATCAACAAAACAGAAACATAACACCCTACGAAGTCTACATAGCATACATATCCTGTACCTGAAAAAATATATATATATCTATAAATCCAAATCAAATCAAATTTATTTATATAGCACATTTCATGTACAAACAATTCAAAGAGCTTCACATAAAATAAAAGCATTGCAGCAGGGAGTGGAAGAAGCATTAAAAATACATAAAAGAATATAAAGAGAAACAAATAAAATCATTTAAATGATTAAAAACAAGCAACAGTCCAGATAAGTTCAAAGATAGCGTGCAGATTTCATGCATAGACGCATGAGAACAGAAATGTTTTTAACCTGGATTTAAAAATGTCTCCATTTGGTGAAAGTTTAATCTCCACTGGCAGTTTGTTCCACTTGTTTGCAGCATAACAGCTAAATGCTGCTTCTCCTTTACACTTTACAAACAAACAGATAAATAAAACAAAACAAAACGACAGTCCAGCAACAACATACACATCAAGCCAGACTTACAACACAAGACGTAGGTCAACAAAACAAAAAAACAAAAACATAACACCCTTGGAAGTCTATAGCATACATATCCTGTACCTGGGGGAAAAAAAATAGATAGATAGATAGATAGATAGATAGATAGATAGATAGAGGTAGGTAGTGTCATCCTTACATATCCAGCAGTTGGGCAGGAATGGGCCCCATACTTCATTAAATAGATAAATAGATCTTCCCTCCCAGCCACTCTATAGGTGACACGCTCCTAGCTTTCCATTGAGCTTAGAACCTCGATCCACCCCTCAAAAGTGGACAAGATGGGAGATTTCCAGTGGCGTAAAGTTATCCTGCACCCTGTTATCATAGCTAAACGACAGAAAGGTTGTTTCATGATTAAATCAGAATAAACAGTAGGGGTGCAACGGATCAAAAAACTCACGGATCGGATCATTTTTCGGATCAGCAAAAAAAAAATAGATAAGACAAATAAACATGTTTTGTCTTTTTGTTTATCAACACTTTTAAATTATTAAATTGAAATAAATAAAATCAACTTAAAGTGCACAATTAACATCTTCTTTTCAACATAATCAAAGAAAAACAACTTAAAGTGCACAATTAACATCTTCTTTTCAACATAATCAAAGAAAAACAACTTAAAGTGCAACATAAAAAGGCAAATCTCCTTCCTTTAAACATGGACCAATGACCATTAATCCAAAACTTTTTTCTTCTCCTGCTCATAAAGATCTGGCACAATCTTTTCGCTGAAGTGGGTGCGCGACGGGATGTCGTAACGTGGCTCGAGCACGTTCAGCATGTGTTTAAAGCCCTTGTTTTGCACAACTGAATATGGCCTCATGTCTGCACCTATAAACACACCGATAGCGTTTGTGATCGCTTTAGCCCGGTCGGATTGTGAAGGAAGGGGCTGCTTAAATGCCGCGGTGATGAGTGGTTGTTGAGCCGCTTTCGGTTTCACTCCTGTCAGTGAAACACCGGGGGTGATGTCGCTGCAAATGCAGACTTTTACCCAGAGCGTGGAAAGTAGCTCTGTCCCTGGAACTAGCAGGAAGGGTAACGGCTGTGTGAGGACTGAACATAGATACTGAACTTTATTAATCCCGAGGGAAATTTAAGGATCCAGTAGCTTGAACAGACACAGAATACATGCGCACAATTTTTTTTTTTTTCATAAATCAATCCGCGGATCATGTGTGTGCCGAACCGAAATAATTGATCCGAACGGATCACGGATCAATGATGATCCGTTGCACCACTAATAAACAGGGTTCATGTAGTGATTTCTCCTCTGGTTAGATTTTCATTTTTAATTCTTGTGGTTCATTTTGTGCAGACGAAGCAAAGATCCCACTCCTCTGCCTGCTTAAACATAAACATTTATGAGAAACTGTTGTGTTTCAGGCCCCCCCGGCACAGGAAAGACCACCAGCATCCTGTGTCTGGCCCGGGCGCTGCTGGGAGCTTCCATGAAGGACGCCGTGCTGGAGCTCAACGCTTCCAACGACAGGTGAGCCTCTGGGCTGTGGGTGTTGTCCCAGCAGGGGGGCTTTTCTGTCGGGTTTAAGGTGAACCGTGACGGTGGGCGTTGTGTCTGCAGGGGCATCGACGTGGTGAGGAACAAGATCAAGATGTTTGCTCAGCAGAAAGTCACGCTGCCCAAAGGACGGCACAAGATCATCATCCTGGACGAAGCCGACAGGTGAGGCGGCGGCGGCCAGTTAACCCCAGAGATGGAGACTCGAGTTGCTGTTTTGATGACTTGTGACTTGACTTGAAAAAAAATAAAAGACTTGAGACTCGACTCGGGCTTGGAAGTTAAAGACTCGGCACTTGACTTGACTTGAGACACAATGACTTGAGTGTTAAGCATCTATCATAACTTCGAACTTTGTTCGTCATCTGAAGATCCATTCTGACCAGCAAGTGCTCGTCGAATTAGCTAATATTATCCTGTTAGCCTAGTCGGTAGTTAGCTAACGTTAGCTTGATATGATACGGGGTGGACAGGTTGGACACATTGGCCAATGATGTTTACTGACAGTTACTTAAATCTTTGTGTTTTCACTTTATTAAGATCAGATTCTGCAGGTAAAACTGCAATAATAAGGTGACTTGACCAAGAAAAAATTACTTGGGACTTACTTGGGACTTGAAAGCTAAGATTTGAGACTTACTCGAGACTTGAAAGCTAAGACTTGAGACTTACTCGAGACTTGAAAGCTAAGACTTGAGACTTACTTGGGACTTGAAAGCTAAGATTTGAGACTTACTCGAGACTTGAAAGCTAAGACTTGAGACTTACTCGAGACTTGAAAGCTAAGACTTGAGACTTACTTGGGACTTGAAAGCTAAGACTTGAGACTTACTCGAGACTTGAAAGCTAAGACTTGAGACTTACTTGGGACTTGAAAGCTAAGACTTGAGACTTACTTGGGACTTGAAAGCTAAGACTTGAGACTTACTTGGGACTTGAAAGCTAAAACTTGGGACTTACTTGAGACTTGAAAGCTAAGACTTGAGACTTGAAAGCTAAGACTTGGGACTTGAAAGCTAAGACTTGGGACTTACTTGAGACTTGAAAGCTAAGACTTGGGACTTGAAAGCTAAGACTTGGGACTTACTTGAGACTTGAAAGCTAAAACTTGGGACTTACTTGAAAGCTAAAACTTGGGACTTACTTGAAAGCTAAGACTTGGGACTTACTTGAAAGCTAAGACTTGGGACTTGCACGTGTGACTTGGTCCCATCTCTGTTTAACTGCTTCTGTAACAGAGCTGCAGCTGATGATGCGTACATCAGATCAGACGCAGATGAACTGATGATTAAAGATTAAAAAACAGATCATTAAGCTCGACTTGTTAGCCTCTTATGAAATGGACGATTGTCAGATCTCTGAAAGTCTGAAAAGTGAAGCGTAAACTGACGGCCAGCTCCGTCCTTTCAGCATGACGGACGGCGCTCAGCAGGCGCTGAGGAGGATCATGGAGATCTACTCCAAGACGACGCGCTTCGCTCTGGCCTGCAACGCCTCGGATAAGATCATCGAGCCGATCCAGTCGCGCTGCGCCGTGCTGCGTTACTCCAAACTGACGGACGGGCAGATCCTGGCCCGGATGCAGGAGGTGGTGGAGATGGAGCGCCTGCCCGTGTCCGACGACGGGCTGGAGGCCGTCATCTTCACCGCTCAGGGGGACATGCGACAGGTGAGGGGCGGTGCTACGAATAACATAAGCTAGTCTTTGTTGTTGTTTATTGCATTACACGGTTAAACTGTAAACAACTACATTTACAATATTTAGCATTTTATAGATAGATAGATAAATACTTTATTAATCCCAAATTGGGAAATTGTTTTGTACTATAAATAAACACAAATTTTAAACCATACATTTTAAAGCTTCACAGTAAAACATATGATCATATCACAGCCAAATTTGAGCTGGCTTTAACTCACATTTTACAACATTATAAGCCACATATAATTCCCCTTTGAACACATCACCCTCAATCTGTTTAAAAAAAAATATATATATATATATATATATATAAATAAAAAAATACTGTAGATTTGTACATTGTGAATGTTTATATTTACTATTTTTATTTTATTTTATATTTCTTTATTCTATTCTACTTGCTTGTTTTTACTATTTTAATTGTTTTCATATCTTTTAGTGTATGCTGCTGCAACAAAACAATTTCCCAAATTGGGATTAATAAAGTATCTATCTATCTATCTAATGCACTAAACAAGTGCTAGCATTTTTCGCTAGTTAGCATTTCGCTAACTAGCCGCTAACGTACAGAACCCTTAGAAACAGCTAGAATATTACAATAGCATAATGCTAATCTGCCAAACAACCCATATAGAAAAAACACATTTCCCGATTGTTTACAACATTCAAAAATGAATAAACAAAAGATACGACCTCCCTGGAGGAGTGAACACAACAGGCGGAGCTCTTTGCTCGGACGCAGAGTGGCGCGCCGCTGACGCCTTTTTGGTTCGCAGGCGCTGAACAACCTGCAGTCCACCAACGCCGGCTTCGGCTACGTCAACAGCGAGAACGTGTTTAAGGTGTGCGACGAGCCCCACCCCCTTCTGGTGAAAAGCATGCTGGGACACTGCGTGGAGGGAAACATCGACGAGGCCTACAAGGTGGTGGAGCAGCTGTGGGCGCTGGGCTACTCTCCGGAGGACATCATCGGAAACATCTTCAGGGTGTGCAAGACGCACCCGATGGCCGAGTACCTGAAACTGGAGTTCATCAAGGTGAGACGCCCGACCGCAGGCGTGATGAGTCGCTGGCTGTGTTCCAAACCGCATACTACATACTTCCATACTACATACTACCTACTAACTTACCTACTAACTTTTTGAGTTAGTATGCGAGTTTGAGTAAGCGAGAAGTTCCCGGATGCATACTAGATTCTCCGAAATGTTGGGTATGCATCATGAGGTTACTACTCATACTCAAACTACCCAAGATGCAACGTAACGTGACGTCGCCGATCGTCATTTCCTGTCAAAACGGCAGTTTCAAGCTAGCTACAACGAGGGTAGGTTCACTTCCTGTTTTCAAAACAAAAGCACCAATTGTATGGTAATGGCTTTCCCTATGATAAAAGGCAACGGGTATTTTATTTTGTGAAAATAACCGGAAGTGCGTTGCTCACTGCGGCTAGCTTTAGTAGCGCCTAATTCATGGGAACAAAATTGTAAACAGCCGGTATTTTGTCAGGTTTTCAACACGTTGGGGATCTAAACGACTACTTTCTCGCCTGAAAATGTTTCAAATGTTTCTAAAGTTTACAGAGTTTAGAGCTTAAGAGAAATCAGCTTCAGGCCGACTGATTTCGGCTCGGGCAGGAGCCAAATGCATTGTGGGTAAACGCTCTGCATACTGTCTGATCGATGAGTATGTAGTATGGAAGTATGTAGTATGAAAAAGAAAAGCTTCGTCCCGCAGGTGAAACACAGAAGGACTGTAACAGGTGGTTTATTGTGAAGTCCTAGTTTCTGTGGCGGATGGATACACTGCACACAGGCAGTCGCTGCCCCTCTGACCCTGAATGGGATAAAAGTGGAGCAGGAAATGGATGGATGGATAGTTCCAGCACATAACCACCTCCCCAGTTCCCCCCCCCCCCCCCCCCCCCCGGGATAATCTAAAGGTAACTTCCGTCTCACCTCTTTCTGTGGTTCGTTCTTCCAGGAAATCGGATACACTCACATGCGGGTGACCGAAGGCGTCAACTCGCTGCTGCAGATGGCCGGTTTGCTGGGGCGACTCTGCAGCAAGACGGCGCCCCCTGCTGCCAGCTGAGGCCCGCACACCTCCCACAGCGCCGGACTGTCGCCCGTCTCCTGCTGCCAGATGTGATCGGACCAGATGTTACACTGGCAGCAGACACTCTCACAATGTAAAATAAACTATATTTGCAATAAATGTTCACCGATTTGTTACGTTCTGGGTTTTGTTTTGTTTTTCACTGCTCCACCTGCAGGAGGGGCGGAGCCTCTCGGGCTGGATTTTGCTCCACCTGCAGGAGGGGCGGAGCCTCTCGGTCTGGATGTTGCTCCACCTGCAGGAGGGGCAGAGCCTCTCGGGCTGGATTTTGCTCCACCTGCAGGAGGGGCGGAGCCTCTCGGCCTGGATGTTGCTCTACCTGCAGGAGGGGCGGAGCCTCTCGGTCTGGATGTTGCTCCACCTGCAGGAGGGGCGGAGCCTCTCGGTCTGGATGTTGCTCCACCTGCAGGAGGGGCGGAGCCTCTCGGCCTGGATGTTGCTCCACCTGCAGGAGGGGCGGAGCCTCTCGGCCTGGATGTTGCTCTACCTGCAGGAGGGGCGGAGCCTCTCGGTCTGGATGTTGCTCCACCTGCAGGAGGGGCGGAGCCTCTCGGTCTGGATGTTGCTCCACCTGCAGGAGGGGCGGAGCCTCTCGGCCTGGATGTTGCTCCACCTGCAGGAGGGGCGGAGCCTCTCGGCCTGGATGTTGCTCCACCTGCAGGTCTTAAATGCTCTGAAAACCTCCAAATTTCCTCTTAAGTTGAATGAATAAAGTTTTTTTTGTGCCATGAACAAACATCATTAAAGCGAGCTGCTGCTGGGATGTGGAAATGATAAACGGACGACTTTTAGATTAAACTTAGCTGGTTTTGTTGATCTCGGCACGTTTACAGTAGAGTTCAGGCATCACTTTGGTTAACGGTCAGTTTCTGCTCCTTATTGTTAAACCGGTGATTATCACAGGGATCAGTTATCAGGTTAATTTGTTCAGTTTTTCTTCTTTGTTTTATAGGCACCATGTGTTAAATGGTACCCTAAAATTATTATCTGACAATGTTTTAGTCCCAGAATGTGAGCTTTAACAAACCTGAAAGAGTCACAACTAAACTCAAAAAGGCTGAATTATAATATTCTCAGTTTTTTTTTTTTTTACTGACAGTCGAGTCAAAAGCTTCAGTTTTCTGTTGAAGGTCCAAATGAATCCAACCTGATTTTAGTAAAAACAAGTTAAAAACAAACACGGTGTCTTCCTTCATAAAACTAAAGATGTGAGATGTTCCTGCAAATCATTCCCAGGAAGCTGGTTTCCCTCCTGCTGATGGACAGAAAATGTTTCTTTAACATTTCTGTACACACGACTCCAGCCGATTTTTATTTATTTTTTATTTTAATTTAAACCCACCAAAACTTGTGCAGAATATTCAGGTCGAAGCTCCTCTCTGGTTAATCTGCTTTATTTAGTTACCTGGTTTACATTCTAAATAAATCAGAACAACATCCAGTAAAAGTACAAACCTCTGTAACAGAACAGCTACCAACGCTTCCAGTACAAATCACCAAAGTAACAGCAGTTATAAATACTAACAGCAGCATCACGGTAACAATATGTAGAATTAAAGAAGTGAACGTTTGCCTCGTGTTTTCTGACTGTAGGAATCGGTTGGTTTGTCGGTTTTCTGAGCTCCTGGACTCACCCACAGGGTTCGTTTCCTCCAGCAGGGGGCAGCAGCACGCAGGTGACAGCTGGCTGCTGCACTTTATCAAACATCTGGTTTTGCCGATTCAGTCCCACAGTTTGGGTCCGATTAGGAGAGAAAGTGTCATATTATAATATGTTATATTAAGTGATTCCTCAGTTTCCTGAGAAAGGAAAAGAGTCCCGTCATCTACAGCCCAACTCTGCGGGAATTTTACAGCATTTCTTCAACTTCAAACACAAAACTAATCAAATAAAACAGTTCTTTGATGTATTGTTACTCAGAGTCAGTGTGTATGTATATATATATATATATATATATGTATATAAATAAAAATGTATATTTATATAAATAAATCAGAATATATATATGTAGGACCATCGACTCGAACCCAAACTGTGAGGACTTTTCTTCAGGACATTATGGAAACTAAGAATATATAAGAGATGTCAGGTTTCCAGCAGCTGAGAGTCCAGAGGAACAAGCTCTGAGCTTCAGCTCCGCCTCACCACATGTGGGAGCTGACAGAGGCAGCTTTACGACCATCACCACACAAAGCCACTGCACAGTTTGCATGCTGTCGACCGGCTAACGAACAGAGAGCTTCAGAGGGAAAAACCTCATCCACGGAGCCACAGACGGGGCATCGGGATGGGACTCGTTTGGGGATCTTTCATCACGTGAAGAGCTCGGAGAATAAAACCAGGACTGAAAAATATAAAAACGATTTCTGATCCAACGAAAGCTCTGAATTAACATCGGATTAACAGCATCAAATCACACATGTGCGCCACGGTCTGTGTTTTATGGTGTTTTTTTGGGACAGAGTTGGTTAAAGTATTTTCTTTTTCTGCCTTTGAAATGAAATTAAGTGCCAACTTGTGCCTCTGATCTGTTGCTACATCCAAGTCAGAGTTCTGCTTCCTCCTGGAGGAAAAAAAGACGATAAATCCATAAAGTGTTTGTTTTAGGCAAGAGGTGGAAAGTTAAACTCAGAGTTTAGAGTCTGCCGCACATGACAGAGAGAATATTTAAATAAAAAATAAACGATGTTTTCTGAAGTTGTGCCTCTTCTTTAATAAATATCTGAAAATAATCACAGCCCATCTGCTCTATTGTCTTGCATGTAAAATTTAATCAGATTTATTGATAGATTTTAATGGATTTTAAGTGGGAATATCTTAATCCCAGAAGAGTCGGGGGATTCTTTAGGGGCCTGACTCGGATGTAAAGCTGATCAGAGGAAGTTTCTGACACCAGGAAACAGCAGGAAGCTCCAAACTGTTCATGTTTAATGGGTTTTATAGCAATGTTTTGATGCCATTTTTATATTTTGATGCCATTTTTCTGTTGTTAAATCAGGCCTATTAAACTGTGGTCACTTGTAAATCAACCAGCAACTGATAATATTTGGATCAAGTACATCTGCGCGTGTCTGTGGTGAAATATTCCCTTAAATGGTCAGAAAAAAGGTTTATTCCGTATTAACCAACATAAAATAATGATGATAATAAGAGTAATATAAAAACAAGGGGGATCAAGATCACAATAAAAAGGAAGAGAAAAGGTAAAAATCTGTAGAGGGGATCACCACCACGGCCTATAAATATGAAACAAACCAAACTCCATGTACGGTTACAGCTAAAAGGGTCACCATGGCAACAGCATGGCTCGGTGGAGGCGCGAGTTAAAAACAACAAACCGACGTCAGCGTCTAAAGAAGTACCAGATGAGAAAAAGCCATCACCAAAACATTTAGGACACCACTCAGATCTAAACCCTAAACTCAGCAGGGGGGCAGGTGTGTGTGTGGGGGGCAGTTGTATGTGTGTGTGTGTGTGTGGGGGCAGTTGTGTGTGTGGGGGGGCAGTTGTGTTGGGGGGGTTTCAGACGACCTTTAACTCTACGGGAAGCTTCGGCTCTTTAGGAAGAATGTTGACGGCGGAAACATCCGAGTGTGAAGACAGAAAGCAGAGTGTGGGGGGGGGGGGGTCCTACGCCGTCATCTCTATGGTGCGCACGACGGCGTGCTCGGGGCAGCTGGCGCCCTCTGGGTGTGAGTTGGTGGTACTGCGGCTCCGGGCGCCGTCGGTGGAGCCCACGCTGGAGGCCGAGTGGGTCCTGGAGCGAACCAGCCGGGTCATTCCTGCCGTGGGCACTGCAGGGCGAAAGGGGGACACGTGAGAGCGGAACCGGGCCGTGTGACGGCAGATCAGCAGCGTGCGCTGATTTGAATCGTGCACACCGACGAGCAGCCGGATTCAAATCGGATGAAGGTGGTTCAAACATGTCTGATTTTCTGTCTGAGTCACATTTTTAAGAACTCGTGAGGAAGAACAAACACAGAAAAATGTGAATCTGTGGCATCAAATCAGAACCGGGTTGATTTCAGGTTCTTTAAAGGGACAGTTCGCCTCTTTTGACATGAAGCTGTGTAACATCCCATATCAGCAACATCATTTATGAACATCTTCTTACCCCCTGCTGCGTCCTGTGAGCAGAGTTCCAGCCTCGTTTTGGTGTTGATGAAGGTAGTCCGGCTAGTTGGCTGGGGTTTAAAAAATAAAGCGTTTTGCTTCTCAAAACAATATGCGTTCAACAGAGTAATACATTTGCATCACAAAATGGTTCTCCAGGAAAAAGTCAGACCTCACAATCGCTTGGCCCTATTTTCTCTCCCTTCGTATCACTGCCTGCTGTGTAGACCGTGCAGACCGAAGTGCAGACCGAGCAGCAAACACCGTAACAGGCGCGGCTGTCGGCAGGCGGCAGCAGGCAGTGATACGAAGGGAGAGAAAATAGGGCCAAGCGATTGTGAGGTTGACTTTTTCCTGGAGAACGATTTTGTGATGCAAATGTATTACTCTGTTGAACGCATATTGTTTTGAGAAGCAAAACACTTTATTTTTTAAACCCCACCCAACTAGCCGGACTACTTTTCGTCAAGATAGATAAGATACTTTATTGATCCCGAAGGAAATTCAAGCATCCAGTAGCAGACATAATAAAGCAATAAAAATGTTTCTACAATTATAAACAATCTAAGAATTTAAAAAACAATTTAAAAAACATTTGTAACCCGGAGGTATCCCCGAGTCACGTGACTTCAGTTCAGTATGTCAATTTATTCTCAGTAATAAATGAATAGTTACACTATATAGGATATAATGTGAAATATTGAATTGGAACATAACATAACTGTGAAATATACGCGAGTTCATGAGGGTATCGCGGGAATTGAAAAAGAAAAAAGAGAGAGACCACGGGAGGAAGAAGCTGCAGGCAGGTTTGCTAGGAGAAGTGTTGGAGAGTTACACGATTATTTTCCTCTGTTAAGCCGTCACTTATCATTTATTGTGACACTTTGTGTTTTATGGCGCAAGCTCAATCCGGGTTTGTGGATTTGATTTATTACATGGTTTTTACTATTGGTGAAGTACTACAAGTGTAGACACCGCCATAAGGCAACGCACATGACAGAGTGGTGCATGCTAGCTAGCCAAAGTAAAAGAAGTGTACACCAGCGCGGGCAGTGTTGCTGGTTATTTTGATAGCAGGACAAATGTTGCTTGGTTAGCGCCTCAGACTACCAGGGACGTCTGAGGTTCCACCAGGTTAACCATCGAGGGATCAACGCGCCCCGGATAGCGCCACTGGCGACCAGGATAAAGTCAGTGGTTCCTCCGGGCACCGAGGGAGGCTCGCGCTTCGTGTCTCCACGTTTGCATGGGAGACGTGCGACACCACAGACAACCCGCTGCAGCTCGCTGGGGTCGTGAGTAAAGACAGACTTTGACGGGAACAAACTTGAGAGAATTAACAGGCCTGCAACGTTTGTTGTTTTTCATAGCCGGCTTTTTTGTTTCTTTTATTTGGTGCACCGGTGCATTTTTGTACGAGTGTTGTAACTGAAAGGGTGACGTAAGCCTCACGTTTTACTTTCGGGAGTGTGGCCACGGTTTAGAGGTGTGGTCGGTAAAAGCAGTGAATATAGTGACATATAATTTGAAGTGTACTATTGAGTACCTTTGCTTTATTGTTTTTTCATTTTGTGAGCTTATAAGGGGGCAACATAGTAGTTGAGAGTGGGAGATTACCCATTTGTACATTTTTTGTTTGACCTATTACATAGTTTTATTTTTTCTATTGAAGATATAAGTGGTGCTTAAATAAATATTTTCTTTTGGAATTTCATTGTATAACTTGTCAGACTCCACTCACTTTAGGGTAACTGGATTACCAGGTACACATACTTACTATAGCTCAGCACGAACCCACTTTGTCCACTTATTTATCTGAACGGTAATAGGAAGGGCTACACATTTAAAAAATATAAAGTGAACAGTGAAGTAAGATGAAAGTGAAATGCAAAGTGAAATTCAGAAGTGCCATCACTGAGAGCTGTTGTACAGCCTGACGGCCGGAGGAACAAAAGTGTTTTTCAGTCTGTTGGTGGAGCAGGATTGAGACGGCAGTCTGCCACTGAACACACTCCTCTAGACGTCAAAACGAGGCTGGAACTCTGCTCACAGGACGCAGCAGGGGGTAAGAAGATGTTCATAAATGATGTTGCTGATATGGGATGTCATACAGCTTCATGTCAAAAGAGGCGAACTATCCCTTTAAGTAACACGAGACACACAGTGCAGACGGAACAGAACTTTCAGGCCTTCTGGGTAACCTCAGAGGTTCTGCTTCAGTCTCCACTGTTCTCCGTTCGCTCTGAAGGAACTGAATCTTTCAGCAGGTGATGCCGGATCCAAAGTCCCTGCGCTGCCACGGACACGGAGGCCAACGTCCTGAAGTAAAGCAGGTGTTCATCAGCAGTTTAACTTCAGTTCTGTGTAACATTCACAGTTTGTAAAGGATGGGCAGGTGTGTGGGCTCTCAGAACCGGTTTGTTCTGGAAACTCAAAGTGTTTACTGTAGAGAGCATAAAGGGAAGCGATTTAAAAACCATCCGCAGCGTAATTTACACTTAAAAAGCTTCATAAAGCTGAACTATAAAATGAAGAAAGGAGTGTCTGAGTTCAGTCCATTGGTTACTTTCTCAGTTCCAATCATGGCTTTAAGTCTTTGGCGTCTAATTTAGACTCCTTTCAAACTGCTCGTTGGATGTTCAGACGGCTCTTGAAACCACATGCTTTACTTTGTTGGATAAAATCCTCCAAAAGCTTCTGTGTGAGTGGAAGATAAGATCTGAGGTCTGTTCGACTTCTGAACGGTTCATATGTGTTTGCATCTGTTAGACGTTTGCTTCTTACTAAACGGTGCACAGGTGTAACACTATATAATCCACCAGCAGAGGTGGGTAGTAACGAGTTACATTTACTTGAGTAAGTTTTTGAAAACATTATACTTCTAGGAGTAGTTTTAAATACTTTTTACCTTTACTTGAGTAGATCTGTGCAGCAGAAACTGTCCTCTTACTCCGCTACATTAGGCTACAATGAGCTGGTTACTTTTCTTCTTACCTCTTTGGTATTCTACGCCTCATTATTTTTATCCCCCCGCGTACGCCTCATTTTAATGTTTTATTCTGACAGAGAGAGAGACTTCCACCAAAGGCTCTACCACCTGACTGTGTTCCACCAATCAGACGCAGCCGTGCAGTCTGGTCACGTGACCGTATTCAATCTCAGCGGCGGGACGGGTTAGCTTTAGCATTAGCAGTCGTAGCAAACAAACAAAGAAACAGATGAAAAATGTCAGAACCAACAGTGGGAAATGAAGACGCAGACGAGGCCTCATACTGAAAGCATGTTTACCTTACAAAGAGTGAGAAACAGCAGCTACATTATGTGTCTTCTGTGTAAACCAAAACAAACGCACATTTCAGCAGAAACTCAACATCTAACTTGAGGAAACATGTAGCGGTAAGTTTCCTAAACTCGTTTTTCCCCCATGGATAGGTGAATGTTTGTTTTTCAGGTTACATATGGGTTACATATGTTTTAAACATTTCCTAAGTCTCTTTTATTGAAATACTTGAATTTACCTGTATTATTTTAATTTAAGCTATTTTGTTGTTAATTAATTCATTTTAATTTATTTTATCAGTTGGATGAACTCTAATTTGCCTAAAGATGATTATTTAGTATTTTTGTCTGTCTGATTGAATGCTTGTGTTAACAAATAAATCAGACGTTACTCAACAGTTACTCAGTACTTGAGTAGTTTTTTCACCGAGCACTTTTTTACTCTTACTCAAGTAATTATTTGGATGACTACTTTTTACTTTTACTTGAGTCATATTATTCTGAAGTAACAGTACTTTTACTTGAGTACATTTTTGGCTGCTCTGCCCACCTCTGCCTACCAGAACAAATATGGTTAGCGATGCACGGTGTACAGAAGTTTAAGCCTTACAGCTTCTTTATGAGTCAATCATTGCTGATTTACTCTTCTGGTGGCTTTCAGTTCATAAGAGCATGGAAAATGAATTCCATCCCAAAGTAGACACGAACAGGCTCAAACAGATAAAAAGCAGCAGGTCAGAACTGAGCCTGTGAACAAAGTGGCAGCACCGGCATGCAGGACAGCCTGCTGCTCACTTTACTGCAGAAGAAGAAGAAGAGCATCATCGTGTTCAGGTGACAAACGACATGCAGACACAACAAAGGAATAAAGCTGGAGATGAAGTAAAGCAAGGAGGAGAGGGGTTCAGATGATACCTGATTGGCCGCTCACAGGGTTTAATACAACATGAGGGACTGGAGGGAACAACAGAAGAAGGAGGAGGAAACGGGAGCAGAAAGAAGGGAGGACAGGTTGAGAAACAGAGGAAGTGCAGCTCAACCAGACACACAAAACAAAAACCAGGAGGTGTGCTGAGGACATCCTGAGGCAGGTCATGCTGTGTAGTGTAAGAAACTGCAGACTCATACTTACAGTTACACAACAACTAGAGCGCAGAGCTACGAACAGACGCACAGACACAGATTTTAACGGAGCACCAAAGTAAACAAGCTGCATGACAACACTGATTCACCGTTAAACCTTTTCTAACCAAAGTTAGGAGCAGTTATTACTTTCTACAGCGTTTTGGTTGAGGAGCCGTGACATAAAGACCCCAACGTCAGGCTCAGAGTTCGCCAACACCCTCACCCTGACTCACACTCTTTTAACTGATTTTCTGTTGTTTTTATAATAATAATACATTTAATAAAATAAAAAAAGCACCTTTCTCAACACTCAAGGACTCTTTACAACACATTAAAAACACAATAAATAAAATGATAATAATAAAAATAAATTTATGTGGATAAAATGACAAAAAAAAACATGAAAAATATCAGAACTTTGAATAGTTTTGTTCGTGAGTCCATAAAATGATCAAAAAGGATTAAAAAAAAAAAAAAAGAAAACCAAGTGGAAATGTGTTTAAAATCCAATCTTCACTACAAGTTGTGGAACCCAAGGCGCCACCATGCAGTGATGTCATCAGTGATGTCACATGTTACTGAGGTGATTAAATCTACAACCTTCATAAACTTTAGTAGCTACAGCTCTGTAGTTTTCATTTCTTTTTCCATCACTGACTCTGAGCATCTTTAACATTTGACGAAGGCAAAGAAACAACTTCTAATCGGATAAAACTGAACTAAAAGCTCCACTAAAACTGATCGAACCAATGAAAATGAGTTATTTCAGAGGTCAGAACATGACAGAAACGAGTGAGAACTGCATTTAGATTCATGGAGAAGATCACAGAGGATATACTCACTGTAGCCCATCCCCTGGACAAAGTACTTGAAGGCCTCTGCAAGTTTTCCAGGCTAAAGAGAAGAGTTCACATGAGTGATTTAGAAACGTCTGATAGGCATCTTTCAGGATGGAAAAGAGTCTGAGAATAATCCGATTTGAGCTGTTTTAGGCCCTCACCTGAACCACCTGAGGAAGTGCTCCACAGTCTGCCATCTAGAGGAGAGAGAAGGAATAACACCGTAAACCTGCATATCAGAGTTTCATGCTGCACAAACTCACAGCCACAAAACTGCAAATAACGTTACAGGAATATTCAGCGGCTGCTGCCTTTCATGTGGACGACCGGGGTTCGAATCTTGACTTGTTATCATCGCGTTAACTCGTTAATTATTTTACGCCGATAAATATTTTATCGCGCATTAACGCAGTTTAAAATTTTTTTATATATAATTATTATGATTATTTTTGGGGGCTTTTGTGCCTTTAATGGATAGGAAAGTTCAGAGAGACAGGAAGCAGGGGGCAGACAGAGGGGGAACGACACGCAGCACAGGGCTGTCCGATGCGGGACTCAAACTGGGTTTTTATTTTGGCTTTTATTTTGTAAAAGTCTGTCGCTCACAGGCTTTTATTTTGTAAAAGTCTGCTGCTGTCTGCTGTGGAACAGGAAAAGAAAGTAATCGGCGGATCCACCAAACATGGAGAAGGGTACGGAACTTTTACTCGGCCATTTTCATTTTAAAGTTCTTCCAGACGGCGGAGTGGACAGAACCAAAGTCATCTGTAAACACTGCCAAGTTGAATTGTCTTCTCAGCGTAGTAGTTCCAGTCTAAAATATCACTTAAAGGCAAAACACACAACTGATAGCAGCAAGTCATTCAAGGAAACAGACAGTGGAGCGAGGCTTCTACATAAAAACTACAGAAAGATGCTGATGTTAAAAGTGTGTTTGCACAACAAATGTTATGGCACTTTCATTCATATGGCAGCACATTTAAAATAAAACTAAATGCTAAAAGCTATACGCTACTTTTGGATTCATTTTTGGATTCTGCGTACAAATGCGATTAATCGCGATTAATCAGGGAAATCATGTGATTAATTAGATTAAACATTTTAATCGTTGCCCAGCCCTAGATAAAAGTGTCTGCTAAATGAAAGCAGTATAAAAAATAAACATCTTCTCTGAGTGAGCCGGACGTCACAGTTGGACCTCAACTGGAACCCAAATAAGAACATCTGCTGCCTGTGCTGGTCATTTATCTAAGGAGGCCAACTACTGACCACATGCATATTTTAAAAGTATCATCATATATTATTGATCATTTGAGACACATTCATCGTCCGGCTTTTAATTAATATTTTTGTCATTGTTGATTTTTAAGATTATTCTTAATCGATTTATAATTTTTAAATTTTTTTTTACAGATTTAATCTTTTCTATAACATCTTTAACATTTTTTATAGATTTAATCTTATCTATAACATCTTTAAAAATTTTTATAGATTTAATCTTATCTATAACATCTTTAACATTTTTTATAGATTTAATCTCATCTACATATTTAACATTTTTTATAGATTTAATCTCATCTATAACATATTTAACATTTTTTATAGATTTAATCTTATCTATAACATTTTTTATAGATTTAATCTCATCTACAACATCTTTAACATTTTTTACAGATTTAATCTTTTCTACTACATCTTTAACATTTTTTACAGATTTAATCTTTTCTACTACATCTTTAAATTTTGTTATAGATTTAATCTTATCTATAACATTTTTTATAGATTTAATCTCATCTACAACATCTTTAACATTTTTTACAGATTTAATCTTATCTATAACATCTTTAACATTTTTTATAGATTTAATCTCATCTATAACATCTTTAACATTTTTTACAGATTTAATCTTTTCTACTACATCTTTAAATTTTGTTACAGATTTAATCTTTTCTACTACATTTTAAATTTTGTTACAGATTTAATCTTTTCTACTACATCTTTTTTTTTTAATCATAAATTCCTTTTTCTATTTTCTTTAAACGTACACTCGTCTTTATATTCCATCAGTTTCTAATAAAAACCTTTTCCCCGCTGACACTGAAAATAAAACATAAATAAAAACAATATAAACAAAGTAAAACTAAACGCTACATTGAGTTTATCTGGATGGGACACAGACCTTGAGCAGGGTGGTCTTGGTGGGATTCAGTCTGGAGTTGCACTCCACCTGCGGAGCAGCGCACATACCGTCATTACCACAATGTGACATCACAGACTGTCTGTTGTCATGGGAACAAAGCAGAGCCTCACCACGGCGTCCACGGCGGGCGACGTGTCTCCGACCACCAGCAGAGCGGGACACCTGACAAACAAACGCGGACGCAGAATCAGAGCGAGTGACAGGAGGACGAGTCATGTGACCATGTGACGGCGCCGAGGCGTTACCTGAGGGTGTTGACGGTGTTTTCATTCAGACCGGGGACGGGCCGCTCCATCTGCAGCTCAGCACGGCTGACGGACACACAGTCACACGTGTAAATGCAGAATATATCCGACTCGTTGTAATCAGCTCTGACGCCACGGTCAGCAGAGGCTCACCTGTCGTAGCTGCTGAAGAACATGGCCAGGTTATCCTGCGGTATGTCCTGAGAGACGTGCAGTCTGTAGGTCTGGATGATCTCCTTGTTGTCCGTTAACTCCTCCTGCAGCACACATTAACAGCGGGTGTCACACAAATACGAGGCTGTGGCTCCAATGAGAGGTGATGATAATGGTCTCTGCCGTCCTTACAGTGCTGAAGAGGTGTCCCATGATGTCGTCCACCAGGTTGCTCGTCCAGCCGCTCAGCTGCAGGGACCAAAATCTGCTTTTAATATGACACCTCAACATAAACTCATCAATTAATAAGTCGGTTTTTTAAAAGGGTTTTTCAAATCAAATCAAATCAACTTTATTCATTTCATGTACAAACAATTCAAAGTGCTTTACATAAAATAAAAGCATTGCAGCAGGGAGTGGCAGAAGCATTAAAAATACATCAAAGAATATATAGAGAAACAAATAAAATCATTTAAATGAATTTAAAAATAAGCAACAGTCCAGATAAATTCAAAGATATCGTGCAGATTTCATGCATAGACACATGAGAACAAAAATGTTTTTAACCTGGATTTAAAAATGTCTCCATTTGGTGAAAGTTTAATCTCCACTGGCAGTTTGTTCCACTTGTTTGCAGCATAACAGCTAAATGCTGCTTCTCCATGTTTAGTCTGGACTCTGGACTGGACCAGCTGACCTGAGTCCTTGGATCTAAGAGCTCTGCTGGCTTTATATTCTCTGAACACATCACAGATTGTAAACCATCAGCAGGCTTTTAAAATCTATTCTGTGACTGACTGGAAGCCAGAGTAAAGATTTTAAAGCTGCTGTGATGTGTTCAGATCTCTTAGTCCGGGTTAAAACTCCAGCAGCAGCGTTCTGGATGAGCTGCAGATGTTTAATGCTCTTTTTGGGAAGTCCAGTTAAAAGAGCGTTACAGTGATGGAGTCTGCTGGAGATGAATGCATGGAGGAGTTTCTCCTGGTCTTTTTGGGAGAGGAAACCTTTAATTCTGTTGATGTTTCTGAGGTGGTAAAAAGCTGCCTTGGTGACAGCTTTGATGTGGCTGCTGAAAGTCAGATCTGAGTCTATCAACACTCCGAGGTTACCAACTTGGTCAGTGATTGTAAGGGCCCGAGTGGCCCTTATTTGAAATTAGGGGAACAGGAGAGGGGACGACATGCAGCAAAGGGCCTCAGGCTGGGTTTCCAACCCGGGCCGGCTGCATGGAGGAACTGCAGCCTCTGTACTCAGCCTCCTTTAGAGTTTATAGAGGATTTCAGCAGCTGGAACAGTTCATAAACTGCCCGACAGTTGACATGAAAGTCTTTTTAACTGACTTTTTGTTACACTCGTGACTTTAAATGAGGGCATAATGGCAGCAGAGCCAGCTCTTCCGTCATTGATCACATGTAAATGCATGTTAAAAGGATCACGTGTGTGTGTGTTACCTTGGAGGCAGCCCAGTCCACCCAGCCCTTGGCACAGGGGTCGATGTTGATCAGAACTAAACCCTCCACCAAACTGGGCTCATTTAGCTGAAACGACAACAATGATCAGCGATCCGCACAGAGGACATTCGATCGTTTTTAAACCGGTGACGTGAATTTACTCACAGCCAGTTTGGTGAGAATGCAGGCTCCGGCCCCGACGCCGATGCCGATCACACTCTTCACCCTGACGACGCACAAAAACACACGTCAGAGTGGACCGGCAGCCGACAATCATTCACCTCACAGCAAAGAAGGAGGAAGACTTACTGAAGCTGCGTCAGGACAGATGGAAGCATCTCCGCCAGTTCATCCATGGTGGGATACTGGTACCTGCACACAGACACAGACACGTCATTAACTGAAGCACCTGGGAGTTATGGCTACACCCAAACCCAGGGACTCCACCTACAGACACTCAGTGGGGTCACATGGCACCGAAAGGATCGGATTATTGGCTAAATTACAATCAGAATGAGCTGAGCGAGGGTAATTCTCCTTGGAAATATGGCGGTGAATGAATGGGATCAGAGGCACAAAGCGTGTCATACCCCGGTATGATAGGTGGCGCTGTACCCATTCCAGCTGTTGCTAATAGAGCCACTTCCTGTTGACCTCTTCACCACCAACAACAACAACAAACTCAGGCATTGGAGAAAGATGGAGAACGCAGAGCCAGATGAAGCTACGTCCCTCTACATTTGGTCTGTGATGAGCTGCTTGTTGCACAAACTCGATGCCCAACGGAGCATTCTCCATCGCGTTGTTTGTTTCTTTCTGACGGCGACAACAACAGGAATATCGTCTCCTTTGACTTCCGGGTCACGACCCCGGGAAAACATCTGGAGCATGCGCAGAACGTAGGGGTGCGCGATCTGACGATATAAAATCGTGACTGGCGAGGAAGAGTGGAGAATCGCAGGCGATCTACCAAATTAGAGAAACCGTATAGATCGCCTTTGCCAATCAGCGCAATGATTTATTTATTTTTTTAATGCTGGTTCCAGTGGCAGACGTAGGGCGTCCTTAACCTAACCGACCAATCATAGCGAAGAGGAATGGGAACAGCAGCAGCGGCACCATGCACAGCACATAGCGGCGCACGGGAGAAACTCACGGCCAGCAGCAGCACTCTCGGGTCGGATGAGGAAACCGCTAGCTCGTAAGCTAACTACGGTGCAAGAGAAAAGGGATGCACCGCGACCGTGACAAACATTACACAGTTGAAAAGTATTCCTTTAGGGCGCTCTGGTGATGGCAGTGCGTGACTGTGACTGCAGTAAATGAACATGCAGTGTTGCTCATCTGTTGCTAAATGGCATCATGAGGTGGAGTCAAGTCGTCATCAGTGGTTCGTTTTTCTATTTCCGGTTGCTTCACTCTCACTGTGTCAGATGTCATCAATTGGATCATTATTTTTCATCTTGAATTGGGTTACAGTTGAATTACAATGTGTTGACTGCCAAATTCTTTCTTTTACTCCTTAGCTCTTCTGTGGTTCAGCATGTCGACTTAACTCTACTGTAATTGGTCTTTTTTTTTTTTTTTTTGGATGGAAGATCGTGATAAAAAAAAAAATCGAAATCGTGATTTTATGCAAAAAAAATCGTGATACAACATTTTTTCCATATCGCCCACGCCTAGCAGAACGCAAAGTCTGATTCACCACGTGCTTCAGCGTCTACAAGCAGGTTTAGAGTGACTTTCAACCCAGTTATCTCGGGGTCTGAATCCGATCCGATCCAATTCTTAGTCAGATTAAGGTGTCTACATGCACTTAATAACTCAGTCTGATTGTAGTTTAGCCAATAATCCAATCCTTTCAGTGCCATGTGACCCCACTCACTGTGTTCGTGTATGAACCAAAACGTATAAAGATGTCGTCGTGCTGAATAAACGTATTTATCGACTCACAGTTTGTTTCCATTTAAAAGTTATACTTTACTTACGACCCTGTTTACAGCAGAGGAGACGTTGTTATTAACATTTTCTTCATCTTTTTAACTTTAATACATGACATCAGAGGCACACAAAAATCTTTTGAACGTTAACAGATCGATGCTGAAGAACAACAATACAGAAACGTTGTGTGTGTTAAACGGTGGAAAACAGCAGAGGTGTGTGTGTGTGTGTGTGTGTGTGTGTGTTACCCTGTGGGGAATATGGGAGCGTTCTCCTGTTGTCCGGGAGCATCAACGTGGAGAACTGAGAAGTGCTGAGTCACTTCCTGCATGTCCTCGTAGTTAAACAGGCTGTTGAAACAAGACTTATCTGCACACACAAACAGATAAAAATCACACAATAAGTTTCAGTTCTGCGTGTTTCTGTTTGTACTGGACGGTGGTGATGACATGCGTGCTTTACTGACGGTTGAGTCCAATGTCATGGTAGGTGAGGATGGTTGGTCGGTTGCCCTTGGCAACCCCCCTCATGGTGACGTGCAGCACGCCGTGGGCCGTCTCCACATCGTGCTCCTGAACAACAACAGCAGCAGCAGGAGCCTCAGGGGTGAACAGATTCAACTCAAACTCAACCATCAGTAAAAGAAACACCCAGTGAGGAGTTCCTCCGACCCCCAGCTTTCATTTTCAAACATCTGGATATCAAACAACATTTATTCGCTCATAAATCCAAACTTTATGCATTTAAAATCGACTGTTGAGGAATCAGTGTGGAATTATAGGATTTAAAGTAAAACCGCACAGTCGTCTGTGGATCTCTGACAGATGAACGACTTCATATGTTCAGATTCAGAAGCTGAGCTGTCAATGTAAAGTAATCTGATTAATTAACCGGAGATGGAAACATTCTCTGCCATAGTGTGTGTTATTCTGGTTGTTTGTTTACACTGCACTGTCTCCCCGAGCACTTAAATCTAAGTGTCACTGACATTTATGTGCATATTATTTAAAAAAAGACTCACTGAAACCCATTTGCTTCTCTTACAGGAAGTGAGAGAGAACCCAAATGTCTCCCCAGGCACTTAAATCTAAGTGTCACTGACATTAATTTAAAATTAATTTGCATAAAGAGTTGGTTCAGCTGCATATTATTAAAAAAAGACTCACTGAAACCCATTTGCTTCTGTTACAGGAAGTGAGAGAGAACCCGAATGTAACATTAAGGTTGAACGGAAAAAAGGATAAAACTGGGTGTGGGACAGCAACACAAAAAAAAGGGGGAAGCTGCTTGATAAGTTGCTGTTTTGTCCAAAATAAATCTCACAGCATGGCAGGAGTGAGCAGAAAAATAACACGCCTGGTGGTGCAGCCGGTTCAAACTGACCTAAACCCCTGGGACACTGATACAGAGGTGTGGTTAGGATTGAGGAGTCAAGATTAGTTCAGACTCTGTTACTGGCTGTAACAGGAGGAACTGAAAGGCTGCAGTGATAGATGACAGGTTAGATGTCAGTAAGCCTGTCGCGATATTCAATAAATCAATTAATCACATGATAATTAAAATTAGCTCGATCATTTTTCTGGCCGCGATAAATGCCATTTGCATGCTTGTTTGTTTTCATCGTCTCTCTCGGGTCGTTAAGAGTAATGATGAGGGAACCCTCATGTCAGTCGCATGGTGTGTGGGGAGGCGGGACTACTGGCGTAGCCGACCACAGAGGCTGTGTTCGAAGTATACCGGTAGGCACTGGGCAGAGAGAAAGCTAGCTTCGAGTTCGAGTTGCTACACCTAATAAAGACAAAAAAGATGGAATTGGTTTCTAAGCCAAACGCGACAGCTGCAGTGTGGGAGCGTTTGGGATTTAAACCGAATGCCGGTGGTGAACCACTGAACGTGTGCGAGTCGGTGTGTCGCATTTGTTGGAAAACAGTCGCAATTAAAAGCGGCAACACAACAAACATGCGTCTGAAACACAATCATCCACTGCAGTTTTCCCAGTTGGGGAAAAAAAAAACACAAGTGGGCCGTCTTCCTCTTCCCGACAGAGCGCAGTCACCGGGGCGTTTAGTCGACAAACGGAGTACAAACAGAACAGAGCGAAATGGATTCCACTCACAGACAGTGTAGTTCGCTTCATTGCTAAAGAGATGCTAACCTTTAGCGTCGTCGAAAAGCCGGCATTTCAACGAATGCTGCAAACATTTGACAGACTGTAGTCCATTTTATTTATCGTTTTTGGTTGTTTGTTCATTTATTGTGTTCTAGTGTTAAATATTCTTTAAAAATAAAAGTTTATTTCTCTTTGAAAAGGTGTACCTGCATTATTATACCAGTATCATTTTCAACACATGCACACACTGATCATGTTGTTGCCTTTCCCATGATCATATAAAGATTTTTCTTTATCCGTATTATTTATATTTTATTCATTTCAACTTCACAACGTACAATATTATTCATACTAGGTCACTTTACTTTTTGGTCACTTTACTTTTTAGTACTTACTTTTTTTTTTTTTACTTTTTAGTACTTGCTTTTTCTCTTTTTTTTAAAAAAATTTTAAAAAAATCTCCTTTTTTAATTTCTTGTTTCATGTCTGTTGCTGCTGTGACAACTGAATTTCCCGGTTGTGGGATAAATAAAGTACAATCTAATCTAATCTAGATGAAAATGATCTCAGAACGACAATATTATCGCTTATTGCAATAATTTAACAATTTATCGTCCAGCAAAATTTGTTATTGTGACAGGATGTCAGCTGAAACATCTCTGTGTGTGTCGTTAAAATGAAAAGAGGAAGAACGATTATTCAGGCACCAAATGACGCGGTCCCCACAGGTCTGTGAGCTTAACATCATCAGGTCAGTCTGGGATAATGTGAAAAGACACATTCAGGCTAAATCCACAGAAGAACAGCAGGTTCTCCAACATACCTGCCAAAAAGGAGGAGGAGGTTGGATGTAGATGCTTTTAAACTGCTAAACTTCAGTTCATGGCGTATGACACGTAGCCTGTGCAACGAGTGATATCACAGCAGGTAAAAGCAGCCGAGCTCCTTCCAGCTAACGGGACGCAGGAAAGAGCTGAGCAGGCTACGTCTAAAAGCTGGACTCCTTTAAGCTAGCAGCTGGTGAAGCATGACTCAGGAGGGTTAATGAACAGCTAACTGGCTAACTCACCACCCCAACTCCTAAAGAACAGGAGATCTGGTGCAAATCCAGAATGTCACTCATCCTGAGAGGACGGGAGGAAGGCAAGGAGGAGTGTAAGAGAGTTTCAGTCTCAGATGGTGTCACACACAAGAGGAAAAAGGCTTAGAAAACAGCCGGGAGAAACACAAGTTTGGTGTGCTGCTGTCCTTTAGCCTTCTGCCAAGGGAACAGAGACACGGACAGTGGAGGTGGTGTGATTGGATCAACAGGAATAATCTGGAGAGTCATTGGCTGAGAGAGGTGGAAAGTCTTAATGTCTTAACTGCTTCTTACATTCTGTCTCTCAGGCTTAATTTTACTTCCGCCTGCTTTCATTCATCTCCTCCTTTATTCCTCCTCTCACCAACGCATCCAATTCAACAGAGAAATCAAAGCAAATGTTCCAAAATGAAAAGAAAATCCTGGACGTAAAGACAAAAGAAGTTGATAATTCAGTGTTTGGAGCGTCGGATGATGATTATCCAGCTTCATGCTTCGTGCTGGATGACTGAACTGGACTTTCTGTACACAACTTTTCCTTAAAACCACTTACAGAGTCATTTTTTCCAGCTTTTGTGTTGCGTATATATAATATAATAACTTACCTGACAATCAAAGTCCTGGAGATTTCTGCCATTCTGCAGAAACACATAAGAAACTGCTGTTATTAACTTAATTATCAAGGCAAGGCAAGTTTATTTGTACAGCACAATTCAACTACAGGGCGATTCAAAATGCTTTAAAACAGTAGAAATAAAAAGCACGATTTAAATTTTAAACAAAAAAGAAAGAAATAAGAACAATAGATACAAATCAGTAGTTAAAATGTGATTATAACTGTAAAACTGTGCTGCACATCTGACTTTCTGAGCTGCGAGTGAATGTAGGTCATGACCTGGGTTAAGCCCCGCCCCCTCACCTGTCCTGTGAGCAGGGGTTTGATCTCAGTGAGCTGGACGTCATGAAGCTCCTCCATAATCGGACCGTTTTACCACCGACACAGCCTGAGGGAAGACAGTACAGTTCGGGTTAGCAGCGGTCGCTGTAAGGAGGAAAAGAGCTCATAACCAGCTGACTTTATTACGGTCACGGTCAGTGACTTAAAGGTGAATTAAAACAAGATTTAAGAAGTAAACAGCTTGTGGAATAAAGGCACCACTTCCATAGATGTGACACATTGCTGTTGTTCACAGCCACAAGTTGGACATCCAGAGCAAAAATACCCGATATTCACTTCTCACAATGCGGATAATAACTGGATGATCGCTTTAATATTGTCTAGAGGTGTGATGAGAGTTGGGATTTATGTACTAAGACTGAGCCGCTGTGGAAGGCATTTCAGCCTCTAAACCAGAGATACAATATGCTAACATAACAATTAGGGGTGGGCGATATGTATCGTTTGTGAAATTATCGTGAATGTTGTTTTGACGATGAGTAATTTTGCAATATCGAGATATAGGCTATATATATATATATATATATATATATATATATATATATATTATTTTTTTCAAATCACCAAAAATCTATAAAGTGCGGTGCCAGTGGTCCTCTGCCCTTACCATGGCGCCACGTCCTGCTTTGAACACTCTATTGTTTTCAAAGTAAATGCTACGGACCCCGCGGGACACTCAGCTAAGAGCATCGAGGGGGCGCCGAGAGGCCGGGGCTGGGACAGACGGCAGCTCGCCTCGCGGCGGACCGTCAGCTCGATCCCGAGATCCAACTACGAGCTTTTTAACTGCAGCAACTTTAAGATACGCTATTGGAGCTGGAATTACCGCGGCTGCTGGCACCAGACTTTCCCTTCAATTGATCCCCGTTAAAGGATTTAAAGAGTCCTGTATTGTTATTTTTCGCCACTACCTCCCCGAGTCGGGAGTGGGTAATTTGCGCGCCTGCTGCCTTCCTTGGATGTGGTAGCCGTTTCTCAGGCTCCCTCTCCGGAGGGAGAAGTAGCCTGAAGGCGCTAGCATGGTTGCCGCGTCTGTCACGGCGGTGTCGCACCGTGACGTCAAAATGACGTTTCAGGCATGGCGCTTCACTTGAAAAGACGGCGCAGCGCGTTGTCGTGCACCAGTCGATTTTTGTAACTTGGCTGCGCCGAGAACAACGAAGAAGAGAAATGGCTCGAGGTTATCAGTCACCAAAGCGGCCGGGGCACCCTGCATGGGTTTTGGGTCTGATAAATGCACGCATCCCCAAAGGTCAGCGCTCGTTTTGCATGTATTAGCTCTAGAATTGCCACAGTTATCCAAGTAACGGTAGAGCGATCAAAGGAACCATAACTGATTTAATGAGCCATTCGCAGTTTCACTGTACCGGCCGTGTGTGCTTAGACTTGCATGCTTGTGTTCATTTTATTGTGATCTTAACGCAAGTTTTAATTTTTTTTTTTAATATCGTCAAAATATCTTTATCGTGAAAATCCTAAAAAATATCGAGATATTTTTTTTTGCCCATATCGCCCACCCCTACTAACAATACATTTTCTCAAATAACACACAGCGAATACTGCACAGTATTAAGTGTTTTTACTAAGTATTAATGGTGTTTCCTAAAGGGGGAACTGTTAAACCTGGCAACGCAGCCCGCTTAAACCACCATCACACTTGACCTCAGAGCAGCTAGCTCCTTTAGCCAGCGCGAGATGCAGGCACAATGGATCGGTTTTTAATTAAAAAAGGGCAAAAACCAGCACAAAAACCATGCTCATCCTGAATGTCTCACTGTGATTACAACAACAAACTACAAATACAACATGAAGAAAGTCGAGCACATGCACGCCAGCTTCAGCTCAGCCCAGTATTAAGATAAATGTGGTCTGAATTGAAAATGTATTGGCTGTGTTGTTTCTTTTTTGTGGGATGTTTTATATGTAGAATGTAAGAATTTGCAAAAGGGGACTTCAGTATGTTGTGGTAAAAGTGGTCTTCCCTTGATTTTGCTGCCAATGTGGCTCTTGTGAAAAAAATAGTGAGTATCTCTGCTCTAAAGGAATCACAGCCACTGGATCTCTTTTTCCTCATAAATCCAGTGAGCTCCGCAGCTCTGTGATCTGAAGTGAATGAAAGCAGCCCGACAGAACACCCGAGGAAGATGCTGTGAGAGCATCTTGGTAACTGAAAGCCACCACAGGGATAATGTCTGAAGAACCTACGACTACATCCATCCCTCCATGAATCAAATACACGGCCTCTTCATCCGTCTGTATATGCATGTAGGATATAAAAGTCATTCTAATAACTGAACCATGTCTTTGTCTTTGGTTATTCCAGCCTGACCACAGAGGTGTGAATACAGGGCGCTCCTTCTGAAGCTGGCAGGTTTCAGTCTGAATAAGTCTTTACAGAAATGTGAGGATGGCAAACAGACTAAATTTATATATTTTTCCATAACCGCTGATCAAAGCACGTCACAGTTACCCATCCACACAACTTGTGGTTTAAGCCTCGTTCCCACTATGCAGTACGGTACGGGTCGGTTCAGAATAACAAATAACATCCATAACGTGGAACCACCTCCGAGCTTCTTCAGCTTAATGCCACACCGGCTCGCAGTCCGGTTGAAATCACTCTCTGACATTTTTGCTAGCCTGGCTGACGCATCCACATCTCGATGAGATGGTGGTCTGGGAACTAGGTGTGCATTTTCTCGTATTTGAGGCGTGGTTTACGATTGCCTAGAGCCGTTTATTGGGCGCTATGAATGTCTATCAAATGGCGTCTGGTTCTTCCCATGCTGCTTTGCGCGCGATTCATAGCCAATTGTATCACTTATACCAGATGACGTACGTAGAGCGACAGAAATTCGACGAGCAAATACATCCTTCTTGGCAATGAAATCTTTCAACGCCAAACGTTGCGCTTTTTTAAAAGTAAACTTGCGTTCTAAGCTACTTAAAACACTTTCTAAGGCTGCATCGAACGGTAACGTTGTGTCCGCTGCCTTGTTGGATTAACACTCTACAAGCTTCGGTGTAGCGCATAGACGTCGTCATCGTCTTGCTGCCCCCCCCCGTTCTGTGATTGGTTCCCTAACTCAGGCAAAAATAAGGGCAGTGGTTTCCAGGCTGCCTTTGCAGTGAGAATGAAATCGCGCGCAAAGCAGCATGGGAATTACCAGGCTACATTTTTGCGGCAATCAGCTGGAAAACTTTTTGGTTTGGCACAGCGCCATCGAGCTCCCGCTGCACAGCCTCCTCACCAACACCGGAGAGCAGAGCCTGGAACCGGTCCTGTGTGCTCGGTACCCCAAGCAGAAGGGTTACAGACATGGGAACGGGTTCCATGGTAACGGGTACCATGGTAACGGGTTCCATGGGACCGGTATGCTTTGGTGGTGGTGGAAACACTGAAATAAGCAACCGTTCTGAACCGACCCATACCGGACTGCATAGTGGAAACACGCCAAAAGTCTCAGTCCATCCATAGTTATGCTGTAGATGACATTTATAATCACATTCTGCCTCTTCACTCGGGGTGCAACGGATCAAAAAACTCATTTTTTCGGATCAGCAAAAAAAAAAAAAAGGACAAGACAAGAGAAATA
Source organism: Odontesthes bonariensis (assembly GCF_027942865.1). Lineage (NCBI taxonomy): Eukaryota > Metazoa > Chordata > Actinopteri > Atheriniformes > Atherinopsidae > Odontesthes > Odontesthes bonariensis. The sequence continues at coordinate 3,434,584 of NC_134515.1, forward strand.
AACATAAGCATAAACATGATGTGTTTCCACTGTCATGTGGCTTTCTTGTGCCACAGTGCCGACACACCGTCACGGTTGATCCCATCCCACATCCAACCTCTTTCCTTCATCATTATATTTGACAGGGAAGCCAAAATGCTCCCATACAGGCGATTCAAATGATGCGTTCCGCCGCTCGCCGTGAGTGGACTGAACATTTTTTTCTTTAAATCAATCCGCGGATCATGTGCGGGCCGAACCGAAGCTATTGATCCGTTGCACCACCACTCTTCACACAGTAGTTCTGTAGATTTTATGACTTCTTCTGTCTCCAGTGAAATGTGTTAAATACGTTTGCAACAGAGAATATGGTCCAGACATGAGAGTGATTTAGATTTAAGTTTCTGTTCCTGTGTTTACTGCAGCTGGACTCGTTAAAGGTCCCACTGCCTCAGCCATCTCCATTATGCGGTGCTTTTCTCCACCACCCGTGTGGTTGGAGGTTTTAGCAGCTGGTTCCACACTAATTCACATTTTAACTGGTGATTCCTGACTAAATCTGGATCATCTGCAACCATTTCAGTTGCTTTTGTTCTGAATGATGGCTGCCACATAAATATAAATAGTATTAACTAGGGCTGGGCGAGTTAACTCATTAATTATTTAACGCCGATAAATATTATTATTTATTTTCTTATTATTGTAAAAGTGTTGCTCACAGGCTTTTATTTTGTAAAAGTCTGCTGCTCACAGGCTTTTATTCTGTAAAAGTCTGCTGCTGTCTGCTGTGGAACAGGAAAAGAAAGTAATCGGCGGATCCACCAAACATGGAGAAGGGTACGGAACTTTTACTCGGCCATTTTCATTTTAAAGTTCTTCCAGACGGCGGAGTCGACAGAACCAAAGTCATCTGTAAACACAGCCAAGTTGAATTGTCTTCTCAGCGTAGTAGTTCCAGTCTAAAATATCACTTAAAGGCAAAACACACAACTGATAGCAGCAAGTCATTCAAGGAAACAGACAGTGGAGCGAGGCTTCTACATAAAAACTACAGAAAGATGCTGATGTTAAAAGTGTGTTTGCACAACAAATGTTATGGCACTTTCATTCATATGGCAGCACATTTAAAATAAAGCTAAATGCTAAAGGCTATACACTACTTTTGGATTCATTTTTGGATTTTAACGTACAAATGCGATTAATCAGGGAAATCATGTGATTAATTAGATTAAACATTTTAATCTTACCCAGCCCTAGTATTAACATTAAATCAGCATAAAGGAACTTCATGGACTCCACTTTAAATCCATTACATCCTGAAGATTAAGAACATGTCTTAATAAAAGTAAAAAGTCTCACTCAGCCTGTGTGGCAGCTCACAGTGTTATCCAACTGTGTGGATCTAATGGAAATACTGATCTCTCTCTGGCAGGAGGCCATCCAGTTACGTGTGTGTGTGTGTGTGTGTGTGGGCGGCCAGATTGGGCGCACGGTGTTTCAGCAGAACGGTTTGGATGGATGTTGAGCTTCCTGTGGGCAACCTGACTCTGATCAGGCTTTGGTTAGGAACACAAAACGAATGCGAGGCAAAAACTAGAAGCCATGATGGGATTCTCGGCCTTTTTAAATCGAAGCTTAAGACCCACCTTTTTAGACTGGCGTTCGAACTCTGATTAGGGCCACTATGCATCCATTCTCTTTTTTAATTATTCTAATTTCATACAAATTTTATTCAATTAATATTATTGCACTTGTGGAAGGCTTTTAATGCCTTGCAGCACTTTTACCATATCTGAATCGTGTTTTATGTTTTGTTTTATGTTTTGTTTTATGTATTGTTGTTTTTATCCTGTTGTAAAGCACTTTGAGTACCAGTTGGCTATTGTAAAGGGCTATATAAATAAAGTTTGATTGATTCATTTGATTGATTCTAAATATAACAATAACGGTTCCTAATTGGATTGAATTATTGATAAAAATGTTAATTTTCTCTCTGTCGTCGGTATAAGACATTAAATAAAGAAGCGACACTCTGCTGAGCTCATGTTGAGACCAATCCAGCTGTCCCAAATGTGTCTTGCTTATTCCTGTTTTTGTGCTTGATGCTAATAAAAACTTGAAGCATTACCATTCAAATTACAAGAAGATTCTGCCTCAGATGCTCTTCAAAGACAAAAACAATAGAGGACATAAGTGTTGTGTAACGTAGCGATGGATAAGCTACTGTGGAACTGTAAACTGTAAACACCGTACAAGTAAAAGATTGCCCCTCCTTTGGAGCGCTGTGACATGGTGCGTAATCCTGCTGGAAGCAGCCATCAGAAGATGGGTACTGTGGTCATAAAGGGATGGACGTGGTCAGCAACAACACTCAGGTGGGCTGCGGCTTTTAAACGATGCTCAGTTGGTACTGAGGGGCCCAAAGTGTGCCAAGAAAATATCCCCCCCACCAAGAATGCTGATGGTTTACAATCTGTGATCTGTTCAGAGAATATAAAGCCAGCAGAGCTCTTAGATCCAAGGACTCAGGTCAGCTGGTCCAGTCCAGAGTCCAGACTAAACATGGAGAAGCAGCATTTAGCTGTTATGCTGCAAACAAGTGGAACAAACTGCCAGTGGAGATTAAACTTTCACCAAATGGAGACATTTTTAAATCCAGGTTAAAAACATTTCTGTTCTCGTGTGTCTATGCATGAAATCTGCACGATATCTTTGAACTTATCTGGACTGTTGCTTGTTTTTGAATTCATTTAAATTATCTTATTTGTTTCTCTTTATATATTCTTTGATGTATTTTTAATGCTTCTTCCACTCCCTGCTGCAATGCTTTTATTTTATGTAAAGCACTTTGAATTGTTTTGGACATGAAATGTGCTACAAATAAATTTGATTTGATTTGTTTACGCCAAATTCTGACCCGACCATCGACCCGTCATACCAAGCAGCGTTTTTCCAACCTTCTATGGTCCAGTTCTGGTGAGACTGAGTGAATTGTAGTCTCAGTTTCCTGCTGTTAGCTGACAGGAGCGGCCCCCGGGGTGGTCTGCAGCCCATCTTCTTCAAGGTTCCACGTGTTCTGCGTTCCTTGGTTGGAACGAGTGGAACTTATTTGAGTTTCTGACATACTCAGACCAGCCCGTCTGGCACCAACAACCATGCCAAGTCCCTTAAATCCCCGTTCTTCCCCATTCTGGTGCTCGGTTTGAACTTCAGCGAGTCGTCCTGACCACCTCTACATGCTGGAACAGTTGGAGCTGATCCCTCTTTGCGTCTCAGCGTCTTCAGGCCAGCGCTGAACTGGACCAAGTTGTTAAAACAGTGGGATGAAAAGTCTTTAGCTAACTCTGCTGGAACATTAGCCTCAGATATAGTTTATCCACAGTCTTTAGCTAACTCTGCTGGAACATTAGCCTCAGATAGAGTTTATCCAGTCTTTAGCTAACTCTGCTGGAACATTAGCCTCAGATAGAGTTCATTCACAGTCTTTAGCTAACTCTGCTGGAACATTAGCCTCAGATAGAGTTTATCCACAGTCTTTAGCTAACTCTGCTGGAACATTAGCCTCAGATAGAGTTTATCCACAGTCTTTAGCTAACTCTGTTGGAACATTAGCCTCAGATAGAGTTTATCCACAGTCTTTAGCTAACTCTGCTGGAACATTAGCCTCAGATATAGTTTATCCACAGTCTTTAGCTAACTCTGCTGGAACATTAGCCTCAGATAGAGTTTATCCAGTCTTTAGCTAACTCTGCTGGAACATTAGCCTCAGATAGAGTTCATTCACAGTCTTTAGCTAACTCTGCTGGAACATTAGCCTCAGATAGAGTTCATTCACAGTCTTTAGCTAACTCTGCTGGAACATTAGCCTCAGATAGAGTTTATCCACAGTCTTTAGCTAACTCTGCTGGAACATTAGCCTCAGATAGAGTTCATTCACAGTCTTTAGCTAACTCTGCTGGAACATTAGCCTCAGATAGAGTTTATCCACAGTCTTTAGCTAACTCTGCTGGAACATTAGCCTCAGATATAGTTTATCCACAGTCTTTAGCTAACTCTGCTGGAACATTAGCCTCAGATATAGTTTATCCACAGTCTTTAGCTAACTCTGCTGGAACATTAGCCTCAGATAGAGTTTATCCACAGTCTTTAGCTAACTCTGCTGGAACATTAGCCTCAGATAGAGTTTATCCACAGTCTTTAGCTAACTCTGCTGGAACATTAGCCTCAGATAGAGTTTATCCACAGTCTTTAGCTAACTCTGCTGGAACATTAGCCTCAGATATAGTTTATCCACAGTCTTTAGCTAACTCTGCTGGAACATTAGCCTCAGATAGAGTTTATCCACAGTCTTTAGCTAACTCTGCTGGAACATTAGCCTCAGATAGAGTTTATCCAGTCTTTAGCTAAGGCCGATTTCAGACTAGAGTGTGGCGTGGCGGCAGCGAGACGACGGCAGTCTTAACGCCGGTTATCAGGCGGTGTGTTCTACTTGGCTTTTCACACCGGACAGGCCGCGGCCGCGGTAGTTCCGCTCCAGCCCTGTCTGCATTCCCCATTCATTTCAACGGGACACCGCCGGCCGCTGCCGTCCAAATTCCGCTCGAGTTCTATTTTCCAAAAGCAGCGCGGGACGGAGGCGTCTCCCGCGCCGTTACCGCCCGACTACCGCCTGACTACCGCCGCGTCGGTGTGCAAGGACAGATCTGTTTCCATGTATTTTCGCCTCCGCCGGTGAAAATCGCTTCCGTTCCGCCACGCTTTGCTGCCCTGGTCTGAAATGGCCCTAACTGCTGGAACATTAGCCTCAGATAGAGTTTATCCACAGTCTTTAGCTAACTCTGCTGGAACATTAGCCTCAGATAGAGTTCATTCACAGTCTTTAGCTAACTCTGCTGGAACATTAGCCTCAGATAGAGTTTATCCACAGTCTTTAGCTAACTCTGCTGGAACATTAGCCTCAGATCGAGTTTATCCACAGTCTTTAGCTAACTCTGCTGGAACATTAGCCTCAGATCGAGTTTACCCACAGTCTTTAGCTAACTCTGCTGGAACATTAGCCTCAGATAGAGTTTATCCACAGTCTTTAGCTAACTCTGCTGGAACATTAGCCTCAGATAGAGTTTATCCACAGTCTTTAGCTAACTCTGCTGGAACATTAGCCTCAGATCGAGTTTACCCACAGTCTTTAGCTAACTCTGCTGGAACATTAGCCTCAGATAGAGTTTATCCACAGTCTTTAGCTAACTCTGCTGGAACATTAGCCTCAGATAGAGTTTACCCACAGTCTTTAGCTAACTCTGCTGGAACATTAGCCTCAGATAGAGTTTATCCACAGTCTTTAGCTAACTCTGCTGGAACATTAGCCTCAGATAGAGTTTATCCACAGTCTTTAGCTAACTCTGCTGGAACATTAGCCTCAGATAGAGTTTATCCACAGTCTTTAGCTAACTCTGCTGGAACAGCAGACGTACTTTAGAAATGAAAATCAGAGCTGCTCGTTAAATGAGGAACTTTCAAAGAGGAACTTTAAAAAAAAAAAAAAAAAACATGGTTGTGTTTTGGGGGAGTCTTCCAGGAACAGGAAGAAGGGATTTTTACACAATAAGTCACCTTTAAAATCCAATTAAAAAACTTATAACTTACAAATGATCACAGCCAATGTATGTTTTATAAATAATTCACCTGTAATTACCTGTAATTTAATTTCAGCTTGTGTTTTCCATTTTGAAAAAGCAAGTCAAGGCAAATAAAGCGAGCGGAAAGTGAATTTAATTTATAAATAAAGCACGGTTAAACGATCAAAGGATCTAAGGACCGATTTAACACTGAACCGGATGTGCGATGCTCCCAGCTCAGCTGTCCTCCGACGTGCGCACATGCACACACAGAAAGAGGAGAGCTGACGTTATTCAAAAAGACATCACGTCTTTACCTTATGTTCAAAATTATTGGGACAACCTAGAAGTTGGGATACCATGGAAAAAGGTCTGGCTATTTCCAAATAAATATATGATTACTAACAAGGTTAGAGAAAACTATTTTAAGCTTATACATGGATTCTATCCAACCAAAATGTATATTAAATCTAGATTTAACAAGGACATTGATGTAAACTGTACCTTCTGTAATGACTGTCCTGAAATTGATGTACATTTATTCTGGCATTGCCCTGCTGTGAAAGACTTTTGGCAGAGACTTTGTTGTTAATAATATTGCGGAAAACTTTGTTATTTTCTCGAAGGATGTACTGTTTGGTATACACAAGAAGAGCCAAATCAAAAGTGATGCATTGTACCTGATTAACCTTTTGATTATACTTTCTAAATTTTATATTCATTGTTGCAAGTACTCAGGGAAGAAGCCAAGCTTTATAGCATTTTATAATACATTTAAACAGTACATCCTTTCAATCAAGAACTCAAAGAAACCCAAAGCCATAAGAGCTATCGGAACATGTTTCGAACTCAGAAAGCATACTCTCTTTCTTTCCTCTCTTTCTTCTTTCTTATTGCCTATTTATTGATATAAGCACTTGTATATTGAGAATTCAAGTTTTGTATGGCAATGTAGATTGTTGTTGTTGTAACATTGTAGTTTTCAATAAAGAAAAAAAAAAAGAGGAGAGCCGACGTTAAACGCTCCCTAATTAATGGGTTTGGATGATAATATGACCTCAGCACAGACAGACTGACACACAGCCCTAGCAACGGACCGTTACTATGAGACACACGCGCGCGCGCACGCACACAAACACACACACACACCTGTAACCAGATATGTCATCACCATGTTGGCGACCGTTAGGTGTAGAGGACAGAACCGTTTGTTACCGTTACAAACACACGACACATTAGCCTACCGGCTAACTTGACCGTTAGCTGACTAAGTAGCAAACGAGCCGTTACAAGCTTCGCACCCGCTTCATTGGAAACCGAACCGAACCGGATTTTTTTCCAGCCGTTTTTCCGCTACTCACCGTCAGTCGTTATCTCTGAACCCAACTGAAATGATCCGTTTAATCCAACTGGTTCGCAGGTTTAAAAGATGACCGTTGGGAGCAGAATGCAGCAGACCTGGTCGCGAGGCTCCTCTACTGAAGACTGTCAGCAGCACGCGGACGGTCAGGGGGCGGAGCTACGTCAGCGTAAACAACAGTTGGTCACGAGGTCAGCCGCCGAATCACAACAGGAGTTTGACTTTTATTGCGTTTACAGACAAACCGCAAGTTTAATTAAACTTAATACAGCAAATTACAAAATAATTATAATAAATAATTCACCTCATTTGGTGTTTTTCCTATTTTTTTGCGTTACACCTTGTAATTTGAATGCATTCTAGGGGGAATTTTTTGTAAACAAACAAAAAAAATCTACAAAAAATGGAGCAAAATACCTTCAGAAGTCATAACATAGGTTCCACCTGTGTGCAATCTTAGTGTCACATGACCTCTTTATATATACCCTTTGTATACAGTGTACGCTATTGTTATGAGCCCTGGATGGAGGCATGTTTGAGCAGGGAAACATAACATCCGGTATTAATGTTAAAAGCTTTTATTTAGTATACAAGACAGGAAATAGTTCCGGTGTTAACCTGTAACTCAAGGTGGGAATAAAGTGGTGGCTGCCATTCGAGCCAGCGAATGTGAAACGCCACGTGTGGTTCTTTAATATACCTCAATATAATCAGAAGAAGACCCTCGGTTACAACAGTATACAGTACAACGTATCACTGCCTGCTGCGCAGACCGAAGTGCAGACCGAGCAGCAAACACCGTAACAGGCGCGGCTGTCGGCAGGCGGCAGCAGGCAGTGATACGAAGGGAGAGAAAATAGGGCCAAGCGATTGTGAGGTCTGACTTTTTCCTGGAGAACCATTTTGTGATGCAAATGTATTACTCTGTTGAACGCATATTGTTTAGAGAAGCAAAACGCTTTATTTTTTAAACCCCAGCCAACTAGCCGGACTACCAAAACGAGGCTGGAACTCTGCTCACAGGACGCAGCAGGGGGTAAGAAGATGTTCATAAATGATGTTGCTGATATGGGATGTCATACAGCTTCATGTCAAAAGAAGCGAACTATCCCTTTAAGTTGCAACAGCAACAGCAATCTCAGACCCAGACTTCTCAGTCTGTTTGCCGCCTTTGTTCCTCAGCCTCTCTGATACAGTAACAACATACTTTCAGGGTATTGTTCAGTGGACCGCACCATGTGACACACTTTGAGCCAGCAGGAAATGTACCAGTGAACACGCAGCGGGACCATCTGCTCGACTGGACCCAACAACACCGCGTTACATCACGGTACAGAGATCTCAGGCGTAGCTTACAACCCCACACCGACTCGCTCACCCAGCAACCACTGCGGGACCAGTGTAACGCCTGGAGCATTTAGACTTTTGTTCAACATTTCAGAGGGGAAAATAACTCTCTTTGCTCCGCTACATTCACCTTACAGCTTTAGAGACTTAATAATTCCCAATTTTAGTAGCAGAGAACATAAAGGGACAGTTCGCCTCTTTTGACATGAAGCTGTATAACATCCCATATCAGCAACATCATTTATGAACATCTTCTTTCCCCCTGCTGCGTCCTGTGAGCAGAGTTCCAGCCTCGTTTTGGTGTTGATGAAGGTAGTTCGGCTAGTTGGCTGGGGTTTAAAAAATAAAGCGTTTTGCTTCTCAAAACAATATGTGTTCAACAGAGTAATACATTTGCATCACAAAATGGATCTCCAGGAAAAAGTCAGACCTCACAATCGCTTGGCCCTATTTTCTCTCCCTTCGTATCACTGCCTGCTGTGCAGACCGAAGTGCAGACCGAGCAGCAAACACCGTAACAGGCGCTGCTGTCGGCAGGCTCGGTAAAATCTCGGAAACAGTCCTGCACAAGGACGGGTACCTGTTGAAAATTCTTCTGGCAAGTGGTAGGAAAGCCATAACCAGAAGGTGGTTGCAACCAGATCCTCCAACATTGAACCAGCGGCATGGGATCATTCAAGAAATTTACTGTATGGAGAGTCTTGCTTTTGTTTTCAGACTTCAGTTTGAGCATGGCATGGCACGCTGGGAAAAATGGATCCGGTATGCACCTTGAATAGTGAGACATTCGGCTATGATGTATGTGTATATATGTATGTATGCAGGGCCACCGATAGGGGGGGACAAACGGGTATTTTGTTCCGGGCCCAGGAATGGGGGGGGCCCAAAAAAAAAAAAAAAAAAAAGGAATATGCGCATTAGTCCGCAAATATGTCCAAATGTTTCAGGCACACACGCCAATCAGGCTGAATTGATTTGAGAATCATCCCCGGTCAGCTGAATGACAGCCAGTGTAACGCGGCTCTGGTTTAACCTTACTTTGCTTAAAATAAGCCAGTATAGACATGGCAATGTGTGAAATTGCCATTTAGATAGAGTGGAATGTAACGAATTCGTTTAGACTGATTTAACTTGACACTCGCCAGATGAATGGGCTCCGCCTTGTTCCCCGAACATTCTCAGAAAGTTCAGCGGACATACACATAAAAGTACCCTTAACATGATTCCCTTGGTCAAGTGAAAAATGGTTGATGAAATGTGCAGTTTATGAGCTCTAAATGAATAAAATAGCGTGAGTTTTATTCTGGTAGGATTTTGAAAGCCATAACTTCACTCAGTCCATATCCATATCCAGGCAAAGTGTTAAATAATCCATTTGGTTTATCCGCAATAAATGAGAGACTGGGAAAGTAGAGGTGGGTGTGGGTGGGTTGCTACGGGGAGGGGGGGGGGGGGGGTGCATTCAGAGAATTTTGTCCCGGGCCCAGCCAAACCTGTCAGCGGCCCTGTATGTATGAATGTGTAAAATAATATTTTCTGTATCACCCACGATGACCCCATGTTCCTTGTAAATAAATAAAAAGTTAAAAATAAATAAATCAAATAAAATGCTAAATAAAAAAGCTTTTAGAAGGTGGATGTGTTTGAACAAGAACATACGGACATCATCTGATATCTTCTACACCCGGGGGGCTGGAGCCCAGACCCTGAATGGGTCACCGGTCCCTCTCGGGGCTGCACAAAGAAGATTTGGCCTAAATTACTCCCACATCTGCAGATTTCTCCGTGCCATGTTTGGCTTTGATGGGCAGCATGGACTCAGGATGACCGTGGCTCGGCCACATGCCCATCAGAAATGACCCACATCTGTATTTCCTTTCAGACTTTGGGTCTGGCCCTCACAACACTTACCAGAACCCAGATTAAAGCCACGCTTTTACATCTGGGAAACATCTGTAACCCAGGTTACCCAGGCTCTTGGTGTCATACCAAGAGCCAATATCAACCCAGATGATGCCCAACGCTGTCAGAGATCCAGATGTGCAAAGCACTGTGGGAGGATCTCCATCTCTGAGACACTAATCCTGCCTCGTAGAACCTTTTCCTGAAGACTAGTTACAGAAATGACAAGTAAGCTCGTCGAAGAGGGTTCAGGCTGTGTTGAAGTTTCAATAAATGTAATACAGAAATGGGAGCTTTTGGAGACTTTTGCACAGTTCTGTAAATGTTTAAAACAAGGACTGGGCAACGATGAAAACTTTTAATCACATGATTTCCCTGATTAATCACGATTAATCGCATTTGTACGTAAAATCCAAAAATGAATCCAAAAGTAGTGTATAGCTTTTAGCATTTAGCTTTATTTTAAATGTGCTGCCATATGAATGAAAGTGCCATAACATTTGTTGTGCAAACACACTTTTAACATCAGCATCTTTCTGTAGTTTTTATGTAGAAGCCTCGCTCCACTGTCTGTTTCCTTGAATGACTTGCTGCTATCAGTTGTGTGTTTTGCCTTTAAGTGATATTTTAGACTGGAACTACTACGCTGAGAAGACAATTCAACTTGGCAGTGTTTACAGATGACTTTGGTTCTGTCGACTCCGCCGTCTGGAAGAACTTTAAAATGAAAATGGCCGAGTAAAAGTTCCGTACCCTTCTCCATGTTTGGTGGATCCGCCGATTACTTTCTTTTCCTGTTCAGCAGCAGACTTTTACAAAATAAAAGCCTGTGAGCAACAGACTTTTACAATAATAAAATAAATAATAAAACAGGGGTGGTCCGTGGCGTAGTGGGTTGAGCAGGCGCCCCATGTACAGAGGCTATAGTCCTCGCTGCAGCTGGTCCTGTGCTGCGTGTTGTTCCCCCTCTCTCTGCCCCCTGCTTCCTGTCTCTCTGAACTGTCTTATCCATTAAAGGCACAATAGCCCTAATTTAAAAAAACATGCAATAATGCGCGATAAAATATTTATCGGCGTTAAATAACTAATGCGTTAACGCAATAATAACGAGTTAACTCGCCCAGCGCTATTTAAAATGTTTAAATAAATAGTTTGATTGGTATGTTTTCAGGTTCTGGTGAAGAATCAGGACTCATTAACATACGACACCAACATGCACTGAAATTTGACATTTTTATTCAAAGCTGAAATTCCTCAGAAAAAACCTTTCCTTGAACTCTAAACAGCATGAACATAAAAAAGAGACCAGCTGACACCACCCGATCACATGTTGGGACTCAGGTGGAGGTGAGCCTGTGACCCCCTGTTGGGTAGAAAAACTGTAACATGCTGGTCTGAGCTGATGAGGAACATCTGGACTGGACTACAGCGGGAAAAAATCCAACAAATGAGAGACGAGAAGCAACAGAAAGGTTCTAAAACATATCAGCTTTGATCCGGAGTTAAGACTGCTGCTGTGAGGAACAGAAAAAGTGGAATAAATGAATAAAAAGTTCGACACATTTGCTGTTTTTTTCTCTCCGTCGTAGATTCAAAACAATCTCTATCAAAATAAGTCGGCTTTACACAGTCAGCTTCTCGTACAAGTGTTTGAAACATTCAGTTAGACGTATATACACAATAAAGCTGTTCACGTCACCAGTCTGTTCGTGTAACGGGAAAAAACGGCGCCGGACTCAGAACGCCACGCCAACGACGAACACATTCTGTACACACAGACTGAAAACATTACAGGACGCTCCGGTTCAAATGTGTGGACACCAAACTCAGACCTGCTTCGGTCTGCTGAAAGAGGCCCGAAAGTGTGAGATTCAGTCAAAGAGGACCGAGAGGAGCCCAGAAGAGAAGATAAATATCATACAAGCATGTTAAAGATGTTAAAGATGTGTCCCATCAGACGTAAAGCAGCTGCAGAAGTGCCTTAAAGTGCAATACGAGCGATGGCCGATTCCTTTAAAGGGACAGTTCGCCTCTTTTGACATGAAGCTGTATGACATCCCATATCAGCAACATCATTTCTGAACATCTTCTTACCCCCTGCTGCGTCCTGTGAGCAGAGTTCCAGCCTCGTTTTGGTGTTGATGAAGGTAGTCCGGCTAGTTGGCTGGGGTTTAAAAAATAAAGCGTTTTGCTTCTCAGAACAATATGCGTTCAACAGAGTAATACATTTGCATCACAAAATGGTTCTCCAGGAAAAAGTCAGACCTCACAATCGCTTGGCCCTATTTTCTCTCCCTTCATATCACTGCCTGCTGTGCAGACCGAGCAGCAAACACCGTAACAGGCGCGGCTGATTAATTTATTTACATTTATTACTTTATTTTATTATTATTATATTTTTTGTTTTTATGGCACCAAACAGACCAGGCCAAATTCCTTGGCAATAAAACCTTTTCTGATTCTTATTCTGTCGGCAGGCGGCAGCAGGCAGTGATACGAAGGGAGAGAAAATAGGGCCAAGCGATTGAGAGGTCTGACTTTTTCCTGGAGAACGATTTTGTGATGCAAATGTTTTACTCTTTTGAACGCATATTGTTTTGAGGAGAAAAACGCTTTATTTTTTAAACCCCAGCCAACTAGCCGAACTACCTTCATCAACACCAAAACGAGGCTGGAACTCTGCTCACAGGACGCAGCAGGGGGTAAGAAGATGTTCATAAATGATGTTGCTGATATGGGATGTCATACAGCTTCATGTCAAAAGAGGCGAACTATCCCTTTAAGAATCACTGTCCAGCTGCACGTTTCTGTCCAGCCGTGGTCGGGATCATCATGTCGGCTGCTTCCGCCTCTTCTCTGCAGACTTTGGTCTGAACCAAATATGAACAACTTTTCAAAAATAACTTTATTACGTTCTTTAATTTATACTTTGAGTCGAAGGTTTTTAGAAAACGATTGTCCTGCAAGATGAGTAAAAAAAGGGAAAAAGATTTTGGTGCATAAAGGGGGACAAAGACTGCTGGTGGAGTTTGGAGAAGATTAAATATCTAATTATATATTTATTTTTAATGGATGATGTTATTTTCACAGTTAAACAATGATGCGATGCTACCATCGTGTTCAGGGGAATCCTCCCGTTAAGAAAAGGTTATAATAATAAAAAATACTAAACTTAGAACGCATATAGTTGATTATAGTTCTTAGAAAAATAATCAGAATCTTAAGAAAGTATAAATATACAAATAAATCAGGAAAGGAAAATGCAGTTTATGCATCTAAAAAACACTCAAAGTGTTTTGTTCATTTTCAGCTCACAGTGATTTAAGGAGTTAAACGGAGTTAACCTTCATCTTTTCTCATAACACAGCTCGAACTGTCAGTCCTATAAACACAAGCCTCAGAAGTTGAACATATACGATCTAAATTGGACCAAAATGAAGAAAAACGAGCATCGATCTGTACAAACAAACACGAGACGAGAAGATTACACTTCAGAGGAATTGTTTGAGGAGGTAAAAATTAAAAAAGCCCAGTTCCTTCCTCCTGATGGGCTATGTGGTCACTACTCTTTCATCCCAAAAATGGAGGGATAGCATCGAGGGGAGGAATCGTAATTGGGTATTTTTGTCATACGTTTCCCACGTATCGCCCCCTGCTGTCCATCAGAAATAAAGCAGATTTAAGGCACTTCTGCACCGGTGTGTCTAAAGCTTCTCTTCTGTTCAAAGAATGAAACTAAGCTTAAACAAAAACAAACAAATATCCTAGAGAAGTGGACAATGCAAAAGCAAAGCTGTTGGTTTGTAGAAATATCTTTAGTGAAATAAACACTTTCTGGTCTGAACAAACCTTAAAAATCTTTTTTTGTTTTAAATTACAAAAGGAAAATAGTAAGTTAGTATTGACATTAGTGCAATTACAAAAATCTCTGCCTTTTGAAATATCCGACTTATAAAACTATCTCTCTGTTACTGCTTTGAACTAAACTAACCTCATTTATCCAACTCAGCTTTTTGTGCATTTTGCTACAATTTGATGCTAGAAAATATCACGACACTGTTGAGCAGTCCGTGTCGGCTCAAACAAACAAACATGGAGGACAGGAGCGGACAGAGAGCCGTAATCAGCCCTGTCACCACCACACAGTGGGGAGTCCTGCTGGTGGCGGCTCGTGATGCGCGTTTTAGTCACTCTGTGTTGCGGCGCACCTTTTCTCCACCAGAGGGCGCCGCTGTCCCGAAACCGAACGGAAACAACCCGGTTTTCTCGGTGTCGGTGAAGTCCTTCGGGCCCGCCGCGGGTTTGGGAGGAGTCAGCGGCAGACCGACAGGCGTCTCACGACACACAGGTCACTCAGCAGCCGCCTGATTCGCTGTTTGAGCTGCGGGAGGCGGGACAAAGGGTCCGGAGGCTCGAGCTCGCCCGAGTGGTCCAACCAGGACTCTAACACTACAGGAAGAGAGGAGGGAGAAATGAGTTCTGTCCAGAATTCTTGTGATTAGTGCTGTGGATTCATTACCTGCTTTGGACTGAATAAACCCGGCTGTGTAAAGTCGCCACAGGGGGGCGCTATAGGCTGAGTTGTAATTCAGTAGAAGAAGAAGTCCTAACAGGAAACTAGCGCGGCAGCTGTGGTGAGCTGGTGAGTTGTGTTACTGGGATTAAAGGAGCTGCATTAGGCTGGTTTAAGTCGGATTTATCTGACAGATTCCAGTTTGTTCTTGTAAAAAACGAAGAATCTTCCTCCCAAAACCAGAGCGGCTTCTGGAGTTCTGCGGGGTTTTTGACCATTTTGTGATCTTAGATTTGATTGGATCGTGATTGCGTTCCGGTTGGATTCCATCTCTGATGACATCTGTTGTGATTTGGTGCAGCATAAATAAAACAGTTTCAGATTCACGCCCCCTTCTGTTAGCATAACGCTCATGTGTGTGTGTTACCGTCCAGCTCCCTCTCGATCAGGTCCATCCTGGCGCTGATCTGGTGGTGAAGCGTTTCCACGTGCTCCAGCAGGTTCAGCTGACACTCGGCCACCGACGCCGTGTGCGTCAGTGAGTGCGCCAGGTCGCAGTTTTCCTCCTTTATGTCGAGGTGCATCACGGCGTTCGTACCCGCGGTGGCGTCGGCTGGCTGCTCGTCGACATCTTCGTGTTTTATCTCCTGCAGAAACAGACGGACGCCATCAGGTTATTTACCGCTATTAGAAATATAAACCGTCCACAGAAGCACAACGAGTGTAAAACAACATCAAGTCACTCACACACATTTGTTGGACCACCTTTAGCTTTGATTACGGCGTTAATTCATACGAAATGTCATGTCACGATGATCATTTTCCTTCAGAGCTAAAAAAAAAAAGCTCAGATTACAAGATCTTCAAAGACCCCTCCCACAGATTCTCAGTGGGGGTTCAGGTCTGATTCATGAGTGAAAAGGACGTCTAAAGCTCCCTGAACCCTGAGATTGTCATCTTGGAATATATCCGCGTCATCAGGGAAATCAAAATGTACGCCTGATGTTGTGTTCCCATCAATGACGATCGGGGGTGGAGCCGATAAATATCTGCAAACACTGCTGACCTAAAACTGGTGAAATCCTTTCCCATATTATTCTGAAAATTAGAGGGTATTCATAGGTTTTTCATTCCACCGAATCAGTGACTAAATAAACGTGTAAATAAACTCGAAAAAAAACTCGTAAATAAACTCGAATAAAAAACTCGTAAATAAACTCGAAAAAAAACTCGTAAATAAACTCGTAAATAAACCTGAAAATAAACTCGAAAATAAACCCGAAAATAAACTCGTAAATAAACTCATAAATAAACTCGTAAATAAACTCGTAAATAAACTTGTAAATAAACTCGTAGATAAACTCGAAAATAAACTCGTAAATAAACTCGTAAATAAACTCTTAAATAAACCTGAAAATGAACTCGAAAATAAACCCGAAAATAAACTCGTAAATAAACTCGTAAATAAACTCATAAAAAAACTCGTAAATAAACTCGGAAAAAAACTCGTAAATAAACTCGAAAATAAACTCGTAAATAAACTCGTAAATAAACTCGTAAATAAACTCGAAAATAAACTCGTAAATAAACCCGAAAATAAACTCGTAAATAAACTCATAAAAAAACTCGTAAATAAATTCGAAAAAAAACTCGTAAATAAACTCGTAAATAAACTCAAAAATAAACTCGTAAATAAACTCGTAAATAAACTCGTAAATAAACCTGAAAATGAACTCGAAAATAAACCCGAAAATAAACTCGTAAATAAACTCGTAAAAAAACTCGTAAATAAACTCGGAAAAAAACTCGTAAATAAACTCGTAAATAAACTCGAAAATAAACTCGTAAATAAACTCGTAAATAAACTCGTAAATAAACTCGTAAATAAACTCGAAAATAAACTCGTAAATAAACCCGAAAATAAACTCGTAAATAAACTCATAAAAAAACTCGTAAATAAATTCGAAAAAAAACTCGTAAATAAACTCGTAAATAAACTCAAAAATAAACTCGTAAATAAACTCGTAAATAAACTCGTAAATAAACCTGAAAATAAACTCGAAAATAAACTCGAAAATAAACTCGTAAATAAACTCGTAAATAAACTCGTAAATAAACTCGAAAATAAACTCGTAAATAAACCCGAAAATAAACTCGTAAATAAACTCATAAAAAAACTCGTAAATAAATTCGAAAAAAAACTCGTAAATAAACTCGTAAATAAACTCATAAAAAAACTCATAAAAAAACTCGTAAATAAATTCGAAAAAAAACTCGTAAATAAACTCGTAAATAAACTCAAAAATAAACTCGTAAATAAACTCGTAAATAAACTCATAAAAAAACTCGTAAATAAACTCGTAAATAAACTCGAAAAATAACTCGTAAATAAACTCGTAAATAAACTCGAAAATAAACTCGTAAATAAACTCGTAAATAAACTCGTAAATAAACTCGAAAATAAACTCGTAAATAAACTCGAAAATAAACTCGTAAATAAACTCGAAAATAAACCTGAAAATAAACTCGAAAATAAACCCGAAAATAAACTCGTAAATAAACTCGTAAATAAACTCGTAAATAAACTCATAAATAAACTCGAAAAAAAACTCGTAAATAAACTCGAATAAAAAACTCGTAAATAAACTCGTAAATAAACCTGAAAATGAACTCGAAAATAAACCCGAAAATAAACTCGTAAATAAACTCGTAAATAAACTCATAAAAAAACTCGTAAATAAACTCGGAAAAAAACTCGTAAATAAACTCGTAAATAAACTCGAAAATAAACTCGTAAATAAACTCGTAAATAAACTCGTAAATAAACTCGAAAATAAACTCGTAAATAAACCCGAAAATAAACTCGTAAATAAACTCATAAAAAAACTCGTAAATAAACTCGAAAATAAACCCGAAAATAAACTCGTAAATAAACTCGTAAATAAACTCATAAAAAAACTCGTAAATAAACTCGAAAAATAACTCGTAAATAAACTCGTAAATAAACTCGAAAATAAACTCGTAAATAAACTCGTAAATAAACTCGAAAATAAACTCGTAAATAAACTCGAAAATAAACTCGTAAATAAACTCGAAAATAAACCTGAAAATAAACTCGAAAATAAACCCGAAAATAAACTCGTAAATAAACTCGTAAATAAACTCATAAATAAACTCGTAAATAAACTCGTAAATAAACTTGTAAATAAACTTGTAAATAAACTCGTAGATAAACTCGTAAATAAACTCGTAGATAAACTCGTAAATAAACTCGTAAATAAACCGGGAAACAACGAATTTCAGTCTGATCTCGGGATTCGGGATGTTTTCCGCAGTTTTGTGTTTTAACATCATCACACACAGTCCCCTGAAGCTCTCTCCATCACCCTCACACGCTCAGAGCGGCAGAAAGCAAAAATAGTTCCACATCAACCAGAATAAAGCTCAAACTGGTTGCCAGTGGTCTCATAGCAACAGAAGGAGCTCCGAGCTGCTGTTATGAGCTGCCTCTACTGAAGGTTTGGGCCAAGATTTGTTCTTTTCTTCACTTTGGCTTTCCTTTGGCTTCCGTTGTTACTTCGGAGAGCGTTTATTACTCATTCAAGGGAGGCTGCAAACGACATAAATCTAAATTTTGCTTTAACAAAAAGAGCAGAAGCAGCTCTGTGGAACTGAAACTGTGGTTTAAAGCTCAAACGAGCTTGGACTCCACATGAGGATGAGCTCAATGTGTAATTTTTTAACCAAGTTATCAGGTGTTGTTTGGGGCCAGAAACATTTGGACACCGTAACATGTTCTTATTTTACAGATAAGGGCCACAGGCTTAAAGCGCAGACGCCCTGCAGCTGGAACGGTCGGACACGCCGTCCACGCCCTCTCCGAGGACACGTCAATGCGTCCAGTCGGAGGGACTTTGTCAGATCCCCCACCTCAGACATGTTGCCAGATGTTTTAAAAAGGCTGCTGGAGGAACATTAGATTATTTGTGAAATTTAAACAGCAAGGTTTCCAGGGACAGGATCAATTCTGGTGACAGTATGGACAATCAATGGCTGATTATTTTAAAATATTCTGGGCGTGCCCCCTTATACAACCATATTAGCAAGAATTTGCCGGAGAAATACGAACAATCTTTGGAATAGAACTGGATTTTTCTTTAGTTGCACTGTACCTTGGTAGAATCCTGGTTGGACTTATAGCTCAGTACAACTACCTTTATAACGTACTGCAAGCAAGGCCATTACACAAATGGCTAAAGACAAAGCTACCATCAAGAAATGACTGCTTCACAATTGTTGATGAAATTCAAAAACTAACATTCTCCTTAAGATTGAGCAACATACAAGATACTGGGAAAGGTGGAGTTCATGTTCTACGAGCTGTAACTAATTATTTTGTTAACAGTTTGTTAACGGAGGACAGTAAACAGTAAATACAGGACATCATTTCATTGGCCCGTTAGGGGGATTACCTGGGTTTAAAAACATCCATCTGGACACCAGTTCTGTTAGATTCTTTAGATTCTGTTCATTAAGGGGTGTCCCGTTCTGTGGACCCCAGTCACTAAGTATCAGGTAAACACCAGCAGCTTCCACACAGAAAAACACCTGAAAAACACCTGAAACTAACTCCAAACCTTAATTAACGAGCAAACAAAGGAGGAGTAGAGCACACCTGCACATGAAACAGCTTCTGGATCCACGGAAAAAGTGGGTTTTACCCTTTGAGTCCACAACTTGTTTCCACATGGTGGTTTAACTCCAAATAAAACATGTCTGCCATCTAGTGGTGGTGAGCAGAAACCAGATCTGAGAGCTTTCAGCCTGTTTTACTCAGTGAGGCGAGCAGTCTGCACTTTGAGCCCAAACTCTTGGAAACTGATCTTAGGTTTGCTTTGGTGAACGTAACTTCAGATTTACAAAAAATTCTATGTCCTTTCAAGCTGCCAAAATGTTCGTGCACTCAATGATTCTTTCTCATTTCACATATTGTCTAACAAGCTGGTCTCAGACTGACCCCACCTCTCTGAAACCGTTACAGTCTTTATACAAGCAGACACTGAAAGCACTCGACAAGAAACCAAAACACTGTCATCACTGCTTCATTTTATCAAAATACAGTCTTTTAAGTTGGGACAATCTTATTAATAAGTACACGAATGTCTGTCAGACATACAGAATCCTACATGGGATGGCCCCACCTCCTCTTAGGGATTTTATCAGTCTAAGAACATCTGACTGTATTATTCCATTAAGGAAAAGTGATTTTAGTCAGTCAGCGACTTTAAAGTCGCCAAATAATCAGTAGTCAGACTTAAACATTAAACCCTGCTGCTGCTGACACAACGTGTTTTACTTGTGAATGTGTGATTCTCTTGTCACCCAAACCTCTTGTTTTTATGATTTTATCAGCACTGTTTGTTAAATTATCACGCATCTACCAAATCTTTTAATCGGTTTTATCAATGCTTCATACTCAGTGATGATTTTATGCTCTTATTAAAGGGATAGTTTGCCTCTTTTGACATGAAGCTGTATGACATCCCATATTAGCAATATCATTTATGAACATCTTCTTACCCCCTGCTGCGTCCTGTGAGCAGAGTTCCAGCCTCGTTTTGGTGTTGATGAAGGTAGTCCGGCTAGTTGGCTGGGGTTTAAAAAATAAATGATGTTGCTGATATGGGATGTCATACAGCTTCATATCAAAAGAGGCGAACTATCCCTTTAAAAGGGGATAGAGAATCAAAATCGCCTTTTTCCCGTTTTTGGTGTTAGTTCTGAGTCTCCCCGCTGTGGGGAGTACACACGAAGTGCCAGCAAGTGTCAGAACCTCTGTTTCAAGTACTCCCCTTTTTAATATATATCCCCCAATCCGTTTTTGTGAAAAAGTGACGTCACTTTTTCAGCAATCACCCCCCCCCCGCACCCAAGTCCACAGCCACTCCATTTCAGACACGCCCCTTCGGCGAGAAACAGGAACAGGTGAGCCTTCCAAGGCTGTGAAAGCGGACTACGATCGTTATATATTCTTCCCCCGGAAAGCAATGTTCGCGATCAATGGCTTTTATTTATTTTTAACAGCATCCCAAACCGCCGACTTTTCCTTTGCTCTGCGCATTTCACGGAGTAAAGTTTCACAAAGCTTGCACGATTCCGAGCAGGCTTCAGTCGGAATTTTGCTCAGTAGATGGTCAGTTCAAACAGGGACAGACAGACTGCAGCAAGCTGTGCGCTCCGCTGAGAAGGTGATCGGCTGCACGTCTCCAGGACTATGGGGCGAGCAGGTCGGATCACAGCTGACCCTTCTCTATTTGCACCACTCCCCTCGGGCAGGAGGCTTCGGTCCCTTCGGACCAGAACCTCCCGTCACAAAAACAGTTTTTTCCCCCTTGCAGTTGGACTTATGAACACTTCGTAATCACCTCATAACCTGCCCCAGTCACTTTACCATTATTAAAATTACACTAATGAAGCTGCACTGTTGTTGCTCTGTATATTGGATACTGTGTATTGTTGTACACACCTTGTACATTTTATATTCATACATTTTTATTCTTTATTTTTCATTATAATATCCTATGTTACATGTTTGCACCTTACGCCGCAGCAAATTCCTAGTTAGTGAACACTGTTCACTAACAATGGCAATAAAACGAATTCTGATTCTTATGAGCTTTCTTTTCAGTCAGTGTATTTCTCTATAGCTCTGTTTTCAGTGAGAGCAAGGGCAGCCAATCAAGCATCGGCAACCGAATAGCGCCAACACCTACCTGCATTTCATAATGAGGTTGCCAGATAAGCTCTGAAACGACGGAAAAAGACGCATTCTAAACCCAGCATAGCTGTTTCAGAGAGCCTTTTAGGGAGGTTCTGAGCCATTACAGACCCAACCAATTTTTTTTGGGCTACATATCACATCACACAACAAGGATTAATGCCCCATTCAACCATTCTCTATCACCTTTAAACGCTTTGCTGCTGCTACATGTGCTTAAAGAACAGCTGATCCTCAGAACTACTTCTACTTGTATCTCACTGTTTCCTACCATCTTCCTACCTTCTCTCTCTGTTATGAACTAACACTGTTTTAATATGTCGTTCTTTATTGTTGATGACTTTATTGTTCAACATTCCACGTTTTTTTTTAGGGTGCCATTGTACAACCAGGACTACAGATGAAAACTAGCCTTTGGCTAACTCTGGCATGTTGCAGATGTACTGTTATTAACATGCACTGTCCTGTTAATGAATAAACTGTGCATGTGACTCATATAAATCACGCACATTATGACGGTGTGTTTATCTGACTGACGCCGCTGCTTTAAAGGCTGTCATGAACAGAACGTCCTGAGACTCGGACACTTCCGGTCTGCGTGTCTCTACCTTCTCCTCGGTGTCGGCCTCCAGCTTCACCGCGGCCATCGGCCTCTCCTCGTCTTTCTCCTCGTCTTTTACCCACGATGCCCCGGGCTTCTGATAGCAGTGCTCGCTGCTGACGTAACAGATGGGCGGCTCTCCTCGCGGGCCGGACGTCAATCTGAGACCCTCCTCCTGTCTCCACGGCAACCTCCACAGCTGCAGGTCGGGGTGGGATGGAGAGCTGTGCGGACGGACAGAGGTACAGACTGAACACACGTCCCTGCAGACTCAGACAGGCGAGCTGAAACCGTATACTCACTGTAACTGGTCGTATGCTCACTGTAACAGGCCGTATGCTCACCGTAACAGGCCGTATGCTCACTGTAACTGGTCGTATGCTCACCGTAACAGGCCGTATGCTCACCGTAACAGGCCGTATGCTCACCGTAACAGGCCGTATGCTCACCGTAACAGGCCGTATGCTCACCGTAACAGGCCGTATGCTCACCGTAACAGGCCGTATGCTCACCGTAACAGGCCGTATGCTCACCGTAACAGGCCGTATGCTCACTGTAACAGGCCATAAACTCACTGTAACAGGCCGTATACTCACTGTAACAGGCCGTATACTCACTGTAACAGGCCATAAACTCACTGTAACAGGCCGTATACTCACTGTAACAGGCCATAAACTCACTGTAACAGGCCGTATACTCACTGTAACAGGCCGTATACTCACTGTAACAGGCCATAAACTCACTGTAACAGGCCGTATGCTCACCGTAACAGGCCGTATGCTCACCGTAACAGGCCGTATGCTCACTGTAACAGGCCATAAACTCACTGTAACAGGCCGTATCCTCACTGTAACAGGCCGTATACTCACTGTAACAGGCCATAAACTCACTGTAACAGGATGTATACTCACTGTAACAGGCCGTATACTCACTGTAACAGGCCGTATACTCACTGTAACAGGCCGTAT
Source organism: Odontesthes bonariensis (assembly GCF_027942865.1). Lineage (NCBI taxonomy): Eukaryota > Metazoa > Chordata > Actinopteri > Atheriniformes > Atherinopsidae > Odontesthes > Odontesthes bonariensis. The sequence goes on from NC_134515.1 coordinate 3,457,647, forward strand.
GCTCACCGTAACAGGCCGTATGCTCACCGTAACAGGCCGTATGCTCACCGTAACAGGCCGTATGCTCACCGTAACAGGCCGTATGCTCACCGTAACAGGCCGTATGCTCACTGTAACAGGCCATAAACTCACTGTAACAGGCCGTATACTCACTGTAACAGGCCGTATACTCACTGTAACAGGCCGTATACTCACTGTAACAGGCCGTATGCTCACTGTAACAGGCCGTATGCTCACCGTAACAGGCCGTATGCTCACTGTAACAGGCCATAAACTCACTGTAACAGGCCGTATGCTCACTGTAACAGGCCGTATGCTCACTGTAACAGGCCGTATGCTCACTGTAACAGGCCATAAACTCACTGTAACAGGCCGTATGCTCACTGTAACAGGCCGTATGCTCACTGTAACAGGCCGTATGCTCACCGTAACAGGCCGTATGCTCACCGTAACAGGCCGTATGCTCACTGTAACAGGCCGTATACTCACTGTAACAGGCCGTATGCTCACTGTAACAGGCCGTATGCTCACCGTAACAGGCCGTATGCTCACTGTAACAGGCCATAAACTCACTGTAACAGGCCGTATGCTCACTGTAACAGGCCGTATGCTCACTGTAACAGGCCGTATGCTCACTGTAACAGGCCGTATGCTCACTGTAACAGGCCATAAACTCACTGTAACAGGCCGTATGCTCACTGTAACAGGCCGTATGCTCACTGTAACAGGATGTATACTCACTGTAACAGGCCGTATACTCACTGTAACAGGCCGTATACTCACTGTAACAGGCCGTATACTCACTGTAACAGGCCGTATACTCACTGTAACAGCCTGTATACTCACTGTAACAGGCTGTATACCTACTGTAACAGGATGTATACTCACTGTAACAGGCCGTATACTCACTGTAACAGGCCGTATACTCACTGTAACAGGCCGTATACTCACTGTAACAGGCCGTATGCTCACTGTAACAGGATGTATACTCACTGTAACAGGATGTATACTCACTGTAACAGGCTGTATACTCACTGTAACAGGATGTATACTCACTGTAACAGGCCGTATACTCACTGTAACAGGCCGTATACTCACTGTAACAGGCCATAAACTCACTGTAACAGGATGTATACTCACTGTAACAGGATGTATACTCACTGTAACAGGCCGTATACTCACTGTAACAGGCCGTATACTCACTGTAACAGGCCATAAACTCACTGTAACAGGCCGTATACTCACTGTAACAGGCCATAAACTCACTGTAACAGGCCGTATGCTCACTGTAACAGCCTGTATACTCACTGTAACAGGCTGTATACTCACTGTAACAGGATGTATACTCACTGTAACAGGCCGTATACTCACTGTAACAGGCCGTATGCTCACTGTAACAGGCCGTATGCTCACTGTAACAGGATGTATACTCACTGTAACAGGCCGTATACTCACTGTAACAGGCCGTATGCTCACTGTAACAGGCCATATGCTCACTGTAACAGGCCGTATGCTCATTGTAACAGGCCATAAACTCACTGTAACAGGCCGTATGCTCACTGTAACAGGCCGTATGCTCACTGTAACAGGATGTATACTCACTGTAACAGGTCGTATACTCACTGTAACAGGCTGTATGCTCACTGTAACAGGATGTATACTCACTGTAACAGGTCGTATACTCACTGTAACAGGCTGTATGCTCACTGTAACAGGCCGTATGCTCACTGTAACAGGCTGTATACTCACTGTAACAGGCCGTATACTCACTGTAACAGGCCGTATACTCACTGTAACAGGCTGTATACTCACTGTAACAGGCCGTATGCTCACTGTAACAGGCCGTATGCTCACTGTAACAGGCCGTATGCTCACTGTAACAGGCCGTATGCTCACTGTAACAGGATGTATACTCACTGTAACAGGCCGTATACTCACTGTAACAGGCCGTATACTCACTGTAACAGGCTGATTTTCAGCTGCAGGCCCCTGAGGACCTGACTGAGGCCGTGAGTTTGCGCCAACAGGTGGCTGGTGTGGGAAATCTTTGAGGCGTTGATCTCCGAGTAGTTCTCCTTCACGCAGGACAGGCCGAACATGTGACCGGAGATCAGCACGTCCGGCTCAGACATGAAGCGCTGAGCTCGCCTCCAACCTGAGGGGAGAGGAAACAGTTTGAGAGACACCGAACACACCGAACATTTGTCAGCTAGCTAAGCGCTGATTTTTCTCCGGCTTCACTTTAGCTTCAGCGCTGCGCAGAAGAAGAAATGGACAAAACATTGGCTCGTTCCAGCTGTGACGGCCAATCATCTGGGGCTTTACAACAAACCCTTTTCCACATTTTTCTGATGTCTCACACCTCATCCTGACTGAACACGAGCGAGCGATTGATAAAAAGTGATCAGAATGCTACTTTTCAATCAGCCTGTCCTGACATGCCGCGAGCGATGTCGCTCCGTCCAGCGATGACGCCGACCCCTTATAAAATCGACGTGATTATTAACGTCCATTATTTCATATATTAATTTGACTCTTTTGGTAACTGAAAGCAGTTTTAAACGTAAATGTACAAAAAAGTTGAAACTATGAAGCTGTTTTTACAGATGCAACTAAAGAAATGGGAACAAATGATGTGTCTCTGTGACAGGCTGCTGGGAACAAAGTGCCTAAAGATCCAGTTTAAAACGGCTTCTTTGCTAAGTTGTCTGTTCTGTGTGGACACAACACTGGTTCATCCCTTGAGTTAGGAGCCTTTTTCCTGCCTGAATGGTTCACAGCTCAGAGTTAAAGTGGCTTAACAAAGAAAAAACACATTCCTGTGAAGATGCTTGGAAGGAAAATATAAAGAAATAAACAGAACAGTCACAGGTGTGAAAGCAACAAAGTGCAGGTGTTACCTGAGGTCTGTCTGCAGTAGTAGCAGATGTAGTTGTGTGGAACGTTGTCTTCATATAGACCCATGCAGGTGCCATGCTGCCAGCACAGACAGGACTCGCACTGCAGAGACACACAGAACAGGACAGAGCCATGAACGCAGCTCCAAACATCACTGCTGATGCTCCACAGTAAAGCTGCTGAAGCCAATTTGGATACTTTTTAAAATTTATTTATTATTATTATTTTTATGTATTTATTTATATATTTATTTTTTATTTATTTATATATTTATTATTATTTATTTATTATTATTTTTATTTATATGTGTGTTTATTTTCTTATTTATTTTTCTTATTTTCATTATATTGAATCTTTATTTCATATTCATTGCACACGGACACACTCGGACATGAAGACGGCTCAGAACTTATGAGTTTGTGTCTCACCTGGATCATGAAGTCGTTCTCTTCATCCACCTCACACACACACCTCACCACCTCACACTCATCCGTCTCCATGGCAGCCAGCCAAGAGGGCGTGTCCTCTCCACTCTCTGCTGTCAGCGTTGACCAATCACTGCCATCGTCAACTGAAGGAGGAAAAGATTTTTATTTACTGAAGAAAAACTGAGACAGAACACAGTGGCACAGTGTAATATGTCATGTGTTGTTAATCTGAGGTTTTCTGCTAATTTCCCATTTCTCATATGTAAAACCTTAGATGCGAAGGGGGGTGTACTTTCTTTCACAGCACTGTATTGTATAAGTGTGTGTGAGTTCCCACCATGTGGATGTGAAAGCTTCAGAGTGATGGGAGGTCTGTCAGAGTTCTCATCGTCGCTGCTGCCAAGTCCTGCTGATAAGAAAGAAGACGAATGATAAAACTTTACTTTTATTCTTGAACCCTTCAATGTGTGTTTGTGCCAAAGCTGACGTGATGCCAAAGGTTTTTCTGAGATTTCATGTCCACGAGAGAAAAATATGACAAATATCTGAGAAACTGACCAAAAAGGGTTGCTGAAAAGCTCCCAAACAGGTTATTCAGCTTTCATTCGAACCGCCCTGTATAACTGCCCCTGTCTCCAGTTTATTTTCTGTATCAGCACTTTGTTATTTAGTTTATTCTCTATCGTATGCAGAGCATGTGAACGGAGCGGAGCGGTGAAATATGGTCAGAGCGGAGAGCGGTTTTCCATTCAAAAGCCGGAGCGAGGATTTCGCTCCGCTCCAGTTCACTCCGATGCGCTCACAACGTCAATTAAAAATGTCGGATTATAAAATTTGTAAAATAACATTTTTGATTTAATGTAGGCTAGTGTAATAAATTAATAATTAAATAGGAAACGTGGGGCAACATGAATGGAGCGAGATGTTACGTTCACAGCTGGGGACAAGCAGCCACGCGGGCCTTGTTACCCGTAGTAAATGAGGAAGTGAGCAATTCAAGTCGAGGGCGCAATGGTGTGTTCTATGTGTGGCGGAACTAGCATTAGTTACAGAGAGAGTGCGGATAATAAACAGGGAAACGCCCGAACTGTAGGGCCTACAAACGCTATCGAGCGTGGATTGTGTATTTCGTCTGGAGTTTTGGGACACGGGAACGCTCGGAACAGGTCAGGTACCGTGAAGACATGTTCCCCTTTCTGATTGTCTGAATTAAGCTGACTGCTCAGGTGCTAGTTCTAACCCTACCTGGTGCCCAACATTTTCTAAACATTATTTTTTGTACGTCAGAGCCACCGTTACAGTGGCGATAATTTAACAGCCAGTTAAATAAGACAATACACCGGTCACATCATTAAATCAAACGCCGTGTGTCCCAGGGCCCTGTCATAATTACGTAAAGTAAAAATGTCAGAAAATTCCTTCTCCTGAAAATTTGAGCGAGCGTGGAGCGATTTCACCTGAGCAGCAGGAAAATTAAGGTGAGCGCGGAGTTTTGAGCGGAGCTTCCTGGCACAACTTTGAGCGGGGAGCGAATGAGCGAACATCCTCCTGAGCGGGGAGCGGGAATTGCGCTCCGCTCCGTTCACATGCTCTGATCGTATGTCTCCAGGTGGACGGAACTTATTATTTGTTCCTCCGAGTGTGTTTCACCCGAGCGTATTTTAGCGACGCACCGTCACGAACCACGGCGAAAGCGTGATAATTTCTGTCTGTTGTGGTTTTGGAACATGGAATAAGAAGCAGAAATAGACAGAAGATAGAAGAAAAGACGGAGGATTCCAAAGACATTTAGCACTTTTTGTGATCAGGTTAGCTGATGTTTATATTTATCTGCAGTGAAGGTGTAATTTGTGTGAATATTATCGTGTTTACATCCGCCATTTTGAAGTCATTCAAGCAAGCTGTAAAGTGTTTAGCTTAATCTATCCTATGTTATGATGAAAGATGTATGAGACATGCATACGGCATTATTTTTTCTTTCTTTTACCCAGTTCTCACGGGTTGACCATCAATAAAGCCAAGTATTTTGATAAAGAATATCTTGCCTCATGCCTATCCCTGGAGGAGCTACACGCCCACAGCAGATTTGATTCAAATTGTCTCCTTCAATTATAATAATAATAATATTATAATATATATATTATATTAATATATTAATATAATAATAATATTATATTATAATAATAATAAAACAATAATAAAATTATAATAACCTTCAATTATCCCCTAAATGAAGGTTTCTTCTTCATGAATATTGATTTTTATTTTCATTTTGTAAGGAAGAAGTCACAGAACAGCGATGAGGACACCGACTCCTACCTGACTGGCTTTTCTTCTTCTTCTTCTTCTTTTTCTTCTTCTTTAGTTTGACTCTCAGGAAGTGCTTCCTCTCCTTTCTGTCCTGCCCTCCTGGTTTCTCCCGCCCTCCCTCCTTCTTCATCCCTGCAAAAAGAAGTCAGACGGTCGGACTGTGTTTCACATCGATCGCTGTGGTCATCAAAGTCAAAGTCGAGTTTATTTGTAGTACATTTCATGTACAAAACAATTCAAAGTGCTTCACATAAAATAAAAGCATTGCAGCAGGGAGTGGAAGAAGCATTAAAAATACATAAAAGAATATAAAGAGAAACAAATAAAATCATTTAAATTAATTTAAAAAAAAGCAACAGTCCAGATAAGTTCAAAGATAGCGTGCAGATTTCATGCATAGACACATGAGAAAATAAATGTTTTTAACCTGGATTTAAAAATGTCTCCATTTGGTGAAAGTTTAATCTCCACTGGCAGTTTGTTCCACTTGTTTGCAGCATAACAGCTAAATGCTGCTTCTCCATGTTTAGTCTGGACTCTGGACTGGACCAGCTGACCTGAGTCCTTGGATCTAAGAGCTCTGCTGGGTTTATATTCTCTGAACAGATCACAGATTGTAAACCATCAGCAGGCTTTTAAAATCTATTCTGTGACTGACTGGAAGCCAGAGTAAAGATTTTAAAGCTGCTGTGATGTGTTCAGATCAGTTAGGCTGTGTTCGAAACTGCATACTTCTCCTACTACTCCTACTAACTTTTTGAGTTAGTATGCGAGTTTGAGTAAGCCAGAAGTTCCCGGATGCATACTAGATTCTCCGAAATGTTGGGTATGCATCATGAGGTTACTACTCATACTCAAACTACCCAAGATGCAACGTAACGTGACGTCGCCGATCGTCATTTCCTTTCAAAACGGCAGTTTCAAGCTAGCTACAACGAGGGTAGGTTCACTTCCTGTTTTCAAAACAAAAGCACCAATTGTATCGTAATGGCTTTCCCTGTGATAAAAGGCAACGGGTATTTTATTTTGTGAAAATAACCGGAAGTGCGTTGCTCACTGCGGCTAGCTTTAGTAGCGCCAAATTCGTGGGAACAAAATTGTAAACAGCCGGTATTTTGTCAGGTTTTCAACACGTTGGGGATCTAAACGACTACTTTCTCGCCTGAAAATGTTTCAAATGTTGCTAAAGTTTACAGAGTTTAGAGCTTAAGAGAAATCAGCTTCAGGCCGGCTGATTTCGGCTCGGGCAGGAGCGAAATGCATTGTGGGTAAACGCTCTGCATACTGTCTGATAGATGAGTATGCAATATGGAAGTATGTAGTATGTAGTATGCAGTATGGAAGTATGTAGTGTGTAGTATGTAGTAAGTGGTATGTAGTATGTAGTATGTAGTATGGAAGTATGTAGTATGCAGTGTGTAGTATGTAGTATGGAAGTATGTAGTATGCAGTATATAGTATGTAGTATGTAGTATGGAAGTATGTAGTATGTAGTATGCAGTATGTAGTATGTAGTATGTAGAATGTAGTATGTAGTATGCAGTATGCAGTATGCAGTATGCAGTATGTAGTATGCAGTATGTAGAATGTAGTATGTAGTATGTAGTATGCAGTATGCAGTATGCAGTATGCAGTATGCAGTATGCAGTATGCGGTATGTAGTATGTAGTATGCAGTATGCAGTATGTAGTATGTAGTATGTAGTATGTAGTATGCAGTATGCAGTATGTAGTATGCAGTATGTAGAATGTAGTATGTAGTATGTAGTATGTAGTATGTAGTATGTAGTATGTAGTATGCAGTATGCAGTATGCGGTATGGAACACAGCCTTAGTCCTGTTTAAAACTCCAGCAGCAGCGTTCTGGATGAGCTGCAGATGTTTGATGCTCTTTACAGTGATGGAGTCTACTGGAGATGAATGCATGGATGAGTTTCTCCTGGTCATTTTGGGAGAGAAAACCTTTAATTCTATCAGACATGACTGTTGCCCCACCTGCTCCCATGATGCTCTGCTCTCTGTCGCCACGGTGACAGCTGCTGTTCTCCGTCCTCTTGCCCGACATGCAGTCGGCCCCCTCGGTGGACGGCCGCTTCCTCCTGCAACAACACGGACCCGGGTCAGTGTTGGACTCAGCGCCCACGCTGCACGGCTCCAGCTGTTGGATCAGAACTCACCTGGGGGTCTCCGGCTCGCTGCCCCCGTCCAGCTGCTGGTCAGAGTGGTAGTACTTGATGTGGTAGTGCAGCAGACTCGCCTTCCTGAACGACTTGGAGCAGCCCGGCGCCGGACACTTGAAGGGGTTGTGGTCCAGCTCGATGGAGAGAATCGGAGGAGGCTGGTTCTTTATGACCCGGTACACTGAGAGAGGAGAGAAGGACATTCAGCTGTATTTGTCCACAGTCTAACCCAGATTAGTGACGGTTTTTAAACGCCAACAGGAAAGAGACTGTGATGGAAGCTCCTCTTGAGGCTCCACAAGCTCACATTACTCCCATTTCACACATTAAAACACTGTTAGCTTCAGGAGTTACAGCCAACTAATATAAAAGGAGTCATTTTATATGTGTTTTTTCTTTTGTTAGTTTGTTTTTTCAATATAAACTTCATGGGTCTATGTGTGATATTGCACCATTGTACTATTACAATAGTGAGAGGCTGCAGGACTGAGAGGTTCAAGAGGTCCTTTGTTCCTGAGTTCTTCTCAAATTAATAGATTTTTTTTTTTAATTATTTATTTAGTCATTTATTATTATTATTATTATTAGTTAGTAGTAGTATTTTTATTAGAATTGGTATTATTGTTGTTGTTAATATACAATCATTGTAAATATTAATAATTTTTTGAGCTACTTGACTAATTTGAATTTCCCCCATTGGGAGATCTACACATTTGCCGAGGCAGTGAAACAAACTATTCCTAATTGATAATAGTGTTGATGATGTCAGCATATGGACAGCACAACGGAGCAGCTGCAAGTTGCAAATTCAAATTCAAACCACTTGGAGTGGAAAGTGAGAAATACCCACAAATCTATTTGGTTGTAATTTATGTCATTTATTCCCTGCAAACAGCTCAAAGTAATCCAGTCAGTGGCTCCTCTCCAGCACCACTGATGCTTTTCCCTTCTCCTTTCATGCCATGAAAGTGGCAAACAGGAAGTTAACTGTGTTTCTGTTTCCCTAAATCTCCACCAACATGTTTTTTTTTTCAGAATTTGCTCTGTTATTTCAGTTTACAACCAGGAGCCCGCGAGAGCAGATATGTTCTTTGGAGGGAAAGCACTAAAGTAGGGGTGGGAGTCATCGAAAAATCAATCAAGATGGCCGACTTGCAGCTGTGGCTTAAAGGCTGGCAATCCTGAAAAAAAGTGTTTTAATGGAGACTTTTTATCCCAGCATTTAAAGCGATACAATGTAACTTCTCAAAAAGCCCACTATGGAGCTCCCCCTACAGGCTTGGAGGTAATGTACGGTTACACTGTCGTAAATACAACACCCTTTCGCTTTCACGTTTCACGTTTGTTAATGAACCGGCGAGGAGTCAGAAGGTGCAAGCTATGTCGACCGAGAAGGTAAGAGTAATCAAATGTACCTGGGAGCGTGAGAGGGGTCTATTTGTTTTTGCGGTAGGTGTGCCAGAAGTACTTCCGCTCAGCTCCCGGGCCGCTCCAGCAAAGTTACATAGCGCAGTTTTTCCAACTCAGACCCCCGAAGGGCATAGGAGACAGGCCAATCGTAATACAGTGGAAACCGCTTATAGTGACCACGTTGGTCCAGAGCCAATTTGAACACTATAAGCGGTTGATTACTAAAACCGAATTTGTATTATTTTATTTTTTTTCCCATTTTATTTTTTCCTCCCTTGTTTCCTTTCTGGACGTCTGCTTCTGCCTCGCTAGCCAACGTAACAAGTTGACACCGGGCAGCAAGCGCGCGAATCATGGCTGGAAAAAGGAAGTCATTTTCTCTGAATGAAAAACGTAGTCTCCTCGAGGCGTATGACAAATGACCAAAAACGAGCCAACGAGTTGCTGCGGCTAAGTGTGGCATTCCGGTTTTGTGCCGAATTCGGTACCCCTGCTGTCAGATGCACCCCCTCGCGGGAGCGAGCGCGCACCACTCGTTTGTTCAGAAAGTGAAGCATTTCGCATAAACAAACGTAGTTATTTTTGCAGATGTTTACATTCATAAAATGGCCAAAAATGAACTTTATAAGCGGATTTCTTGATTACTATATTACAAATTATTTAAACAGCATTTGTATAGAAATGATTCTGTCCCAAGCCTTTTGATCTATATAAGCGTTTGATTACTATATCCGTCTATATACATAGATATATATATATATATATATATATATATATATCCGTGACCACTATAAGCGGTTTCCACTGTATTAAAACTCATTCTAGCCGCACAATTTTTTTCAAGCTGTTATTTCAAGGTAGAAATGTTACATAGTATTGCTTTAATTTAACACCGAGGTTAAAGATTTAAAAGGGGGGACAGAAACTACACATGCTACATGTAAGCTAGCTGACACCGTCTCATTAAAGATGACGGTGCCAGCTACCTCAGATGTGATGCTGTTTCTTCTGTAGTCGTACAAAGTTTTATGCAAATTCCATTTTTCAACAGAAAAAAAGCCACATATGCCATCCGCTGTGCCGTTACGAGCACAAAAGTTAGTTTTTAACCTTTCATGATAAGCCCAAATAAAGATTCGGTTTTCATTAACTTTAACGGACATTTATTAAGTTTATCATCATAGTTTAGAGCGTTTTGACAGTTTCACTCACATCTTTAAGTTCAGACTTTAAATGTTGGATCAGTGATCACTCGTTTGTTGTAGCACAATAACGTCCACTTTTAAAATGGCCGTGTTGAATACACGTGCACATTCTAGCAACCATCAGCAATTATGGGACCTGGTGATGGTGACAAGAGTGTGGAAAAAAAAACAGCGAGCAAGAGTTCGAAACTCCTGGATTAAAATACTAAAACAAAGCTTTAACGCTGCAGAGAAAACAGAAAACATAGAGGAGCATGGAATGGGTTTCTGGATGTTAAAGGATGACCCTGAAACAAGGTGTTCAAACTAAAAAAGCTTGTAAGAAGGTCCGGTTGTGCAAACAGAAAAGCCCCGGCCGGGTTAGCGTTAGCGTGGAGCTTGACGGTACTTACGCGGCTCTCTGCTGAACTTGTGTGTGGTCGGCAGGTGAGCCTGACGCTCCAACAGGACATCTGAGGAACAGAGTGGCACAATCAGCTGCTATGCAAGACTGTTTAACAACACAGGAAGCGTTAGCAAACATTCATGAGCTCAACCTTAATCCAAGTCCTCAAAACTCTGCATTTCACCCTCAGAGAGCTCAAACCCTTCAGCCAAGGGTTGATGAAACACAGCCTGTATCTGACACAATAATTAAAAACTTAATTTAAAGTAAAACTAGAGAATTTGGCTCCGCCTACAGTTGTGGGATCGCTGACATAAAAACAAACCTCTGAATGAGCCCTGCACACGTGCAGCCGTACACATGAATTTTATCTATGAACCAACTCGGGCTCTGAGAACCTCAGGGAGGGGTCTCCTGCCTCAGGGAGGGGTCTCCTGCCTCAGGGAGGGGTCTCCTGCTGGGGCCCAGAGTCAGGACTGAACAAGGTGAGGCAGCGTTTCAGTTTTATGCTCCTAACATCTGGAACAGTCTTCCAGAAGATGTGAGACAGGCCTCAACTCTGACAATGTTTAAATCCAGGCTGAAAACAGTTTTTAGCTGTGAATATGACACCTGAAAGTATTTTATCTGCACTCTTCACTTTTAAATTCATTAATTAATGATTATTTTTAATGTTTTTTTTATTTTTATAAAAAAAATAATAATTTTTTTTAATGATTTTATTGCCTTTTGTGATTTTATGTAGCTGTGAAGCACTTTGAATTACCTTCTGTACGAATTGTGTTCTATAAATAAAATTGCCTTGCCTTGCCAAGTGTTGTTCCAATACCAAAATTTTGACTTCGATACGATACCTGCCATAAATACCTCGATACTCGATACTGAACCGATACCACGGCGAAAATCTAAAAAAATCTGGAACAGAGAAGAATAATGGTCCAGCTGGGTCTCACTTTGGTTTCATTTTCAGCAGCTTCTCCTTTCCTGCTGTTTGAGCAAATTACTACAGAGCGAGTATGAGCACAATCTCTTCTGTTTGCATATTGCTTAACAAGCTACTTTTCTGTCTAATGTCAACGTTTGAACAGTGAACACATTAATGACTGACTTACACATTTAAAATACTATTTTATTTTAAACAAAACAAAACATGCCACTACATGGTATGTGCCACGACTTGGCGCAGCTCGCTGCACGGGCACAGAACGTTATTTTAAGAGCAGTATCGATACCAAAAAAAAGAACGTATCGCATCTTTTTTTGCGTCAGGGTATCGTGATACCTTTCTAGTATCACTATACCGTCCAACACTAGAGGCCACAAAGAAAGCTAAAAGTTAAAATGACCGAAAAAGTGTCTTTGTGAAGATACACCAACGAGAGGAGGGCGGACAGCCATGAACGGGGTCCGTATGAGATTAAAAATTAACCTTTTCCTCAAGACTTAAGCAGTAAGTTTCAGAAAAAACGACCCAAATGGGCATTTCTTTCAATTTCAATATAGTTAACTCATGGTTTGTACATGAGTCAGCACTTTTCTTGTTGTTTTGGGACCATCAAACATAAAGTATCAGCTGAGCTTATGACGGATTGTTGAACAGACTGGATTAAAAATGACGTTTCTGATCTCTGCAAAGTCCTGATTGGGAGCTGATTAAGAGTTACTGGTTTTCAGTTATTATTCACTGTGATATCATCGTGATTTATCGTGTCAGCAGGTGGAGTTCAGGTGTAGTAGCAGCTTAAATTCTGGGTACCTCTGTCGATGTGGGGGGGGTTAGGAAGAGCTCCCAGGGCGGAGTCAGCTGTGATTGGCTGATTCTGAACTCCATTTCCTCTGCCTGAAAGACAGAAAATAAAAGGTTTTCGCTTAAAAAAGGTGAAAAAGAATGACTAATATTAACAATCTGCCGGGGTCAGAGGTCATCTGACTTACTTTCATCTGTTTTCTTCTTCGCTGGTAGATGAGAGGATGAGGGCTCTGCCTTCCTCTCCTCCTCATCCTCATCATCTTCCTCATCATCTTCATCCTCCTGGGCTCCTTCTTTCTCCTCTGACGTCATCGTCTCCTCCGCCTCCTCTTCTTCCTTTGGCTCCTTCTCCTCTTCCTCTCCTCCTTGACCTCCTTCCTCCTCACTCTCGCCCTCCTCCCATCCCTCACTTCCCACCGCACTCTTCTCAGATCTGGACCTCTGAAACACACACACACATGTTCACACACTTACGGCTGCAGCAGGTTGGTCAAACAGCCAGGTGACCAATCAGAGAGCAGCTCTCCGTACCTTCTGGAAGGGTTTGACCTTGGTGGGCTTCACGGTCCGAACCACGCCGTCGAAGAAACGCACCGTGCAGGAGTCTAAAAGAGGAAGAAAAGCTGTGGTGTCACAGAAAAGACAGAACGTGCGTCGTTTCCTACGTTTAATTTGATTATTACATCATTGCAAACAGAATGAACCCAAAATATTTCATGTTTTGTCTCATAAATCTTATTAAATTCTTAACAAACATCCACTTTGTGTGTTTCAGGGCTGCAACACGTTCCAAACAGCTGATGGAAACTGGCCCGAGGAACATTTTTGGATTATTTTACTTTAAATTTGTATGACGAATGGATGGAAACACACAACTAAAGGCAACCTGCAGCAACTAAAACTCTATCCTCCTGAAAGATTCAGGACTAACCTTTAATTAGAGATTTTTGGGGGGTTATTTTAAGAACAGGCTTATATTTTTTAGAGGAATCTGAGCTCCCGAGATCCGGGCATAATCAGAGACACATAAAAATACTCATCAGATTAATTTCATTCTGTTTATAAAATCCAAAATCTGTGGAAATTTCAGCTTTCAGCAGATTTATTGCCACCATAAACAGAGAAACAGCAGGAAGAAAAGCACGACTGCTGGTCAGTAAACCCACCGATGGCTTCAGCTGTGACGCACAGAAAGATAAAACTGGGGTGAAAGATCAAAGTTGAGCCTCACCGTCCCTGTTGACCCGGAGGATTTTGGCCGGGTAGAAGCGACAGTCCGTCCAACAGGCCAGAACCTTCATCCCCGACACAAACACCTGAGACAAACAAAAAACTGACATTACATGATTTACACACAAAATGGGCTGAGACAGAAGCTCCAATGATTTATTTCTATTTAAATGTAAACTACAGGAAATGTAAACTACTCAGACTGAAAGCACCATCAGTCTGAGCAGGAAGTGTGCCTCGGATAAATTAACTCAAAATGTGTTAGAGATGAACATCTAGTTGCTCAGATGGCCAGTTTATTCTGGAGCTCGATAAACCACCGCCATGTTTCAGTTTTGTGTTTAAAAAGAGCAACGCAGCACGACTCAAAAGCTAAATGTGGAAACCAAACCTGAGATAACGGAGCCGCAGAGGTGGAAATAAAACACTGAAAGCTCCATTAAACACTTTCCTGAGATCACACAGAAAGAATATTCCCAAATGTTTCAGAGTTTCTGGTCCAGTAACAGCCTCTGTTTGTCTTACCTGTCAAACACAGACACCTTAAAGGGACAGTTCGCCTCTTTAAAGGGACAGTTCGCCTCTTTTGACATGAAGCTGTATGACATCCCATATCAGCAACATCATTTCTGAACATCTTCTTACCCCCTGCTGCGTCCTGTGAGCAGAGTTCCAGCCTCGTTTTGGTGTTGATGAAGGTAGTCCGGCTAGTTGGCTGGGGTTTAAAAAATAAAGCGTTTTGCTTCTCTGAACAATATGCGTTCAACAGAGTAATACATTTGCATCACAAAATGGTTCTCCTGGAAAAAGTCAGACCTCACAATCTCTTGGCCCTATTTTCTAGCCCTTCGTATCACTGCCTGCTGTGCAGACCGAGCAGCAAACACCGTAACAGGCGCGGCTGTCGGCAGGCGGCAGCAGGCAGTGATACGAAGGGAGAGAAAATAGGGCCAAGCGATTGTGAGGTCTGACTTTTTCCTGGAGAACGATTTTGTGATGCAAATGTATTACTCTGTTGAACGCATATTGTTCTGAGAAGCAAAACGCTTTATTTTTTAAACCCCAGCCAACTAGCTGGACTACCTTCATCAACACCAAAACGAGGCTGGAACTCTGCTCACAGGACGCAGCAGGGGGTAAGAAGATGTTCAGAAATGATGTTGCTGATATGGGATGTCATACAGCTTCATGTCAAAAGAGGCGAACTGTCCCTTTAAACCTGGAGCAGAGATTTCAGTCTTTCCTCCTGTGTCACTCTGGATTTATTCTGTGGTTATTCAGTGGTTATTCTGTGGTTATTCTGTGGTTATTGGGTGGTTATTCTGTGGTTATTGGGTGGTTATTCTGTGGTTATTGGGTGGTTATTCTGCGGTTATTCTGCGGTTATTCAGTGGTTATTCTGCGGTTATTCTGTGGTTATTCTGCGGTTATTCTGTGGTTATTCAGTGGTTATTCTGTGGTTATTCAGTGGTTATTCTGCGGTTATTCTGTGGTTATTCTGTGGTTATTCTGTGGTTATTCAGTGGTTATTCTGTGGTTATTCTGCGGTTATTCTGTGGTTATTCTGCGGTTATTCTGTGGTTATTCAGTGGTTATTCTGTGGTTATTGGGTGGTTATTCTGCGGTTATTCAGTGGTTATTCTGCGGTTATTCTGTGGTTATTCAGTGGTTATTCTGTGGTTATTGGGTGGTTATTCTGTGGTTATTCAGTGGTTATTCTGCGGTTATTCAGTGGTTATTCTGCGGTTATTCTGTGGTTATTCTGCGGTTATTCTGTGGTTATTCAGTGGTTATTCTGCGGTTATTCAGTGGTTATTCTGCGGTTATTCTGTGGTTATTCTGCGGTTATTCTGTGGTTATTCAGTGGTTATTCTGTGGTTATTGGGTGGTTATTCTGCGGTTATTCTGTGGTTATTGGGTGGTTATTCTGTGGTTATTGGGTGGTTATTCTGCGGTTATTCTGTGGTTATTGGGTGGTTATTCTGCGGTTATTCTGTGGTTATTCAGTGGTTATTCAGTGGTTATTCAGTGGTTATTCTGTGGTTATTCAGTGGTTATTCTGCGGTTATTCTGTGGTTATTGGGTGGTTATTCTGCGGTTATTCTGTGGTTATTGGGTGGTTATTCTGCGGTTATTCTGTGGTTATTGGGTGGTTATTCTGTGGTTATTGGGTGGTTATTCTGCGGTTATTCTGTGGTTATTGGGTGGTTATTCTGCGGTTATTCTGTGGTTATTCAGTGGTTATTCAGTGGTTATTCTGTGGTTATTGGGTGGTTATTCTGCGGTTATTCTGTGGTTATTGGGTGGTTATTCTGTGGTTATTCTGTGGTTATTCTGTGGTTATTCTGTGGTTATTCTGCGGTTATTCAGTGGTTATTCTGTGGTTATTGGGTGGTTATTCTGCGGTTATTCTGTGGTTATTGGGTGGTTATTCTGTGGTTATTCTGTGGTTATTCTGTGGTTATTCTGTGGTTATTCAGTGGTTATTCTGTGGTTATTCAGTGGTTATTCTGCGGTTATTCTGTGGTTATTGGGTGGTTATTCTGCGGTTATTCTGTGGTTATTGGGTGGTTATTCTGCGGTTATTCTGTGGTTATTGGGTGGTTATTCTGTGGTTATTGGGTGGTTATTCTGCGGTTATTCTGTGGTTATTGGGTGGTTATTCTGCGGTTATTCTGTGGTTATTCAGTGGTTATTCAGTGGTTATTCTGTGGTTATTGGGTGGTTATTCTGTGGTTATTCTGTGGTTATTCTGTGGTTATTGGGTGGTTATTCAGTGGTTATTCTGTGGTTATTCAGTGGTTATTCTGTGGTTATTCAGTGGTTATTCTGCGGTTATTCTGTGGTTATTCTGCGGTTATTCAGTGGTTATTCTGCGGTTATTCTGTGGTTATTCTGCGGTTATTCTGTGGTTATTCAGTGGTTATTGGGTGGTTATTCAGTGGTTATTCTGCGGTTATTCTGCGGTTATTCAGTGGTTATTCTGTGGTTATTCTGTGGTTATTCAGTGGTTATTCTGTGGTTATTCTGTGGTTATTGGGTGGTTATTCTGTGGTTATTGGGTGGTTATTCAGTGGTTATTCTGTGGTTATTCTGTGGTTATTGGGTGGTTATTCTGCGGTTATTCTGTGGTTATTGGGTGGTTATTCTGTGGTTATTCTGTGGTTATTCTGTGGTTATTCTGTGGTTATTCAGTGGTTATTCTGTGGTTATTCTGTGGTTATTCTGCGGTTATTCTGTGGTTATTGGGTGGTTATTCTGCGGTTATTCTGTGGTTATTGGGTGGTTATTCTGCGGTTATTCTGTGGTTATTGGGTGGTTATTCTGTGGTTATTGGGTGGTTATTCTGCGGTTATTCTGTGGTTATTCTGCGGTTATTCTGTGGTTATTCAGTGGTTATTCAGTGGTTATTCAGTGGTTATTCAGTGGTTATTCTGTGGTTATTGGGTGGTTATTCTGCGGTTATTCTGTGGTTATTGGGTGGTTATTCTGTGGTTATTCAGTGGTTATTCTGTGGTTATTCAGTGGTTATTCTGCGGTTATTCTGTGGTTATTCTGCGGTTATTCAGTGGTTATTCTGCGGTTATTCTGTGGTTATTCTGCGGTTATTCTGTGGTTATTCAGTGGTTATTGGGTGGTTATTCAGTGGTTATTCTGCGGTTATTCTGCGGTTATTCAGTGGTTATTCTGTGGTTATTCTGTGGTTATTCAGTGGTTATTCTGTGGTTATTCTGTGGTTATTGGGTGGTTATTCTGTGGTTATTGGGTGGTTATTCAGTGGTTATTCTGCGGTTATTCTGCGGTTATTCAGTGGTTATTCTGTGGTTATTCTGTGGTTATTCAGTGGTTATTCTGTGGTTATTCAGTGGTTATTCAGTGGTTATTCTGCGGTTATTCAGTGGTTATTCTGTGGTTATTCAGTGGTTATTGGGTGGTTATTCAGTGGTTATTCTGCGGTTATTCTGCGGTTATTCTGCGGTTATTCTGTGGTTATTGGGTGGTTATTCTGCGGTTATTCTGCGGTTATTCTGTGGTTATTCAGTGGTTATTGGGTGGTTATTCAGTGGTTATTCTGTGGTTATTCAGTGGTTATTCAGTGGTTATTCTGTGGTTATTCAGTGGTTATTCTGCGGTTATTCTGCGGTTATTGGGTGGTTATTCTGCGGTTATTCTGCGGTTATTCAGTGGTTATTCTGCGGTTATTCAGTGGTTATTCTGCGGTTATTCTGTGGTTATTCTGCGGTTATTCTGTGGTTATTGGGTGGTTATTCAGTGGTTATTGGGTGGTTATTCAGTGGTTATTCTGTGGTTATTCTGCGGTTATTCTGTGGTTATTGGGTGGTTATTCTGCGGTTATTCTGCGGTTATTCTGTGGTTATTGGGTGGTTATTCTGCGGTTATTCTGTGGTTATTGGGTGGTTATTCAGTGGTTATTCTGCGGTTATTCTGTGGTTATTGGGTGGTTATTCAGTGGTTATTCTGCGGTTATTCTGTGGTTATTCTGTGGTTATTCTGTGGTTATTCTGCGGTTATTCTGTGGTTATTCTGTGGTTATTGGGTGGTTATTCTGTGGTTATTCTGTGGTTATTCTGTGGTTATTCTGCGGTTATTCTGCGGTTATTCAGTGGTTATTCTGCGGTTATTCTGTGGTTATTCTGCGGTTATTCTGTGGTTATTGGGTGGTTATTCAGTGGTTATTGGGTGGTTATTCAGTGGTTATTCTGTGGTTATTCTGCGGTTATTCTGTGGTTATTGGGTGGTTATTCTGCGGTTATTCTGCGGTTATTCTGTGGTTATTGGGTGGTTATTCTGCGGTTATTCTGTGGTTATTGGGTGGTTATTCTGTGGTTATTGGGTGGTTATTCTGTGGTTATTGGGTGGTTATTCTGATGTTATTGGGTGGTTATTCTGTGGTTATTGGGTGGTTATTCTGTGGTTATTCTGTGGTTATTGGGTGGTTATTCAGTGGTTATTCTGCGGTTATTCTGTGGTTATTCTGTGGTTATTGGGTGGTTATTCAGTGGTTATTCTGTGGTTATTCAGTGGTTATTCTGTGGTTATTCTGTGGTTATTCTGTGGTTATTGGGTGGTTATTCAGTGGTTATTCTGTGGTTATTCTGTGGTTATTCTGTGGTTATTGGGTGGTTATTGGGTGGTTATTCAGTGGTTATTCAGTGGTTATTCTGTGGTTATTCAGTGGTTATTCTGCGGTTATTCTGCGGTTATTCTGTGGTTATTCTGTGGTTATTCTGTGGTTATTCTGTGGTTATTCTGCGGTTATTCTGTGGTTATTCTGTGGTTATTGGGTGGTTATTCTGTGGTTATTCTGTGGTTATTCTGTGGTTATTGGGTGGTTATTGGGTGGTTATTCTGCGGTTATTCTGTGGTTATTCTGTGGTTATTGGGTGGTTATTCAGTGGTTATTCTGTGGTTATTCTGTGGTTATTCTGTGGTTATTCTGTGGTTATTCTGTGGTTATTGGGTGGTTATTCAGTGGTTATTCTGTGGTTATTCAGTGGTTATTCAGTGGTTATTCTGTGGTTATTCTGTGGTTATTGGGTGGTTATTGGGTGGTTATTCTGCGGTTATTCTGTGGTTATTCTGTGGTTATTGGGTGGTTATTCAGTGGTTATTCTGTGGTTATTCAGTGGTTATTCTGTGGTTATTCTGTGGTTATTCTGTGGTTATTCTGTGGTTATTGGGTGGTTATTCAGTGGTTATTCAGTGGTTATTCAGTGGTTATTCTGTGGTTATTCTGTGGTTATTCTGTGGTTATTCTGTGGTTATTGGGTGTTATTCAGTGGTTATTCTGCGGTTATTCTGTGGTTATTGGGTGGTTATTCAGTGGTTATTCTGCGGTTATTCTGTGGTTATTCTGTGGTTATTCTGTGGTTATTCTGCGGTTATTCTGTGGTTATTCTGTGGTTATTGGGTGGTTATTCTGTGGTTATTCTGTGGTTATTGGGTGGTTATTGGGTGGTTATTCTGCGGTTATTCTGTGGTTATTCTGTGGTTATTGGGTGGTTATTCAGTGGTTATTCTGTGGTTATTGGGTGGTTATTCTGCGGTTATTCTGTGGTTATTCTGTGGTTATTGGGTGGTTATTCAGTGGTTATTCTGTGGTTATTCAGTGGTTATTCTGTGGTTATTCTGTGGTTATTCTGTGGTTATTGGGTGGTTATTGGGTGGTTATTCAGTGGTTATTCTGTGGTTATTGGGTGGTTATTCTGCGGTTATTCTGTGGTTATTCTGTGGTTATTGGGTGGTTATTCTGCGGTTATTCTGTGGTTATTCTGTGGTTATTGGGTGGTTATTCAGTGGTTATTCTGTGGTTATTCAGTGGTTATTCTGTGGTTATTCTGTGGTTATTGGGTGGTTATTGGGTGGTTATTCTGCGGTTATTCTGTGGTTATTCTGTGGTTATTGGGTGGTTATTGGGTGGTTATTCAGTGGTTATTCAGTGGTTATTCTGTGGTTATTCTGTGGTTATTCTGTGGTTATTCTGTGGTTATTCTGTGGTTATTGGGTGGTTATTCTGCGGTTATTCAGTGGTTATTCAGTGGTTATTCAGTGGTTATTCTGTGGTTATTCAGTGGTTATTCGGTGGTTATTGGGTGGTTATTGGGTGGTTATTCTGCGGTTATTCAGTGGTTATTCTGTGGTTATTCAGTGGTTATTGGGTGGTTATTCTGCGGTTATTCAGTGGTTATTCAGTGGTTATTCAGTGGTTATTCAGTGGTTACTCTGTGGTTATTCTGTGGTTATTCTGCGGTTATTCAGTGGTTATTCAGTGGTTATTGGGTGGTTATTGGGTGGTTATTCTGTGGTTATTCTGCGGTTATTCTGTGGTTATTCAGTGGTTATTCAGTGGTTATTGGGTGGTTATTCTGCGGTTATTCTGTGGTTATTCTGTGGTTATTCAGTGGTTATTCAGTGGTTATTCTGCGGTTATTCAGTGGTTATTCTGTGGTTATTCAGTGGTTATTCTGTGGTTATTCAGTGGTTATTCAGTGGTTATTCAGTGGTTATTCTGTGGTTATTCTGTGGTTATTCTGTGGTTATTCTGTGGTTATTCTGTGGTTATTGGGTGGTTATTCTGTGGTTATTGGTGTTATTGGGTGGTTATTCTGTGGTTATTGGGTGGTTATTGGGTGGTTATTCTGTGGTTATTGGGTGGTTATTCTGTGGTTATTGGGTGGTTATTCTGTGGTTATTCTGCGTTATTGGGTGGTTATTCTGTGGTTATTCTGTGGTTATTGGGTGGTTATTCTGTGGTTATTCTGTGGTTATTGGGTGGTTATTCTGTGGTTATTCTGTGGTTATTGGGTGGTTATTCTGTGGTTATTCTGCGGTTATTGGGTGGTTATTCTGTGGTTATTCTGTGGTTATTGGGTGGTTATTCTGTGGTTATTCAGTGGTTATTCTGTGGTTATTCTGTGGTTATTGGGTGGTTATTCTGTGGTTATTGGGTGGTTATTCTGTGGTTATTGGGTGGTTATTCTGTGGTTATTCTGTGGTTATTGGGTGGTTATTCTGTGGTTATTCTGTGGGTTATTGGGTGGTTATTCTGTGGTTATTCTGTGGTTATTGGGTGGTTATTCTGTGGTTATTCTGTGGTTATTGGGTGGTTATTCTGTGGTTATTCTGCGGTTATTGGGTGGTTATTCTGTGGTTATTCTGTGGTTATTGGGTGGTTATTCTGTGGTTATTCTGTGGTTATTGGGTGGTTATTCTGTGGTTATTGGGTGGTTATTCTGTGGTTATTGGGTGGTTATTCTGTGGTTATTCTGTGGTTATTGGGTGGTTATTCTGTGGTTATTCTGTGGTTATTGGGTGGTTATTCTGTGGTTATTCTGTGGTTATTGGGTGGTTATTCTGTGGTTATTCTGTGGTTATTGGGTGGTTATTCTGTGGTTATTGGGTGGTTATTCTGTGGTTATTCTGCGGTTATTCAGTGGTTATTCTGTGGTTATTCAGTGGTTATTCTGTGGTTATTCTGTGGTTATTCTGTGGTTATTCTGTGGTTATTCTGTGGTTATTGGGTGGTTATTCTGTGGTTATTGGGTGGTTATTGGGTGGTTATTCTGTGGTTATTCTGTGGTTATTCTGTGGTTATTGGGTGGTTATTCTGTGGTTATTGGGTGGTTATTGGGTGGTTATTCTGTGGTTATTGGGTGGTTATTCTGTGGTTATTGGGTGGTTATTCTGTGGTTATTGGGTGGTTATTCTGCGGTTATTCTGCGGTTATTCAGTGGTTATTCTGCGGTTATTCTGTGGTTATTCTGCGGTTATTCTGTGGTTATTGGGTGGTTATTCTGCGGTTATTCTGTGGTTATTGGGTGGTTATTCTGTGGTTATTCTGTGGTTATTCTGTGGTTATTCTGTGGTTATTCAGTGGTTATTCTGTGGTTATTCTGTGGTTATTGGGTGGTTATTCTGTGGTTATTGGGTGGTTATTCTGTGGTTATTGGGTGGTTATTCTGTGGTTATTCTGTGGTTATTGGGTGGTTATTCTGTGGTTATTCTGTGGTTATTGGGTGGTTATTCTGTGGTTATTGGGTGGTTATTCTGTGGTTATTGGGTGGTTATTCTGTGGTTATTGGGTGGTTATTCTGCGGTTATTCTGCGGTTATTCAGTGGTTATTCTGCGGTTATTCTGTGGTTATTCTGTGGTTATTGGGTGGTTATTCTGCGGTTATTCTGTGGTTATTCTGTGGTTATTGGGTGGTTATTCTGCGGTTATTCTGCGGTTATTCTGTGGTTATTGGGTGGTTATTCTGCGGTTATTCTGTGGTTATTGGGTGGTTATTCTGTGGTTATTCTGTGGTTATTCTGTGGTTATTCTGTGGTTATTCAGTGGTTATTCTGTGGTTATTCTGTGGTTATTCAGTGGTTATTCTGCGGTTATTCTGTGGTTATTCTGCGGTTATTCTGTGGTTATTGGGTGGTTATTCTGCGGTTATTCTGTGGTTATTGGGTGGTTATTCTGCGGTTATTCTGTGGTTATTGGGTGGTTATTCTGTGGTTATTGGGTGGTTATTCTGCGGTTATTCTGTGGTTATTGGGTGGTTATTCTGCGGTTATTCTGTGGTTATTCAGTGGTTATTCAGTGGTTATTCTGTGGTTATTGGTGGTTATTCTGCGGTTATTCTGTGGTTATTGGGTGGTTATTCTGTGGTTATTCAGTGGTTATTCTGTGGTTATTCAGTGGTTATTCTGCGGTTATTCTGTGGTTATTCTGCGGTTATTCAGTGGTTATTCTGCGGTTATTCTGTGGTTATTCTGCGGTTATTCTGTGGTTATTCAGTGGTTATTGGGTGGTTATTCAGTGGTTATTCTGCGGTTATTCTGCGGTTATTCAGTGGTTATTCTGTGGTTATTCTGTGGTTATTCAGTGGTTATTCTGTGGTTATTCTGTGGTTATTGGGTGGTTATTCTGTGGTTATTGGGTGGTTATTCAGTGGTTATTCTGCGGTTATTCTGCGGTTATTCAGTGGTTATTCTGTGGTTATTCTGTGGTTATTCAGTGGTTATTCTGTGGTTATTCAGTGGTTATTCAGTGGTTATTCTGCGGTTATTCAGTGGTTATTCTGTGGTTATTCAGTGGTTATTGGGTGGTTATTCAGTGGTTATTCTGCGGTTATTCTGCGGTTATTCTGCGGTTATTCTGTGGTTATTCAGTGGTTATTCAGTGGTTATTCTGTGGTTATTCAGTGGTTATTCTGCGGTTATTCTGCGGTTATTGGGTGGTTATTCTGCGGTTATTCTGCGGTTATTCAGTGGTTATTCTGCGGTTATTCAGTGGTTATTCTGCGGTTATTCTGTGGTTATTCTGCGGTTATTCTGTGGTTATTGGGTGGTTATTCAGTGGTTATTGGGTGGTTATTCAGTGGTTATTCTGTGGTTATTCTGCGGTTATTCTGTGGTTATTGGGTGGTTATTCTGCGGTTATTCTGCGGTTATTCTGTGGTTATTGGGTGGTTATTCAGTGGTTATTCTGCGGTTATTCTGTGGTTATTCTGTGGTTATTGGGTGGTTATTCTGCGGTTATTCTGTGGTTATTGGGTGGTTATTCAGTGGTTATTCTGCGGTTATTGGGTGGTTATTCTGCGGTTATTCTGTGGTTATTGGGTGGTTATTCAGTGGTTATTCTGTGGTTATTGGGTGGTTATTCTGCGGTTATTCTGTGGTTATTGGGTGGTTATTCAGTGGTTATTCTGCGGTTATTCTGTGGTTATTGGGTGGTTATTCAGTGGTTATTCTGCGGTTATTCTGTGGTTATTCTGTGGTTATTCTGTGGTTATTCTGCGGTTATTCTGTGGTTATTCTGTGGTTATTGGGTGGTTATTCTGTGGTTAGTTATTGGGTGGTTATTCTGTGGTTATTCTGTGGTTATTCTGTGGTTATTCTGCGGTTATTCAGTGGTTATTCTGCGGTTATTCTGTGGTTATTCTGCGGTTATTCTGTGGTTATTGGGTGGTTATTCAGTGGTTATTGGGTGGTTATTCAGTGGTTATTCTGTGGTTATTCTGCGGTTATTCTGTGGTTATTGGGTGGTTATTCTGCGGTTATTCTGTGGTTATTGGGTGGTTATTCTGCGGTTATTCTGCGGTTATTCTGTGGTTATTGGGTGGTTATTCTGCGGTTATTCTGTGGTTATTGGGTGGTTATTCTGCGGTTATTCTGCGGTTATTCTGTGGTTATTGGGTGGTTATTCTGCGGTTATTCTGTGGTTATTGGGTGGTTATTCTGTGGTTATTGGGTGGTTATTCTGTGGTTATTGGGTGGTTATTCTGATGTTATTGGGTGGTTATTCTGTGGTTATTGGGTGGTTATTCTGTGGTTATTCTGTGGTTATTGGGTGGTTATTCAGTGGTTATTCTGCGGTTATTCTGTGGTTATTCTGTGGTTATTGGGTGGTTATTCAGTGGTTATTCTGTGGTTATTCTGTGGTTATTGGGTGGTTATTCAGTGGTTATTCTGTGGTTATTGGGTGGTTATTCAGTGGTTATTCTGTGGTTATTCAGTGGTTATTCTGTGGTTATTCTGTGGTTATTCTGTGGTTATTGGGTGGTTATTGGGTGGTTATTCAGTGGTTATTCTGCGGTTATTCTGCGGTTATTCTGTGGTTATTCTGTGGTTATTCTGTGGTTATTCTGCGGTTATTCTGTGGTTATTCTGTGGTTATTGGGTGGTTATTCTGTGGTTATTGGGTGGTTATTGGGTGGTTATTCTGCGGTTATTCTGTGGTTATTCTGTGGTTATTGGGTGGTTATTCAGTGGTTATTCTGTGGTTATTCAGTGGTTATTCTGTGGTTATTCTGTGGTTATTCTGTGGTTATTGGGTGGTTATTCAGTGGTTATTCTGTGGTTATTCAGTGGTTATTCAGTGGTTATTCTGTGGTTATTCTGTGGTTATTGGGTGGTTATTGGGTGGTTATTCTGCGGTTATTCTGTGGTTATTCTGTGGTTATTGGGTGGTTATTCAGTGGTTATTCTGTGGTTATTCAGTGGTTATTCTGTGGTTATTCTGTGGTTATTCTGTGGTTATTGGGTGGTTATTCAGTGGTTATTCAGTGGTTATTCAGTGGTTATTCTGTGGTTATTCTGTGGTTATTCTGTGGTTATTGGGTGGTTATTCAGTGGTTATTCTGTGGTTATTGGGTGGTTATTCAGTGGTTATTCTGCGGTTATTCTGTGGTTATTCTGTGGTTATTCTGTGGTTATTCTGCGGTTATTCTGTGGTTATTCTGTGGTTATTGGGTGGTTATTCTGTGGTTATTCTGTGGTTATTGGGTGGTTATTGGGTGGTTATTCTGCGGTTATTCTGTGGTTATTCTGTGGTTATTGGGTGGTTATTCAGTGGTTATTCTGTGGTTATTGGGTGGTTATTCTGCGGTTATTCTGTGGTTATTCTGTGGTTATTGGGTGGTTATTCAGTGGTTATTCTGTGGTTATTCAGTGGTTATTCTGTGGTTATTCTGTGGTTATTCTGTGGTTATTGGGTGGTTATTGGGTGGTTATTCAGTGGTTATTCTGCGGTTATTCTGTGGTTATTCTGTGGTTATTGGGTGGTTATTCTGTGGTTATTCTGTGGTTATTGGGTGGTTATTGGGTGGTTATTCTGCGGTTATTCTGTGGTTATTCTGTGGTTATTGGGTGGTTATTCAGTGGTTATTCTGTGGTTATTGGGTGGTTATTCTGCGGTTATTCTGTGGTTATTCTGTGGTTATTGGGTGGTTATTCAGTGGTTATTCTGTGGTTATTCAGTGGTTATTCTGTGGTTATTCTGTGGTTATTCTGTGGTTATTGGGTGGTTATTGGGTGGTTATTCTGTGGTTATTGGGTGGTTATTCTGCGGTTATTCTGTGGTTATTCTGTGGTTATTGGGTGGTTATTCTGCGGTTATTCTGTGGTTATTCTGTGGTTATTGGGTGTTATTCAGTGGTTATTCTGTGGTTATTCAGTGGTTATTCTGTGGTTATTCTGTGGTTATTGGGTGGTTATTGGGTGGTTATTCTGCGGTTATTCTGTGGTTATTCTGTGGTTATTGGGTGGTTATTGGGTGGTTATTCAGTGGTTATTCAGTGGTTATTCTGTGGTTATTCTGTGGTTATTCTGTGGTTATTCTGTGGTTATTGGGTGGTTATTCAGTGGTTATTCAGTGGTTATTCAGTGGTTATTCAGTGGTTATTCTGTGGTTATTCTGTGGTTATTGGGTGGTTATTGGGTGGTTATTCTGCGGTTATTCAGTGGTTATTCAGTGGTTATTCTTTGGTTATTCTGTGGTTATTCAGTGGTTATTCTGTGGTTATTCTGTGGTTATTCTGTGGTTATTCTGTGGTTATTGGGTGGTTATTCTGCGGTTATTCAGTGGTTATTCAGTGGTTATTCAGTGGTTATTCTGTGGTTATTCTGTGGTTATTCAGTGGTTATTCGGTGGTTATTGGGTGGTTATTGGGTGGTTATTCTGCGGTTATTCAGTGGTTATTCAGTGGTTATTCTGTGGTTATTCAGTGGTTATTGGGTGGTTATTCTGCGGTTATTCAGTGGTTATTCAGTGGTTATTCAGTGGTTATTCAGTGGTTACTCTGTGGTTATTGGGTGGTTATTCTGCGGTTATTCAGTGGTTATTCAGTGGTTATTGGGTGGTTATTGGGTGGTTATTCTGTGGTTATTCTGCGGTTATTCTGTGGTTATTCTGTGGTTATTCAGTGGTTATTCAGTGGTTATTGGGTGGTTATTCTGCGGTTATTCTGTGGTTATTCAGTGGTTATTCAGTGGTTATTCTGCGGTTATTCAGTGGTTATTCTGTGGTTATTCAGTGGTTATTCTGTGGTTATTCAGTGGTTATTCAGTGGTTATTCAGTGGTTATTGGGTGGTTATTCTGCGGTTATTCTGTGGTTATTCTGTGGTTATTCAGTGGTTATTCAGTGGTTATTCTGCGGTTATTCAGTGGTTATTCTGTGGTTATTCTGCGGTTATTCAGTGGTTATTCAGTGGTTATTCTGTGGTTATTGGGTGGTTATTGGGTGGTTATTGGGTGGTTATTCTGTGGTTATTCTGTGGTTATTGGGTGGTTATTCTGTGGTTATTCTGCGGTTATTCAGTGGTTATTCTGTGGTTATTCAGTGGTTATTCTGTGGTTATTGGGTGGTTATTCAGTGGTTATTCTGTGGTTATTGGGTGGTTATTGGGTGGTTATTCTGTGGTTATTCTGTGGTTATTCTGTGGTTATTGGGTGGTTATTCTGTGGTTATTCTGTGGTTATTGGGTGGTTATTCTGTGGTTATTCTGTGGTTATTGGGTGGTTATTCTGTGGTTATTCTGTGGTTATTGGGTGGTTATTCTGTGGTTATTCTGCGGTTATTCTGCGGTTATTCTGTGGTTATTCAGTGGTTATTCTGTGGTTATTCAGTGGTTATTCTGTGGTTATTGGGTGGTTATTCAGTGGTTATTCTGTGGTTATTGGGTGGTTATTGGGTGGTTATTCTGTGGTTATTCTGTGGTTATTCTGTGGTTATTGGGTGGTTATTCTGTGGTTATTCTGTGGTTATTGGGTGGTTATTCTGTGGTTATTCTGCGGTTATTCTGCGGTTATTCTGTGGTTATTCAGTGGTTATTCTGTGGTTATTCAGTGGTTATTGGGTGGTTATTCTGTGGTTATTCTGCGGTTATTCTGCGGTTATTCTGTGGTTATTCAGTGGTTATTCTGTGGTTATTCTGCGGTTATTCTGTGGTTATTCAGTGGTTATTCTGTGGTTATTCAGTGGTTATTCAGTGGTTATTCTGTGGTTATTCTGTGGTTATTCAGTGGTTATTCTGTGGTTATTCTGTGGTTATTCTGCGGTTATTCTGCGGTTATTCTGTGGTTATTCAGTGGTTATTCTGCGGTTATTCTGTGGTTATTCAGTGGTTATTCTGTGGTTATTCTGCGGTTATTCTGCGGTTATTCTGTGGTTATTCAGTGGTTATTCAGTGGTTATTCTGTGGTTATTGGGTGGTTATTCAGTGGTTATTCTGTGGTTATTGGGTGGTTATTGGGTGGTTATTCTGTGGTTATTCTGTGGTTATTCTGTGGTTATTGGGTGGTTATTCTGTGGTTATTCTGTGGTTATTGGGTGGTTATTCAGTGGTTATTGGGTGGTTATTCAGTGGTTATTCAGTGGTTATTGGGTGGTTATTCTGTGGTTATTCTGTGGTTATTCTGCGGTTATTCTGTGGTTATTCTGTGGTTATTCTGTGGTTATTGGGTGGTTATTCTGTGGTTATTCTGCGGTTATTCTGCGGTTATTCTGTGGTTATTCAGTGGTTATTCTGTGGTTATTGGGTGGTTATTCAGTGGTTATTCTGTGGTTATTGGGTGGTTATTCTGCGGTTATTCTGTGGTTATTCAGTGGTTATTCTGTGGTTATTGGGTGGTTATTCAGTGGTTATTCTGTGGTTATTCAGTGGTTATTCTGTGGTTATTGGGTTGTTATTCTGTGGTTATTCTGTGGTTATTGGGTGGTTATTCTGCGGTTATTCTGTGGTTATTCTGCGGTTATTCTGTGGTTATTGGGTGGTTATTCTGTGGTTATTCTGTGGTTATTCTGTGGTTATTCAGTGGTTATTCAGTGGTTATTGGGTGGTTATTCAGTGGTTATTCAGTGGTTATTCTGTGGTTATTCTGTGGTTATTGGGTGGTTATTCAGTGGTTATTCAGTGGTTATTGGGTGGTTATTCTGTGGTTATTCAGTGGTTATTCAGTGGTTATTCAGTGGTTATTGGGTGGTTATTCAGTGGTTATTCTGTGGTTATTCTGTGGTTATTCTGTGGTTATTCTGTGGTTATTGGGTGGTTATTCAGTGGTTATTCTGTGGTTATTGGGTGGTTATTCTGTGGTTATTGGGTGGTTATTCTGTGGTTATTGGGTGGTTATTCTGTGGTTATTGGGTGGTTATTCTGTGGTTATTGGGTGGTTATTCTGTGGTTATTGGGTGGTTATTCTGTGGTTATTGGGTGGTTATTCTGCGGTTATTGGGTGGTTATTCTGTGGTTACTCCACAGATCTGCTGTCAGTGTGTGTTCTGCGTACCGGCTGCTCCTGAGACGGGCTCAGGCCCTGCCTCCTCAGGCTGACCCGCTCCAGCGGCCGCAGGTACGGCGAGCTCCAGTGGAACCATTCGTCGTGGCGCCGGCTCCACTGACGGTAGTGAATCAGGAGGCGTTCCTTGTCGTAGTCCATCTTCTCGATGGTGGCTGCGTACCTGACGGGAGGACAAACGCAGAAATCTCTTTCAGGTTAAAACTGAAAACACGTAAAAAAAAAATCCCAGATACAGACGATCAGCTTCGATGCTTCGTTTAACGCCCGCCAGCGTGCTCTGCTCAGCGGAGAAAAACTAACCTCAAGAGGTTAAATAAAGTTGAGTTTATCTGTACAGCACAATTCAACAACAAGGCGATTCAAAGTGCTTTACAGATACATTAAAACAGTGAAAATAAAAAGCACGATTTAAGTTTTAAACAAAAAAGAAAGAAATAAGAACAATTGATCAAATCAGGAGTTAAAATGTGATTAAGTTTTGAAACTCAAGCTTCAGATTTGGAGCTTTATTCAGCTGAAAATAGGTGTGTCTTCAGCCTGGACTTAAACACACTGAGTGTTTCAGCTGATCTGAGGCTTTCTGGGAGTTTGCTCCAGACATGTGGAGCATAGAAGCTGAATGCAGCTTCTCCATGTCTGGTTCTGACTCTGGGAACTGATAGAAGACCGGATCCAGATGAGCTGAGGGGTCTGGAAGGTTCATACTGGGTCAGGAGGTCACTGATGCATTCTGGTCCTGGACCATTCAGAGCTTTATAGAGCAGCATCAGAACTTTAAAGTCTATCCTCTGATGGACAGGCAGCCGGTGTAAAGACCTTGTAAAGGTTTATATTACTGTAAATCTGATTTGATTTCACCGAGTAGTGTCAGCAGGTGCAGGGAAAGCCTTCGGGATTTAAGAGGGCAAAAATATTTTTTATCCAATTACTTGAAGAAATACTCGATTACCTAAAAGAATAAATAAATAAATCAATGGACTCGTAATGGGTGCATTTTTCTGTTTAAATCACATTTTATTTCACACTTGGTGGCTTCTTCTGCTAATTTCCTGAAAAACTTCATATCAAAATTTAAAAGTAGCCAGTTTAGCTGTAAATTACAGAACAATCCAAGAAGGTCTGTGAAAGCAACCATAAAATGTATCAGCTGCTCCAGTCACTCATTCAAGTTAAAAATAGTAAAATCGTGTCAGTACCCACCAAAGCTCCCTGATACTCAGTTAAATGTTCACCATTGGTGGATAAACTGCCTCTTAGCTTCAAACTCTCCCTCCATGTTACACAGTTAGACTCAGTCTGCGGGTTTAGAGCCAAACTGACTTCAGTCTGTCTGGCTGTCCCTTAAACCAACTGTTAACCAGCTAACTATTAACAGATCACCAAACAGATAACTATTCTTATTAACCCCCGAACAGGCAGATTATTAATGGCTGCAGCTGCTTTTAGAAAGTGTGGGGAAGTTTTGAAAGGTTTGTTTGTATAAATTATGTTGTTGTTTTAGTGTGTGTGTGTGTGTGTGTGTGTGTGTGTGTGTGTGTGTGTGTGTGTGTGATGCAGACCAGTTCTTGTGTCGATCTCGGGCTTCTAGTTGAGCTCCGACCTCAAAGGTGATTCCCATCCTGTCGGGTGGAGTCTTCATCTGCCGGAAAAAGACGAAAAGTTAAAGTATTTTCTTTTTACAGATAAAATAATTGATTGATTCTACATTCTCATCTTCTCATTTAATCAGGTATTTGGGTGGCTCTTTATTTGTCCAGGTCGGGTATTTAC
Source organism: Odontesthes bonariensis (assembly GCF_027942865.1). Classification (NCBI taxonomy): domain Eukaryota; kingdom Metazoa; phylum Chordata; class Actinopteri; order Atheriniformes; family Atherinopsidae; genus Odontesthes; species Odontesthes bonariensis. The sequence continues at coordinate 3,488,802 of NC_134515.1, forward strand.
AGAGATGGGACCAAGTCACACGTGCAAGTCCCAAGTCATTTTTTCTTGGTCAAGTCAAAGTCAAGTCACCTTATTATTGCAGTTTCACCTGCAGAATCTGATCTTAATAAAGTGAAAACACAAAGATATAAGTAACTGTCAGTAAACATCATTGGCCAATGTGTCCAACCTGTCCACCCCGTATCATATCAAGCTAACGTTAGCTAACTACCGACTAGGCTAACAGGATAATATTAGCTAATTTGACAAGCACTTACTGGTCAGAATGGATCTTCAAATGACGAACAAAGTTCAAAGTTATGCTAGATGCTTAACACTCAAGTCATTGAAGTCATCGTGTCTCAAGTCAAGTGCCGAGTCTTTAACTTCCAAGTCCGAGTTGAGTCTCAAGTCTTTTATTTTTTGTCAAGTCACTAGTCATCAAAACAGCGACCCGAGTCGATTTGAGTCCAAGTCACAGTGACTCGAGTCCCCATCTCTGGGTATTTATAACCAGAGCCAACAACCTCTCAACAGCAGAGTGCCTGAACAAAATGTCTGAACTTCCCCACATTTGCAGATTTATCTTGTCATCTTCAACACATTTTCAGGAACATTTTAGGTGCGTTTTGTCTCTAAAACACCCAGAAAAGAATAAAACCTTTCAACAGAAGGTCAGCTGTGAATCGGACGGTACCACAGATGTGAAGCGGGAGGAGCAACAGAAGCTCTCCTGGATACTTCACAATACTTTAGGTTGATGCTGTAGACACGAGTTTGAATTATTTCAGGGTTGTTTCTGATAAAAAATGTTCCATTTATGGGAAAAGGACTTAGACATTGCACTACCCGAGGAGACATGGCAAAAAAGTTTAAAGCGTATACACACCACATCTCTTTGCATACAGCATGGTCTTATCCAATTTAAAGTTGGACATAGACTGCACTATTCAAATGAGAAACTGGCCAGAATATACCCCAACATCAATCCTGAATGTCCAAGATGCAGCAACAATCCAGCTACAGTGGGCCACATGTTTTGGTCATGCAGGTCTCTGAACAGCTTCTGGACAAAAACATTTTGAAGCTAAATCTTACATACTGTACGTGGTGTTAATGTAGACCCTGACCCAGTAATCACCATCTTTGGGACAATGCTAACTGAAATATAGCCGTAACAGTAACAAAGACAGATTTATTCAAACCTGGACTCCCATTATAGAGTTTATTGAGAACATATCTTTCACCTGACATCGCTCTAACGTGCCAGCCTTTGCTCATATAGAATAACCAGCTGGATCTATGTAACAGATAGGATTTCCCTGTCATGTCTTCTGTGAAGGAATGTACTTTATGAGAGCCTACATAAGCTAGGTGTTTATTTATTTATCTATTTTCTCCTTTTGGGTGGATCGGACGCATATGTACTTGCGAGTATGCACTATAACTGCTGTGTATGTTATTTGTGTTTGTTTATATATTTTATTTATGTGGTTTATTTTTTGTAAAGAGTTATTTGTGTTGTGTACTGGGTAGGAACCAATGTTAGTTACCTGTTTTTTTTTGCGTCCCCTGCGCAATTTTTGTAAATTGCGCAGGGGACGCAATTTACAAAAGGAAGAAAACGAAAGATTTAAGAAGTTCACGCTAAGTTATAAAGGTATAAGCCAGGTTTTTTTCCATATTTGATTTTTTTGGAAGATAATTTTTGGTTTTTGATAAGAAAAATTCATTCCCCCTGGTTTATGTGCAGCCAGCGAGGTATGTGTGTTTTGTTTCTCGTCGTGCTGTTTGGTTTTAACATGTCAATTTTGTATTTAATGATTACGTGTTTATTTGTATTATTGTATAATACAGTTTGACGGTGGATTGATAATCAGGAGGTGAAGTTGACGAGAGGGAGAGAAATAAATCCATCAGTATGAAGGACCGGTGTTGCTTATTTCCTGGAGGGAGTGATATGCACTTATATATGGGTACATGTGTCTGTATACTTTCGTATGTATAAGCATGGATATATTTATGTGTGCTTGTGTGCACATGTATGGTTATATGTGCTTGAGTAAAGCCCTATTCGGACGGGACTAGTTCAATGGGGGGACGTATGGTAATGTTGGTTAACCAGACGACGCCAGGGAGAAGAAACGACCAATTCGGACGGGACAAGAAATCCCTGTAATATTCATCTAACATGGGAGGAGTTTTCTTGAATGTAAAGCATTCTGCTCCAAAATTATTGTATACAAACGCAGAAGACTTTTTTGTTTGTTTACCTGAATGATAAGTATTACTAAAACGTATTGTACAGTATAACAGAACAGAAGATTTATTCATTTTTTACCTTAATATAAAGTACTGTTCACCAAAAGTTTTGCTCAGGATACTTATTTTACCTGAATGTAAAGTATAGTTTAAAAAAAGGATTGCACAACAAAACTTAAGTGTCATTTTCTATTTTACACCCATTTGTTTCTCTCTTTAAAAGGATGTGACGATATATTCCGTACTTATTACCGAAGGTCGCATTCGCACGGGATTAGTATTACCTATGGTAGATACTCCGGACCGTTTCACAGGAGGTAGAATTCTCGGCAAAGTTTACCGACATACTCCGCTATCTTTACTGACATGGCGCGTTCGGACGGGACTAGATTTCCCGGTTATTATTACTTTACCCCAGGTCCCCCCATTAAACTAGTCCCGTCCGAATAGGGCTTAAGAGTGCATCAATGTAACTAGGAATGTGCAGGTGTACGAACATGTTTTTTGTTTTGTTTTTGGATTGAAAGTACACATATTGTATATGTGAGTTTACTTGTTTAAGAAGATATACGCATTTTTTTGTTTGTTTGTTTTGTTTGTTTGTTTGTTTGTTGTTTTTTTGGCCTTGTGGGAGTGGGTGGGTGGGATTAGTGTATTGTTTTGTGTTCTGTAAATTGTAAAAGGTCTATAAATAAAGTGCTTTAAAAAAAAAAAAGGTTCCATTTGCCATGGCCTCATCATTAGAAATCAGACGACCTGAAAGTAGTTTTCTTGACGCAGACTTCCCTTTTTTTATTTGTATTTTGGGGTAAATATTTCTCCACTACATTTAAGATTTAGATGTGTTTCAAATTGAAATGATCCTAAACTGATTATACGTCTAACATGTTGATATATATTCATTTCTGAGTAATAAGACATTAAAAAGAGATGTAAAACATATCCATAAATTCTCATTCCCCACATCACAAACTGTGGGATTTGACTTTCACGCATAAAAAAGTACAAAAGCATGACTTCTTTTCTCCCAAAAAAAAAAAAGCTGTTGCAATGACGTTACGGTTACGTCCGCTCTACGTTGTGTTACGTGTACACAGCATACACAAACGGTACAATTACATCCCCACTGTCTCCAATAACTGGTCCAGCCGAGCTTTTTTCGCTTGTTTCTCCTAAATTTTCATGTATTGATCATAAGAGAGCAAACATTAGAAACGCTGTTAAATCAATTACAGAAACTCAGCTCAAGTATGTTTGACACTCCTGCAAATTTTGTCGGTCTTCTATTTGACAGAAGCTGATTGGCCGCTGAAAAGCCAAGGCGCTTTCTCATTGGACGCCTCGGCTGTCAGCTAAAGTAGTAGCCCCGCCCCTCTGGATCCGCTCACATATTTGACAGCGGCTAACATGCTAATGCTGTGTGACAGTGTTAGCCTCAAAAAAAGCAGAAAGCAAGTGACACGGGACGAAGCGCGAAACACTTAAACTTAAACTACACTTCAGTTTAAAGGCGGACAACAACCACATGTTCAAAATTTCTCAGTCGGTCGTGCAGTTGAACGGAGTTGAGTCTCCATTGACAGTGAATAGATAAGCTAACGCAGCTAACAGTTAGCCTCAGCTATAGATAAGCTAACGCAGCTAAGAGGGTGAACTAGCTCAGTCTGAAGCTAACGCAGCTAACACTTAGCCTTAGCTAAGCTAACGCAGCTAACAGTTAGCCTCAGCTGAGGGTGAACTAGCTTCAGGCTGAAGTGTCACAGTGACAGCTGCACAAGCTTACATGCTCCGCGTGGTGCAGTGAGCTGCTCTGGAGCCGGAAGCTTTCATGAAGCTATTGCCCCCTGCTTAAAGGTTAATTTTGGACGTTAGACGTGTAAATAAGTAACATAAAAGCTTGTTTACCTCTGGAGCCACTTCTGAGCTGCACTTAGTGTGATGACTGAACGGCGCATGCGCGAAAGCATAACTGCGGCTGTCCCGTCTCGGGCCAAACTGTTGATCCGGTTCTGCGGCGGTGCTGTTCAAGAAACCCGCTTCAGCTTTCTGTCGAGCGGTAAAAGGAAGCAGAAAGGAGAGGAAACGATGAAAAAGGGCTTGTACTTGACGACACGTTACTGCATAACAACGTATTCATAATTTAATAAACTATTAAGATAACGGTTTGCATAAATTATGCAAAGGAAAAGTGCACCACTTCCTAATACTTTCGATTTTATAAGTCAGATAATTATTTAAATTATATCACGACTTGAATTACTTTTTGAATATGATAATTTCGGTCATTAAATTGTGTTTAGTTCAGGATTTATGTGGACCCCTGAATATTTTTCAATGAGAAGTGACTAAATTCAATTTAAAGTAATTTCATCACCCACTGAAAAAAACAACTCAAAAGATTTACTTTGTAAATAAAACCCTTTGTAAGTAGTTGCACTCAAATGATTTAAGTAATATTTAATGCTACAATATCAAGAAAATTTTACTTACCATAAAACACAACAGTTTTGAAGATATTAAGTAACATTTACTTAATTACATCTAAGTTTTAAGTTATATTTATTTAAACAAATTAAGTAAAGTCTACTTGTTTTTCATAGGCAGGAACATCATTTTAAAAATTTAAGTAAATTTTATATATCCGTAGTATTTGCTGTTATGAAGTAACTTAGTAGATTTTAACGATCCACTTTCAGAGTAAAGTTTATGTAGTATTCCTAGGTTTATGTACATACAACCATTTAACATTTAACTTGTATGAGGAAACCTAAGTAAAACTTACTCTTCCTCCATAATTCATATATTACGTTAATAAAATGTTTAATTTTACTTAAGAAGCTCTAGTTCTTACTGAATCTTAAAAATACAAGGTAGAAATGATTTACAGTTACTCTAATAGAGTTTACTTCACCAAAAAGTCACTTTTTTCAGTGCCATGTATGACCACAGCGCTTCAACTTGGCGTTGACAGCTGAAACGTGCCCTCCCCGATTGCTGCTCCATCAGAAAGAGCTAAATTAAATGTTATTATCTCTTTCCTACTTGGGTTATCTGACTTGGAGATCTCACTAAGGCCCCATCCACACGTAGCCGGGTATCTGCTAAAACGAATATATTTTTCTACGTTTGGACCTGTCATCCACATGAAAACGCATAAAAACGCATCGTAAACGAATGTTTTTAAAAACTCCGGGCAAAGTGAAGATTTTTGAAAACTCCGTTTATGCAGCTGCGTGTAGACAGAGATAACCGGAGTTTTGCGTTTTCGAACGTCACAATATGCGCCAAAACAGCAACAAATCTACTTTAAAGTCTAAAGTGCGACCTTTGTTTACTGAAGAAGCATGGATGTCTTGAGAACTGTGGTGGTTATTGTGCAGGCGCTGTTTACAGCCTTGATTTTACACGCCCAAGTCGTACTCCTCACTCCTGTCGCTGTCGGAATTATTACGTCCTCATATCGAGGGGCAGTCCACTGTCATGCGATCACCTGTCCGTGTGCTCAAAAAAGTGGCGTGCACACTTTATTATTTAGCTGACGAGGGCAGATTGCATAAAACAGCAAATGCATTTGGGTTGTCAAGACAGGTGAAAACGCAGATGTTCGGTTATGTGTGGAAGGTGTTTTTTTCGAAAACGAGGTAATGTGGATACAAATTATTTTATAAACGGAGGGGGGGAAACATTCGGTTTTAAAAATACCCGGCTACGTGTGGACAAGGCCTAAGTGGTGCTAAAACAGTGGTTAACAGCTCAGTGAGTGAAACCAGGTTCTCTGACTCTGGATATGTTGCATGTTCATGTAAAATAGGAGGAGCTGACATTCAGTGACCAATTACCATTTTATATTTCTAAAATGCTTAATAAATATTTATTAAGCATAACTATTTTAATTGTTTTTTTTAAGATGAACAGCTTACTGAATGTCTCAGGCAGCTGAAACCCTGGGGAGGCAAGGAGGAAGTGGAGGAACCATCATGGAAGGAAGGATAAGCCTCTGCACAGTTTATACTAACGGCAGATTGAAGAAGTGGTCCTCTCAGTGGCTAAAAAAGACTGTTCTTACAGACAGTAGAGGCACTAATAATGGCAGCTCAAGAACAGTAGAGGCTGGGGTCTACCACATCTACTGTATATATGGTTGAACAAACTATGATTCAATTCTCTGAAGTATCATGAAGCCTTCAGCCAGCTGCACCAAAAACATAAAACCATAGAAAGGACACAAGAAACCACAGAACACAGAGTGAGTCAGAACACCATTTGGAGGATTTTTATTGAACGTGCAGATAAAGTCTAGCCTGGGTGCCAGCCGAACTTAGCCCCACCCATAAAATTTTTGGTCGGGAAGTTCGGTCTGGCTCTGCTCAGTTGGGAAATCTCTATGCTCAACATCAAAACAGTCGACCCAATCAGATTGCCAGGGCGGGCTTTATACGATGATGGACAGATGATCAACAGGGACATTATCGACTACGTCACTAAAGAGCGCTTGGTTTGAATTCGTTTGAAACAAACATGGCTGCCGCTGGAGAGCTAGGGTGTGTAGATTCTGCCATCGAGTCTGTTCTACAGGATCTCCACATTGCATTCATTTTGAAAGAAGAACAGAGGAACGCGATAAAGGCTTTTATCGATACAAAATATGTTTTTGCCGTCCTTCCTACAACAAGTGTGTGTCGCTTAATCTACGTCACACACTACGTTGCTTAGGGCTGTCGCGGTTGAGGAATTCCCCCTGCGGTGAGTCAGGGCGGCTCAATATTGCGATATGCGATATCTTTTTTTTTTTTTTTTTTCATCTATCTATCTAGCAAGTTCGTTTGTTAATTACTAAATTACTAAACTCATTGCAATATTATCTCTGAAACATAGCACTTACACATTTAAAAAAGGTTATAAAAAGACATGGCAACTTTATAACACTTTATTTTATTGAAAGCAGAACAAAGGGCGGTAACGGCACAGATGCGAGATGCAAGTTGTTTCTCCTACTGATTGAACTTAAAAACAGAATTCAGGAGAAGGCTGAACTTTTAAATGCAAATAAAATATGAAAATATAGCTGCAAGCAGCGATGTGGGGGTCCTAGCAGTATGGCACAATAGGGAAGGCTTGGGCTGCTCAGGAATCCGTTGTGAGTCCATGCAACAAGTTTGGCATCGATACATCAATGCATCGCAGAGATACGGCCAAATGTCCGGTTTGCGCATCGGCGTAGAGTTTGATTGGCTGTCGCGGTTAAACGGAAGTGAAATAAAAAAATCCACATGATAACTTATGTGCGGCTTGGTCTGAAGATTCTATGTGCCAAGTTCCGTCGAGATTGGACAATCTCAGTGGCCTGAAATGCTTTTTGAAGGTTTTCAATTAAATTCAAAATGGCGAACAATCCACGATGGCGCAGATGACGTCATGAGGTGCATTATCCCCGTCTTTATCCAGTGATTCCAACGGTACCCCATTTGTGACATTTGGACCAAGGGGTCCAAAGATATGAGCAAAAAGGCATTTTGGCTACATATAGCGCCACCTATTGGCGAAACGTCACCAAACTTCTTGGGCCTCCTACCGGAGTGGTTTTGAGTCTGTGTTAGAAGTTTGACGTCATAACATCAAATGGTTGCCAAGATATGGCCTCACTTCCGGTTTGGGGGCGTCAACCTCGAGTTTGATTGGCTTTTATGGAAAAACGGAAGCCTAATTAAAAATTCCACACGATAACTTTTTTTGCGGCTTGGTCTTAAGAGTCTATGTGCCAAGTTTCGTAAAAATTGAACAATCTCTGTGACCTGAAATGCTTTTTTAAACTTTTTGATAAAATTCAAAATGGCGGAAATTCTAGGCATACGCAAATTGACGTCATAGGGTGCGTTGGACTCGTCATGATCCAAGGATTCCAACGATGCCTCATTTGTGAAATTTGGACCAAGTAGTCCAAAGTTATTAGGCTGAATGCACTTTGAACTTTGGCGTGTTGGTGGCGCTAGAGAGTAAGCTCTTGGGGCATGAAAATTCTTGATTGGTGCCTTCGCAGCTTCGCTGTTAGGCCCCCAATGAACTAAAAAACAAGTGCCTGTTTTGTTTTGTTTTTTTAAATTAAGTATACAAAGTGAGATGTACCAGACACTACAATTTCACACACACAAAAAATTATACCTCGGTCATGTCCTTGATACGCGCAAGGCAGGGGCGTCTGTAGCTTGAGCAAACATTCGGGGCTGTAGCCCAGACATGAAAATAATTTTTAACGGGGGTCAGGGGGTTTTTCCCCCGGGATTTTTAAAAAAAAAAGGGGGTGTTAAAATGAAAATTTAACACAGTTCATGACCAGCTGCTTAACATGTTGAATGCCGAGCTGTGAATGTTGGCATTCATGTTTTGATAAAATGCCGAGATCCATATATCCAAATGCTGACATTGTGTCTTTGTTAGCCTAATGCACAAGAGAGAGAGAGAGAGCGATTCTGTTGTCAAGAACCTGGGAGCTAATGTGCGCTGTTAGCACTTAAGCACTTCGTGGATACTACTGAAACGTGAAGATTGTGACGACGTGACAAATTTGTTTTGTTTAGATCAACCACTCTCAGAGATCGCATGAAACACAGATGGCGGTGTGTTAGCTTTGTGTTTTGGTAACCCAGCTTGACCGTCGGAGCCCAGTCCACTGACTCAGTAGCTAACAACGCGCTGGGGCAGCCTTCAAAACAAAGCCCAAACGTAGCCCGTATTACATTACTGTTGATTGGCATTTAGCAACATAATACTTTACTGCACTACTACTAAACAGTTAGATTTCGCACATACCTTTGAAAAGTGGTCACCGCAGACACGAGCATTTGCAGATTCAGCTCCTCCAGTCTGTAAACGTAGGTTAACTATCCACTTTTTGCGGCGTTGTTCTGTGAGTTTTTTTCCATTTCTCACCTCTATGGGTGATTACCTTCGGTACCCGATAGTAACCCTTTCCCTTCTCTCGGTTAGACCGATTGCTACATCCAAAAACGGCACAAAACTGAGGTATTTTGGGCAAAAAGTGGCAGACAAAACACAGTGTTTTCAATGGGCTCCAGCTCAGGCTGCCCACCACCTGGGTAGAAAAATACGGAAGTGACGTCAAGTGAAACCCTCCTATTAAAGGCACAATGTGCGATTTTTATGTCATTTTGAAGTGTATTGCATACAAAAAACACCTATACATACCATAAGAGTGTGCAGAAATAATCCTACTGGCATGTCCTAACCAAAGTTTATACGCAGCATAGCTGAGTTTTACTGCAGAATTAGCAGGCTAACTGATAGCGCCGGACCGGCAGTTTTTCTGGCCAGGAGGTGGCGATATAGAGTAAAATCAACCTCCGTTCAACCCCAGGCAGGAGAAGAAATCGCTGGTCTGGCGCTGGCCCTGCCCCCGCTGATCTCCTCGATCAGTGCACACTTTGTCTCCTCCTCGCATCATCATCAAAATTGTTGCCCCGATATCTTGGGTCCAGCAAGCAGGACTTTGCCAACGTTTTTTGTAGAGCAGCTGGTCTGTACTTCTCCTCGAGAACACTGCACATCTTCCGCTTGATGTCCGAGGTCAGTGGTGTCCTCGTCTGATGGTTTTAAAACATCTTCAGCGAAGAGTTTCAGGACAGGTTTAATGGATGACACCGTGACATAGTTCTCGCCAGACAGCAGATCCGTAAATTCAGCCGCTGGTTGTAACGCCGCGTTCACCGACTCCAAAACTGCAATGTCCTGCCAGCTGGGGATGAGATGTTGGTGCCGCCGATCATCCAGGACTCTTTTTATAGCGGGGATTTGCTCCAACACTCGGTCCACCATTTTCTGTTTGGAGCCCCATCTTGTTGGGTAGTCCGTTATGAGCCCGTGCTGCGGGATTTCGAGCTCAGCTTGCGCTTTCGCCAGATCCCTCCTCTTCAACCAGCTCTGGGAGAACGCAGCCACTAAGCTGTGGCAGAGACCCATTGCACGGGATGTGCGGTCTTTCACGCTTCCCATTGCGTTTGTGACTGCTAAATGTAAATTGTGACCGAAGCAGTTCAGCCACGTCCAGTTCAGTCTTCTTACTGCTGCGGCGATGTTTGCCCCGTTGTCGGTTGTTATGCACGCCAGCTTCTTCTCATCCAGGGACCACTCATCAAAAGCGCTGCGTAGAGCCTCTGCGATGTTGTCGGATGTGTGATTCTGGGGCATAAACACTGTTTCGAGGCAGCGTGATTTAAGAGTCCAGTCGGGGGTCAGGTAATGTACAGTTAGACTCATGTAAGGAGTCATATTCACACTGGACCACATGTCAGTGGTGGCAGAGAAAAAGTCCACACTTTTGAGCTCACTCTGAACCGATGCTCTAACTGTATTGTACATTTTCGGCACAGCAGTTTCTGAGAAGTAGGTTTTCCCTGGCAACTCATATTGCTTGTCAAATTTCTGCAGCAGTGACTTGAATGCAGGTTTCTCCACAGTAGCAAACGGCACCATCTCCTCAACCAGATACCGTGTAACAGCACCTGTTAGGCGTTTATGTCTGTCACTGTCTCTGCTGTATTTGGCGACTCGAGCAAAGGCTTCGCCGACTCCAAGTTGTCGGCTCGCCCCAACATGAGCTGCTCCGCGACTCTGTGTGGCAGGAGGCGGCGGCAACCGTGCCGCAATAGCCGGATGATAGCTTCCTAGGTGAGCCTTTAAATTAGTTGTGTTCCCTCGTTTCACTTGAACAGTTTTTCGGCAGATTTTACAAATCGCCTCGTTTAAGTTGGCTGGTTCACCCTTTTCATTTGGTTGAAAGCCGAAATGCTCCCAAAGGGGCGAAGTAACATTTGCTTTCCATACTAGTGCGGCTTCCATTTTCTCTTTCTAAAGTGCGTTAAGTTGTGGCGAGATCAGGTCACGTGCGGTGATGAAAAAGTAGTTTGTCAAAACGATCGTCAAACTTCTGCTGGAAAGCATATTTTGCTCTATTTTTTTTTGTGGAACATCTATGAACAACAGTGACCACTCGGTAAGTTTCAAAGCTTTGCAAAACGAACGTTTAATGTTGCTAATAGGACCGTGCGCATGTAGATTGAAACCTGCACAGACGCTATCGAAAATACGTGCGGTGATCGTGGTGACCCATCATGAAGCGCGGTGGGCGTCATCATATCGCGATATTTCATTTTTGCGGTTATTGCGACAGCCCTAACGTTGCTCTGATTGGTTGAAGGTCTATCCAATTGAGCGAAGAGGCATTTTTTCTCCTGGTTCGGTTGAAACACGCCCCATACTCAAAACTCTATCGAGCGGTATCAGATTCACATTCTGACTAGAATCGTGAGTATGACGAAGTCAGGCTAGATAAAGTCTACGGTAGAATTAATAAATGCAGAGTTAATATATGATGAAAATACTTCCGAAATACGGAGCCAAGCGGAAGCAAGTAGAGAGAGGAGAGAAGGGGGGCCAGAACTGAGCCCTGTGGGACACCAACGGAGGACAGAGAGTCACCGAGGTTGCCCACTGCATTCAGAGGGTTTGTTTTCCACTCATCATGACTTAAACACATCTCTGACCTCCTGTAACCCCCCAAAGTCTGCTGGTTCAATGCTGTTCTGCAAACTGGACCCAGAATCTGGTGCCATCTGCTTCACATCTGTCCTGTGTTCTGAATGATTACGTCCCGTTAGTCATCACTCACCTCAGTATTTCGCACTGTGGTCATTCTCCTGGTGTTCTTGGTTGGTGTATTTCATCCGGCCCTTCTCCATTACGCCTCCTCTCTGATATTCCTGTTTTCCTCTTTTAGTTTTTTTCTCGTCTGTAACTCCTCTGCCTCATCATAAACTCTGTTTTGGACCTCATCTGTAAAATGTCCTGCATTTGGGTCCTCTTTGCATAACCTCGCTGTGATGATGTGTCACATCGTTCAAAGCAGTGACGCTGCTGAGCTGCACGTTATCACACTGAAGGTGTTTCTGTTCCTCTTTGCACTGCTGAGGCTCAGGAGACGTACAGAAACGTCTCTCAGGGAACCTCAGCGAACCTCAGCGAACCTCAGCTAACCTCAGGGAACCTCAGCTAACCTCAGCTAACCTCAGCGAACCTCAGCGAACCTCAGCTAACCTCAGCTAACCTCAGCTAACCTCTGTGAACCTCTGTGAACCTCAGCTAACCTCTGTGAACCTCAGCTAACCTCAGCTAGCCTCAGGGAACCTCAGCTAACCTCAGCTAACCTTTGTGAACCTCAGCTAACCTCAGCTAACCTCTGTGAACCTCAGCTAACCTCAGCTAACCCCAGCAAACCTCAGCTAACCTCTGTGAACCTCAGCTAACCTCAGCTAACGTCTGTGAACCTCAGCAAACCTCAGGGAACCTCAGCGAACCTCAGGGAACCTCAGCTAACCTCAGCGAACCTCAGGGAACCTCAGCGAACCTCAGCTAACCTCAGCTAACCTCAGCGAACCTCAGCTAACCTCTGTGAACCTCAGCTAACCTCAGCTAACGTCTGTGAACCTCAGCGAACCTCAGCGAACCTCAGTTAACCTCAGCTAACCTCAGCGAACCTCAGCTAACCTCTGTGAACCTCAGCTAACCTCAGCTAACGTCTGTGAACCTCAGCGAACCTCAGCGAACCTCAGGGAACCTCAGCAAACCTCAGCGAACCTCAGAGAACCTCAGGGAACCTCAGCAAACCTCAGCGAACCTCTGTGAACCTCAGCGAACCTCAGCAAACCTCAGCGAACCTCAGGGAACCTCTGTGAACCTCAGCTAACCTCAGCTAACGTCTGTGAACCTCAGCGAATCTTAGCGAACCTTAGAAGAACCTCAGCGAACATCAGAGAACCTCAGGGAACCTCAGCAAACCTCAGCTAACCTCAGCGAACCTCAGCTAACCTCTGTGAACCTCAGCTAACCTCAGCTAACGTCTGTGAACCTCAGCGAACCTTAGCGAACCTTAGCGAACCTCAGAGAACCTCAGAGAACCTCAGAGAACCTCAGGGAACCTCAGCAAACCTCAGCGAACCTCAGCAAACCTCAGAGAACCTCAGCGAACCTCAGGGAACCTCAGGGAACCTCAGCAAACCTCAGGGAACCTCAGGGAACCTCAGCGAACCTCAGGGAACCTCAGCTAACCTCAGGGAACCTCAGCAAACCTCAGCAAACCTCAGGGAACCTCAGCTAACCTCAGGGAACCTCAGCAAACCTCAGCAAACCTCAGGGAACCTCAGCGAACCTCAGGGAACCTCAGGGAACCTCAGCTAACCTCAGGGAACCTCAGCGAACTGTCACACTGTCACACATTCAGTGATAATTGGATCCTTGTCGGCTGCTCCTGGTACAGATAATGGGGATTACAGCACAATAATTTCCATTTCACATAGAAAACAAGTTTCTTACATGTATTTATTAGGTAACTCTTTTATCTTGTGTTTTATTCTTCCACATTAGACGTTTGATAACTGTGGTGTAGATGCTGCTAAACACAATCAGCTGTGTGTTCGGGGCTAATTTGCCTTTGGGGGACAAATATTATCTTACAAAAGAAATAAGGCTCTCTGAATAACCACCCAAAGGTCAGTATGCAGGCGGATAAAATCCACAGGTGTCGGCTCAGGTGTTTGATCAGGCGTCGGCTCGGGCGTCGGCTCAGGCCTTCAGGTGAGCAGCGAGTCGAGGGTCCTGCCGCAGCTTCTGATCGAGAGCGTCGTATTTGTCCTGGACCGTTTCGGTGTGTCTGTAACAAACGCACACATGTCATTAACGCCGGCGCACCTTTCTGGTACTCATGAGGTGTCGGTGTGCGTACCTGTTGAGCCGTTTCTGGATGGCAGCGATCTGGAGTGTTTTATCAGCGCAGGTCTTCCGATAATCCTGCATGTCCTCTTGGGTCAGGTGGTGCTGGCTCTGCTGGAACCTCTGCTGCTCTGACTGCAGCTGCATCGTCTCCTGCACACACAGTCATGGGACCGGGTCAGTGCGCCCAACAGAGGCTTTGATCCCTGAATGCTCCTTCATTTCTTAATGCTTTAAAGTCCTGCTGGTATTCTTTGAGCTGATTATAGATAACAAACAGCACATATTGTGTAGAATGTTTCCTCAGAAGCTTCAACTGTCTCTGCAGAAGATGGAGCGCCGTGTAGAGGATCAAGTCACTTTGAAACGCAACACATTATCACCTGAAACCTCTCATAACCGCGTCTATGTAGAACCACATCTGCTTTCTCTGCAGTTTAATACCAGCTGGATGCTTTAGCCTTAAATAACTTCTGCCTGAAAACCTACTGAAGTCAGTCTATCATATCTTCTAAATTGTGCTCTGTAGCAAAGAGACACCCGAAACATCATCATTCTTTCTGTCTCTATCAGCGGACTATCAGACTTTCTGTGGAGATATTTTCCAGTTCAAGTTCAGGAGCAGAACCACAATCATTTTCCTTCCTGGTTTATATTTTTATAAATGTCTACAGCTGCTCCCCACGGCTGTTTGGTCTCATTTTCATGCCTCACCCTTTTCTTTTTCATTCTGATCGGTGAAAGCGTGCGTGTCTGGAAGCTGCTGCTGCTTATCCCCATTACACACTGCTGATAAATAATAACAGCACTGCTGCCAAACAGGGGCATGGCTAGGGGGGGGGGGGGCAGAACAAGTCCTGCCCCCCTGAGAAATGCCCTGTCCATCCAAAGAAAACTGGCCAGAAAAAAGGCCACGATTTATTATCTCTTTTTGTGTCTTGTATTGATAGAATAAATGCAGGTGGTAAATTTAAAAAAGCATATATATGCAAAGTTTATAGCTTTATTTATTCCCCCCCCCCCCCCGAAACCTTAACCCCTTGCTGCTGAAAAAAAAAAAAAAGCGATTTTCACATTTTCGGATGTTTTTGTTGTATATAATGATCTGAAATGTAGACTTAATGAAGGTAATAAAAAGCTGGAGTTGGCTGGATGTCTTGCCCCAAAGTATCTACTTGAATTTAAACCCTCAATGGAGAATGTGGAGCATGGTAAACAAAAGCTAATGTAAGCGTTGTAATGGTGCGTTTGCATGCATCATACAAGTTCTACATTTCTTTACAAAAAAAAAAAAAAACTTCCACACTGTTAACAAAATTGACGGTCATGATTTATGCTAGTGTGACCATATTTTCATTACCGAATTGAATTATTACTATTATTATTTTTATTCTTATTATCATTATTATTATTAGTATTATTATTATTATTATTATTATGCTGGAAGTTGTAGTAGTGGTTTTCCACCGATTTTTTTCAGGTATTGTTTTCTGCCCCCCCAGATGAGCTAACTGCCCACCCACACATGCCATTCTGCTCACACCTCTGCTGCCAAATCCTGAAACCTTAGAGTCGAAGGAGTCGAAGAAATGGTGAAACGTGACAGTCACAAGTAAAGCCAGGCTGTTACCTTTTCATAGCTCTGTTGCAGAAGGTTGGTCTTCTCCTCCAGTCGCTCTCTGAACTCAGACAGACAGCTTTCATAGAGCTGCTGGGCCTCCTCCGGACTCAGAACCTCTGGGTTGCCGAGCCGGATCAGGAGGGGAGCCATGACGTCCCTCTCCTGCTGCTGATGCCACCTCTTCTCCTGTGCAGCCATGAGCTCCTGCAGCGGCAGACACCACCAGGGAAAGGTGTGACCGACACGTGAGCCTGCTGCTGATGGACGGCAGCGTTGCTCTGTTCAACCTTTAAAGGTGTGCGTGCGTCTCACCCTTTGCTTTCTTTCTCTGCGGGCCGCAGCTGCTGCTATTGATGTGGTCCAAAGCTCGACTTCCTTCTCCTCCTGCTCTCTGCAAGCCACAATATCGTTCACCTGCTCACACATGGAAGACATATTCAAATGTAACACATGAAACAAGGCAGCTCAGTGCTTTTCTTACTGTTCTACTAAAAACTATGTTTTCTTGTTTCAGAAAACCTTTCATTTTAGAGAAAAACTGCTTCAGTCCAGATGAATAAACCCTTTACAATGGTCGTTCTCTTCTGGAGGCAATGTGCTGCTTGAGGTTCCAAATTCAGGCCCAACTTTATTTATCATTCATTGAAATGATAAATATTTTGTGTATGTGTTTTAATAGAAATTGGTGTTTACCTCATATACACTGGTATTTAAAGACATGCTATGCAACTTTTTCATGGTCATAAAATTGCTTGGTAATCATCAGTTTGCTTGGCTGACCCGTTCAGATGAAAACGGTGACATTTCCATCTCCATCTGGTGGCCCAAGCCCGAAACAGCGCTTGCAACTTTGCCTGTGGCGCCGCGTGCTTTGTTTAGCTCTGGAAGTCTCGGGACACACGAGAGCCGAGAACTACTGCTTCACGGCAGGTCGTAAAGGGCTCTGAGCCGAGCCAGGTAGCCTGAGAGACACACCCCCTCTCCATTAGCTGTCGACGGCTAAATTGAATGCGGTTAGCTTCTAGAGTTGTAATATAGTTTGTAATAGATATCGTGATGGCAGAACCACCGCTACTTGCCCGTCTGACCGCTGAGTCACCCAGAGCCAGCGATTCAGCGGTCAGACGGGCAAGTAGCGGATCCATGCCAACTCGGAGCTTTTTAAGTTTCGATTCTGTCTCGTGACTTGACGAGCGAGCGCCCAGTCGGCAGCTACAGGCAGCTACAGGCGGCAGCTACAGGCAGCTACAGGCGGCAGCTACAGGCAGCTACAGTCGGCAGCTACAGTCGGCAGCTACAGGCAGCTACAGGCAGCTACAGTAGGCAGCTACAGTAGGCAGCTACAGGCAGCTACAGTAGGCAGCTACAGTCGGCAGCTACAGTCAGCTACAGTAGGCAGCTACAGGCAGCTACAGTCGGCAGCTACAGGCAGCTACAGGCGGCAGCTACAGGCAGCTACAGTCGGCAGCTACAGTCGGCAGCTACAGTAGGCAGCTACAGGCAGCTACCGTAGGCAGCTACAGTCGGCAGCTACAGGCAGCTACAGTAGGCAGCTACAGGCAGCTACAGGCGGCAGCTACAGGCAGCTACAGGCGGCAGCTACAGGCAGCTACAGTCGGCAGCTACAGTCGGCAGCTACAGGCAGCTACAGGCAGCTACAGTAGGCAGCTACAGTCGGCAGCTACAGGCAGCTACAGTAGGCAGCTACAGGCAGCTACAGGCGGCAGCTACAGGCAGCTACAGGCGGCAGCTACAGTCGGCAGCTACAGTCGGCAGCTACAGGCAGCTACAGGCAGCTACAGTAGGCAGCTACAGGCAGCTACAGTAGGCAGCTACAGTCGGCAGCTACAGGCAGCTACAGTAGGCAGCTACAGGCAGCTACAGTAGGCAGCTACAGGCAGCTACAGTCGGCAGCTACAGTAGGCAGCTACAGTCGGCAGCTACAGTAGGCAGCTACAGTAGGCAGCTACAGTAGGCAGCTACAGGCAGCTACAGGCAGCTACAGTAGGCAGCTACAGTCGGCAGCTACAGTCGGCAGCTACAGTCGGCAGCTACAGTAGGCAGCTACAGGCAGCTACAGGCTCGGTTAGCGTGGCTTCATGCATCTTGTACAGTCGTTGAAAAATAATCATTTAGTGATATAGGGAGGGCAAGATCATTCCATGTTGTTTACTTGTAGGTCTAAACTCAGCATTGCCTCACCTAATGCTACCACATTTGTCGCTGTGTAAATGCACACACTAGCTGTTGTGTCTGGCTTTCAGATAAAATGGCATTGAATTATTACTTGACAAAAATAAATGAATGAACTTGTAGCCGTAGGCTGCTCTTTAATTTATCAAAATGAATTGATAAATGGGACAAAAAAAAGGCGAGGCGCATAGCCACTAAACGGCAGAAAGGGTTTTTTTTTTTTTTAATAAGTGACTCAAGTGATTCAAGTGGTCCGTATAACTCGAATCCCCTCCTCGAAATGATCCAATCAGCCCGGATTGCCCAAAAGATTCGAGTTAAGCATCTCTACTTCTCCAACTCTGTGCCAGTGTCTTGAAAAATAAACCGTAAATTGCCTCTGGTGGGTTTACGACAGTCTGGCTAGACTGTCGCCTATTTTCTACGGAGCTCCCCCTACAGCTTTGGGTTGTGTATTGCATGGTAAACAAACCCCATATTACTGAGCCCTGCTTTAAAGCTACAGTCTGCAGGATTTGTTGTTGTCATACGTAAAGTCCTAATTTTTGGCATTTTAAGAGTTTACATGATCTATCAGAACGCTTGAAGTTGAAAACGGTGACCTCCGTAGTCGCAAAATGCAAGAAAAGCTTATTTTTTAACCGAAAAATAAAAAGTTATTCAACTTCCTGTCCCTCCCCATCAAAACACATGAGAACTCGTGCACGTCTACGTGCACGCCAGATGCGCGTACACGACTCCTCATTCATCAACTCACCTGTCATTTGCGATCATGGAAGACACAGTAAGTAGACTAGCCCGTAATGAAGTTCTATAAGCGTGGGGACGAGCCTACCTTGTATCGCGCGTGCACAATCGGTGATTGACAGGCAGCAGAGCCCAGCTCGTAACCTGATTGGTTACCTTTTACCGGTCCGGTCTGCAATTTTGTAAACAAACCTGCTGGCTTTGGAGGGACCTAGCGGGACATATAGGGGACCTAGAGAACTCTTTTTTTTTGTATTGGGGTATTTAATGTACTACTTTCAGAATCCCCGGACAGTTCCAGGCATTATGCTTGAAAAAGAGTTGCAGACTGCAGCTTTAAAGGGTTAATTTTTTTTTAAATTATTAAAAAACTGTAAAAAACTGTAGAGGTAAAACATCAGGATATGTCAGATGCAGTTTAAATTCTTCTGCATTCACGCGGTTTCTCGTAAGTTAACTTTTCCACCACTAAGCTCGCTCAGGTTTATTGTTGCATCTGGTAACATAAATGTTGCATAATTACCTCTTTCAGCGACCTTTGAATTTGCAGCGCCACTTTGTCCTCCTCCTTTATCAGCTCATTCAGCATCCTGTTCAGATTCAAGGTCGTAAGAGGCACCTCAGATTGATCCACCTGAACATCCACACGTAAACATCATCAGCGTGTTTCATAACCCTGCTTTAAAGATGGGACGCTGCGTGGATGTAACTGAAGACAGAACGCAGCAGTTTGCAAATCTTATCAACCAATATCTCTCACTCACAAGAGACATTACTAACATTGAAAATGAGACATTTTTTTGTTTTATGAAAAATATGAAAAATGCCTCAAATATCTGGAATTTAATGGCAGCAACACGTCCAACAAAAAGTCTGAACATGGGCAACAAATGACTGGAAAAGTAAGTGGTGCTAAAAAGAAACACCTGGAGGAACACGTTGCAACTAAGTAGGTTAATGGGCAACAGGTCAGTAACATGACTGAGTATAAAAAGAGCACCTTAGAGAGGCAGAGCCTCTCAGAAGTAAAGATGGGCAGATGGTCAGCCATCTGTGAAAAACTGTCTACAAATTGTGGAGAAATTTCAGAG
Organism: Odontesthes bonariensis; assembly: GCF_027942865.1. NCBI lineage: Eukaryota > Metazoa > Chordata > Actinopteri > Atheriniformes > Atherinopsidae > Odontesthes > Odontesthes bonariensis. The sequence continues at coordinate 3,508,473 of NC_134515.1, forward strand.
AGTTGTACTTTGAAAGGCTTTTAACTAGGGCTGGGCAAGTTAACTCATTATTATCGCGTTAACTCGTTAATTATTTAACGCTGATAAATATTTTATCGCGCATTAACTCATTTTTTAAAACTTTTTTTTAAATATATTATTTTTTGGGACTTTTGTGTCTTTAATGGATAGGAAAGTTCAGAGAGACAGGAAGCAGGGGGTGGAGAGAGGGGGAACGACATGCAGCACAGGGCCGCCCGATGCGGGACTTGAACCGAGGCCAGCTGCAGCGAGGACTGTAGCCTCTGTACATGGGGCACCTGCTCAACCCACTACGCCACTGACCCCCCCTGTTTTATCATTTATTTTATTTTGTAAAAGTCTGTTGCTGTCTGCTGCGGAACCGGAAAAGAAAGTAATCGGCGGATCCACCAAACATGGAGAAGGGTACGGAACTTTTACTCGGCCATTTTCATTTTAAAGTTCTTCCAGACGGCGGAGTCGACAGAACCAAAGTCATCTGTAAACACTGCCAAGTTGAATTGTCTTCTCAGCGTAGTAGTTCCAGTCTAAAATATCACTTAAAGGCAAAACACACAACTGATAGCAGCAAGTCATTCAAGGAAACAGACAGTGGAGCGAGGCTTCTACATAAAAACTACAGAAAGATGCTGATGTTAAAAGTGTGTTTGCACAACAAATGTTATGGCACTTTCATTCATATGGCAGCACATTTAAAATAAAACTAAATGCTAAAAGCTATACACTACTTTTGGATTCATTTTTGGATTTTGCATACAAATGCGATTAATCGCGATTAATCAGGGAAATCGTGTGATTAATTAGATTAAACATTTTAATCGTTGCCCAGCCCTAATTTTAACTCATTAATTTAACTCGTTCATTTTTTTTCCATGAGTTGTGCAGTCTGTACCTGAAAGGTGGAGACCAGGGCTTGCGTGAATTTCTGGCCTGGTCGTGGTTTCTGGAAGCACCTCTTTGAGGGGAAAAATCTGTGATCCATCAGGTGAAAAGTTAACTTGATCCGATCCTGAGCCACCTGGAACACCCGCTTGGCCAAGTCCTCGTTGGCTGGTTTGGATGCGTTCCTGTCAAAGTGCTCCACTACTGTCTGAAACACACAGAGCATGACCAACACGTCACTCTTTCTACTTGTTTATGGGTCGCTCAAAGGAACGAAGCCTCTGCTAACACATCCTGGAACATCTGACTCAGCACAGGTAAAGGTGAAGTCAGGAATTTTCTCTGGCAGTTGGGATAAAGAAATCCTGACTTTTTCTATTTGCTTAAAGTCTGGTTTTCTACTTTATTTCTCTCAACCTCAGAAGATTTCTGCTATGAAACAAACACTAAATACAACCTGACAACAAGTATTGAGAATAAAAATCAAAGCTGGCAGATGTGGACTAACACACTGCTGAGGTTTTCACTGGTTAGGGCGGATGTTTCAGGACATTTCTAAGGTTTATTTAAGGTTACAGATCAAATATTTGTGGTCTGCATCGACAGATTTATGTCCTCTGCTGGAACACAGACACCATTCTTTGCTCCAACACATTTAGCTCTTTTCATATGATTTTATAACCAAAAGCGGCTCAGAAACAAATTAATCAGGTTGAGCTTGTTGAGCTTGTTCTGGGGAGTTGGGTGGTCGCTGTGCAGCCCGCCTGCTGTTTCAGAGTTTGGGTCAACCTTACCGACACTTTGTGGTCTTCCGTTCTATTAAAGCCTTAACAAAATGTCTAGAATACACATTCAGGTGTTTACATATTTCATTTTTTTCCGTTTGCATCTCTACACATACAAATTCCAAACACGATCGAATGTTTTTATTAGAGAAGTAAATGTATGTAAATGTACTTTATTTATACAGCCCTTTACAGACAATCCTTACGGTGTACCAAAGTGCTTTACAGCAGGTAATAAAAAAAGAGAAGAATAAGTCAAAACAAATAAAAACAATGAAAGAACAATAAAATATAACAAAATCGATTAAGATAAAATAAGATGAAAGTGTCATCATACTACTGGTTATTAAAGCCATCCTAAATAAGTAGGTTTTTAGCCCAGGTGTGAAGAGGCCCAGGTCAGAAATAAGACGCAGCTGGACGGGGGGCTTATTCCAGAGCCTGGGGGCAGCTTTGGGAAAAGGCTCGCTCACCCCAGGGTTTGTATTCTGACCTGGGCACTTCCAGCAGAAACTGATCTGTTGACCTCAGAGCTCTACCAGGACTGTTAAACGCTCAGATAAATACGACGGGGCGAGGCCGTTAAGAGCTTTACAAACCAACATTAAAAGTTTAAAATCAGTTCTATAAAAGGACAGGAAGCCAATGGAGGGAGTTAAGAACAGGAGTGATGTGCACCCGTCTGTTGGTGTTGGTTAAAAGACGGGCAGCAGCGTTCTGCACCAGCTGAAAGCAACTGAGAGGAGACTGGGAGACGCCGACATAAAGAGCATTGCAATAGTCTGACCTTGAACTTATTAGGGCGTGGATGGCTTTCTCAAGGTCATGACGACTTAAAAACATTTTAACTTCGGCCAGGACACGCAGCTGGAAAAAACTAGTCCTGACGACATTGTTCATTTGTTTGTCCGACCTCAGATCAAAGGTCATAGGTCACTCCCAGATTTCTGATGGTTGAACTAAGCTTTGAAGACGAGGTGCCAAAGCCAGCCGTCACAGTGTCCCCAAACAAAATGCATTCAGTTCTGTCATCATTTATTTAAAGCTGCAGTCGGCAGGTTTTCAAAATTGCGAGTCTAAAGTCGGAAAATTCGAACTGATACAACTTTCAGGTCCCTCCCCCAACCTCTAACAAGCTCCGAATCGACCCCCAAACCCCTCCCCCTCTTTGGACGAGTTTGTGCACGTGAGTTCACACCAGTGTGAGCGCACACAAGCTGGGGCAGACTCACGCTCAGCAGCGTGTGCACAAGCTGTGATTGACAGGTAGGGTTCCTCCTCCCTAACTTGATTGGTTAAAAACAGCCGGGAGCGCTCGGTTTTTGCAAGCATGATTACAGGCTTCAGAGGGAGCTACAGATTTCGTTATTTTTCCTAAACAGCCTATTTAATATTCTACTTCCAGAATCCCATGACAGTTCAAGCTAATATGACTAAAAAAAAGTTGCCGACCGCAGCTTTAAATGAAGAAAATTTTGGGCCAACCACTGCTTAATACAATCATTGTAAATATTTTAAAAAATGTTGAGCTACTTGACTAATTTGAATTTCTCCCATTGGGGGATGAATAGAGTATTTTTCTATTTCTATTCTATTCTATTTCTATTTCTAATATCAGCAATACAACTAAACAAAGAACATTGTGCACTGTTACTATTTGGCTTCAATGGTAGATAAATTTGTAAATCGTCTGCATAACAGTGGAAGGAAAGTTTGTGCCTGGCTATAATTGACCCAAGTATTAGCATGTACAATGAGAAGAGGATGGGGCCAAGAATGGATCCTTGAGGGACTCCACAGGAGAGAGGAGCACAAGAGGAAAGGTCACCAACCATAATGGAGAAGGTTCTACTGGACGAGTAAGATGCAAACCACTTCAATGCAGAAGTGCCTGACCAATGCTGTTTACGGTGGTTATGGAGGGCTGCCGACCACAACCAGGGATACAGTTGGAATTTCAGGATAATACAACATCATCTACCACCCGCCACCTGGCTGTTGCTTCAGCGTATTTATCTCCAGTGCAAATGCAACCAGAGCTCTCACAGAGCTGTGGGAAGTGTTGTGAATCCCACCGAACACTCCAGAGAGCCACTGTATAGTGTTGCGCGGGTGAGGTTTTTTTGAACACCCGCCCCAACCCGACCCGCAAGAATTTCCAAACCGCCCCGCCCGACCCGCAAAATATGACCCGCAAAAAAAAACCTAAATGAGAAGGATTTGCGCTAGACTCGCATTATTGTGAAACTTCAACGGTAGGCTACATCAAACAACAACAACAAAGACAGCAAAATTCGATTTTACGCCATTCTTTATTGAAGAACAGTTATGAACGACTCAGCGCAGCGCAGTTTTCTCTAAAACAAAAGTGGAGCATCCACTAACAAGTAGCCTACTCAATAGTTCACCTGACTACTATAGGTTCCTGCAAAATAAAAACTCAAAATAAAAAAGGATACATATACTGGTCGACTGTATTTAGCCTATGTCAGCTGTTTAGAATCGCTGTGGAGAAAGAGAATGGAATCCACGGTGTCTGGATTTAGCCTATTTCTGCACGCTTCCAACACGCAACCTGCCGAACTGAACGTGCGCAGACCCACGGCATGAATGTCGTAACAGATTTGATGTACCTGTCTTATGTCCATCATATTGTACAGCGCCTCACAATGCCAGCACATGACGTAGTGTGCAATGGTGTCATCGGACAGGACAACTTGTCCAAATTTATCCCACACCTTGCTCTTTTGGTCGCCTTTTCGCACAACCTTTGCATCGACTTTTTTTTTATCTTATCTCTTATCAAGTCAGCCATCTTCATCCGAGTCCTCCTAGAAGTTTGGCGGTGTAAACAAAAACTACGGATAGCTGTTGGGATAAACTGTTCCAAACGAGCTGAAAAGCCCTTAAACTACCGTTTTAAAAGGTAACATTTTACAGAATATAAAGTGTAGAATAAAATGTGAGGTGGACACCCAGGTAGGGCTGGGCGATATATCGATATTTAAGATATATCGATAGATTTTTAAATAAGATATGGAATTAGACCATATAGCATATATCGATATAGTTCAAATTTGCGCTGTAATACTTGCTTCAGGCAAGCCGTTGATCAGAGCTCTCTGCACTGCTTCCCTCGCTCCGGCTCCGCCCCTCCTCTCTCATGCACAGAGGGGGGAGGGGGAGGAACACTCCGGCACTCTTAACAAACATGGAGAAGGCAACAACACCTGCGGAGCGTACGGAGGAGAGCCCCTTGGTTGGTAAAAGAAAAAGCAGTGGCTCAATCATTTGGAGATGGTTCGGATACAAATTGTCAGACGAGCAACAAAACCAAGCTATATGTAGGGAGTGCCATAAGCACATTGCAGCCAGTGGTGGAAGCACTACGAATCTTTTTTATCACTTAAAAACGTAGCACAAAGTGCAATATGAAGAGTGTGTGAAACTGCGCGCTGCAGCAGCCACAGGCACAAGCCGTCCCCAACCTGACAAAGCTCCAGCCCCAAAACAAAGCTCACTGCAAGCTTCATTTTCCCGCTGTGTGCCGTATGAGAAGAAAAGCGACAAGTGTCCTTTCACATTGCCAAAGACATGGTCCCTGTTGCAACAGTGGAACAGGTTGGGTTCAAATAGCTAATTAAAAAGCTGGGCCCGAGATACGAGCTTCCCAGTCGCAACTATTTTGCATGAGAAGCACTGCCGCAAATGTATAGTGAAGTCAGACAGAACGTTGCGGGCCGGCTCGCTAACGTCACCCATTTTGCGTTGACCAGCGATATGTGGTCAAGCAGAACCTGTGCGAAGCTTATATGAGCGTGACAGTTCACTTCATACAAGACTGGGAGATGAAAACAGCTTGGCAACTGGTTGAGACTGTTCAGAGAAGCTATTAAGTTAACAAAAAGAAACAGGTAATCTCAAGCTGATGTTTAAAAACGTTTTTCTTAAACTGAGCACTTTATTTTGTTATCTCTTTATATATAAATGCTGCCCTCAGAAAAAGATTTACCTATTTTATTTTATAGGCTAATTTTATTTAAGATATTTTTTTTATTTAAATGTGCACCTTACGGAGCTTTGTTATACAGTGTTTATGTTTACATTTTATAGTGAGTTTTCAATAAAACTACTCGTATTTGGCTTTGACTTTGACTGAGCATTTCATATCACAGCTCTCACTTTGCGGAAAAAAATATCGGGATATATATCGTATATCGATATTCAACCTAAATATATCGAGATATGACTTTTGGTCCATATCGCCCAGCCCTACACCCAGGTTATGTAATTCAGACGACAACTGCATGAGTGAGAGCTTTGAGTGCAATGACTTTGTGACAGCGGGATGTATGCAATTGATAAGTTCTGTAACTCAAAATTGCGATTTCACCTATATTTCCAAACTTCCGGGTTGCGGGTTTTGACTATTTTGACCCGCCCCGCCCGCACCCGCAATACTTAGAAAAAACTGCTACCCAACTCACCCGCGCAACACTACCACTGCAGGTCCATGAGCCGGAGTGAGAATCCGCTTACCTGTACATGTAGATTCTCCAGATCAGTTTGCAGATAACTCGGTTCAGAACGCTGATCTGGTGGTTTGAAAACAACACGTCGGTAGCAGAGGAAGTCGCTCCGTCCCTGGAAGTATTCCTCCATTTCACTGGGCGACAGCACCCTCCGCACCAGATACTCAATATGTGCGCTGCTGAACTCCATCAGCCGCTCGGTGCCGGTGGGCAGGGACCTCCACCTGTGAACTGAGCAGCATGAACACCACCACTCAGCTGACTGACTCACATGTGCAGCAGAAACAACTCATCACTTCACATCACGAGGTCAGCCTTTCACTCCGGGCCAGAGGGAACACATGAGATAAACAGAACAACGTTTTTAATGACACGTTTTAACCTTTTAACTTTAGCTCGGCTCACAATGCTCTCTGCAATCTAATTTACTCCCAGCTGTCACACACAGCTGCCTTTAGGAGCAATGTTTTGTCCAAAGAAGTATCAAGATGAATAGTTTTGGAATTTGGAAATCACCAGTGGACACAATCCAAGAAGACTGTGGAAATAAATCACTAAACATCAGGCTTCAAAATGATGGACAACTATTATGGTGGCTGCGTCTGTCATTTTATCTTTTAAACAGGAGCATGGCAGGGTATCGTCTTACTATGCAACATATATAAAGAAATGCTGTGATGTGTAACCAGCACGAGATGGAAGGATTAATAATCTTATCATACAGTCACTTCTTTTGAACAGTGTTAAAGAGAGACTATTTTACTGAATGAGGATTAAAGGTGCACTCAGGTGTCACCTGGTACAGGTTTGTGGTTAAATTGTGTGAGATAAGTTAGGCAGCGGCGGCGGCAGCAGCAGACTTACATAAAAGGTGGAACGCTCTTCCCCGTCTGAAGCGTTCTGAGGTGAAGTTATCAGTCTTGTTGATCTGTGTCTCCTCCAGGTTGTCATTTCTGTATTTATACCACTGCTTCACCGCGGTGACCTCAGTGCCTTCCACACACACACACAGCTCAGCTGTTACACTCAGTGGGGTCACATGGCACCGAAAGGATCGGATTATTGGCTAAATTACAATCAGAATGAGTTGAGCGAGGGTAATTGTCCTTGGATATCTGGCGGTGAATGAATGGGATCAGAGGCACAAAGCGTGTCATACCTCGGTATGATAGGTGGCGCTGTACCCATTCCAACTGTTGCTAATAGAGCCACTTCCTGTTGACCTCTTCACCACCAACAACAACAACAAACTCAGGCATTGGAGAAAGATGGAGAACGCAGAGCCAGATGAAGCTACGTCCCTCTACATTTGGTCTGTGATGAGCTGCTTGTTGCACAAACTCGATGCCCAACGGAGCATTCTCCATCGCGTTGTTTGTTTCTTTCTGACGGCGACAACAACAGGAATATCGTCTCCTTTGACTTCCGGGTCACGACCCCGGGAAAACATCTGGAGCATGCGCAGAACGCAAAGTCTGATTCACCACGTGCTTCAGCGTCTACAAGCAGGTTCAGAGTGACTTTCAACCCAGTTATCTCGGGGTCTGAATCCCATCCGATCCAATTCTTAGTCAGATTAAGGTGTCTACATGCACTAAATAACTCTGTAATTTAGCCAATAATCCGATCCTTTCAGTGCCATGTAACCCCGCTGAGTGTATTTGTAGGATAACTGATAAAAGAAAAAACAGAAGAGAATGAATGGAGAAGTGTTTCTGTTTGGCACTCACAGTCCAGGTCTTTGTATGTAGTCAGTCTTGTGATGAGGCCATCTGGGTTGAGACATGGCACAAACCTCTCCAGCTTTGCTTTCCTGTAGTGGGTCACCTTCTTTCCTTCTGGCCAACGAGTCTCCAGGTCTGAATGAAAAGTAAGGAGAAAATACACCAGTTTAAGAGTACAGTGGGGCGGTCGGTGGCGTAGTGGGTACAGCAGGCGCCCCATGTACAGAGGCTACATTCCTCGCTGCAGCGGGCCCCGGTTCGAGTCCTGTATCGGACGGCCCTTTGCTGCATGTCATTCCCCCTCTCTCTGCCTCCTGCTTCCTGTCTCTCTTCAACTGTCCTGTCCATTAAAGGCACAAAAGCCCCCAAAAACAATAATAATAACAAAAAGAGTCCTGTGCAGCAAGATGAATGGCTCAGCATGGTACATGGTCAGCGTTTCCAGTACCACGAAGTCATCTTAAAAGCCAATTAGTGATCAAACGTTGGCATTCTAATCGCTAAATATAATCATATAATAAGGCCACATTTTAAGCATAAAATCCATTTTAAGGCTGGTATCTTTAACTGAAAATCAATCATTTTGACCAGAAGTCAGGGCTATGAAAGCTGTAGGGATGTACGTTATCCCACCAAGAAGAACTGCAGGACCTTAGAAACCATTCATTCAACTGGGGAACGTGAACAGGCCACAAGACAAGTCAGTTCTGTACTGTGGATATGACGGATTTGATTACATGTCAAAGTAATTATTCTTTTAAATAATTAAAGCCATGCCATCTGTTTCTTACTGCTTCTTTTACCTTTTTTTGAAATAGTGATGTAACTGACCCAGGATCTCGGCATCTGAAACACTCTGGGCTGCTCCTCCTTCAAAAGAAACGATGGTGAGTTCACAGTTCGTTTCATTCAATGTAAAAATCTGATTCTATTGTCAATACAGGTGTTCACTTAAGCTGAAAACGACAAGTTTGTGAGAAATTTTAACATCCAAAATAATTCTTTACTTTCTTAGCCACTGCTGCATCAACAGCAGAACATTTAGTGAAAGGAATCACTATTAAAAAGCCCCGTTTCCCTGTTTTCAAAAGGTTTTCTTTTATGCAAATGTGACACAAGTGGAAAAGGAGTAAAACTCATTTAAGAAACATTTAAGGATAGGGAAGATCTTTTTCCTTATGTTTCTAATTCACAAATCAAAATGAAAAGTGTATTGATCTGTAGCTTCAGGCCTAAACCTAACCTCTTTTCTCCCTCTACACATCATCTCTTGGTTCTATCATCCACTCCCATAACTTTTCCTACCACTGCTATGCAGATGACACCCAGCTGATTCTGTCTTTTCCCCCTTCTGACACCCAAGTGGAGGCATTGCTGCGTGCCTGGTAGACATCTCGGGGTGGATGTCGATGCACCACCTTAAGCTCAACCTGGACCAGACTGAGCTGGTGTTTCTCCCGGGGAAGGGCTGCCCGTATGAGACCAGCCCGTCACCATGGTGACTCCGTGGTGATGTCATCTCGGACTGTGAGGAATCTGGGTGTGACCCTGGACGACCAACTGTCGTTCTCGCCAAACATCGCATCAGTGACCCGTTCCTGCCGATTCCTCCTCTATAACATCCGGAGGATTCGCCCCTTCCTCACCGACAGGGCAGCAGGTGCTCCTCCAGGCTCTGGTCATCTCCCGCCTGGACTACTGCAGCTCGCTCCTTGCTGGCGCCCCGGCTTCTGCCATCAGACCTCTGGAGCTGGTTCAGAAAGCTGCTGCTCGTCTGGTGTTCAACCTCCCCGAGTTCTCCCATACCACTCCCCTTCTCCGCTCTCTACACTGGCTCCCTGTAGCTGCAGCATCCAGTTTCAGACTCTGGTGCTGGCCTACAGGGCAGTGGAAGGATCAGCTCCTTCATACCTCCAGGCTGTGGTCCAGCCCTACACCCCCGCCCGACCGCTTCGCTCTGCGTCCTCCAGGCGGCCGGCTGCCCCGTCACTCAGCGGCCCCTGCGCACCATCCACACGGTCACGGCTTTTCTCTGTTCTGGCGCCCCGATGGTGGAACGATCTCCCGACTGATGTCAGCACAGCTGAGTCGCTGCCCATCTTTGGCCGCAGGCTGCAAACCATCTCTTCAGGAAACACTACCCAGATCCGCCCTCTGAGGACATCACCTGTTTCGTCCCAGCTCCTTACGCACTTATTGTTTCCTAAATTGTCTTTTTTCCCCCTATTTGTCTCGGTACCTAACTTACTGCACTTACTCTGGCACTAGTTATGCTCTTAGCTGTTTGGTTTTGGAAGGAAATGCACTTGTGATTTCTTGTGACCTGAAGTTCTTTTGCCTACCGATGTGGAACACACTTATTGTAAGTCTCTTTGGATAAAAGCGTCTGCAGAATGACCGTAATGTAATGTAATGTAACCTTTACCCAACAGCTACCAAAACCTAACTGAGTCTTGACCTTCAGTCTTCACTTTGTACTTAAAGGGATAGTTTGCCTCTTTTGACATGAAGCTGTATGACATCCCATACTAGCAATATCATTTATGAAGGGAGAGAAAATAGGGCCAAGCGATTGTGAGGTCTGACTTTTTCCTGGAGAACCATTTTGTGATGCAAATGTATTACTCTTTTGAACGCATATTGTTCTGAGAAGCAAAACGCTTTATTTTTTAAACCCCAGCCAGCTAGCCGGACAACCTTCATCAACGCCAAAACGAGGCTGGAACTCTGCTCACAGGACGCAGCAGGGGGTAAGAAGATGTTCATAAATGATGTTGCTGATATGGGATGTCATACAGCTTCATGTCAAAAGAGGCGAACTATCCCTTTAAGGGGAAGAATTCTGTCCCCACATTTACAGGAAGTCCCCATAAATAGGTTTGCAGTCAGATGTTCATCCCCATCATGTACGGAAAACCAGCACACACACCCAGGACTTGTTAGTAGGATCAAATTTCTATTCTTCTGACACTAAACACCTCCCAGAACTGCCACCGAAACACAAAGATAAACACACTTTAAAGGCTAAAAACACACACATTCGTACCTCCTCCTCAGAGCTGGTTATGCTCATCATCTTTCTTTCTTTTCTCTTCAGGACATCAAGAATCAGCTGTTTTTTGCTGGTTGCACCATACAATACAGGCTCCCACATCCTTAAATCTTCCAAGTCAAACACCATCTCCTGCTCACACACACAGATAACAGACAGGTTTGCAGTGTAATACATGGAATCTTCCTTCTTCCTGTTTTCAGGCCTGCTTCTGCCTGTCATGTGTGGAGCTGTTGTGGACTCACAGAGCAGCCATTGCTGCAGTCCTGCATGTTTACGTAGTAGTTGAGGTTGTTCCACACACTCTCGATGCCCAAGAAGTTGTCGCTGTCCGTCGGGTAGCTGCTACCGGTCAGCGGGTCGATAAAGAAGTTCTCCTGGACACTGTGACTCCCCGACAGCACCAGCACCCAGCAGTGGACCCGCAGGCCTCGCAGGAAGTCGGCGGGTCGCTGCTCACTCTCCCGCTTATGAGCAGAAACAAGGGCTTAAAGTCTCTGATTAACTTTTATTCAGGGGACTTTTATCAAGAGAGTCCAATTCAATTCATTTTTATTTATATAGCGCCAAATACAACAAATGTCATCTCAAGGCACATAAATAGTTTAGTTCAATTCAAGCCAATTGGAATTCAATTCATTGTAATCATAATTATTTATAAAATAATCCAATTAATTCATATAGAGCCAATTCAAAAACAATTTCCCAGCTAAAGAAACCAACAGATTGCACCGAAAGTCCAGTGTGATGAGGATTTATCGGGAGTGTAGGGTTCACTGAGCTCCGTTACATCTCTTATAATGTGCTGGGATTCTCTCTCACTGTCTGGTTCGACATATCTCAGAAGCCATAATTATTCATCTTTTTCATTTTCATGGGGTGCCTGTAAGCTTACAATAGATAGATAGATAGATTTTTATTTTCCAACATGTATAAAAAAGAAAATGCAAAAACAAATGGGAAGAGGATTTAAATGTGCAGATCCCAGATGTAATCTGGCAGAAAATTATCCAAAGGATTCCCTCATCATCCATTTGTCAACGGCATGCTGTTGTGCAATTCAAGATAATACACCGACTTCACTGGTCGAAGGTCAGGTTGTCTAGAATTAGACCAGAGTTGGACCCTACATGCGATAGATGCAAGCAAGCTCCTGCAAGTCTATTACATACAGTATGTTCTGGACATGTCCAAGACTATATCATTTCTGGCAATCTATTTTCAAGACTTTCTCTTAAGTGCTAGAAGAGCCGTTGGACCCTTCTCCCTTTATTGCCCTATTTGTAGTTGCACTGCAATATGTACGTCTCAGTAATTATAAGAGCAACATGTTGGCCTTTTGAACCTTGTTGGCCAGGAGACTTATACTGTTCAGGTGGAAAGACCCTCTCCCCCCTACGCATTCTCATTGGGTCAAAGAGATTATGCAATATCTTAAACTAGAGAAGATCAGATACTCTCTCCAAGGGTCTGCTCAGAGATTCTATGCAGTTTGGCAGCCTTTCTTGACATTTGTAGAAAAAAAAGCAGAGAATGTAAACCCATAGACTTATTTTGTGCAGTCTGTTTTTTTTTTGTTTTTTTTTGTTTTGTTGTTGATTTTTTGTGGGCTTTTTTGTTTTTTCATTTGCGTGTCTCTCTGGTGGGTGGGGTGGGTAAGATGGGTGGATACTGGGGTTTGGACTAGATACAGTATACTGTTTGTATTATGTATATTGTGAAAATCTTCAATAAAAAGACCTTGATCAAAAAAAATAAAAAATGAATGTAACTATTTGTACATACAAAAGAAAGAAAAAGAGAAACTAAAAAAAAAAATGCAATCACATAAAGTGCTAATACATAACAAAAAATTGTTGGAAAAAGGAATGGGAAGAAGTACAATACGTTTTTAGTTTCCCACCCCTTTTTAACTACTCTTCAGTTTGTAAATATCCTAACTACAGTAAACCTATATAAATATATGCCATATATACCTAAATATCTAAATAAATATATAATCACAAAAATAAACATATACTACACACATATCCTTGTAAATATAAATGTAAATATGAATATATATAAATATATATGTATATATATATATATGACTATCCCCACAAATAAATATATACCATATACTAATTAAATTACAATATAACAATTAACCCTATTCTATTTATTCATTTATCCCTCATCGTCCTCCGTTAACATCCTTCCTCTTCCATGTACTTGTTTAAAAATATTTTTTCGTACCATTTTTTAAACAGAATTACATTTGCACTTTGTTATATTTCTGTCTCCAGACTGTTCCACAGAGTCCCCCCACAGCACGATACGCACCTGCTTTTCATATTTGTTCGGACCTTTGTTTTGTTTTTTTAAATTTAGGTCTCCCCTGGGCTCCGGAACCAGCCTCCTCGAGAGGGGTTGGACTCTCTTCCACTCTGGAGTTGCCCGCGGTGAGAGGCGTAAAGCAGGTGTAGGCATACTTATTGCCCCCCGGCTGTGCGCCTGTACATTGGGGTTCACCCCGGTAGACGAGAGGGTAGCCTCCCTCCGCCTTAGGGTGGGGGGATGGGTCCTGACTGTTGTTTGTGCTTATGCACCGAACGGCAGTTCAGAGTACCCACCCTTTTTGGAGTCCCTGGAGGAGGCACTGGAGAGTGCTCCTCCGGGAGACTCCCTCGTCCTGCTGGGGGACTTCAATGCTCACGTGGGCAATGACAGTGAGACCTGGAGGGGCGTGATTGGGAGGAACGGCCCCCCCGATCTGAATCAGAGTGGTGCTTTGTTGTTGGACTTCTGTGCTCGTCACGGACTGTCCACAACGAACACCATGTTCAGGCATAAGGGTGTCCATATGTGCACTTGGCACCTGGACACCCTAGGCCGCAGCTCGATGATCGACTTTGTAGTCGTATCGTCGGACTTGCGGCCGTATGTCCTGGACACTCGGGTGAAGAGAGGGGCGGAGCTGTCAACTGATCACCACCTGGTGGTGAGTTGGCTCCGCTGGTGGGGGAGGAAGCCGGTCAGACCTGGCAGGCCCAAACGTATTGTGAGGGTCTGCTGGGAACGGCTGGCGGAATCCCCTGTAAGGAGGAGTTTCAACTCCCACCTCCGGCAGAGCTTCAACCATGTCCCGGGGGAGGTGGGGGACATTGAGCCCGAATGGGCCATGTTCCGTGCCTCCATTGTTGAGGCGGCCAACCGGAGCTGTGGCCGCAAGGTGGTCGGTGCCTGTCGTGGCAGCAATCCCCGAACCCGCTGGTGGACCCCAGTGGTGAGGGAAGCCGTCAAGCTGAAGAAGGAGTCCTATCGGGCCTTTTTGGCCAGTGGGACTCTGGAAGCAGCTGATGGGTACCGACAGGCCAAGCGGAACGCAGCCTCGGCGGTTGCTGAGGCAAAAACTCGGGCTTGGGAGGAGTTTGGGGAGGCCATGGAGAACGACTTCCGGACAGCCTCGAGGAGATTCTGGTCCACCATCCGGCGGCTCAGGGGGGGGGAAGCGGTGCACCGTCAACACCGTGTATGGTGAGGGCGGGGCTCTGCTGACTTGAACTAGGGACGTCGTGAGTCGGTGGGGGGAATACTTCGAGGGCCTCCTCAATCCTACCGACACGCCTTCCGATGAGGAAGCAGAGTTGGGGGGCTCGGACTTGGGGCCTCCCATTTCTGGGGCTGAGGTTGCCGAGGTGGTTAAAAAACTCCTCAGTGGCACCGGGGGCGGATGAGGTCCGTCCTGAGTTCCTCAAGGCTCTGGATGTTGTAGGGCTGTCTTGGTTGACACGCCTCTGCAGGATCGCGTGGACATCGGGGGCAGTGCCTCTGGACTGGCAGATCGGGGTGGTGGTCCCCCTCTTTAAAAAGGGGGACCGGAGAGTGTGTTCCAACTATAGGGGGAATCACACTCCTCAGCCTCCCTGGTAAGGTCTTTTCGGGGGTACTGGAGAGGAGGATCCGCCGGATAGTCGAATCTCGGATTCAGGAGGTGCAGTGTGGTTTTCGTCCTGGCCGTGGAACAGTGGACCAGCTCTATACCCTCCGCAGGATCCTGGAGGGAACATGGGAGTTCGCCCAACCGGTCTACATGTGTTTTGTGGACTTAGAGAAGGCGTTCGACCGTGTCCCTCGGGGACTCTTGTGGGGGGTGCTCCGGGAGTATGGAGTGCCGGACTCCTTGATATGGGCTGTTCGGTCTCTGTATGACCGGTGTCAGAGTTTGGTCCGCATTGCCGGCAGTAAGTCGGACATGTTTCCTGTGAGGGTTGGACTCCGTCAGGGCTGCCCTTTGTCACCGATTCTGTTCATAATTTTTATGGACAGAATTTCTAGGCGCAGCCAGGGCGTTGAGTGGGTCCGGTTTGGCGACCTCAGAATCGGGTCTCTGCTTTTTGCGGACGATGTGGTTCTGTTGGCGTCGTCAGGCCGTGACCTTCAGCTCTCACTGGAGCGGTTCGCAGCCGAGTGTGAAGCGGCTGGGATGACCATCAGCACCTCCAAATCTGAGACCATGGTCTTCGGCCGGAAAAGGGTGGAATGCTCTCTCCGGGTCGGGAATGAGATCCTTCCCCAAGTGGAGGAGTTCAAGTATCTCGGGGTCTTGTTCACGAGTGAGGGACGAATGGAACAGGAGATTGACAGGCGGATCGGTGCGGCGTCTGCAGTGATGCGGGCTCTGCACCGGCCCGTCGTGGTGAAGAAGGAGCTGAGCCAGAAGGCGAAGCTCTCGATTTACCGGTCAATCTATGTTCCTACCCTCACCTATGGTCACGAGCTGTGGGTAGTGACCGAAAGAACGAGATCGCGAATACAAGCAGCCGAAATGAGTTTCCTCCGCAGGGTGTCTGGGCTCTCCCTTAGAGATAGGGTGAAAAGCTCGGTCATCCGGGAGGGGCTCGGAGTAGAACCGCTGCTCCTCCGCATCGAGAGGAGTCAGATGAGGTGGCTCGGGCACCTGGTGAGAATGCCTCCTGGACGCCTCCCCTGTGAGGTGTTCCGGGCCCGTCCCACTGGGAGGAGGCCCCGGGGAAGACCCAGGACACGTTGGAGAGACTATGTCTCTCGGCTGGCCTGGGAACGCCTCGGGGTCCCCCCAGAAGAGCTGGAGGAAGTGGCCGGGGACAGGGACGTCTGGGTCTCTTTGCTCAAGCTGCTGCCCCCGCGACCCGATCCCCGGACCAGCGGAAGATAATGGATGGATGGATGGAGGTCTCCCCTGAGATTATACCCCTCCTCCCTATCACTAAACATTCCTTGTATGTTTTTTGGCAATAGATTATTCTGGCTTTGTACATTAATTGTGCTGTTCTGAATTTGACCAGATCCACAAACTTCAACATATGTGACTTTATGAACAGTGGGCTTGTGTGGTCTCTGTGTCCTGTTTTGTTTATTGTCCTTATTGCTCTTTTCTGTATGGTGCATATCGGCTGCGGAGTGGTTTTTTAGGTGTTCCCCCAGACTTCGACACAGTAAGTCAGATATGACAAAAATGATGAGTAATATAAAGTGTGAATGCTGTTTTTGTTTTTTACCTCTTTCAGGGTCTGACCCAGAAGCAGCGCAGCTTCGGCCTCCTGCTGCTTCTTCTCCTGCTGGGTCAGAAAGCGACTCTTCAGCTCCCTCAGAGGCTTTACGGTGTATTTATTCTCCTGTCGCTCCTGCTCACCAATCTCACTCTGCAAAAACACAACAAAGCAGTCAGATTCAAATCTGTCTGACAGGGGACTCAAACCACTTCAATTCAATTCAATTTATAGATAGATAGATAGATAGATAGATAGATAGATAGATAGATAGATAGATAGATAGATAGATAGATAGATAGATAGATAGATAGATAGATAGATAGATAGATAGATAGATAGATAGATAGCGAGTATGGAAAAAGGATGAATGGATGGAAATTAGAAACTCTAAAAGAAAAAAAAACATTTTGAATACCTAAAAAAACAACCTTTTGGTCACTGTTGGACTGAATATTTGTGTGTATTCAATACATAATACATGACATGTAGAAAAAAAATATACAAAATGTCAATAACTGATTTAAGGGAACGTAACAAACATTCTTAAAGAAAGCAAAGAAAAAAAAACAGCCACATAATAACACAACAGTTTCTAATATTCCCTTTAGAACCTACAATTTTCAAATGCAGGTATGCTCAACAAGCTGATTGACTCCTTTCCCTTTACAAAAAGCTTTGTGGGTTGTACTATGGGAGGTTTCAGGATCACCTGAGCCATCCCTAACTATAAGCTTTATCAGAAAGGAAAGTTTATCCAAAAGGAAAGTCCACCACGCAGCTCCACCTGCAGCGCCTACCTTGGCCTCGGTGTCCAGCAGGGGGCACTGCTGCAGGCTCTGGTCCAGCAGACACATCTCTCTGACGGCGTAGCCGCTGACGCAGTACGCGTCGTAGTTGACGCCGAGCAGCAGGCTGCACAGCAGGGTGGCCGATTCAAAGCAGGTGGCTCTCTGCCTGCGCAGCACAGAGGTGGAGGAGGACAGCTGCCTGGGCTGCAACAGGAGACACACTGAGGATCAGAAGCAGCTTCCTGACTTTTCCACATGATTGTGTTGAAAAACAGCACATTTTTCCAGGCTCTGAATGCCCAGCAGCGCCCGAGCATACAAAGTTTCTTAGAGGACCTTTATCATCCAACATCTCGAGGAGATGAAACGTTCCTGAAAATAAGCTTTTTACACATAAATGTCACCTCTTTTTCGCAGGGATCCCCGGTTACATCACAGTGACATCATCAGCGTTCAGGGTTGACCAACAGGAAGTCTTTGTTACAAGTTTTTTTTTTAAGATTAAGATCCGATTTATTGGTCATGCATACACACAAAATTTGTCCTCTGCTTTTAACCCATCCAGGTTGTCACCTGTTGACACACACATGCACAGGGTCACACACTCAGAGACAGATGCCAACCTGGAGGGGTGGGCAGCCATGAAGCACCCGGGGAGCATGGGGGTACGGTGCCTTGCTCAAGGGCACCTCAGCCGTGACAAACCGCCAACCTTCTGGTTATTGGACGACTGACTCTAACCACTGAGCCACGGCCGCCCTTAAAAGTTATGTTTCTTCTAGAATTTTGAATAATTTTGAATGGATCTTTCCCAGATAAATGCCTTTGAATCAGTTCATGGGAAGGATCCAGAGCACCAATCTGTTGGTAAACTTTAGGAAGGTCCAGCAATAAGAGCCTGGAAATTTCATCAGAATTAAGCAACTTCAACTCATGTCAGACAGGGATGGAGTCAGCCCAGAACTTTGTCCCTAATAACCCAAATCAAAGATCTATGGGAGCTGTTGCTCTAAGCACTCTGAGGTCATCCTGAATCACCAAGAGAAATGGACAGAGGTGGGTAGAGCAGCTAAAAATTGTACTCAAGTAAAAGTACTGTTACTTTAGAATAATATGACTCAAGTAAAAGTAAAAAGTAGTCATCCAAATAATTACTTGAGTACTTTAGGAAACTTAGCGCTACATGTTTCCTCAAGTTAGATGTTGAGTTTCTGCTGAAATGTGCGTTTGTTTTGGTTGACACAGAAGACACATAATGTAGCTGCTGTTTCTCACTCTTTGTAAGGTAAACATGCTTTCAGTATGAGGCCTCGTCTGCGTCTTCATTTCCCACCGTTGGTTCTGACATTTTTCATCTGTTTCTTTGTTTGCTACGACTGCTAATGCTAAAGCTAACCCGTCCCGCCGCTGAGATTGAGTATGGTCACGTGACCAGACTGCACGGCTGCGTCTGATTGGTGGAACACAGTCAGGTGGTAGAGCCTTTGGTGGAAGTCTCTCTCTCTGTCAGAATAAAACATTAAAATGAGGCGTACGCGGGGGGATAAAAATAATGAGGCGTAGAATACCAAAGAGGTAAGAAGAAAAGTAACCAGGTCATTGTAGCCTAATGTAGCGGAGCAAGAGGACAGTTTCTGCTGCACACATCTACTCAAGTAAAAGTAAAAAGTATAGAGAATTAAAACTACTCCTAGAAGTATAATTTTTTCAAAAACTTACTCAAGTAAATGTAACTCGTTACTACCCACCTCTGGAAATGGATTTTATGGATTTAATTTTAAGGGCTTTGATCCGACAGATCTAAACCTTCTTGTTTTTTCACCTGAGTCCCCAGAACCCTCTGTTTCTAAAGTACATAGAAGATGAAAGCAAGACCCTGTTTCAGCTCACTGAAAAACATTTTCAGGTTATCTGACACTTGGAGCTGTGGTCGTTTTACATCACACAACCCATGACTGTGGAGCCGGTCCAGCACGGGTACAGAATCATCACTACACGCTTAAAGGGATAGTTCGCCTTTTTTGACATGAAGCTGTATGACATCCCATATAGCAGTATCATTTATGAACATTGACTTACCCCCCGCTGCGTCCTGTGAGCCGAATCCCAGCTGAGTTTTGCGTTCCACGAAGGTAGTCCGGCTAGTTGGCTGGGGTCAAAAAAATAAAGCGTTTTGCTTCTCAAAAAAATATCCGTTCAAAAGAGTAATACATTTGCATCACAAAATGTTGTCCAGGAAAAAGTCAGACCTCGCTTCGCTTGGCGCTATTTTTGCCTCCCTTGATATCAATGCGTCCAATGTAAAACAGTGCAGACCGAAGAGCAAACCGAGCACTCCCTAGCCACCTAGCGATAGCCGCACCTGTTACCGTGTTTGCTGCTCGGAAGCAGGGGACTGCTGGGTCTGCTCTTCGGTCTGCACAGTTTTACATTGGACGCATTGATATCAAGGGAGGCAAAAATAGCGCCAAGCGAAGCGAGGTCTGACTTTTTCCTGGACAACATTTTGTGATGCAAATGTATTACTCTTTTGAACGGATATTTTTTTGAGAAGCAAAACGCTTTATTTTTTTGACCCCAGCCAACTAGCCGGACTACCTTCGTGGAACGCAAAACTCAGCTGGAATTCGGCTCACAGGACGCAGCGGGGGGTAAGTCAATGTTCATTAATGATACTGCTATATGGGATGTCATACAGCTTCATGTCAAAAAAGGCGAACTATCCCTTTAAGTTTGGCTGGTACGAAATGAAAAAGTTTTCTGTTTCCACTCTGACCAGGTCCACAGGCGGCTCCAAAGGTTCCAGGGGCAGGAAGTCGGCCAGAAACGACGCACAGCCCTGCCAGGTCAGGAGTTCGCAGTGGCTCGTCGTCGTGGGCCGAACCGTCGTGGAGACAAACTTCTGAACGTTTGAAAACACACACAGACGTCAGCCGGGTTAACATGTTAAAAAGGATCTCTGGCATTTTGTCAGAGAGAGAAAACCGTGATAAAAATGATTTCTGGACTGTTGTACGTTACCTTAACACCACATTCGTTGGCAGGACAGAGCAGCAGTGGTTTGCGGTCAGGATACAGGAGCGAATACTGACGCTGGAAGTTGTCTGCGATGGCCAACAATCGCATCTCATCAGCAGAGTTCATCCTGTAGGACTCGGGGCTGCGGAGGGACAGAAGGTGAAGAACCTGAAGTTTTACAGTCATCACAGCTTCAGGCATCAAGGCTGGGCACCGATTAAAATGTTTAATCTAATTCATCACG
Organism: Odontesthes bonariensis; assembly: GCF_027942865.1. Lineage (NCBI taxonomy): Eukaryota > Metazoa > Chordata > Actinopteri > Atheriniformes > Atherinopsidae > Odontesthes > Odontesthes bonariensis. The sequence goes on from NC_134515.1 coordinate 3,529,035, forward strand.
ATTAATCGCATTTGTATGCAGAATCCAAAAATGAATCCAAAAGTAGTGTATAGCTTTTAGCATTTAGTTTTATTTTAAATGTGCTGCCATATGAATGAAAGTGCCATAACATTTGTTGTGCAAACACACTTTTAACATCAGCATCTTTCTGTAGTTTTTATGTAGAAGCCTCGCTCCACTGTCTGTTTCCTTGAATGACTTGCTGCTATCAGTTGTGTGTTTTGCCTTTAAGTGATATTTTAGACTGGAACTACTACGCTGAGAAGACAATTCAACTTGGCAGAGTTTACAGATGACTTTGGTTCTGTCGACTCCGTCGTCTGGAAGAACTTTAAAATGAAAATGGCCGAGTAAAAGTTCCGTACCCTTCTCCATGTTTGGTGGATCCGCCGATTACTTTCTTTTCCTGTTCCACAGCAGACAGCAACAGACTTTTACAAAATAAAAGCCTGTGAGCAACAGACTTTTACAAAATAAAAGCCTGTGAGTGACAGACTTTTACAAAATAAAAGCCTGTGACCAACAGACTTTTACAAAATAAAAGCCTGTGAGCGACAGACTTTTACAGAATAAAAGCCTGTGAGCAACAGACTTTTACAAAATAAAAGCCTGTGAGAAACAGACTTTTACAATAATAATTCCTGCGTTAATGCGCGATAAAATATTTATCGACGTTAAATAATGAACTAGTTAACGCGATAATAACGAGTTAACTCGCCCAGCCCTAATCACGATGCAAAGTCGTTTATTGTCATCATGTGGATGGTGTCGAACATGGGTAAACATTTATCTACGTAAATTACTTTTATTTCTTATTGAATAAACCCTTCTTGTTTACCGGTTTGACACTCGTCTCCTTTTGGCTCTAACAGTCAGACAGCTGCTACAGATGTTACCTGATTGGTTAATTAGTTCTTAGAGAAAAACAAATATCCTGTTTGCATATTCTAAAAATCTTAACAATTAAAAGTGCCTTCAAAGATGCCAACAAAGTTCATTCAGGCACAGATAATTAACCCAAAGCAACATGACTATGATCAGCAATCATCATTCATGAATCAATTATATTGATAAATCTGTTTAATACCTTGTTTGGCCCCTAAAAATGTCAAGAAAATGGAAAAATATTTCCTGTATGAACGTTTGGTATTGATTACTCCAGAAGTATGTGATCAATAACGTTTGGCTGTCGAAAAATAACTTAAATATATTTGCAGGAAGCCTGTGAGGAGCCACAGCCCAAGGAGCCCATCTACTGGGACTACTTTCTTTAAAACTGATGACTCTTGGCAGAGGAGAGTATCCTTCCACCAAATGGACGTGGCACAGAGTGTAAAAGTGTGAATATTAAAGTAGGTTATTTCATCGGTGTGATTATTGTTTGTGTTTTACAGTTAATGAGCAATTAGTTGCTCTGTTTCCTTTTTTTGGTTTGGTTTGGTTTGTTTTGGTTTGGTTTGGGTTAATTCTGCATCAGACCGCCCAGCCTGCGGACAGAAACAGCTGGGAGCGCGTCTTGTTCTAACTTCTATTCTTCAGTCATGGTTTTTGTGCTTCTGACGGGGCACCGCAGTGGCTGTTCATAGCCTTAAAGGGATAGTTCGCCTCTTTTGACATGAAGCTGTATCTCTTGGCCCTATTTTCTCTCCCTTCGTATCACTGCCTGCTGCCGCCTGCCGACAGCCGCGCCTGTTACGGTGTTTGCTGCTCGGTCTGCACTTCGGTCTGCACGGTCTACACAGCAGGCAGTGATACGAAGGGAGAGAAAATAGGGCCAAGCGATTGTGAGGTCTGACTTTTTCCTGGAGAACGATTTTGTGATGCAAATGTATTACTCTGTTGAACGCATATTGTTTTGAGAAGCAAAACGCTTTATTTTTTAAACCCCAGCCAACTAGCCGGACTACCTTCATCAACGCCAAAACGAGGCTGGAACTCTGCTCACAGGACGCAGCAGGGGGTAAGAAGATGTTCAGAAATGATGTTGCTGATATGGGATGTTACACAGCTTCATGTCAAAAGAGGCGAACTGTCCCTTTAATTCTCGGTAGTACCGACACCCCATCTGTGGGTTGGTTTTGTGGTTTTGTAGAGACACTATTTCTGCTGTGATAATTTGAGTTTTCGTCTCGGAGTATTAAAGCACATCATCAGCCCGGTTTGTTGTGTGCCTCTCTAACTTTTGTTCTTTCTTGTTTGGCTCGGTTCTTTCATGTTAAACAGAACCAAACAGCGAGCCTTCAGAGTCCTCCAGGTGAGGTAAACTGTTGGATCTGCTTATCGTGTCGTGAACAGCGACTAAAAAGTTGATTAACACACACATACAGTACAGTAATATTAGAGATTTAAAGAATATAATGTGAGAGCACAGATTAAATTTGCTTCCTGGTTGTTCGGTGTGCGCGGTTTGTGTGTGTCGTGGACTCTCACTGAAGCTCCGGAGGTTCTGGATCATGGCCGTCAACAAGAGTCTCCTCCAGGTTCATGCCATCCTCCTCCTCCTCTCTGAGTTGCTTCTCCTTGGCAGACACCAGCTTAGTCGCCATCTTCCACAACAGGATTAAACGTGTCTAAATGCATCTGAAGTTTACACACAGAAAAACTACAGAAACTGCTATTTTGCAGGTGAAAACTTGTACTTTAGTAAAACTATTTCCAGCTGATGTCTGTTGTTTGAAGTCATTGGTATGAAAATATCATGAAATCTGACGACTTATAGATTTATGGATCACAGGTTAAAAGATGTTATGTCAGCAGTAGTTCTGATTCCAGCATGATACCTACAGGGTCAAATGTCCACTGGTCCCAGTTTGTAAACACAAGGAAATGAGAAAAGAATGTGGAAAGGGGAGAATAAAAAATAGCCTCAAATATTAAAGAAGGTTCTGTTTTTTAATTTCATTCTGCTGAGTCACAGTTAGACCACTACAGGGAACAGCGTTTTAACGGCGCCAGAAGTTTGGATAATCGATTGATCTATCATTTGGGATCAGCTGATTTCTCCATTCTGATCAGATTTAGCTTCTGTGTTGGGAAAAAAACAAAAAACATTACACTTATCTAGCAGATGCTTTTATACACAGAAATGTTGCACCATCTTTTTCCCCCTTTGGTCCCCATTTTTATTCTATGAGGTTACTTACCAGTTCATAGGATCAATGTGGCCTTTAGGAGAAAAAGTGAGAGAACGAACATGGGATTTTTACTTGAGGGAAGAATGTGAAGAATACTGAAGATATTAATTTCAGTCACAAAAGGTCACTTTGCTCACAGATATCACACAGATTCACACATTTCACACTGTACATACCAGTTGGGTTGTTTGTCTGTTGGTAACGGTTCAGCTGATAATCACCAACTGTGAATGCCTCTTAGCTAAGTTACCCAAGCTAACTTATAAACTGTTAAATTAGCTCAGTTCAAAGAGCCAAACAAGCTTTTTAAAAACAGCCCGGTCTAAATTAGCAGTCTTTAGTGGTAAATTAACTAACTTTAACTAACCAAACGTTTATGACCGTTAAATTAAACCCAACGGCTAAACATGGACCGTTGCTGCTCCGTTTCCATGGCAACAAACGAGACGAGCCAAAACGAACTGACACTATGCCGCCTTCAAGTACCCTCGGATATAATACAGAGAAGACCGGTTTGAAACTACAAAAAAAAAAAAGGATATGTGTTTGTATAACATCGTTTTCTCATTAATTACACATATAATTTAAAACTGATCAACATATTAACAACATTAACAGAACTTTCTCCGTCCTCATTCTGTCTTAGTTGTGCTGCTTCAGTCTGAGTCTGCTGATATTCAGCTTCCTACTTTTAGCACGAACATGAAAAAACGTTCAAACTATTTTACATTTTAGGCAAGAGATGTTTGTTTTTTTAAAACTTTATTTTTATTAAGTTTTTCAATTTACAATATAAGTAGAAACAAGAAAAAAAGAACAAGAAGAAAAAAAGAACAAAGAAGAAGGTGCACAGACGGAAAAAGGTACGCATCAACTACACAGGGAAAGATACAACAATAGGCTATGTATATAAGAGGTAGGTACAGGATTTAGAGATACTTCAATAATTTTGTTCTATTTATTCTTCATTAGTCTACTCTTCATACCAAAACAGGACAAAACCTGTAAAACTATTTCCAGCTGATGTCTGTTGTTTGAAGTCATGAGTATGAAAATATCATGAACTCTAACGATTTATAGATTTATGGATCACAGGTTAAAAGATGTTATGTCAGCAATAGTCCTGATTCCAGCATGATACCTACAGGGTCAAATGTTCACTGGTCCCAGTTTGTAAACACAAGGAAATAAGACAAAAATGTGGAAAAGGGAGAATAAAAAATAGCCTCAAATGTTAAAGAAGGTTCTGTTTTTTAATTTCATTCTGCTGAGTCACAGTTAGACCACTACAGGCAGAGCCGGCCCAAGGCATATGCCAACTATGCGGTCGCTTAGGGCCCCCACGCCACCAGGGGGCCCCAGAGAGCACCGAGACGTTGTGATAAAAAAGTAAATATATACATGAAATTAAAATAACATTGAATAATTTAAACGAAATTGTATTACACCAGAATTTTTTTTTTTTAATTTTGACAAACTTTTGATACTAGGTTAATTTATGCCTCCTGTTGGCTGCTGCCACCGTTGGGCAAAATTATTTAAGTATTGTATTTATTATTTAAGTATTTAACTTTATTTTTCTGTAAGATAATGTGAATGTCATTTGATTCTATTTTGTATTTGGATTTTGAACATTTTGCACACCATTGCACAGCTGAAAGAAATTAAACTATTTAACGTGTTTACTATAAATGCAGTCTCCAGCCTGCTGATGTTACTTTCAAATAGTTAAATTAATGAGCCATATTTATACATCACTCTTTATGTAGAAGTTAATTTGAAGTTAACTGTCTTGCTGAACTAAACTAGGGCTTCTGTTAAAAATACATAATCTTCATGGCAACATGTGTTTCTCCATAACCTGTACGTATCATTCATCAAAAACTGTGCCTTCACGGCCCTTTGCCACCACAGATGCTAGCTTTTGAACTGTGAGCTCTTTTGAATTGTATTTGATGCAGTAATGAACTGTGTTGTGTGTCTGTTTTTAAAGCATTACTCCCAAAAGGCCTGAAAATGATGGCCTTTCAGAATCGTTTTTCAGCCTTGGCCTTGGTTTAAAGGCATTTATCTGGATTCTCTCATCTTTTAATATAAACTGAATGCGCAGTAGATGTATTTCATAAAGCAGTAAACTCCTCAACAACTTCACTTTTGAAAAAGTCTGCCCCTCTGGGGTCATCTTTCAATACACTTTTTATGTCACGTAAACGATTTATTGCCAACTGGGCAAATTGTGACCAGGTGCTTTTTATTTAAAAAAACTATGCAACATTTAGGATATTAAATTGCACTTCTGTAAGGTGAATTTGATATTAGCACTGGGCATCAAATAAAAGAAAGGACATTTGTTTTCAATTAAGTCTAAAAAGGATAAATAATTTCATATGTCTTCGTATAATGTTTGATTAAATACAGGCTTTGAATAAGTTACCCATTTTTTTAGAAAAAAAAGAAAAATAAGAATTGATTTTAAGATCCTGATGTTTGTTTTTAAAATTTTAAACGGTCTGAACTCATACATGTTCACAGACCAATCAGAGCTCTGAGGTCGGCAAACAAACTTTAACTGGATGTGCCTAAATGCAGGCTAAAAACGAAAGGCCATCGAGCTTTTGCAGCGGCTGCCCCTAAACTGTGGAATGGGTTACCATGGTTACCGCTGCATATTCGTTCATCAGAAACGCACAAAATCTTTAAAACATCTCTTGAAACCCACCTTTTCTCCCAGGCTTTCAGACCTGGGTGAAACAAATGTTGTCTAATGTAAATGTAAATTGTTTTTATCTCTTGCTGAATTTCTTTGTTAAATGTATCTGTTGAATTTTATAGTTATTTATTTGTGTAAAGCACTTTGGTCAATCCAGGTTGTTTTAAGATGCTCTATAAATAAACCTGACCTTGACCTAAATATCTTCCGAAGGACGCCGACTTTCACCAAACTGTTATCGGTGAGTAGATGAACATATTTTATGGCAGAAATAAGGTCCAGCTTTAAAAAAAACTAACTTCCCCTTTAAGTCACACAATCGAATGCTTCTTGTCTTACTGATGACATGAGTCTTAAATCAGCAGAATTTGCTCCATGAAAGATTTTCAGCCTTTTCCTTCATATGATTGGTGAGATCATCTTTAGTTAGAAAAACTATACTTCTATTTTCTGATTTAAGAGTTAGTCATTTAAATTTTAAGGTTTTTATAGAGAAACTCTGCAGTTCAGGTGGATGAATCTGACTTGCTGTTTGTTTCCAGCTTGTAACTTCAGATCACTGTCTTTATAGGAACCCTGCTTCCAACCGTGTGTTTCTTAATGTAACCATGACAACAAAAGGCTTCTAATTACACACAGTGAAAGCTCAGCATGCTGCAACTTGAGAAAACGCATGCAAATAGAAATAAGCAAAAAAAACAAAGAAATCTGCATTGATTTGACAGCGCGTGTTCTGCTAATACACACAACACATGATACACACAACACATGCAAATAGAGAACCACAGATGGCGCAGATTGCTGCAACGCATGCAAATTATCACGATAATGCACTTTAGATTCTATGGGATGGTGTGGAGCTTCTGCATCAACTTCAATCCAGCTTATCAGTTGTTTTAAGCAGTTAAATCATCTGTAATCATTCATATTGTGTGTGAAGTCATTATAATCTAAACATCTGACAAACTGGTGGGTGTGTTAGCTGCAGGATTAAACCCTGAAGTCTGTGTGCGGCCGACATACGTTTATGTAGGTAACAGAATATATATGTATATAAATCGTGGGTGATTGAGCTTTTTATGATCATCATTGTAGTCTGAGAAGAACAGGAAGTGAGACTAAAAAGGAGTGAAAGAAGCTGACTGCTGTGGTAAGAGAGGGCAGAAAACTGGTGACCAACTGTGCAGTAAAGACTGATTCTCTATCATTATGTGATGTTAGTACAGTGATTCATAAAGTTGACAACACATGACTTCATACAATAAACATGTCAATAAGTCTTTTTTTTTGGTAGTTTCATTAGTTAATTAGTAGATCTTACATTCAGCGGTGCGTTGCTTCCTTTCTTTCTCAGATTTTCTGTCTCCATCTCTACATTAGGGCTGAGCAATTCTATCGATACTGCGATATACATCGATATTTCGTTTCCCGATAAAGTATCGATTTTTCAGGCGCGAATATCGATTTAAAAAAAAATATATATTATTTAATTTTTTTTAAAAGCGAACTTTATTGAAAAGTCAGACGTTACAATGAGTGAAAACACAGAACATTAAGGTAATACAATACAATGACAGGGGGTCACATTATACAAAACAGTGATAAATTAGTTGATAAAAATGTTGTATAAACCTGGATGGGTTAAAAGCGGAGGACAAATTTCGTGTGTATGCATGTATGCATGACAATAAATCGGATCTCTTAATCTCTCTCTTCATGTTCATTTGTTTCTGTTTGTCTGGCGGTGTTTTCCTTCCGGTTCAAAGGTCGGACCACCGGTCCAATCAGCGATGATTCATGTCAAATCACACTGTCCCTTTTTTTCCCCCAGAAAATGATGTAAGTGTATCGAATTGAATCGTATCGAATCGTATCGAATCGTATCGTATCGAATCGTATCACATCGTATCGTATCGTATCGCATCGTATCATATCGTATCTAATCGTATCGTATCGAATCGTATCGTGAGATCAGTGTATCGCTACAGCCCTACTCTACATTTGTTCGTGTTTAGACAAAGAAAACTAAATCTAACCAGACAACAATGGTCTTCAACAGAGGTGACGGGAGAGCATTCCTCACAAGATGGCGCTGACGTCCCAGCATGCAACACGGTGCGACGTCTCGTCACATTCTCTATGAATGCAGGTTTTTGGCAGCTGGAACATCAGCTGAAACTGATAATAGTGAGAAATGGGTTGTCCTTTCTCAGATATCAGGCAGATTTGGGCCTAATCTGGGCCAAACATGGCTCAGTTTCAGCCCAGATATGTGAAATGCAGATTTGGCCCATTCGTGCTGGCTCTTTGGCTGAGGTTGAGCCATCACACTCACCCTGAATCCACACCCTATACAAGGCCAAATCACAGCCCAAAGCAAAATGCAGATGTGAGTCATATTTTGGCCAAATAATTGTTGCTCCCTGGGTTCCAACAGGCAGCTGCTGGCAGTGAGAAAGGGTTTAATCAGCTTATTTTAGCGAGTGTATCCGCATTTTAAAAACCTGTTTATATACGCTGCTCTTGGTGTAAAAATGTTATCTGTCCACTTGTTCCACATCTGTCTGAGATCTGCTGATGGGAACCACATCCACCTGGCTCTCTGTGTCAGCCACAGCAGCGCCCATAGTAATAAAGTTTACCTTCTTATCCCCTGCCTGGGATCCCGTGTTTCTGTCCACCTCTCACTACACTAACTGCAGAATAATCGTTTTTCAGTAAGTCACGGATAGCTGGTGTAGGAGCTATTTGTAAAGTTAGTTTTTGTTTTTTGGTCCTAGTTGTAAATTGAATTAGCTAATTATGAGTAACTTTATTTGATTCATTTCAGTGCTTTATTTAGATTAAATTTTTTGATAATATTCTTTTAGTTATTTGTTTAGAATATTTTGGTAATTGGGTCACACTGGGCACCTGGAGTCCCAGCATGCACCTGGGTGGGCCAATGGTTTTTTACTTGAATGTCGTTACCATTTGTCCATAAAAAACAAATTAAACTTAAACCAAAGAAAATCAAAAGAGGCCACTGATGCACCTGGGTGGGTCAATGGTTTTTTACCAGGGAAAAGGAGAGAGCAGCAGGTTTTCTTTGCTCTTTTGTTTCTTTTATTGTTTTGAAATAAATCATCAGAAAACGCAAGAATTCATCTTGGACATTCATCTCCTTTTGCCTGCGTTAAACCACATCCCCCATGATGCAACAGTGGCCTTTTGATTCTGTTTGGTTTAAGTTTAAATTGTTTTTTAAAGACAAATGGCCACTACAGCTGGTGAAAACAAAGGATGTCGGACAGATGAGGAGGAGGAGGAGGAGGAGGAGGAGGAGGAGGAGGAGGAGGAGGAGGAGGAGGAGGAGGAGGAGGAGGAGGAGTACCCGACATTCAGGCTTGATGCTCCGACTGTTTGGGATTTTTGGAAGATTTCTCTCTGAAAACATGATTGTTGTGTTTGCGTTGTTGCTACACTTCAGTGGAATAAAAGTCTCACTGAAACAGATGGATTTCCACCTTTTTCCCCTCGTCTCCAGGGTAGTTTTTCTTTTTGCGATCTGAAGACGTCGCTTCACAGACTCCGAAGGAGAAAATTCCATATTTGTTACATGTTATGTAAATCAAAGCACTTTGAATTGTTTTGACTCCCCTGCATACATCAGGCTAATCATGTGTAGCCAAAAATAGTTTGCATGTTTATTTTGCATGAGCGTGACCAACGTCATTTCAGCAGCTGCATATCAGCAGTCACAGACTGCAGGAGCAGGACAGAACCTGCGAGGATGGAGAAAGTTCTTCTGTACGCCATCGCTGCTTCAGGCAAGTGTTTTATACAAGTTCTGCTTTCTTTCCTACGGAAGCCCAGAGCGGACGTGGTACGTATAAACTTTTTTTTGATGGTTTTCTCGAGATAACGAGTTACTTTACCGATGGTTTTCGAGGCCACTTTTTCTCCCTACTCCGCCCGTTTATATGTGTTTTATGTGTTCGCAGTTTGTTTGTCTTGTAGAGATAACTTTCATATCAGCCCGCGTCCTTTAAGGAGACGGCCAGCTCGACTGCAGCTCAGCAGGCGTTTACACCTCAGTGATGCTGCTGAGGGGATCAGGCCGTCTCCATGGTTACCGAACGATGGACGAGAGGTGCCGTTATCGTTTTCTCCAGATAACGAGTTATTTATCTCGTTATCTGGAGAAAACGAAATGCTCGTCACACCAGTGGGATTTGCTTTGTGCATTTTCACAAACGCTCTAATGTTTGATTCATAGGCTACTTTATTCAGTTTCCAATGAAAGGGGGGTAAAAATGGGTAAAAAGCTTTGCCAGAAATACATATAAACACATATAAACAGGGGCGGACTGGGGACAAAAAGTGGCCTTGAAAACCATCGGTAAATTAACTCGTTATCTCGAGAAAACCATCAGAAAAAGATTTATACGTACCACGTCCGCTCTGGGCTTCCGTACTTTTCACATTTTAGTTTTACTCCTTATTGTGTCCTGATGTGAGAATATGAGGTATGTAATGTCAGCCTCAGGGTTCCAGTCCTACGGGCTTGAAGAAGGGCGACTGGACACCATCTTGGATCTCGAAGTTGTGTCCCGTCTCACCTGAAAGGCTTCTTTTACCCTGAAGAAGCTCTGAAGTCCAGAACTGAAGACGGCTTAAGCCTTTCAGGTGAGACGGGACACGTCTTCGAGATCCAAGATGGAGTCCAGTCGCCCTTCTTCAAGCTCTTATGATGACCCTGATCTGGATGAATCAACACGGAGTTCCAACTTTTTGAAACGAATATATCATTTTGATCTTTTCTTCGTTAAAAGACTTAGACATAAGATGGAGAATCCCAAATATCAGAGCTAATCAAATGTAATTAAATCTAAATGAATTGAGGGTAGATGGTAAAAATCTTGTTTTTGTTGTACTTTATTTTCAACCTTTGGGGACAGATGTGATGAGATTTTCTCTATGTACGAGATTAACTGACTTCACTGATTTTATCAAAACAACAAACACATCATATATCGATTGATTTTGAGTGTCTTGTCAATGATTAAAAGGAAGACTGATGGAAGAAAAATCAGCATGAAATTAACCCTGTTAGATACAATTCAATTCAGTTTCAGTTTATTTATAAAGCGCCAAATTACAACAAATGTCATCTCAAGGCACTTAAATAATAAAGTCCAATTCAAGCCAATTGGAATTCAATTAATTGTAATCATAATTATCTTCAAAATAATCCAATTCATTCATATAAAGCCATTTCAAAAACTATTTCCTGGCTAAGGAAACCAACAGACATGCGAAGATTTTATTTGTAGACTTCTCGTCTGCTTTTAATACAATATTACCACACATTTTAGTTGATAAGTTGGTAAGAAATTTTAAGTTGGATAATGGTTTAGTGAGGTGGATTCTGGACTTTTTAACTAAGAGATACCAGCAGGTGAAGGTAAATGGGGTACTTTCTAACAAAATGACATCCTCCACAGGATCACCCCAGGGATGCGTTTTGTCTCCTCTGCTATACATTCTGTATACTGATGACTGCCGAAGCCAGTATGCAAACAGACACATCCTGAAATTTGCAGATGATTCAATCATTCTTAGCCTTCTCCATGGAAACGAAAAAGATCACGGTCCCATTTTAGATGATTTTATGGCCTGGTGCGACAGTTCGCACCTTCACCTGAATGTCACAAAAACTAAAGACATGGGCTGTGTTCGAAACCGCCTACTACATACTACATACTACATACTTGAAAACGGCATACTCATCGATCAGACAGCATGCAGAGCGTTTACACACAGTGCACTTCACTCCTGCCCGAGCCGAAATCAGCCGGCCTGAAAAGCTGATTTCGCTTCAGCTATAAACTCTGTAAATATATAAATTTAGCAACATTTGAAACATTTTCAGGCGAGAAAGTAGTCATTTAGACCCCCAAGGTGTTGAAAATCTGACAAAATACCAGCTATTTACAATTTTGTTCCCACGAATTCGGCGCTACTAAAGCTAGCCGCAGTGAGCAACGCACTTCCAGTTATGCCGTTTTGACTGCTCTCGTCCCGTTAACGGAATTTGACCGTTCAAATGGCGATGGGCGACGTCACGTTACGTTGCATCTTGGGTAGTTTGAGTGTGACAAGTAACCTCATGATGAATACTCAACACTTCGGCGAATCTAGTATGCATCTAGTGTACATCCGGGAACCTAAAAAAGGCGCAACCCCCTCCCTGCCCTGACCACTACTATCAAGGGGCAGGCTGTGGGAGTGGTAGACTCTTACAAGTACCTCGGTAGTTGGATTGACAACAAACTGAATTTTAACATCAACACAGAACTCATTTGTAAAAAAAGCCAACAACGTCTGTTTTGTCTACGCAAGCTAGCCAAATTCAATGTGGACAAGACCATGATGACGCTTTTTTATAGGTCCTACATTGAGTCAGTCTTATCTTTTTCTATGTCCTGTTGGTTCAACAACCTCAGCATGAAAGCCAAAAACTCCCTCGCCAAAATTGTGAAGGTCAGTGGCAAAATTATAGGTGCCCAGCAAAGCAGTCTCACTGACCTGTACAAGAAAGCCACCCTGAGGAAGGCTGAGTCTATTTTATCAGTCAGTGCCCACCCCCTCCACTCTGATTTTCAGCTACTTCCATCTGCCTCACGCTTTAGGTTCCCCTCTGTAAAAACCAACAGATTTAAGTATTCATTTGTCCCCAGTGCCATCTCCCTTTTAAATTCACATCCTCATTGATCACTTGACCTGATCCCTGGTGTTGTCTATGGCATTTTATGGTGTGATGATGTTTCTTATTTTATTTATTTATTTATGATGTTTTTATCTTATTTTACACCATATTTATGGTCCTTTTAACCTTTTACTGACCAATTGCACTTTATGTTTGTCCTGTGTTATCTGTTGTTGTTCTCTGTGCTTTGTCTTGCTGCACATTCAATGGCCCATTTTGGAGACAATAAAGTGGAAAGTTGAAGTTGAAAGTTGAGATTGCACTGAAACTGAAACTTTCTTCCTTTGAACAGGAAGAAACCTCTGGCAGAACCAGATACAAACGTGTTATTTTAGAAAATATGAAAGAAAAACATATTTAAAGGAGAAGTTCGGTTTTTTTAAACCTGGACCTTATTTCTGGCATAAAATGTGTTCATCTCCTCACTGATAACAGTTTGGTGAAAGTCGGCATCCTTCTGAAGATATTTAGATCTCTGGAGATCTATAGCTTCCTATAAGCCCCCCGATAGCCCCGGATAACAACACGGCAGCTCTGAGCTAACAGCGCAATAGTACGCGTTCATTCATTCATTGGTCTTAAAGTATTGAAATAAAGACAGATAATGCCTTATTTAGAGGCTGTATTGTCTCTGCCCTGTTCTCTCCCGTTATATGGATATACGCCGCTCTCCAGTGATCTAAATATCTTCCGAAGGACACCGACTTTCACCAAACTGTTATCGTGAGTAGATGAACGTATTTTATGCCAGAAATAAGGTCCAGGTTTAAAAAGAAACAAACTTCCCCTAAATGAAGACGCTACGAGTGAATAAGGATAAGCACTCCGTACCATTTGGGACTGTTTTACTGGAAGTTCTTCACTGAAGAACACATAAGTGAACTGAATGTCACCTTCAGGATGTAACCTGTGTCGAGTTGAAGCTGGAAGCTAATCGATGTGTTCACGTGTGTCCCTGCAGCCCTGTGCGGCCGCTCCCTTCTCGTTGAGCGTCAGTACCGGTTTGTTTATGAGCTGAAGACCTGGGAAGAAGCTCGTAGTTTCTGCACAGAGAACTACATAGACATGGTCACTGTAAACAGCATGGAGGACGTGGACATCCTGAACGACCTGGTAGATCTGAGCCAATTGGACGCGTCCACCTTAAATGTAAGTTCACTTTTCACATCTTACTTGTTTAAAAGTATTTTTGGTGATTATATGAGTCACAAGAGTTACTTTTACTGCCACTATCTGTAAATGTCTAACTCAGCTGTGAGTATTTCATAGTTTGTTTGCAAAATAACACATGTGATACAAATCTGAACTGAGATATTAGATTTAAGTGAAGTCCTTTAATAATTTCCCATTTGTATAAAACCAGAGCTGGGAGAGTAAACTCGTTAATTATTTAACACCGATAAATATTTTATCGCGTTTTTTTCAATTACAAAAAAAAATTGACAAATTTTTTTTAAGGGGGCTTTTGTGCCTTTAATGGATAGGGGAGTTCAGAGAGACAGGAAGCAGGGGGCAGAGAGAAGGGGAACGACATGCAGCACAGGGCCGTCCGATGCGGGACTCGAACCGGGGCCAGCTGCAGCGAGGACTATAGCCTCTGTACATGGGGCGCCTGCTCAACCCACTACGCCACAAACCACCCCTGTTTTATTATTTATTTATTTTATTTTGTAAAAGTCTGTTGCTCACAGGCTTTTATTTTGTAAAAGTCTGCTGCTGTCTGCTGTGGAACAGGAAAAGAAAGTAATCGGCGGATCCACCAAACATGGAGAAGGGTACGGGTAGTAGTTCCAGTCTAAAATATCACTTAAAGGCAAAACACACAACTGATAGCAGCAAGTCATTCAAGGAAACAGACAGTGGAGCGAGGCTTCTACATAAAAACTACAGAAAGATGCTGATGTTAAAAGTGTGTTTGCACAACAAATGTTATGGCACATTCATTCATATGGCAGCACATTTAAAATAAAACTAAATGCTAAAAGCTATACACTACTTTTGGATTCATTTTTGGATTTTGTGTACAAATGCGATTAATCGTGATTAATCAGGGAAATCATGTGATTAATTAGATTAAACATTTTAATCATTGGCGGTCAGTGGCGTAGTGGGTTGAGCAGGCGCCCCATGTTCAGAGGCTACAGTCCTCGCTGCAGCTGGCCTCGGTTCGACTCCCGCACCGAGCGGCCCTTTGCTGCATGTCTTTCCCCTCTCTCTGCTTCCTGTCTCTTTTGAACTGTCCTAACATTAAAGGCATAAAAAGCCCCAAAAAATACTTAAAAAAAAAATTTTAATCGTTGCCCAGCCCTATATAAAACATGTCAGTTAAAATGTTTTGATAAGTTATCAGGTTTGTAGATTTCTGGTGGGTTTTAGGGGAATTCAGGCGGCCTTGTTATATGGGGAGGAGGGAGTGTTAGTGGATAAAATGACCTCATTCTACCTGTGAGACGGGGGTCTGCAGGTGTGTTGTTATCAGTTCTTTGTAGGTGAATAAACACCTGGTTGGTCTGAAGCGGATCTCTGGTTCCAGCCGCGGCTGCTTGAGGCCGTCTTGCATGTACACATTAAACATCTGCAGCTCATCCAGAACGCTGCTGCTGGAGTTTTAACCCGGACTAAGAGATCTGAACACATCACAGCAGCTTTAAAATCTTTACTCTGGCTTCCAGTCAGTCACAGAATAGATTTTAAAAGCCTGCTGATGGTTTACAATCTGTGACATGTTCAGAGAATATAAAGCCAGCAGAGCTCTTAGATCCAAGGACTCAGGCCAGCTGGTCCAGTCCAGAGTCCAGACTGAACATGGAGAAGCAGCATTTAGCTGTTATGCTGCAAACAAGTGGAACAAACTGCCAGTGGAGATTAAACTTTCACCAAATGGAGACATTTTTAAATCCAGGTTAAAGACATTTCTGTTCTCATGTGTCTATGCATGAAATCTGCACGCTATCTTTGAACTTATCTGGACTGTTGCTTGTTTTTAAATTCATTTAAATGATTTTATTTGTTTCTCTTTATATTATTTTATGTATTTTTAATGCTTCTTCCACTCCCTGCTGCAATGCTTTTATTTTATGTAAAGCACTTTGAACTGTTTTGTACATGAAATGTGCTACAAATAAATTTGATTTGATTTGATTTGATACACATGTTTAAATGTCATATTTTCTGGTGAGACTTAGCTGGGAATGAGAAGCTTTATTTTCCTTTTTTTTTTTTTTAGGGGAAAAATGTTGAAACTGAAACCTGCTGTGAAAACCGTAATAACCGTAATAACTGTAATATGCTGGAATAAAGTCAAACACGTCCATTTAAAACTGCGGCTGATGACACGTCTGCTGTTTGCAGCGAGCCTGGATCGGGTTGAGCAGCGGGGAGTACTCCTGGAGTTGGTCCGACAGTCATTATGATGTGACGAGCTTCAGCAACTGGAACGATGGGCAACCAAACAACTGGGATGGTCAAGAAGACTGCGTTTCCATGTTTGACAGTGGAGGGTGGAATGATAATAATTGTGACAATTACCTGAAGCCAATATGCTATGAGAGAGGTGAGGAGTTTTTTTTATTTACCATATTAGAATTTCAAACTGATACCCAGAATAATACGTGATGCCTTTTTTAAAACCATATGTGGAGAAATGACAAATCAAGAAATGTAAAATGTTTTTCAACCAGCAGCACTGGCGTTTGTAAGCTTGTGCGTTTCCTGTTTATTTAATCTGGACTCTTTTACTCATGAATGAATTATTTAAACACAGAGGGCGTATAAATCCTCCCTTTGAATCCTTTTCTTTAAGATAAAACAGCAGTTTGGTATTTCTGCAGTTAAACTCTCTGTTCAGTGCTAAAACATCCAGGGCTGGGCGAGTTAACTCGTTATTATCGAGTTAACTCGTTAGTTATTTAATGCCAATAAATATTTTATCGTGCATTAATGCATTTTTTGGGGAGGGGGAGGGGAGCTTATGTGCCTTTGATTGAAAGGAAAGTTCAAAGAGACAGGAAGCAGGGGGCAGAGAGAGGGGGAACAACACGCAGCACAGGGCCATCTGATGCGGGACTCGAACCGGGGCCAGCTGCAGCGAGGACTATAGCCTCTGTACATGGGGCGGCTGCTCAAACCACTACGCCCTGTTTTATTATTTATTTTATTATTGTAAAAGTCTGTTGCTCACAGGCTTTTATTATTGTAAAAGTCTGTTGCTCACAGGCTTTTATTTTGTAAAAGTCTGTTGCTCACAGGCTTTTATTTTGTAAAAGTCTGTTGCTCACAGGCTTTTATTTTGTAAAAGTCTGCTGCTGTCTGCTGTGGAACAGGAAAAGAAAGTAATCGGCGGATCCACCAAACATGGAGAAGGGTACGGAACTTTTACTCGGCCATTTTCATGTTAAAGTTCTTCCAGACGGCGGAGTCGACAGAACCAAAGTCATCTGTAAACACTGCCAAGTTGAATTGTCTTCTCAGCGTAGTAGTTCCAGTCTAAAATATCACTTAAAGGCAAAACACACAACTGATAGCAGCAAGTCATTCAAGGAAACAGACAGTGGAGCGAGGCTTCTACATAAAAACTACAGAAAGATGCTGATGTTAAAAGTGTGTTTGCACAACAAATGTTATGGCTTTCTCTGCTTCTGATTTCATTGAATTAGTTCGGTAGAGATATTTCATAACTCCTAAGTTAAAATGTGTGCAGACAGAGGAGACAGTCAGAGGTTTATGCTGGAGGAACTGTGGAGAACAGCTAGCAGACCATTTTCACATATTCTGGAGCAACCCAGCTATTCAACCATACTGGCAAGAGATCATGCGGATAATCCAAAATATTTTTGGCCATGAAATTCACTGCTTTTTTTCCACAATCTATCTCGGCAATATTGCACCCCCATTTACTGATGTGAGACAAATATCTCTTAAAAATATTATTAGCAGCCAGCAAGAAAACTGTAGGCTAACCCGGAAATGGCTGCAGGCTTCACCCCCAACAGAGACAGACTGGACAGATGTTGTGACAAACATTCAAAATATAGAAAGGATGACCTTTTCGCTAAGTCTACGGAGCGATAAGTATGCGCAATACTGGTAAAAATGGATTGTGTTTGTCAGAGATGGGACCAAGTCACACATGTGCCAGTCTCAAGTAAGTCTCAAGTCTCAAGTATTTTTTTCTTGGGCAAGTCAAGTCAAAGTCACCTTTTTATTGCAATTTTATACGCTAAATTTTCAGAATCTGATCTTAATAAAGTGAAAAGACAAGATATAAGTAACTGTCCCCCAACCCCGTATCATTTCAAGCTATCGTTAGCTAACTACCGACTAGGCTAACAGGATAATATTAGCTCATTTGACAACCACTTACTGGTCAGAATGGATCTTCAAATGACGAACAAAGTTGGAAGTTGTCGTCTGGCTGTCTGAGATGTTGATGCCGCATGTCTTGCTCGGTGCTGTTCGTCTTTTGCTGTCAAAATGGTAATTAGGAAAGCCGAAGACAATGACTCTCGGTCCCGCTGGGTAATCGATATTATTTTTTTAATTATTAATTTTATATTCAAACTGAAAACATGAACTGAATAACTCTCAAGTCATTCAAGTCATCGTGTCTCAAGTCAAGTGCCGAGTCTTTAACTTCCAAGTCCGAGTCAAGTCTCAAGTCTTTTCTTTTTTGTCGAGTCACAAGTCATCAAAACAGCGACTTGAGTCGACTCGAGTCCAAGTCACAGTGACTCGAGTCCCCATCTCTGGTGTTTGTGGCCCCAAGAGATGCTCACTGAGCCATTACTGTATGAACCGACTTGTGTCATCAGCATAATGTCTGTTTGAATGTGTAGGTGAAGAACTGTTTGTTCTATGTGTTTCTTCTGTATATTGTTTCTTTCTATAAAAATAAAGTACAAAAAAAAATAAAGAATTAGTTCGGTAGACTCATGAATTGTAGCATAATTCATTCATGGTTCCACACTGCTTGTCACCGCGGTCTGTTTTCAGGATCGAACGTGACCTTTCTCTACATCAATGATGACATGCGCTGGACTGAGGCTCAGAGTTACTGCAGACAGCATCACACAGACTTGGCCAGCATCGGGAACTGGTCCCATAACGAGGACGTTAAGGCGCTGATACCTACAGGAACAAAGGTCTGGATTGGGCTTCGCAAAAGTAATTCCTGGAAGCTGCCGAATGGATCTCAGTCCACATTCAACTACTGGTCAACGGGGGAACCGAACAACTTGGACAAACATTGTGTCGCAGCAAACTTTGATGATTCTGGAAAATGGGAGGACCGGTACTGTGACTCAAAACTGCCATTTGTTTGCCTTATTGGTGAGTCATGACTCAATGGGAGCAACAAGTTTACTATGAGTTTGTTTGGCTGAAGTTGATGGGAATTTGATTCAGATGTTTGGTAGTTTGGTAATAGTCTGTACCAGCTGTGGTTAATAGATTTGAAGCCATAAATTATGAACCTCATTCCAGAAAGAGTCAGAGGATTTAGGTTATTCTGATTTATTGTCAGAAACTGTGAACGTCTCAGGAAAAGTGTGCCGCACCATAAACTGGACACTGATGGGTCTACTCCAGAAAATAAGAGTTTTATCAAATCCAATCCAATCCAATCCAATCCAATCCAATCAAATTTATTTATATAGCACATTTCATGTACAAAACAGTTCAAAGTGCTTTACATAAAATAAAAGCATTGCAGCAGGGAGTGGAAGAAGCATTAAAAATACATAAAAGAATATAAAGAGAAACAAATAAAATCATTTAAATGAATTTAAAAACCAGCAACAGTCCAGATAAGTTCAAAGATATCGTGCAGATTTCATGCATAGACACATGAGAACAGAAATGTTTTTAACCTGGATTTAAAAATGTCTCCATTTGGTGAAAGTTTAATCTCCAGTGGCAGTTTGTTCCACTTGTTTGCAGCATAACAGCTAAATGCTGCTTCTCCATGTTTAGTCTGGACTCTGGACTGGACCAGCTGACCTGAGTCCTTGGATCTAAGAGCTCTGCTGGCTTTATATTCTCTGAACACATCACAGATGTAAACCATCAGCAGGCTTTTAAAATCTATTCTGTGACTGACTGGAAGCCAGAGTAAAGATTTTATAGCTGATAGAAAAAGGACATTTAAATTTAAATGTAGATGGTGCAGTGCAAACATTTGGGTGGTGAGCTTCAACAGCAAGTCCTCCAACTGACACGATCGTATGAGTCATTCGTTCATAACCTTGAATGTGACCCTAAGCGGCACCCTGTAAAGAACCGAGTCATAAGAGCGAATCCACCTCAGAGCATAATTCACCGTTGAGTCTTTTAACGAGCAGCAAAGTCTTTGTGAGAAGGAAGGTGAGCGTGTAGATCAGGGGTGTCAAACTCAAAGCACACTTTAGGTCGCGGGCCGAACAGGACGAACATTTATTGAACACACAGAAACTAAATGTTTTCTTTAACATAAATATGAATAAAGCAGACAGAAATATTATTCCAGAATAGATTAACTTAAACTTTAAATAACTATATTTAAATATTTTAACCCCTTAACGCCTATTGTCGCATATATGCTACAAACCGTAGCCGGAGTAACCGTTGACTCCAAATTGACCAGGATGCCTGTTGTCGCAAATTTGCAACATACCAAAAATTCTATTTATTTTTTGTCCAAAAGTGAAATTAATAATCTCAGCATTATTTACCATCAACTTAAAGGCTAAAACACACACAAAACATTCTTTTTTATATACAGCTATATAAATTCAGGCGTTAAGGGGTTCAAATAGTTTGCTCTCCATAAAGACATATCCTGACAAAATTATAATATGAAATATATAATATTATAATAAATTATAATACATTGTAAGAAATATCCTACAAAAAATAAATAAAAATTCTGCTTTTAGGTAAACGTTAAAATAACAACAAATCAAAACATTCCGTTTTCTTTGCTCTTATGTAGATGATGTTTGTTCTTCAGCGACACACCTGCAGTTTCCAAAAACACTTCCTGGTTGGGTTTGCTGAAATGACACCAAAGTGCCAGTTATTGTGACGTCAGATGTGGCATGAGGGCAGCAAAGATGTCCTTATTCAGCCTTTTTTATTCAGAACAAACACTGCAGTGTTTTAAAGCCTCGGGGGTCGTTATCAGCAGAGGAACGTTGACCCTGAGCTCCCCCCGGGAACCCTCAGCAGAGATGTTTAACCGACTAAGAACACGATCACTATGTGTTCATTCATAAAGTGAAACCTCACTGAATTCAGCCTGCTGACCGATGAAACTTTTTCCTTTTGCTTTCAAAGACACACCTCTTTTAAAGCAAGTGATGAGACTGAAGCTGGTGAGACCCTCCTCTCTGGATCTCAGTGACCCTGCTGTGCAGGACGACATGCTGAAGCAGGTAAACCCCGTCTGTGTTCGAAACCGCATACTACTCCCACTACTCATACTACCTTTTTGAGTTAGTAAGCAAGTTTGAGTAAGCGAGAAGTTCCCGGATGCATACTAGATTCTCCGAAATGTTGGGTATGCATCATGAGGTTACTACTCATACTCAAACTACCCAAGATGCAACGTAACGTGACGTCGCCGATCGTCATTTCCTGTCAAAACGGCAGTTTCAAGCTAGCTACAACGAGGGTAGGTTCACTTCCTGTTTTCAAAACAAAAGCACCAATTGTATGGTAATGGCTTTCCCTATGATAAAAGGCAACGGGTATTTTATTTTGTGAAAATAACCGGAAGTGCGTTGCTCACTGCGGCTAGCTTTAGTAGCGCCTAATTCGTGGGAACAAAATAGTAAATAGCCGGTATTTTGTCAGGTTTTCAACACGTTGGGGATCTAAACGACTACTTTCTCGCCTGAAAATGTTTCAAATGTTGCTAAAGTTTACAGAGTTTAGAGCTTAAGGGAAATCAGCTTCAGGCCGGCTGATTTCGGCTCGGGCAGGAGCGAAATGCATTGTGGGTAAACGCTCTGCATACTGTCTGATCGATGAGTATGCAGTATGGAAGTATGTAGTATGCGGTTTCGAACACAGCCCCCGTCACTCAGCGGGGTCACATGGCGCTGAAAGGATCGGATTATTGGCTGATGGAGAATGCTCCGTTGGGCATCGAGTTTGTGCAACAAGCAGCTCATCACAGACCAAATGTAGAGGGACGTAGCTTCATCTTGCTCTGCGTTCTCCATCTTTCTCCAATGCCTGAGTTTGTTGTTGTTGTTGGTGGTGAAGAGGTCAACAGGAAGTGGCTCTATTAGCAACAGCTGGAATGGGTACAGCGCCACCTATCATACCGGGGTATGACACGCTTTGTGCCTCTGATCCCATTCATTCACCGCCATATATCCAAGGAGAATTACCCTCGCTCAGCTCAGTCTGATTGTAATTTAGCCAATAATCCGATCCTTTCAGTGCCATGTGACCCCACTGACAGAATGTTTTATTATAACCAGCTGAGAGCAGGATGCAGGATGTAAGTAAACAACAGCAGGTGCACTTCAGGCCTCTACGTTTCCTTTTTCTCAGATCAAACAGAAGCTGATGGAGCGGGGAGTGAGTGGAGACGTCAGGCTGAGCTGGAGGAGGCAGGCCGACGGGGAGGTCTTTCACAAGGCTGAGGAGGAGACCACCAAAGGACAAGATGAGCTGTAGCCATGTTGTTGGAAGTGCTTCATCCTGTAATAAGTGTGGTTACATTGATTTATACAGACAATAATCATACGTTTGATTTAGAAATGTGTATTTTATGAGTTTTCTTATGCTTGTATAAATGAAGCCGTGCATGCTCGGAACGAGCAAGATTTAACACGATTGAACTTAGCTGGTCTGGTTTGTTGGTAGGTTTTAAATTAAATTAGATTTTAAAAGTTCAGTGAGATCAGATTTACCTAAGTTTTACATGTTCTCCCCGTGAATGCGTGGGTTCTCTCTCCGGCCTCCTCCCACAAAAAGAAAAAATACATAGATACAGCTTTGGGTTTTGCTTGTTTTCATGAAACTTGCACCATGTTCCTGTTATATTTTATATTTATGTGACAGTACCTGTTGTTTTTGCATCAATTTGCGTGTTTTATTTGGCAGCGCGTTCATGCTCGGACTATTTTCTTAGCGGTGGCGGAGTAATATCCACGAACATCCAGTACAAAATGTCAAATAAAACACGACAGAAGCAACTTTTCGCCACGAAATTTGATATGGATTACCAGTGCACACCATGATACGATACACGATATTCAGCCAACGATACAATACGATACGATTCGATACGATATGATACGATACGATACACGATATTCAGCCAACGATACAATACGATACGATTCGATACGATATGATACGATACACGATATTCAGCCAACGATACAATAGATTCGATGCGATACGATGGTGATACGATACGATATGATACGATACACGATATTCAGCCAACAATACAATACGATACGATTCCATACCATACACGATATTCAGCCAACGATACGATACGATACGATACAATAGATTCGATGCGATACGATATGATACGATACACGATATTCAGCCAACGATACGAGACAATTCGATATGATACAATACAAGATATTCAGCCAACGATTCAATATGATACGATAAGATACGATATGATTCGATACGATATGATTCGATACGATACATGATATTCAGTCAACGATACGATTTGATACGACATGATACACGATATTCAGCCAACAATTCAATACAATACACGATATTCAGCCAACGATTCGATACAATATACGAAATTCAGCCAACGATACGATTCGCTACGAAACGATATGATACGATTCGATTAGATACAATTCGATACGGTACGGTACAATACGATTCGATACAATACGTTACGATACAATACGTTACGATACGATTTGATACGGTACGATACCATTCGCTACGATACAATTGGATACAATACGATATGATTCAATAGGATACGATATGATATGACACGATACACAATATTCAGCCAACGAAACGATTGGATACGATTCAATACACTTACATCATTTTCTGGGGGGAAAAAAGGGACAGTGTGATCTGACATGAATCGTCACTGATTGGACCGGTGGTCCGACCTTTGAACCGGAAGGAAAACACAGCCAGACAAACAGAAACAAACGAACATGTCACAAACGTGAGAGTTTATACAACATTTTTATCAACTAATTTATCACTGTTTTGTATAATGTGACCACCTGGCATTGTATTGTATTACCTTAATGTTCTGTGTTTTCACTCATTGTAACATCTGACGTTTCAATAAAGTTTGCTTTAAAAAAAAAAAAAAAGAATTGATATTCGTGGCTGAAAAATAGATACTTTATCGAGAAACGAAACATCGATATATATCGCAATATCGATAGAATTGATCAGCCGTAATGTAGAGATGGAGACAGAAAATCTGAGAAAGAAAGGAAGCAACGCACCGCTGACAGTAAGATCTCCTAATTAACTAATGATACCAGCACAAAAAAGACTTATTGACATGTTTATTGTATGAAGTCATGTGTTGTCAACTTTATGAATCACTGTACGAACATCACATAATGATAGAGAATCAGTCTTTACTGCACAGTTGGTCACCAGCTTTCTGCCCTCTCTTACCACAGCAGTCAGCTTCTTTCACTCCTTTTTAGTCTCACTTCCTGTTCTTCTCAGACTACAATGATGATTATAAAAGCTCAACCACCCACGATTTATATACATATATATTCTGTTACCTACATAAACGTATGTCGGCTACACACAGACTTCAGGGTTTAAGCCTGCAGCTAACACACATAAACACAGTTTGTCACATGTTTAGATCATAATGACTTCACACACAAAATGAATGATTACAGATGATTTAACTGCTTAAAACAACCGATAAGCTGGATTAAAGTTGATGCAGAAGCTCCACACCATCCCATAGAATCTAAAGTGCATTATCGCGATAATTTGCATGCATTGCAGCAATCTGCGCCGTCTGTGGTTCTCTATTTGCATGTGTTGTGTGTATCATGTGTTGTGTGTATTAGCAGAACACGCGCTGTCAAATCAATGCAGATTTCTTTGTTTTTTTTGCTTATTTCTATTTGCATTCATTTTCTCAAGTTGCAGCATGCTGAGCTTTCAATGTGTGTAATTAGAAGCCTTTTGTTGTCATGGTTACATTAAGAAACACACGGTTGGAAGCAGGGTTCCTATAAAGACAGTGATCTGAAGTTACAAGCTGGAAACAAACAGCAAGTCAGATTCATCCACCTGAACTGCAGAGTTTCTCTATAAAAGCCTTAAAATTTAAATGACTAACTCTTAAATCAGAAAATAGAAGTATAGTTTTTCTAACTAAAGATGATCTCACCAATCATATGAAGGAAAAGGCTGAAAATCTTTCATGGAGCAAATTCTGCTAATTTAAGACTCATGTCATCAGTAAGACAAGAAGCACTCGATTGTGTGACTTAAGGGGAAGTTCGTTTTTTTTAAAGCTGGACCTTATTTCTGCCATAAAATATGTTCATCTACTCACCGATAACAGTTTGGTGAAAGTCGGCGTCCTTCGGAAGATATTTAGGTCAAGGTCAGGTTTATTTATAGAGCATCTTAAAACAACCTGGGTTGACCAAAGTGCTTTACACAAATAAATAACAATAAAATTCAACAGATACATTTAACAAAGAAATCCAGCAAGAGATAAAAACAATTTACATTTACATTAGACAACATTTGTTTCACCCAGGTCTGAAAGCCTGGGAGAAAAGGTGGGTTTCAAGAGATGTTTTAAAAATTTTGTGCGTTTCTGATGAACGAATATGCAGCGGTAACCATGGTGACCCATTCCACAGTTTAGGGGCAGCCGCTGCAAAAGCTCGATGGCCTTTCGTTTTTAGCCTGCATTTAGGCCCATCCAGGTAAAGTTTGTTTGCCGACCTCAGAGCTCTGATTGGTCTGTGAACATGTATGAGTTCAGACCGTTTAAAATTTTAAAAACAAACATCAGGATCTTAAAATCAATTCTGAAGCAGACAGGAAGCCAGTGCAGAGAGGCCAGAGCTGGGGTTATATGTTCCCGTCTCTCTGTACCTGTTAAGAGCTGAGCAGCAGCAGCATTTTGCTAGTCTAAACCTACGTACAACGAGCTACAATAATCCGGTCTGGAAAAAATAAAATTATGAATCCCCTTCTCCAGGTCACTGGGAGAGAGGTGAGGTTTTCCCCTGGCCAGAAGTCGCAGCTGGAAAAAGGCACTTTGGACTACAGATCCAACTTGCCTGTCAAATTTAAAATCAGTGTCAATAGTGACGCTGAGGCTCCTCATGACAGAGCAGTTTTTGAACCGAGGTAAGGGGCGGAGCATCAACACAGTCACTGTAAAGTCCATGGCAGCCAAACACTGTGACTTCTGTCTTACTGTCATTTAGAAAAACATAAAAACATATTTAAAGGAGAAGTTCATTGTTTTAAAATCTGGACCTTATTTCTGGCATAAAATACCTTCATCTACTCACCGATAACAGTTTAGTGAAAGTCGGCGTCCTTCGGAAGATATTTAGATCACTGGAGATCGGCGTATATCCATATAACGGGAGTGAACAGGGCAGAGACAATACAGCCTCTAAATAAGGCATTATCTGTCTTTATTTCACCGATACTTTAAGACCAATGAATGAATGAACGCGTACTATTGCACTGTTAGCTCAGAGCTGCCGTGTTGTTGTTATCGGGGGGGCTTATAGGAAGCTTTCTACATACGCATCTACTGGGATGATGTCATCAACGCGCACCGCTGCAGCACAGCTCATTCACTCCGTGTTCTGTGACATAGACATAAGCCCTATTCGGATGGGACTAGTTCAATGGGGGGACGTATGCTAATGTTGGTTAACCAGACGACGCCAGGGAGAAGAAATGACCAATTCGGACGGGACAAGAAATCCCTGTAATATTCATCTAACATGGGAGGAGTTGTTGGTTACGCACAACCGTCACATCCTGGATGCTATGCACGTCTTCATTTCACTTCCGTAAACCCCATCTGTACACAGACATGGCGCCGACCAGGTCGAAGCATGCGTGCTTGCAAGCAGCGCTTCATCCAGAACCTCCATGTTTGCAAACAGACACACCTAATTGTTTCTCTCTTTAAAAGGATGTGACGACATATTCCGTACTTATTACCGAAGGTCGCATTCGCACGGGATTAGTATTACCTATGGTAGATACTCCGGACCGTTTCACAGGAGGTAGAATTCTCGGCAAAGTTTACCGACATACTCCGCTATCTTTACTGACATGGCGCGTTCGGACGGGACTAGATTTCCCGGTTATTATTACTTTACCCCAGGTCCCCCCATTAAACTAGTCCCGTCCGAATAGGGCTATAGAGGCTGTGTTCGAAACCGCATACTTCTCCTACTACTCATACTACCTTTTTGAGTTAGTATGCGAGTTTGAGTAAGCAAGAAGTTCCCGGATGCATACTAGATTCTCTGAAATGTTGGGTATGCATCATGAGGTTACTACTCATACTCAAACTACCCAAGATGCAACGTAACGTGACGTCGCCGATCGTCATTTCCTGTCAAAACGGCAGTTTCAAGCTAGCTACAACGAGGGCAGGTTCACTTCCTGTTTTCAAAACAAAAGCACCAATTGTATGGTAATGGCTTTCCCTATGATAAAAGGCAACGGGTATTTTATTTTGTGAAAATAACCGGAAGTGCGTTGCTCACTGCGGCTAGCTTTAGTAGCGCTGAATTCGTGGGAACAACACTGTAAATAGCCGGTAATTTTGTCAGGTTTTCAACACGTTGGGGATCTAAACGACTACTTTCTCGCCTGAAAATGTTTCAAATGTTGCTAAAGTTTACAGAGTTTAGAGCTTAAGGGAAATCAGCTTCAGGCCGGCTGATTTCGGCTCGGGCAGGAGCGAAATGCATTGTGGGTAAACGCTCTGCATACTGTCTGATCGATGAGTATGCAGAATGTAGTTTGGAAGTATGCGGTTTCGAACACAGCTCTGTGACGGTCGGCTAACTTCACACAGAGTTTACTGCTACTAGTTTAGTGCAACATGGCAGGATATTTATCAGACTTTGACGACGACTTTGAGTACGATGCACGTCCTTCGAAAAACTTCAATTGGTTTTCAGCCTCATTTCTCCGGTTAAAATAAAAACAAAGACAGACATAGAGTGTCCATGAAGGGAAAAAAAAAAACTTTATTTATTTGAACAATAATGAAAACAAGACAAGACTCCTGCCTGTTTTCTCCCACGGAAACAGAGTGACCTCTTTTATTTTGTTGCCATGTTGACAAATTTTCCAGATTTGTAGGAATTACACAAGTCCGTTAAAAGAGAAACTCAAGAAAACGATATTTGGCAAACAAGCTCCCCAGGAGTTTCCGTTAATCTCACACTCTGCCCCTCGCCTGCCGCCACATGTGGTATTTGGAATGAACAACATGGAAATGAGAGCTCAGCAGCCCCCCCAAACAAAACGACTTTGTGGTCCACAAAAAACACAACTGCATGACTTAATCATCAAAAAAAAAAAGAAAAAAAAAAAAAAATCATACAATTAGAAATTGTATAAAAAAATACTCTCTTAAATTAAATATAAAGCAAATAATAAGACAAATAATATATAATGTACATGTATGTGCCGTTGTGATTGCAAGTAATTCTCATCCCTGACACCCAGAGGACTGTATATCCAGTTATAAACAGATTCATTCTGCTTCCTTTTACCTTCATTTGCTGAAGGATGGAATGATATGAGACCAAAACATATTACGCCAATGAACAAACTAATAATTCAGGACCAAACAGGATTTTTCCAGTTTGTATTTTTAGGAATCAAGTCTTAGAAAGTCTGCAGTACATAATAACAAGCTTGGTGAGCACAACCTGAGACAAATACAGTCCTCTTAGCTCATTTAATGTGTTTACCACAACATAAAAAAAAACAGATTAATACGTGTTATTAGTGCAAAACAAATGCCCATGGACACACAGGCTGCTGAAGTGGTTAGAAATGTGACCAAACTGGGACGAACCAGAATGGTTAATAAGCAAACCTAAAACATAACTGAGGTTTAGTTCAACACAGGTCTGTCCACTTTTAGTGCATAAAATCCAGTCAGTCACACTAAATCCTCCAAACAAACACAAAAGTGCTACAGTGACAACAACAACAAAGCAAAATGAACAGATTGAGTTGTGAATCCTCTGCGGGTGGAAGTTCGGTTCAGTGGGGGGCTTTTATGACCTTCAGTCAACAATGAGCAAAGACGCCATTCAGTCAAAAAAAAAAAACAAGGAAAAGACAAAAGTTCAAACTGGCAACGCGTTCTTCTGGTCCAAATGACAGATTTACTAACAGTCTGTGTTTGGCACAAACCCTGCTGTGGTGTTAAATTTATTTAAGAGGTGCGGTGGCACTGAAAGCAGAGGACCTGGGGTGACTCGTGTCTCTCATTTCTTCATATTTTTTCCCTCTGAGCAGCCAGACTTCCTGTCATCTTTAAAGTGTCCTGATCAACAGTTCTCCAGCTTCCTGAAGCTCTTTCAGAGTTTCTCTTTGGACATTTTTCTGCTTTTTCCCCTCAACTTCAGTCCTTGTACCCGAACATCTTCAGAGGAATGTGTTTTTTCTTTGTTAAGCCACTTAAGATGGCTGAAGATGTCTGGGAAGACTTTGAGCTGACAGGATTTATTTAAGAGTTCTGGAAGAGCTACTTAGTTCCTGGATCTATCCTTCCTTTCTTTATATTTTCCTTCCAAACAGCCAGATTTCTTTGGACATTTTCTGCTTTTTCACTCATTTTCAGTCCAGCCCTTGAACCTTTTTTCTTCATTAAGCCACTTAACTCTGAGCTATGAACCATTCAGGCAGGAAAAAGGCTCCTAACTCAAGGGATGAACCAGTGTTGTGTCCAACTTAGCAAAGAAGCTGTTTTAAACTGGATCTTTAGGCTCTTTGTTCCCAGCAGCCTGTCACAGAGACACATCATTTGTTCCCATTTCTTTAGCTGCATGTGTGAAAAACAGCAAAGATAACACAGTCTGACAGACAGAAAACAGGATTTCTGCAGCAACAAGGTGATTCCCAAAGAGCTGTTAGCTGAAAACTTGCCATATCTCAGCATGGTGTGCAGTGTGTCCTTAAAACATTTGAGGAAACTGGACAAGTGGAGGACAGAAAAAGAAGTGTCAGGCCTAAAGAACTATCTACAGCAGATGAACAGGATCTGAAAGTGATGTCCTTAAGAAAGAGGAAAACATCCAGCAAAGACCTGACACAGGAGCTGAGAGATGCATCTGGACCTTCAGCTGATCCATCTGCTGTTGGCCCAAGCCTCATCAGAAATGGGCTCCATGGAAGGGTGGCTGTCAGGAAGCCGTTCTTAAGGAAGGGAAACAGGGAGAAAAGGCTGAGCTGTGCCAAAGGACACAAGAAGCCGTTCTTAAAGGGACACTATGTAATAAATTAAGTCATTTATTAGCTCAAATCAACATATTCATTCATAAGTTAGTCCTCATTGGTGTAAAATGATCTCTATCAAAAATCTCCCTTATCCTCCTGAGTGAAGAATAACTTGTCTGCATCTACATAGAGCGGGTAAGCTCTATGGAGGCTGCCATGTCCTTCTGGTCTATGAAAAACGACGAAGTGCCGAGAGGGACATAAAGCACTTCGAATCGCGATTTCCCCACCAGGCCTACAAGCAGAAATGACGTCATTGTGACGTCATTTCCGCCAAATGGCTTATTACAGCCGCTAATGCTAAATAGATTTTATTCCTTGGCACATATGTCTTTGTGTTCATTAGCTTTCTTTTTGTAAGTGCATCATCTTCTTCTTTTTATTATTATTCCTATGCTCCCCCTGGATATCTTCTTTTTGGCGTTATGCTCACATTTGTAAACTGTTATTTTGTTGATTTACTAATAAAGTTTAAAAAAAAAAATAAAAAAATGCTAAATAGATTTTATCTCATAAATTATCCCACTAATAATGCATTGATTGTTACCAAACTTCTGCCGTAGTACACATAGGCTCTTAACTCACAAAACGAGGCATTAGAAAGTTTGTAAGTTTACCGGGAGTTTATTTACCGCTGCTAATGCTCCTATTGCTAACGCAGGCTAATGCTAACGCTGTGTCGACGTCACTTCCGGTAACTCCCGGAATATGACTAATTGCGTTGCTTGCACACCAAAGGAGATGTTATGTTATCTGACATGTTATCTGTCATCTGTATTCATAGTGTTGTTGTATGTGTGTTATGTAATCCTTTGTACTGTGTGTCTTGATTTCTTTTTGTTTGTATGGACCTTGAGTCTGAAGCTATAGCTTCTTGAATCTTGACACATTCCGCTTGCCGTAGTTCAAGAAGTTGCAGCGCACATTTGAAAACGTGAGGCGCTAGAGAGCAAATTCATTCAACTTTGCAAAATAAAATTGCACCACTAGATGGGGGAAGAAATTACAAAGTGTCCCTTTAAGGAAGGGAAACAGGGAGAAAAGGCTGAGCTGTGCCAAAGGACACAAGAAGTGGAGTGAAAATCAGTGGCAGCAGGTCTGATGGAGGGATGAATCCTCCCCAGAGCCCGGAGCTCAACATTACTGAAGCAGTGTGGGATCATGTTGGCAGAGAACGGAACAAAAGGCAGCCCACATCCAAAGAAGAGCTTTGGGATGTCCTTCAAGAAGCCTGGAGAACTATTCCTGAAGACTCCTTAAAGAAAGGACAGAAAGCTCGTCTCAGAGGGTGTTTTTGTCTTATTTACCGTATTTATACTCATGTTTGCGCATTTAAATAAATCCCTGCAGCTGTTTCCCGTTTGCACGGCAGCATTTTAACAAACAGGAGGCGACTCCAGACGTTTGCTTCCCTTTCAGAGAGTAAAAATTATTTAAATGCATCGTGCCGTGTGACCAAGGTTTGTAAGTTCAACAGCACGGAAAAAGCATGAAAACGCCATCTGTACACACTGCTCAGCCAGGAATGTCCTTCTATATTCACCGGGAGAAATCTGAGCTGACCTGGGGTCCGTTTCACAAAGCAGGTTCAACAAACTCTGAGTCTATTCCTGAACTCTGAGATAGAAAACTCTGAGTTTTCGGTTCCAGAAACGCTGATTTGAGTGAGTTTAATCAACTCGAGTTTAGCGTGTGCGCCACAACTTTAAAAAGCCAGCATCAATGGAGCCCCGATTCGACGAGTCACCATGGCAACGGGAAGAGGAGGGGCTACGTTTTTCACCAACCTCGAATTGGAAATCTTAATGAGTTTCAACACATTTTTAGAAAGAAGTTTAAAATATAGTCCTTTGCAATCGCAATAATGTGGCTGAAAGAGGGCGGAGACAGAGAGAAACTCCAGGTTCATTGAGTAAAACCTGGTCCCGACCAGGCTTCATAGAGTCCGTTACTATGGTAACTGACCTAGAGCTTAAGTTACCTCTCTCTGTGAAACAGGCTGGAGTTACCCCTCTTTCTCTGGTCGAGTTGCCTCCCTTTGTGAAACGGAAAACTCAGAGTTTCCCTCATTTCAGGGTTAATAAACTCAGTTTTCACTAAACCTGCTTTGTGAAACGGACCTCAGGTACCCACAGCTGTGATCATAACATAACCTATTTAGCACTTTTCTTAGGAGTTAAGTGAAGAAATAAAACCAGAAGTGACAGATGACATCAGAATAAGATCACACAACAGCTGCTGCTCTAAAGCTTCTTGCAGTTTGAACTTCTTCTTCTGGTTTTGTTGTTTTTTTATGGACCCCTGTTGGGCCTGAAGAGTTTTCTTCACCTTTAATAATAACACCGCTTCCATATACTGGAGGTGAGCAGGGTCACACCATGAGTTGGCTACAAAATGGCCGTGGTAACGACCTCGCACTTATCTGACTGGTTTAGTAAATCTGGCCACCGGACGCAGATTACAGCCAAAGACTGTTTAACCGGTGGCTTCTTCAGGCGGTGGGAAAATAATCTGAAAGCTTTGAGGCTGGCGTTTTGTTCGGTACTGACGGTTATTCCAGTTTTATTTTTAAACGTACGACCACAGCAGCAACATAATCATTTTAAACATGAAAAAGGGGGAGTTAGTGAACAGCCATCAGTCTAATCACCAAAGTCTTATAACTGCAGGGAACACTTCTGCCCTGAGGCTCATCGGTCGTGTCAGACTGACACAGATTTATCTGAACACTCCCACCATCTGAGGAAAAAAGCAGAGGAAGGGAAACTGAACTGAAACGTGTCCTCCCAGCTGTACCTGCGAGAGAAAGGAGATGTTTACCAGAGACAAACCGAGAGAGAAACCGGGCTGAACGGAGCTGTGACGGGATGTCCAAAGTCGGGTCAGATGGTGATGTAGTGCTGCCGCAGTTTGGCCACCAGGAACTCGTGGGTTAGGTTGTGTCTTGTGATTATTCCGACGATCTGGAGGAGAAGGCGGGTGATAAATAAGAGTTAGAACAGTTTCCCCTCATGTGCCCTGATCTCAGAGGTGGGTAGTAACGAGTTACATTTACTTTAGTAAGTTTTTTAAAATAATTATACTTCTAGGAGTAGTTTTAAATCTCTATACTTTTTACTTTTACTTGAGTAGATGTGTGCAGCAGAAACTGTCCTCTTACTCCGCTACATTAGGCTACAATGAGCTGGTTACTTTTCTTCTTACCTCTTTGGTATTCTACGCCTCATTATTTTTATCCCCCCGCGTACGCCTCATTTTAATGTTTTATTCTGACAGAGAGAGACTGTGTTCGAAACTGCATACTTCTCCTACTAACTTTTTGAGTTAGTATGCGAGTTTGAGTAAGCGAGAAGTTCCCGGATGCATACTAGATTCTCCGAAATGTTGGGTATGCATCATGAGGTTACTACTCATACTCAAACTACCCAAGATGCAACGTAACGTGACGTCGCCGATCGTCATTTCCTGTCAAAACGGCAGTTTCAAGCTAGCTACAACGAGGGTAGGTTCACTTCCTGTTTTCAAAACAAAAGCACCAATTGTATGGTAATGGCTTTCCCTATGATAAAAGGCAACGGGTATTTTATTTTGTGAAAATAACCGGAAGTGCGTTAGCTCACTGCGGCTAGCTTTAGTAGCGCCGAATTCGTGGGAACAAAATTGTAAACAGCCGGTATTTTGTCAGGTTTTCAACACGTTGGGGATCTAAACGACTACTTTCTCACCTGAAAATGTTTCAAATGTTGCTAAAGTTTACAGAGTTTAGAGCTTAAGAGAATTTGGCTGATTTTGGCTTGGGCAGGAGCGAAATGCATTGTGGGTAAACACTCTGGATACTGTCTGATCGATGAGTATGCAGTATGGAAGTATGTTGTATGGAAGTATGTAGTATGTAGTTTCGAACACAGCCTTAGACTTCCACCAAAGGCTCTACCACCTGACTGTGTTCCACCAATCAGACGCAGCCGTGCGGTCTGGTCACGTGACCGTACTCGATCTCAGCGGCGGGACGGGTTAGCTTTAGCATTAGCAGTCGTAGCAAACAAACAAAGAAACAGATGAAAAATGTCAGAACCAACGGTGGGAAATGAAGACGCAGACGAGGCCTCATACTGAAAGCATGTTTACCTTACAAAGAGTGAGAAACAGCAGCTACATTATGTGTCTTCTGTGGCAACCAAAACAAACGCACATTTCAGCAGAAACTCAACATCTAACTTGAGGAAACATGTAGCGCTAAGTTTCCTAAACTCGTTTTCCCCCCATGGATAGGTGAATGTTTGTTTTTTAGGTTACATATGGGTTACACATGTTTTAAACATTTCCTAAGTCTCTTTTATTTTTTATATAAGTTCTTGAATTTACCTGGATTATTTTAATTTAAGCTATTTTGTAATGAATTAATTCATTTTAATTTATTTTATCAATTGGATGAACTCTAATTGGCCTAAAGATGATTATTTAGTATTTTTGTCTGTCTGATTGAATGCTTGTGTTAACAAATAAATCAGACGTTACTCAACAGTTACTCAGTACTTGAGTAGTTTTTTCACCAAGCACTTTTTTACTCTTACTCAAGTAATTATTTGGATGACTACTTTTTACTTTTACTTGAGTCATATTATTCTGAGGTAACAGTACTTTTACTTGAGTACAATTTTTGGCTACTCTACCCACCTCTGCCTGATCTACACACTGAAATAAAGAGGCAGCCCCTGTTTTCACTCACTTCTCCGACGGCATTGACCACCGGCAGGTGTCGCAGGCCCATAGTCCTGAACAGGTTGAACACCTGGGAGATGCGGGTGTCGGGTGAAACCGTGTAAGGACTCGTGTTCATGTAGGG
This sequence comes from Odontesthes bonariensis, assembly GCF_027942865.1. Classification (NCBI taxonomy): domain Eukaryota; kingdom Metazoa; phylum Chordata; class Actinopteri; order Atheriniformes; family Atherinopsidae; genus Odontesthes; species Odontesthes bonariensis. The sequence goes on from NC_134515.1 coordinate 3,563,978, forward strand.
GGTGACATCCTGGGAACACAGGGATCATTGTCTAGTTTATCAACTCAATGATCTAGTTTAACCTTAAAGGGATAGTTCGCTTCTTTTGACATGAAGCTGTATGACATCCCATATCAGCAACATCATTTATGAACATCTTCTTACCCCCTGCTGCGTCCTGTGAGCAGAGTTCCAGCCTCGTTTTGGTGTTGATGAAGGTAGTCCGGCTAGTTGGCTGGGGTTTAAAAAATAAAGCGTTTTGCTTCTCAGAACAATATGCGTTCAACAGAGTAATACATTTGCATCACAAAATGGTTCTCCAGGAAAAAGTCAGAGCTCACAATCGCTTGGCCCTATTTTCTCTCCCTTCATATCCCTGCCTGCTGCCGCCTGCTGACAGCCGCGCCTGTTACGGTGTTTGCTGCTCGCTCTGCACAGCAGGCAGTGATACGAAGGGAGAGAAAATAGGGCCAAGCGATTGTGAGGTCTGACTTTTTCCTGGAGAACCATTTTGTGATGCAAATGTATTACTCTGTTGAACGCATATTGTTCTGAGAAGCAAAACGCTTTATTTTTTAAGCCCCAGCCAACTAGCCGGACTACCTTCATCAACACCAAAACGAGGCTGGAACTCTGCTCACAGGACGCAGCAGGGGGTAAGAAGATGTTCATAAATTATGTTGCTGATACGGGATGTCATACAGCTTCATGTCAAAAGAGGCGAACTATCCCTTTAACTTTCTCTCTGGAGAAGCAGTCGTCTGACCGGGCGGTGAAACGGGTCGTACCACTATCATGCGGGGATTCAGCAGGGTGAGGTCCAGGTCGTGGATGTCAGGGTAACGGGGGTAATCTTCAGTCATCTCCGCATACGACAACCTGGGCTGAGTGGCGCTCTGCGGGGAAAAAGGCATCGTGAGAAGTCAGAAACATCTGCGACGTGCAGACCAACCTGCGGCGGAGACTGACCGACTGGTTTTCAGAGTAGCAAACCCCTCGGACGAGCAGGTTGACCAGCTGGGAGCGCAGGATCAGGCCGTGGAAGGTGAGCGGTCTGAAGCGCTCCTCCATGGTCCACTCCTCGCTGGGAGACTGATCCGGGTACAGGTTAGGGTAGGGAGCGTGCCTGCGGGTGGACAGCAACAACACAAAGTTAGCCTCCTCCTCCTCCTCCTCCTTCTTCACCTGAAGGACTAAAACCTGAGTTTTACACCCCCATCGTCACACTCTGTTGGGGGCTTAAGTCCTGGGTTGGAGTAGACTACAGAAGAAGAAGAAGAAAAGCTCCAGAGATGGATGACACTTGTAGAGAATTATTGAACAGTTTTCATGTTGGAAAGCTAACTTGGGTGAGACTGCGTGGATTTCAGGGACCTCCTTATCTGAACGGTGCTGCACAGGATCACTTAAAAGGTGTCCTCAGTCGAGGGATTCATCCTTCATCTGAACTGTGATAGGATTCTTCTCTTTTACTACAGACTGCTTCATGCTTAGCGTGACTGTCGCTGCTTTTAAAGCAACACTAGAGAAGTTTGTGGACCCTAAAACGCTGCGTTTATGGTTAATTTTGAAGTAATTTGACTTTTGTGATGCACCATCCCAGGCCTGAGACTCCCAGGGGCTCCGACACCACAAAGGTGCGCTGCTTTCCAGTTATTTCAATCGTCTTCATCTCAAACAAGCAGCACACAGCAAATTTTGGAGCAAATAGTTTTTTTTTTTTTTTTAATTTTTCATGATTACAAACCAATTTGTCATTGAATTAAATGTCAATTCTTTCTGTTAATCAGCCGATCCTCATGTTGCACAAGTGCTTGAATCCTGATGTGTATGCCGTCACTGCCGGGAGGCGACTGAGACTCAGTGAATGAAGCCGCCTACTGTTGATTTGTGGACATGAAATCACTCCCCAATAACTGAATGGAAAAATGTCCCAGTATAAACCCGAAGAGTGACCATTAACCTGAATCAGAGGTGTGAAGTGACCGTAAACGGTTCAACACAGTGTGTTGAACAGGCTCTCGCTGTCAGAGAACACCCAAACACTCCTCTCTGGTTCTCTTGAAGTGTCCGTTTTCCTCATTTCCTCACTGAGAAGATTTAACGTGTGTTACGCAACAAATTTCACATTTTGGAATCCTTAAATCAAACCGTAAGGAAAGTTAAGCTTTAGGTTGTCGCACTGTCTCAGATTGTTGATTATTGTTATTTTGACCACTTGATTAAGGCTTGAAACCTTCTTACAGGTTTCCTGAGTGTCCTCAGTTTAACCCATTGACGCCGGATGTTGCGTAGCGCAACATTGTGCCTAACGCCGGTTGTTGCGTTGCGCAACATGGTCCCTAACGCCAGTTGTTGCGTAGCGCAACATTGTTCATTTATCATTATTTTCAAGGCGCATGTAATGCACAATGATTGGTATTTGTTTGGAGAGGATGAGGACGAGGAATTTTTTGGCTTTCAAGTAGACTGGCAGTCCGCTGGATTTTGCCCCCGACGTCAACAAAAGTTTACTCGTACACCGGGGCTGAAGGTGCCAATATCTGAAGATGCAAGTCCTTTAGATGTGTTCTCGCATATTTTCACTGATGAAGTTTGGGATATGTTGGTGACACAGACAAACTTATATGCGGATCAGGCGCGCGGCCACACACCACCCAACACGAAGTGGAGCCCCGTGTCAAAGCAGGAGATGAAATCTTTCATCGGTATCTGCCTAACTTTTGGAATAATCAAACTACTAACTCGCCGGGATTACTGGAGGCAGAGCAAGTGGCTGTATCAGACAAATGTCGCCCGAGTGATGGCACGAGATCGTTTTGACATGATCTGGAGGTAATTATTTATTCTTGCGCTTCATTCTGACAATTCTCATTCTTATTTGAGTGGCGTTGCCTTTATGTAAAAAAAAAAAAAAGAGAGCCCGGTGCGAATTACTGCAGTATAACTATGATGTTTTAGAAGTCGTGTCACTGAAGTTTACAGTATAACTGCAAAATGCAAGATATATTGCAGTTTCTTTTTATCATTCATTATTATTGCTGATATTATAATTTTGCAATGACGTCTCTATCATGGCCAGAAATGTAGCTGAAGTGGTGCCTACATTTACTACTAATACTAATAATAATAATGATGATAATAATAGTAATGATGATTAGTTATAGTATAGTAATAGTAGTATAATAAATAGCAGCATTGGGTATTATCCTGAATCGTGTGTGTGTCTGTGTGTGTGTTTGTGTGTGTATTGACTCATCTTTTTTATTTTTTTTTAATGATAATGTGTTGGTGTTAATGCTGAATGAACATGACGGAATAAAAGCAGAGAATTTAACCTTTAAAATGCAAATTATTTCATGTCTTTATGTGTTTCAGAGGCTGAGACTATTGAATTGTTCTTAGGTGTTTTCAATTAATTGTTTTTAGTTAAAAAAAACCTCAGGCATTGGGGACCTTTTCTAAAAACTGGCTTAGGCATTGAGCAGCTTTTTTTGCAGGTGCTTTAGGCGCCAATGGGTTAAGACTCACAGAAAGAGAAGGAAAAGTCATCTTTGCTTTGGTTTACTTGAGATAAAGAGATCCAAGTTAAATGTCCCTTCTGGCTTCGGTTTCATTAGATTTGGACTGAAATTGTCGGGCACCCGGCGGTTTCTAAGATTGTCTGTTGGACCTTGAACAAACAGGTGGAGTCCGACCCACCTTCTCTCCAACATCTGCTGAAGCATGTCCTCGCCCTCCTCCGCCGGCTCCGACACGGCGTTCTGCTCATCGCAGACGTTCCTCAGCTCGCTGGACGGGTAGGACTTCATCGACTGGCTGCGCCGCCGCTGTTCCGCCGCACGGGACACTACGCTAGATTTCTGCGTGCGAAAGTCAAGCAGTTTACAGACATGGAACAGTTCTGTCGTCACGGCCAATCTAAACTGTTAAAACAGGAACGGCTGTTTTTGGCTTGTACAGCCATTTATTTGCAGTCCTCTGAAATATTCCTGAAAAGATCAAGAACCAACAAGGCGTCAGTCTCAACACTTCCTGACACGTTTGTTCTAACTGAGGACATAAATACATATGAAAAAGAGTTAAGTTCCTCCAACAGCTGCAGATTTCCATCCAATGTAACTAAAGGCTGATTTATGGTCGACCCTCCCGAAGACGCAACAGCCATTTATTTTTTAATCTTGATGTGCTGGAAGCAAAAAAAAAAAAAAAAAAAAAGGCTTTTTCTGCATCTGGTTTGTACATTTTGTAAATGGAGATAAAAAAAAAAAGCTTTTTTATTTTTATTTTTATACTAAAAGTGGGGATGTTTTCCTCATCCTAACCAAATAGTTTGTGATGCCTAAACCTAACCAGGTGGTTCAAATGCTCAAACTAACAACTGAAAGCTGAAGTTTAACATAAAGTAGTGCTGAAAGTAGTCGTGTAAGGCCTGATTTCCATCATTCCTATCTATCTATCCGTCGAGGAGTCGGAGACTCGCGGAGACCTCAAGGGTTGTGATTGGTCGGCTAACAACATCATTTCCAGAATCACTTTTCCGGTTTAGCTCCTTCCTCTCAGAACAACAACACCGCCATTTCTGAAAGAATTTACTGTGTGCCGGTCAGAGTAAAATCCTCAAAGTGTTGTGGCACCAACCTTGAAGCGAATGTTGTTGCTGATCAGGATGTTGCCCTTCATGAAGTCCTGCTCGTTCTGCCGGTTTTCAGTGACCACGGGGAAGGCGTGGTACACGGTGGTGCGCAGGATGCTGACCAGGGACTGCACTCGGGTGTGGGGATACACGTAGGTCAAGTTGGGCTCCATGATGTCACTGGCAGTCAGCCTCGGAGGGAAAAAGGGAAGCAACTGAAACTTCTGTTTTTTGTTTTTTTTTGATGGCAGCTTACGATAATTCTCCATATACTTTAAAGGGATAGTTCGCCTCTTTTGACATGAAGCTGTATGACATCCCATATCAGCAACATCATTTCTGAACATCTTCTTACCCCCTGCTGCGTCCTGTGAGCAGAGTTCCAGCCTCGTTTTGGTGTTGATGAAGGTAGTCCGGCTAGTTGGCTGGGGTTTAAAAAATAAAGAGTTTTGCTTCTCAAAACAATATGCGTTCAACAGAGTAATACATTTGCATCACAAAATGGTTCTCCAGGAAAAAGTCAGACCTCACAATCTCTTGGCCCTATTTTCTCTCCCTTCGTATCACTGCCTGCTGTGTAGACCGAGCAGCAAACACCGTAACAGGCGCGGCTGATTAATTTATTGACATTTATTACTTTTTTTTATTATTATTATATTTTTAGTTTTTATGGCACCAAACAGACCAGGCCAAATTCCTTGGCAATAAAACCTTTTCTGATTCTGATTCTGTCAGCTGTCGGCAGCAGGCAGTGATACGAAGGGAGAGAAAATAGGGCCAAGCGATTGTGAGGTCTGACTTTTTCCTGGAGAACCATTTTGTGATGCAAATGTATTACTCTGTTGAACGCATATTGTTTTGAGAAGCAAGACGCTTTATTTTTTAAGCCCCAGCCAACTAGCCGGACTACCTTCATCAACACCAAAACGAGGCTGGAACTCTGCTCACAGGACGCAGCAGGGGGTAAGAAGATGTTCAGAAATGATGTTGCTGATATGGGATGTTACACAGCTTCATGTCAAAAGAGGCGAACTATCCCTTTAAATCTATATAAAACCATCAGAAACCGAACTCTTACTTGTCCATTTCAACCTCGGTCTCCCACTCCAGCAGCGGGACTCCTCTCAGCTGGATGTGGATGTCATAGATGCCCTTGTTGAAGAAGTCTCCGGTCCACTTGGCAACCTAACAGTCAACACAAGTGAACCTGTTACCAACAAGCCCGGATCAGAATAGAAGTCGCTCGTAGCATTTGACCTGTTTGATCAAATGTCTATATTCTTAGGGATTCCAGCTGTTAGCGAGGAGTAAACCTGGGGAAAGATATCTGCCACAATCCATTTTCTCCGATAACATCCAAAAGGCAAATAGAGTCGTGGAAAGCCAACAGTTCCAGAAGTTGCTGCTATTTCCACAGGATTCACATTAAATTGCTCTTTTATTCCTTCAAAAAGCCACAAAACTATCACTTTTTCCAGCTTTTTTTTTGCTTTTTTCAACATCAAAATAAATAGAAAATAAAAAGCTCTACGATGTTAAAAGGAAGAAAAGATCACGGAGCCTGGATGTGAAGAGGCCCGGGTCAGAAATAAGACGCAGCTGGACGGGGGGCTTATTCCAGAGCCTGGGGGCAGCTTTGGGAAAAGGCTCGCTCACCCCAGGGTTTGTATTCTGACCTGGGCACTTCCAGCAGAAACTGATCTGCTGACCTCAGAGCTCTGCCAGGACTGTTAAAAGCTCAGATAAATACGACGGGGCGAGGCCGATAAGAGCTTTAAAAACACACATTAAAAGTTTAAAATCAGTTCTATAAAGGACAGGAAGCCAATGGAGGGAGTTAAGAACAGGAGTGATGTGCAAACGTCTGTTGGTGTTGGTTAAAAAGACGGTTATTGTAGATTATTATTATTATAGTAGTAGTTATTGTAGATCAACAACATCTTTAAATGTTCTCCCAAAGGTCTGAAACTGCTGCCAAACATCACATGAACTGCTTACCATGAGTGTGATCATGATGGGCAGCCCGAACGTGATTTCATTGGTGGATTCGATGAGGATGACAGTGAGGCTGATGGTCATTCTGACCACGCCTCCGAGGAAGGCGGCGGCTCCGATCAGCGCAAACGTCCCGGAGTAGATGTCCATTCCCAGTTTCCTGCCAGAGGAGAGACTCGCTGTGAGAAGCATGAAGTCAATAAAGGCTCAGACCCCCCCGGCCGAGGAGGCCAAAGTCCTACAGGCAGCACATCACACTTTTGCTCATGGTTAGCTTAGCTTAGCACAAAGACTGGAAACAGCTACAGTTATTCTGCTATAGTTTAGCTTTACACTGGTGGACTGACCCATGAACGGGGGGAACGTCATCACAGCGTTAGGCCGTGTAAACATGATGGATGGACTGTAGCTCCCAGCTGAGGTCAGCGGAGGGGCAGTGTGCCGGAAAGCCCAAATCACAGGTTTCACTTCTTATATTTCACTTCCTGCTCCACCAACAGACTCAAAAACTCTTTTGTTCCTCCGGTCATCAGGCTGTACAACAGCTCTCAGTGATGGCACTTCTGAATTTCACTTTATATTTCACTTTGGTCTCATTTCATTGGTCACTTTATATTTTTAAACTGATTTTTAAACTGTTTTTAAAATTTATTTATTTTTTTAAATTCTTAGATTGTTTTTAAAGTGTTTATAATTGTATAACATTTGTATTGCTTATTATGTCTTGCTACTGGATGCTTGAATTTTCTTCGGGATCAATAAAGTATCTATCTATATCTATCTTATATGACATTACAGTGAATTACAGTCGCATTTAGAGTCAAACGGAGGAGGAAGCAGGTGTACATCAGGGCAGAGTTTGCAATGGGGGGGCTGTTCTCCATCAATCCACCGCTCGCTCGTAACTTCACGTCTCCAACGATGATGCATCCGTCCATTTTACACAGCCGGCGGTTACTGCAGGTCACTTATTCAAAGGGTACCGCGGGGTTTCGTGGGTTAATAGCAGCAAAAGTATACCTGCAGATGGATCCTTTAATCCAGTGATACTCACTATTTATTTCACCAGAGCCACATTGGCAGCAAAATCAAGGGAAGAGCCACTTTTACATACTAAAGTGCCCTTTTGCAAATATGCATTTCTACATATAAAAAAGAAACAACACAGCCAATACATTTTCAATTCAGACCACTGTAGGAGCTTTTTGTAAAGTTAGTTTTTGTTTTTTGCTTCTAGTTGTAAATTTAATTTGCTAATTATGAGTAACTTTATTTGATTCATTTCAGTGCTTTATTTAGATTAGATTTTTTGCTAATATTCTTTGTTAGTTATTTGTTTAGAATATTTTGGTAATTGGGTCACACTGGGCACCTGGAGTCCCAGCATGCACCTGGGTGGGCCGATGGTTTTTTAACAGGGAAAAGGAGAGAGCAGCAGGTTTTCTTTGTTCTATTGTTTCTTTTATTGTTTTGAAATAAATCATCAGAAAACGCCAGAATTCATTTTGGACATTCATCTCCTTTTGCCTGCGTTAAACCACATCCCCCATGATGCATCAGTGGCCTTTTCATTTAGTTTGGTTTAAGTTTAATTTGTTTTTTATGGACAAATGGTCACTACAATCAAATTTACCTTAATACTGGGATGAGTGGAAGCTGGCGTACATGTCCTCGACTTTCTTCATGTTGTATTTGTAGTTTGTTGTTGTAATCATAGTGAGACATTCAGGATGAGCATGGTTTTTGTGCTGGTTTTTGCCCTTTTCTAATCAAAAACCGATCCATTGTGCCTGCATCTGGCGCTGGCTAAAGGAGCTAGCGTGCTCTGGCTAAAGGAGCTAGCGTGCTCTGAGGTCAGGTGTGACGGTGGTTTAAGCGGGCTGCGTTGCCAGGTTTAACAGAGCCCCCTTTAGGAAACACCATTAAGCCTTAATTAATACTTAATAAAAATACTTAATACTGTGCAGTATTCGCTGTGTGTTATTTGAAAAAATGTATTGTTATTGTTACCATATTGTTATAAGCTACTATGCGAGTGCGAGCCGCCAATTAAAGCTTGAGGAGCCGCACAATGAGCATTTTGGTTTAATCCATTAAAGAGAATGATAGCATCTGCCCCATCTTTTTAATCTAACAGCAGCTAGTGTCAGATTAATGTGAAATGAACATTTCTGTAAAATGTGATCAGTTTGCTAACTCCCGGGTTGCTTTGAAATTAAATATAGTAAATGTAGCATCCACAGATTTTCCCTTCATTCTTTTATTCTTTCATTCTTGTTGCTCAACTAGCGCAGATGTAACGGTTCCATCGAATGAATAAGAAGCATAAAACTAGATTTGTGATAACAGAAAGAGAACTTTGTTCTTACACTTTGAGGATGTTTGCCACCAGACGTCCAAACGCCGCCCCGCAGAGGAGTGACGGCACAAAGAGGCCGCTGGGCACGGACACACCGTAGGTCCAGCAGGCCAACAGGAAGTACAACAGGAAGAAGACGGACAGGGTGACCGGGCTGAAGGTTCCTACGAGAAGGAAGCACAACTCCTGAGAGTAAAGGACAGGACAGGGATGGGCAACTTCCATGATAAAGAGGGCCAACACTTTCTCAGCACTCTCATTGGAGGGCCACATGACCACGCACTTCGAATAATTGGACATGAGACGCTACAAATGATTCTCAATAAGAACACATTTTATATGAATTTATATCTGTATGTTTATTGCACCAACATACAACTATTTTCTGCATATAAATGCATTTTAACACGTCCTTAATAAGCAACAAAAACATTTGCTTAAAAACAAAAGTGCAAAAAGGAATTTGAACTCCTTCATAACAAAGAACAAAACTGAAGAGGTACTCTTCTTCCCATTTTGGCTGAAAAATGCGGTTTTCTCGGTCAAGTTTTCTCTTTTTGCCACTGCTAGTGGCCATGGCTCTTGACTTTCTTATTCGCTGTTGCGGAAAGCGGCCCGGGCCCCGCTATTGTTTGCGTATGCCGTGCCCTCTATCGGTCAACAGTATAATCATAATTTTTTTAATGATTAAATTATTATTGATCTATTTGCGGGCCGTACTGAGTGAGGACGAGGGCCGTGTGCGGCCCCCGGGCCGCCAGTTGCCCATCCCTGGGATAGGAGACCCTCCCGTCGGAGGTTCGTTTTTAACAGACATCGGATACATAGAACGTGCCACAGAGCATCATCATTCCTCTGTTTTCAGCAGTCAGCAGCTGTGCTCACCGTCCTGGTGGAAGAGCTGGTGGATCGCCACCTCCTGCGGGTTGAAGAGCAGCGTCGCCATGTCGTTGTAGGTCTTATTGGAGCAGAAGAACTGGCGGACGGTTGAGTTGATGTCCTCGCTGCCGGCCACCTGAAAACCAAACCCTCAACTTAATACGAAACGGCGAATGATGCTGAATGTAGAGAGACGAGGGCGTCCGGTTCACAGAATTCTGCTGGACTCATCGAGATTCATTTAATGAACTGATGTCATCAGGGCTGGGCAACGATTCAAATGTTTAATCTAATTAATCACATGATTTCCCTGATTAATCATGATTAATCGCATTTGTACGCAAAATCCAAAAATGAATCCAAAAGTAGCGTATAGCTTTTAGCATTTAGCTTTATTTTAAATGTGCTGCCATATGAATGAAAGTGCCATAACATTTGTTGTGCAAACACACTTTTAACATCAGCATCTTTCTGTAGTTTTTATGTAGAAGCCTCGCTCCACTGTCTGTTTCCTTGAATGACTTGCTGCTATCAGTTGTGTGTTTTGCCTTTAACCTTGTGGCACCCACAGTTGCAGATATTTTTATTTACATTACATTATTTGATTTTTTAAATTTACATACATTATTTACATTCATGTGTAATATTTTTTTACATTAAATTTTATGTGCCGACAGTTGTCACAGCATCATTTTCTTGGGTCAGTGAATTACACTCTGCTTTGCGGTGGTCTGTTCTAGTTGGTTCTGGTCTCGTTTGGTGTGGTCTGCTTTGTCCACCTTTCACTTATACCTTTTTTGCCAAACGATCTGCAGAGAATGACTTGGTTTTGTGAACAAAATTAATCAGGAAAGCCCACAGTTGCAAATATGCAACATTGCCTAAAATGATCAAAAATAGCCCAATTCCAAAAATTCCAAAAATATTGGTTTATTCCCACCCAAAAAGATGTAAGAAGAGCCAAAATATTTTTTTTCAATGATTATTCATATGCTTGGGTCCTACAAGGTTAAGTGATATTTTAGACTGGAACTACTACGCTGAGAAGACAATTCAACTTGGCAGTGTTTACAGATGACTTTGGTTCTGTCGACTCCGCCGTCTGGAAGAACTTTAAAATGAAAATGGCCGAGTAAAAGTTCCGTACCCTTCTCCATGTTTGGTGGATCCGCCGATTACTCGTTGCCCAGCCCTATATGTTATACTACAAGCCAGATTCACACTCCGCTGGATGCACCGGTGACATTTAAATTCATTTTGATACTGGGGTCAACCGTGGGTTGACGCAATCCAGCCACCTATAAGGACGACTCCTCCGTGGGCAACAATGAAACTTAAGGCCAGCTCCCCAACAGTCTGAGCCTCGGGGTTAGAAACATAACCTCGATAGATTTTTCCCAGCACGCCATGGCCTGTTAGCTGCATTCATTCAGAGCCTCTCCATACTTGTGATGCAACAACAGTGAAGACACTCACCGTAGTGTTGTGCTTTGTGGGGGGGGAAAGGTCGCGGCATTCACCCAACAGAATGGAGGCGGAAAATATCACCAACGTTGTCACCATGGCCACCAGCAGACTCTCCAGAACTCTGGAAAAGTGTGAAGTTCAGACCATCTTTAATGCATTCTTCTTAGATTGGTGTTTCATTGTAATGAATAAGGAACATTATTGTTTTAAGACAGGAAGATGTGACACTTGTTGACCTTTAAATGTCCTCCACCATATTTTCCAGGGACAATGATGTGTGGAATTTTCTTTGGAAGTAAACCTACCGAAAGCATTAATTCCTTTTTTTCCGTCTCAGTGGGCACTTTAAAGGGTTAAGACAGAGCGGGTCACCTGATAAACTTTGCCTTGGGGTGGATGTGTCTGATGCGATATTTGGCCAGGCACTTGTTCATGCAGTTGAAGAGCGCCCCCAGCAGGCCGCCCACCAGGCCCATCAGGACGAAGAAGGCCAGGTCCACCGCTGTCCACAGGTGGCAGTTCTTATCCCCGTCTGGACACTGGTCAGCAGAAATATTTTATTCAGAATCAAATCAAACAACCTCTTCCAAACTGGGGAAATATGACCCAACACATCCAAACGTGTGGTGGTCACTTTAATCATTAGAGTTGGATTTTCTCTGGTTGAATAAAGCTTTTTTTCTTTGACTCCTTTGTACATTTTTAAAAGCTCCTCAAACAGAGTGCACGTTAACCCAAAGAGTGTGAACAGCACAGCATATCTGCACTGAAACGAGTGCTTTGGTCTGGACCTTTAAACAAAACGTGTGAACGCATGGTTTCTCTTTGGTTTCGGTTTCTTTACCCGGACAATACAGTATTCTGATGGACAAATAATATTCAGCTCGTTTGCTGCAATCGGCCAATCAGAAAACAGGACAGCATCAACCGTGGCACCTATGATATCGGGCATCGAGCCGGAAACCAGATCCAACGAGTGTGTGTTTTAATCATCAGGGCAAAGTCGGTAATTTACAGTAAAAACTAAAAATCTTTAAATGCTGAGAAATAAAAGGAAATAAACTCTCAGACTCTTTTAAACAAAGATTTGGGGTCTGAATGGGATCAAAGAGCAGGAGAAATACACAAGTAAATGCTAAGGATGCACCGATACCGATACTGTGTGCGTGTACTCGTACTCATAAAGTTTTCATAAAAGTGTTCCGATACTACAGAACCGGCACCAGAGTGACGGTTGGATTTGGGTTGAATATGCCCAAAGACAATAAAATGTGTTAAATTGTCAGAACTGTAATGGCTTCGATTAGTACTCATATATCGGTACTCAGGATCGGCAAGTACTAAAAGGTAAGTACTTGTACTTGTATTCGGTTTAAAAAAAAAAAAAAAAGTGGTATCGGTGCATCTCTAGTAAATGCACATAAAAGGAAATGAGTTGAGCCAACGTGGAAGTTTAAAATTCAAACACAAAACATTCAACGGAGGCCTTTATAATTAATATTTTTGTAAGTAAAAACATCTAAAAGTCACGAGATTATTCAGAATTATTCTTTACCTTGAACTCTCCAAAGTTGAGCAAACCAGGAAGCTGGAAGGAGCCCCACTTATTAAAGTTGATCCCCGAACGGAAGAAGTTTAAAGTGAAAGTGGCTGACATGGAGCAGAAGAGCTGAAACAGGAAATCAGGAAAGTATTACAACCCTCTGCTTTAGAATATTGTTGTTATTTTCTTTTGAATCCGGATACGCCTCCATTCATGTTATAGCCAGGAGACGCATGCAAATATATGGCTGTAAACAATTAGCTGTGAGCACAGCTGAGCAGAGGCAAACAGACAGCCATGCAAATATAAAAACCTGCTACAGGGCCAACAAAAGTGCCCACAAAGCCTTCATTTTACATAAAAAACTGCTGCTAAATTACTGCAGACACAAACGGTTTCATAATGTGAATTAGTGGGAACTAAACAATTAAAAAAAATGTTGAATTCAACTGTTAAAATTTAAATTTTAGCTTATTTTCTCACAGCACTGATAAAAAGTCATTTTCAAAGGAAAGTGTTGAAAACAAGTGCGTCCGAGTCTGTTCAGTCACTTTTTCCTATTATGACTCGTTTGCATGATGTTTACATGTTTTGCAGCACAAGTATTTTCTTAATTTGGATTTCAGTCACGTTCCGGTCACGTTCCAGTATTTGTTTTCTTCTGGTGCAGCTCAGTGAACTCTCGCAGCCACCATACATATTAGTGTGCCGTGTCAGGATTCCCTGATAGAAGCATTTTGAACCTGTTTCATTATAACATTATATTACATTACGGTCATTTTGCAGACGCTTTTATCCAAAGCGACTTACAATAAGTGTGTTCCACATCGGTGGGCAAAAGAACTTCAGGTCACAAGAAATCATAAGTGCATTTCCTTCCAAAACCAAACAGCTAAGAGCAGAACTAGTGCTTTAGGAAACAAATAAGTGCGTAAGGAGCTGGGAGGAAGCAGGTGATGTCCTCAGAGGGCGGATCTGGGTAGTGTTTCCTGAAGAGGATATAAGACGACATACCACTTTCCAGGTGAGCGCCTGGTTCCAGAAGGAGGAGCCCTCCTCCAGGCTGAACAGGGTGCCTCCTATTGGAGCACCGAAGGCAGCAGCGACTCCTGCGGCAGCGCCGGCCGACACAAAGTCTCGCTTATCCCTGAAGAACAGACATGTGCAGAAGAAAGGATTACAAATCTCATTATAGATGCTGTGTACTTCACAACATTCAGAGGCAAGTTTCTCACTTTATTGTCATTGTGAAGTGAAGCTCTGCATTTAACTAACTCACACATGCTCTGAGCTGCCGGGTACAGGTTAAAAAGGAGTTTTAATAGGAAACGAGTGAATAAAAGCCTGCACAATGCAACTGTAAAATCTGTCTTTTTTTCCCCTGTTTATTAGCTTTTAAAGAATAAACTCTACTGCCTCTCTGACTTCACCGCTTTTTGATTCCAGTAACTTTGAAAGTGTTTTTCTTAAAGTGCCCAGAGAGTGAAACTCTGGCCCAGACTGGGTCTTTGCTTTCCCAACATGTGACGGCATGCCGAGTTATTGTGGACAACGCTGGTACAGCAGCTGTTTCACTAGTGAGAAGGTTTCCCACAGCCATACCTGTCACTGCGGAAGTACGGGAAGTCGAATTTTATCCTCTTGAAAGTGATGCTCTGAAACTGATAAAAGGGGAAATACATCTGATGAGTACACATTCTTACAGTCTGACCTATGAACTTATGCGCGAATAAAAGAGAAGTGAGAGGCATCTTTCAGGGTTATTCCACACAGATCACTGATCTCAGACAGAAGCCAAGCTTCACACTGGAAAAAATCTAAGTCTTACCAAGTATATTTGTCTCATTTCTAGTCAAAATATCTCATTACACTTAATATAAGACTGCCTGACAAGTACTATTTCAGCCAGATATAGGGACTTGTTTTAATACAATACATCTGGAATATCTTGTTAAATGGAAGAGTCTTGAAAACAAATTGTTTTGAGTCACATATGATATGAAACAAGCTTTTTTTTTTTTTTACATTTGAAGAGGTTTTTAAGCTAATTTCAAGATCACTTTTATCTCAAAAGTCCTAAATATCACATTTTATTTCAAGAAATCTTGACAAGTCGATTTTCACTAGTTCCATTGGCAGATCTTTTTGCTTATTTCAAGCAAAAACGTCTTTTATTTGTTGTTTTTCTTACTTATTTTTGGAGGGGCATTTTTTCCAGTGTATTTTTTATTTTAAAGGTTCACATGTTACTTGGGTCGGGTCATAGAGACAAAGCAAGGGAAGCCCAGACATCCCCCTGCTCAGTGACACTATCCAGCTCCTCCTGGGGGATCCCTCCAGAGAGTTCTGGGTCTAATCTGAGGCCTCTTCATAGTCGTTTCATATGATATGTGACTCAAAACAATTTGTTTTCAAGACTTTTTCATTTAACAAGATATTCCAGATGTATTGTCTTCAAACAAGTCCCTATATCTGGCTGAAATGGTGCTTGTTAGGCAGTTGTGTCTGATATTAAGTGTAATGACATATTTTGACTAGAAATGAGACAAATATACTTGGTAAGACTTTGATTTTTTCCAGTGTACAGCTGATGGTCTTAAACAGAGCAGTTATTCTGTTCCCGTCGGGTTTGATCAGCAGAGGCTTTAAGCACACGTGGTTTCATGTCTTCATCTCCCAGAATCAGACAGTTTTGTTCAAGGCCACAACTGATTTTTACAGAAGTGAAGCAGATCAGGAGGAATAACCATCACTAATAATGGTGTTAACAAAAAAAAAAGAAGCCGAGTACCTGAGGAAGGCCAGCTCCCACAATGGCTCCGCTGTGTATCATCGGTCCTTCTTTTCCTACAAACAGACCTGAGAGGACAAACAGATATCTAAAGCAGATAAATCATATTTCTGCCGTCCAGGCGGAATCTGAGGACATTATTAACAAAAAGCCGTGTAAACATACTCCTTTTATTATTTTATCAGCCTCATAAAGTTAAATCAGCAGCAAATTCTGAATTATTTGTGCAATAAAATGTTTATTGTGACCGACTTCTGGTTCTGTCAGATTTTATTGGAACATTTTATCGTTGGAGCTGCTCGAGTCACTCGAGGCAAAATCCTACAAAAGGACCATAAAACAAACGGATTACATTTAAACTAGGGCTGGGCAACGATTCAAATGTTTAATCTAATTAATCACATGATTTCCCTGATTAAGCACGATTAATCACATTTGTACGCAGAATCCAAAAATGAATCCAAAAGTAGCGTATAGCTTTTAGCATTTAGCTTTATTTTAAATGTGCTGCCATATGAATGAAAGTGCCATAACATTTGTTGTGCAAACACACTTTTAATATCAGTTGTGTGTTTTGCCTTTAAGTGATATTTTAGATTGGAACTACTACGCTGAGAAGACAATTCAACTTGGTAGTGTTTACAGATGACTTTGGTTCTGTCGACTCCGCCGTCTGGAAGAACTTTAAAATGAAAATGGCCGAGTAAAAGTTCCGTACCCTTCTCCATGTTTGGTGGATCCGCCGATTACTTTCTTTTCCTGTTCCACAGCAGACAGCAACAGACTTTTACAAAATAAAAGCCTGTGAGCAACAGACTTTTACAATAATAAAATAAATAATAAAACATGTGCTAATGCGAGATAAAATATTTATCGGCGTTAAACGAGTTAACGCGATAATAACGAGTTAACTCGCCCAGCTGTAGTTTAAATCCATATTCAGCCTTTTCTCCTGACTTTGATCTAATCTTTCCTCCAAAAAAGAAAGAACAGGATAATTGGGCCTAAGAAAAAAACATAATTCGAGCTAAATTGTGTTTGAGGTACAAGTCCGATAAAACCGTCTGGTGGTGCTACATGCCGTGCTGTCGAAGTAGAAAGAATAAAAATAAATATAACAAATGTCACAAATGTGTGTTTTGGTAAAAATGTCAACAAGGAGAGCAGAGCCCCGTGCCCGGCTGAGCGAGCAGCCCGCATACGGAGGCTGCTGGTGGGCCACGAGGACTCTGCTTCACGCCCCGGCCTGTGGTCACGTGGTCGCCCCCCCGCTCTGCTCGCCCCACTGAGCCTCTTTGATAACAAAGCATTTTACCTCCAGCCACGCTGAACAGGACTCCCACAGCTTTGCAGAGAAAAGTTCGCAGCCGGACGATCCCGGGAATCTTCACTCCGTTTAAGTAACTTTTGATCTCTGGAATCCCCGAACCTGCAGCCACCGGCTGGACCACGGAGAGAAGATCACACGTTACCACACAGCGCTGCAGCTTGGTGTTCAAAGCAGGAGCACCAAATCACAACTTCTGATCAACCTTAAGAGCTAAAAGTCCTGGTTCCTGCAGGTTTACTACATCCAGGGCGAGCTGGTGTAACTAACCCAAACAATGGAGATCTCACTACTACGACTCCAGTAATAAACCTGCTGAGTCGACCTCAGGTTCACCAACAACAACAAAACGGGAGGAATTAGCATCAGCTTACCAAACTAAACCTATAATTCAGAGTGAAAAGCAGCAGGTAAAACAGGAAGGAAAGCGACACAAGAGGTAAACGGGTAAAAGTCACGGCCACGTCATTAAAGGGACAGTTCGCCTCTTTTGACATGAAGCTGTGTAACATCCCATATCAGCAACATCATTTCTGAACATCTTCTTACCCCCTGCTGCGTCCTGTGAGCAGAGTTCCAGCCTCGTTTTGGTGTTGATGAAGGTAGTCCGGCTAGTTGGCTGGGGTTTAAAAAATAAAGCGTTTTGCTTCTCAGAACAATATGCGTTCAACAGAGTAATACATTTGCATCACAAAATGGTTCTCCAGGAAAAAGTCAGACCTCACAATCCCTTGGCCCTATTTTCTCTCCCTTCGTATCACTGCCTGCTGCCGCCTGCCGACAGACGCGCCTGTTACAGTGTTTGCTGCTCGGTCTGCACAGCAGGCAGTGATACGAAGGGAGAGAAAATAGGGCCAAGCGATTGTGAGGTCTGACTTTTTCCTGGAGAACCATTTTGTGATGCAAATGTATTACTCTGTTGAACGCATATTGTTTTGAGACGCAAAACGCTTTATTTTTTAAACCCCAGCCAACTAGCCGGACTACCTTCATCAACACCAAAACGAGGCTGGAACTCTGCTCACAGGACGCAGCAGGGGGTAAGAAGATGTTCATAAATGATGTTTCTGATATGGGATGTCATACAGCTTCATGTCAAAAGAGGCGAACTATCCCTTTAAAGCGCGATTAGCTGTGACTGATGTGGTCGTTCCAGTTTTATTGTCAGATCTCATTCAGACCTAGTGTCTATGCATGAAATCTGCACGATATCTTTGAATTTATCTGGACTGTTGCTTGTTTTTAATTTCATTTAAATTATTTTATTTGTTTCTCTTTATATTCTTTTATGCATTTTTAATGCTTCTTCCACTCCCTGCTGCAATGCTTTTATTTTATGTAAAGCACTTTGAACTGTTTGTACATGAAATGTGCTATATAAATAAATTTGATTTGATTTGATTCGATTCTTCTGACTAAAAACAGAAAAGTGGGACTTTTCTAAATGTCTGAGTTAATTTTTCTGTTCCCGGTGGCTCAGCGTCCGAGCGAAGCTGTGAGAAACGGTTCAAGCTGGACTCACCTCGATGAGGACGAGGACACTGGCGATGAAGATGAACGTCATGTTGAATGAGAGGAGTTCCAGCAGAGACAAAGAGAGGCAGCCTTGGTCAGTGCACCGCTCTATAGCTGCAGGTGTTCAGTTAAGGTGGACTCGCTGTTTAATCCAGTGATCCTCACGATTTATTTCACCAGAGCCACATTGGCAGCAAAATCAAGGGAAGTGCCACTTTTACCACAACATACTAAAGTCCCCTTTTGCAAATATGCATTTCTACATATAAAAAAGAACCAACACAGCCAATACATTTTCAATTAAGACCACATTTCCATTAATACTGGGATGAGCGGAAGCTGGCGTGCATGTCCTCGACTTTCTTCATGTTGTATTTGTAGTTTGTTGTTGTAATCATAGTGAGACATTCAGGGTGAGCATGGTTTTTGTGCTGATTTTGCCCTTTTTTAATTAAAAACCGATCCATTGTGCCTGCATCTCGCGCTGGCTAAAGGAGCTAGCGTGCTCTGCGGTCAAGTGTGAGGAGGTTTAAGCGGGCTGTGTTGCCAGGTTTAACAGTCCCCCTTTAGGAAACACCATTAATACTTAATTAATAGGGGTGGGCAAAAAAATAAATAAATAAATAAAAAAAAAAATCGATTCATGGACATATCGCGATTTTTCATGGAATGATTTTAAAAATCGATTTTTCTACCCAGAATCAATTATATTACGTCATATCCATGTCCAGAAAAACTTCATTAATTCATTACATTAAGTTATGTTAAGACTAGCCCACATTTGTGCTGTGTGGACATTTCAATTCATTTTGTAACTGTAAACTTTAAAAGATGTTGTACATGTTAAGTACCTCTTTTTGTCTCAGTTGAAATAAATGTCAGCTGCTGGACTGACTGACACAGACTGATGTGCATTGCTTATGGGAATGACATTCATTCTAGAAGTGTATGATTCAACTTGTTTTGTTTTTTAAGGCGGAAGAAAATTGCAATTACTGATTATATCGAATCACAATACTTGTAGAATCGCAATTATCAAGAATCGTGATACAAATCGAATCGTGATCAAAGCATATCGTCCCACCCCTATTAATTAATACTTAATAAAAATACTTAATACTACAAAAACGCAAACTTAATAAAAATACCTAATACTGTGCAGTATTCGCTGAGTGTTATTTGAAAAGATTTATTGTTATTGTTCCCATATTGTTATAAGCTACTATGCGAGTGCGAGCCGCCAGTTAGAGCTTGAGGAGCCGCACAATGAGCATCTCTGGTATAAGGGCTCATATTAACCTCATGTTCATGACAGGTGGAGCTATGGCGTGTACACATTCAGAAATCTGTTTGAAAGGATACAATCTCCAACCAGAGATAATTTGATTTTGGTGAAGAGGTGCACAAAGAAGTCCACGAACAGGCCGACCTGAAAGAGAAACACGAGGGAGACACGTCCCGTTCACCTGCAACACGATGGGAGGGCGGGAGATGTGGAAGGCACCTACCAGCCCCACTGTGACCCCGATGACGAACACCATCATCCACCGCACCGCCTCGTACTTTCTGGCTTTCTGTTGGGAGTTAAAAACCATCTGTGAGCAGCTCGGCTGGGATTAAAAGCAGAGAAAATGTGCTTTTCCTCAGAGGTTTGAACAGCAGGGTGTCTGCAGGTTTTAACAAGTGCAATTTTAGACTTTTTTAGACCTTTTTTAGACCATCATGGGTTAAATTTAAGACCTTCACTGGGCAATTCCGTGGGAATTTGGTGTCGCGTTTGCCGACTCCTGGTGTTTGCTGGATTTCGTGTGAGACTCCAGGTCCCGAGTTTAAGCGTTCTTTTGCAGAACGTGCAATATGCCTCACTATCGTCAGCGGGGACACGTTTTAGCCAGTCTGCAAACTCTTCCCTTGAGAGCCAATTCTCGTTGAATTTACACTTCCCCATCTCCTGCCATTCGGAGCCTACTTCATAACGATTCCCGCCTTGCTTGCACACAGAATCAAAATGCTTGCTGCTGCATCCTGTGACGGCAGTACATTTCCGTTTCACATCTGTAGTTTTATTATTGTACGTTCCACTAACAGCAACGCGTCATGTAGAACTACACGGACCATAACTGCCACCATAACAGAAAAAAAACGGCGTGGAAAAGGACGTAAAAATATTGTTGATATTTTGCATTGAAACGTAGGTCTTAAATTACTCAAAACTCAATTTTAGACTTACAGTGCAAAATATCTCTATATTTTAGACATTTTTAGGCCTTAAATTGAAAATGTGTAATTGAAGACTATTTTAGACTTTTTAAGACTCCGCGGACACCCTGGAACAGAAACAGCACACACGGGTATATATCATCTGGAACAGTCTTCCTCTGCACATACGGGAGAGCCCCACACTGATTAGAGCTCAGTTCAAACTATGGCTGAAAGCAAACCAGTCATGTGACCATTAGACTCTCAACATTCCCTGTGATGCTTCTATTGTATATTATATTTTCTTTCTTGTGTATTTTCTTTCTTGTGTATTTGCCTGCCTAGGGACTACGGATGAAAACTAGCTTTGTAGCTATAATCCGGCATATTTACATTTGTTTTTATACTGATGTTCATTAATGTGCACTGTCCCTATTCAAATAAATAAAAAAATAGATAGTAGAAAGGCAGCGTGTCACCTTGTTGTTCATCCCCTCCAGAACCTCCACATACGGCTCGTTGATGCAGCGGTCATAATCCAAGCTCTGGAAAAGCCAAATAAACACCGTGTCACACATCCACCGACTCATCTGCACCACAACTTTCAAACCTTTCTCACCTCATAGTCTTTCCTGGGTAGAATCTCCTCATCTTCATCTCTGATTTCCCCAAGTATTGTCTGAAAAAAGAAAAAAAAAAAAAGCATCTCAGGCCCCGTTTACACGATAGGAAGACGCAGATATTTTCCTGCGGTTTGGCCTCTCATTTACACCAAAACCCCGTTTTTATCACAGAAAACGATTATTTCTAAAACCTCCGGCTAAAGTGGAGATTTCTGATAACGCCGGTTATGTGTTGCCGTGTCAACTGGGAGAAACGGCGTTTTAGGTTCTTAAACGTCACATTATGCGCCAGAAAATGCTTAACGTCATGCGAGCGCCTTATGTTTACAGTTTGTTTGGCTACTGATCAGGATTATCATGGATGATGTTAAAGTTCTACTAATTTTTACGTTTGTGGCCTTATTGCATTTGCCACCCCAAACCTGCTCGCACAGTTCAAAATAGAGGAGCACCACTCTTCCGTGGCCGCTCCTGCGTCCAGTATCCACTGACTGTCTATATTTCCCTCTCATTGCCTTCAGTTTTGTTGTGATATTTGCTCGCGTTATCTCCTCCTTCACATGAGGAAAGTCCTCGATTCTGAGGATTTTGATTGGCTTGCATGGCTTTATTCCTTTCCCTACACTGGTTTGGCAGAGTTATTATGGCGCTTGACGGCGTATTTATGCGGGTTGATGTAAATGACAAGTTTTTTGAAAACGATGTTGTGTGCACGATGTTATTATTGTAAACGGAGGGGGGGAAACATTCGTTTCTCTAAATACCCGGCTATGTGTAAATGTGGGCTAAGTCAGGCTGAGGTCTGCACTCTGACTGGACCGTTGAACACCTTGATTCTTCTCTTCTTCACACATTCTGCTGTAGATCTGCTGCTGTGTTTGGGATCATTGTCCTGTTGATGAGCCAGTTTCAGCCCAGCTTCAGCTGTCGGGCAGACGGCCTCACATCTGACTCTAGAACACTTTGGCATCCAGAGGAGTTCATGGTGGACTCAATGACTGCAAGGTGCCCAGGTCCTGTGGCTGCAGAACAAGCCCAGATCATCAGCCCTCCACCACCGTACTTGACAGTTGGTATGAGGTGTTTGTGCTGATATGCTGTGTTTGGTTTCCTCCAAACCTGCTGCTGTGCATTATGAGCAAACATCTCCACTTTGGTCTGCTCTGTCCAAAGGACATTGTTCCAGAAGTGTTGTGGTTTGTTCAGATGCAGCTTTGCAAACCTAAGCTGTGCTGCCATGTTCTTTTTAGAGAGAAGAGGCTTTCTCCTGCAGCCCTTCCACACAAGCCATACCTGTTCAGTCTGTTTCTAACTGTGCTGTCATGACCTTTAACCTTTAACATGCTGACTGAGGCCTGCAGAGTCTGAGATGTAGCTCTTGGGTTTCTGACCTTGGGGTGACCTTTAACCTTGAACATGCTAACTGAGGCCTGCAGAGTCTGAGATGTAGCTCTTGGGTTTCAGTAAGGGTTCACTTACTTTTCCCACACTGCTTCTGTGTTACTTGAATAATGACTCAGCGTAATATGTCACGTGCCGTTGTTCATCTGAAATGATATTTGCCTCATTTTAAGACCTGGTGACGACCAGATTAGTTTTTTAATGTCCTGAAACATGAAAGTTTAGCATTGAAAGAAGTTTTTTATATGACTAAACAATTTATTTTTATATATATATATATATATATATATATATATATATATATATATATATATACACATACTACGGAGCCCCTAAAGGGACATGGAGACATTTTTTTTTTGCGAGATCTCGCAAAAGTTTTTTTCCCACTTCAGTGAACCGGAAGTAAAACAGACACAGCGATGGAGGAGCCTACCCATCATCTTTTCAGATGTCTCTCACTTATGTCAAAGCCATGTCTACGTGCAAGAACGGATTTGATGTCTTTATATGTTAGGCCAATACTGAAATAGAAATCAATAAACTTCTCCCACGGATGATGGGTAGGCTCCTCCATCGCTGTGTCTGTTTTACTTCAGGTTCACTGGCGTGGGGAAAAAACTTTTGCGAGATCTCGCAAAACAAATAAATCCCTCCATGTCCCTTTAGGGGCTCCGTAATATATAATAATAATAATAATAATAATAATATATATATATAATAATAAATGTTAAACCTCGACTTGAAAAACAGCAAGAATTTTCCCTTAAAAGTGCATAAAGAGTGGAGACAGTGAGCTCATTCCTCTGATAAAAAAACATAACATAACTATCTAAATGACAGTGAGCTGACAACTATAACTAAAGCAAAATACTTGGGTCATATTCTTAGGAATGACTTATGTGATGATGATGATATTCAGCGTCAGTGCAAGCTGTATGCTCAAGCGAATATGCTGGCACGAATATTTTATATGTGTGCGAAGGAGGTCAAAAT
Source organism: Odontesthes bonariensis (assembly GCF_027942865.1). NCBI lineage: Eukaryota > Metazoa > Chordata > Actinopteri > Atheriniformes > Atherinopsidae > Odontesthes > Odontesthes bonariensis. The sequence goes on from NC_134515.1 coordinate 3,587,688, forward strand.
ATCTCTTTTTAAAACTTACTGTACTCCACTATATACAGCTCATCTTTGGTGTAGTTACAGCAGAACTAAGATGAATAAGATCAAGGTGGCTTATAATGATGAACTTAGAATTTTGCTTAAGGCTCCAAGGTGGGAAAGTGCAAGTTCTCTCTTTGTCACTGCAAATGTGCCCACATTTCAGGCTCTAATGAGGAGCCGTATGTATAAATTTATGTGTAGATTAAATCTATCAAGAAATGGAATCATAAGGTGTTTGTCTAAGATAAAGGAAAGTGACACCCAATACAATTCTGACATCTGGAAATACTGGAAAAGCCAATTATATGTGGGCCTATCCCCCAATCCGATGTTCATGAAATGATTGTCTCTGTGTGTGTGTATGTGTGTGTGTTTGGGGGGGGGGGGGGGGGGTATGTCTTTTAATGTACTGCATATTCTTATCTGGACCTTGAGTCTGTGAAATAAGGTTTATTATTATTATAAAATGTGAAAGAAGTTTCATTCAAGTCTGAAAGACAGAAATCATGATTAGGACTCGTGCCAAATTAAATGTAAACACGTGACACAACCAGAAATCTCCAAATCATCACCTGATTTAATAAATAAAAAACCTACAGAGTCAAGAAGACAATGTGCAACACAACTGAAAAGTTGATTATTATTATTTTAGCTTCTTTAAAAAGAAAAAGGCGAATTTACACAGTTTGGTCTGCAATGAGAGTTGATGCCAGGTTATTGTGTGCAGCTTCCAACAGATGCAGCAAACAGTAAGTGTGCAGCAGGGTGGAGCAGACCGGTGGTTTCAGGAGGTTTCACACCAGAACCTGAAGAACCCGAACACATCAGACAATAACCCATAAACCCCCAATTCCATCACTTATCCTGGGTGCCCTCACCAGCTCCTCCGGCGTCCGCGTCTCTTCTTCTCTGCAGCAACACTGGCAACAAAAACAGCCTCTGCAGCACGCCATCTTCGTTGTTGTGTCTTCTTCTTCTTCTTCTTCTTCTTCTTCTTCTTTTCTTCTTCTTGTAATTTATTGGCGGTTAGTATCCGTATTGTTGCATTACCGCCACCAACGGTACAAATTATGTAACTGCGGGTGTGGAGCGTCGACGAAGGAGTGACAAAATCAAATCAAATCAAATAATAAATAAATAAATAAATAAATAAATAAATAAATAAATAAATAAATAAATAAATAAATAAATAAATAAATAAATAAATAAACAATTCACTAAATAAAAAATAAACTAAATCCTTTCAAAAAGTCCTGTAGTCTTTAAGAAATTAAACACAAATCTCCAAGCTGAGGGCACAGAAAAGGAAAGTAGTCCCTCAAGAGAGAGCCTGGTCTCCCCCAGTTCTCTAACCTCCTCTAGCAAGAATGCCATCGCTGTAAAACATCTACTGGTTCGCTTATCCACGTATTTTGGAATTGCAAGAAATTAAACCATTTCTGGAATGCAGTACACGATCTGACAATCAAACTTGTGCAAATTCAATTGGACTCCCTATTATCACTTGACCTCCTTGATTTTGTATCTCATCTTGACCTAACACATGACTTGTACCTGTGTTTACCTTTTTTTATGATAACACTGATAACAATAATAAACTTGATTTATGTTATTGTATTTATGTTTATTATTTTAAACTTTTTGTTTATCAAGAATTTCTTGTGCTTTCTTTCAACTCATGTATATGCATCCTAATATTTGCAATATTTAATTTGCTCTCTCTCAGCCTACCTGTGTGTTCAGTGTGTTGTGTATGTGTAATAAAATGAAAATTCAATAAATAAACAATTGAAAAAACAAAAAAAAATGTTCAAGAAGAACGCCTGAAGTGTGATTTTCTTAAACTTTGTGAGTTAAAACTCATTGAATCTGTCTGTATTATGATTGTTGGGCTCATTTCAACCCTTAAATACAGACATTGAGAAGTCTTCAATATTCACAAAATAAACATGGCTTTTATTACCATTTTTGGATGTAAAACATCTAATTGGACGTTATCATACACTCAATGAACAAAATACACCGAAAATACTCAGACAAAGAGCTCAGCTGGTTCAAAATCCTGAAAGTGAAAATTCTGATAAAAATTATCAGGAGAGATCAGATCTCTGTGATATTACCTTTACGAGAAATCCAGAAGAGAATAAAAAACTGTAAAAGTCTTGAGCTACCTCTAATTTATTTAAAATGTTGCAAGGAAAACAGGAAATAAGACAAATGTAAATACAGTACAGTACAGAAGACCACAGAGTTTTCTAAGAGGCTTGAATGTTCGGTCTGAGCTCCTGGGACGCCAGTGATCACTGTCTAGCCTCCTGGAGGTGTCGAGGGCCCAACTAGACGAAACTCTGATGAAAGGAGGTTCCCACGCATACATCCCAAGTGCCAAAAACTCATTTCAGGGAGATGCTTATCGAAACCCCCCCCCCGCGCGCCCCATACATTCACACTTAAGGCCATACTGTAGCTGGCTAGTTAGATATAGGCCTACACAATTTAGTAACTAAATGTGTATTCATACTTTAAATAAGTGTTTTTCATTTTGCTTTATTTTTAACCTAAAGAAAAAAATGCAGATGATGGCGCGTTCAGCCTACCTCCACATGTCTTTTACAGTCATTAAGTCCGCCGTGGGCAATACTGAAGTCACTATTGCATACAGTGCACCTCGCCAAGGTGTCATCATTCTTCACCTTCACTGGACATTGATATACTTTAGTATATTCTGCTGTAAAATTAGTCTTATATTTTAGTTTTTTTACTGGAGGATTCACCCTCTGCCATTTGGCAGGATGCACAGTTTTGAGGGGTAACTTTAGGTGACTGTCAGAGAGTAAATCGAAGCCCTCCCACACCGAACGTTATTGGCTTATTTTGCTGACTAAACCAATCAAGCCCTCTGACAAGCAGTCGCCCTGAACGCTCGTTGAACAGAGCATCACTTTGGACAGATACGCACAGGTTTCACAGGCAACCTCTCCCCACACCCCTCTCTCTCTCTCGTGCCTGCGCAGTCGAAACGCACATGGTGCACGAGTTATTGTATTGCCTTACTCGCATTGAAAAAAAAAAAACACTCCCATAGTCTAAAATCCGGGATATTTTATCCGACTCGCAGGCATCCGTGATTAACTATCAATATCAGGGAGACTCCTGGAACTTCCGGGAGACTTGGGATGTCTGCCCACCTGATGACCCCAATGACATGTTGGTCAGCACTGTTCACTGATCTATGTAGGGAGTATAGGGAATTGTTCATTGAGTCTGGTCCATTTTTTCTTTAGCACAAGTTTCTTGTGTTTACCTTAAATCCAAATCTAGCCTAGCTAGTGACTGTTGTGATTAGGGCAGCTGACAACAAGGGAAAGACCATGTGACAGATTGGAAAGACAGCTGACAGGAGGCAAAGACCCCAAAGGTGCTGCCATGGGCTAGCAATACATGGTCACGGTTGCGAGGCCTAGCAGCTTTGTCACAACCAGCATAAGCTGCAAATAAATTAAAGAGAATACCCCTAGGGTCAGCGAGAGCAGGGGCGGAAGATGACTCACAGGCAGACTACATGGCAACTGACACTGGAACGAACATGACTATGAGGTGGATACGCGACTCAGTGAAGGATAGGGGCACGGACCTATTCTCTAGGGCTAGAACTGACCAGAATAGTTCTCAGAGGAAAGAGAGCGTAAATAAAAGTGGTAGACTAGAGGGAAGTAAGCTCCAGGTTTGTCCTTGTGGCTGGCAGAAAGAAACATCAGTTAGAGGCCTTAAAATGCATCAGGGAAGAAAGAGATGTGTGGTAAAGGAAGGGCAGTGTGGCCGCATCGATCAGTACTTTTTAAGAAGTCAATCGAGTAAGTCGGATGAAGTCCAGCGGCAGGTAGAAAACCACAGTCCGAAGGATATCAATAACACAGCTACGGAGGGGGAGGAGGAGGTTCTAAGAACGGATGCAGCTGATACTGAGGTGAACAGGCCAGTTATAGAGAGAAATATGGAGCAGAAAGCTAGAGTTAAGTGGCCTAGGGCAAATAGTAACAAAGAATGGGAGGCAGTCAATAAAGATTTGTCAATAATATTGGGTAGGTTAGGAGGAAATCCAAGCGATAGGCTAGAGAAGATGGGAGATATAATTTACTCCTATTGTGTAGAAAGATTTGGGGTGCAAGATAGAAAGAGGGTTGAAAGAGTACATTTAGTTAAGTCTAGACGGCAAAAAGAGATGGAGAAATTGGTTAAGGAAAGAAGAAATTTAAGAAAGCAGTGGAAAAGAGCTACAGAAGAAGAGAGGGAGGGAATTAATTAGCGATATTAATTAGAGATAGCTCATAAGAAGGATGTTAGACCACTGTCAGGTTCAAACACCTAAAACAATTATCAAACAATACAAAAAGAAGAGAGAGAGAGACATCAAGGGTTTTTTTACTCATGAGGAGAGCGCGAGGAGAGAGATGCTTCAGTTTACAACTCCCAAATCCGCTCTGAAAACATCTCCTCACGCCTCCTCCATTTTATTCGGAAATGGGTGTGTCTTGCTTACAAAAGCTCTCAAAGGAAGGGGGATTCAGTTTCGAGCCGGACCAGACCACATTTCTAACAGTGGAATTTACGACCTTCACACAAATAAGCGTGGCACAACTTCAACTCAAAACTCTTAATCAATATAAGAAAACAGAGTATATATGGGATAACTATCATAAAATGTATTTACAACCACCCAGGTAGAAAGAGGTTGAGGAGGTAGTCAGGCGTGCAAAAGCTTTGTCGGCCCCAGGGCCAAATGGATTTTTCTTTAGTTTAGTTGCACAGAGATTAGCCAGTTATTTAGAAAATAATAGCTTAATAGATACTACTGTGCAGAATGCAGGAATACCAGGTTTCGCAGGGTGTTTAGAGCACACTCGCATGATCTGGCTTCAGATTCAGACAGCCAAGATAGAGAAAAAAGACCTGCATGTTATATTTCTGGATATAGCAAATGCATTTGGTTCAGTGCCACATAGCCTTATTTGGAAAGCGTTTGAGTATTTTAGAGTGCCTGTAGTAGTTGTTAACTTAGTAAGAGCATATTTTCAGGATATTAGACTGTGCCTAAGTACAGCAGGTTTCACAACAGGCTGGCAGAGGCTAGAAATAGGCATTATGGCAGGGTGTACGATTTCTCCATTAGCATTAACAATGGCGATGGAGATAATTATTAGAGCTTCCAAGTGGGTTGTAGGTTGAGAGAGATGTCAGGATGGCATGCGCCTTACACCAATTAGAGCATACATGGATGATATGACGTTAGTGACTACAACAGTGCCATGTATGAAGAGAATACTGGAGAGACTTAATAAAAATCTAAAGTGGGCTGGTATGAAAATCAAACCTACTAAGTCTAGAAGTATCTCAATAATTAGAGGGAAATTAAGTGATAGAAAGTTTGTAATTGATGAAGAAAACATTTCAATAATTAGGGAAAAGGCAGTAAAGAATTTAGGCAGGTGGTACCAGGCAGACATGAATGATGGAGAGCGGGCAGTGCAGTTTCGGAAAGATGTTGCTGAGGGACTGGATAGAATAGATAAATCAGAGCTTCCAGGAAAGTTGAAGCTGTGGTGACTGCAGTTTGGATTGTTTCCTAGGTTGATGTGGCCACTGTCTGTGTATGAGATTCCATTATCTGTTGCAGAAAAAATGGAAAGATTAGTTAGTTTTTATATTAGGAAGTGGCTAGGTGTTCCTAGATGTTTAAGTACTGTGGCACTGTATGGGAAAGGCACACTCCAGCTCCCAGTATCTAGTCTAGTAGAGGAGATTAAATGTACTAAAGTTAGGACAGAGCTCCTGTTAGCTGGGAGTAATGATGTGGTAGTTAGTAAAGTGGGAGAAAGTGGAATCCAAGAACGGCAGCTCAGGAGGCAGAAGCAACTCTTAGGCATGCAGAGATTGTGGGTAATGTGCAAATAGGCCGGGGAGGCTTGGGGCCTGGCCCAGGCAAACCGGTGTGGAGTAGAGCAGGTCCCAAGGAGAAGAGAAAGCTAGTTGTTGAGCAGATTCGTAGACAGGAACAAATGTTAAGGGGTGCAAAGGCAGTGGCTCAGGCTAAGCAGGGACGGTGGTTGAATTGGGAAGGTGTAGAAAAGAAAAAGCTTAGTTGGAAAGAACTGTGGAGTATGGAGGAGAGGAGTATTACATTTTTGATAGGGGCAACATATGATGTATTGCCAACTCCCCAGAACCTAAAACTCTGGGTAAATGGAGACCCGTTATGTTCGTTATGTTCAGGTACTGCAACTCTAAGGCATATTTTGTCAGGTTGTAAGGTTAGTCTGTCACAAGGCCGGTATCCATGGCGACATGACCAAGTATTAAGAAGCTTAGCTGCAGGTATTAAAGATAAACGAAGGCAGGTAAACTCAGGAGGGTCAAAGGTGAAGAGAGTTGCAATTCAGTTTGTTCAAGAGGGGGAGAAAGTTAATAAGACGATAAGGAGGCACGGCAGCTTGGAGGATGCTTGTGATTGGGAGATGCAGGTAGATTTAGGAAATAAGCTTGTTGTTTCCCAGGAGATAGCCTCTACAAATCTAAGGCCTGATATAGTCTTGTGGTCTTGGAGTAGGATGGGAGTCTATTTTCTATTTATACATAACTGAGGCCTGCCGAGTCTGAGATGCAGCTCTTGGGTTTCTGACCTTGGGGTGACCTTGCTGGGACGTCCCCTCCTGGGAAGATTGACAGCTGGAACTTGACAGACAGGAAGAAACTGGTTGAATGCTTTCTAACTTCCTTTAGAAGTTACCCTGGGTTACCCTGACATAAAAAAACAAAAGGCCTTATGTAAGTTCTGCTCTGTATTAGAATTAAGAGTAAAAAAAATATGAAAACTAACAACCAGAAAGTTACTGTAGTTTCTGAATGACCTCAGTGTTCAGATCTGAGTATTTAACTTAAAAACAGAGCTTAAACACAATCAGATATGAGTAATGATCCATCTAAAAAAAAAATCCTCTTTTATTTTTAAACCTGTTGTGTTTTTGTGATATTGATGAATATCTGAGTAATGAGAGCATGTAAAACAAATTGTTAATTATTTCTGTTGAATCTAACCCATGTTTTTATCTGGATATGTGCTCCAGGAAGTATTTAAAACATTGAGTGAACAGCCACTTGTTTTCCAGTGAGACGATCTGTACTCAAGGAAGTAAACAGCATTTTGTGTCAAAGCCTCATCAGGAAGAAAACTTTAATCTGTGAGGCTCATTCCAAAAATTCCTCTTCAGGTGCGCCGCAGGGGAGGAGTCGTCTGTTAACTCAGGACCTTCGTGCAAACGCTGGCATGGCACCAGGTGGTTATCACAGCAACCTTCCCTGCAGCCTGGGTGGTGAGCAGCACTTGGAAAGGTTCTGACCACTTCTGATGGTTCCCCTTCTTGGTCCTCATCACAACCCCGTCACCAGGCTTAAAGAGATGGGACCAAAGTGTTTATTTGAAGAGAAACTCAGGGAGATCTGTTATAAACTATGGTGACACACAACATGAATACAATAAAGAAGAAGAGGCAAAGTGATAAAAAAGACCCAAAAAGACCACTCTCAGGGGTGCTGGACGAACTGTATGAGATTATCGACTGGCAAGAAGCCCGTCCTACGTGCACGTTCCTACAAAGCCTGCCCCCAACCAGTGTCAGGAAAACAATGTCCCAGTCTGGGCCAGAGTTTGACTTCTGAACTTATGTGATAATTGGCATTCAAAGGACAGAAAATATTTCAGTTTGTTTTTCATAAAACTGTTTGGCAGTCATTTCTGCTACATAAAACAAAGTTTTTCAGGAATTTTCAGCTGTGACAAAGAGGAAGAAACAAATGTTCCTTGTTTCCTCATTCCAGGAAAAAACACCTGACAGTGGTAATTACAACATTTTGAGAAACTATATAAAGATCCATCCTCATCCTCTCTTCGTTTCAGAGGGTAGACTCGACTCACTGGACTGACTGCTGCAAAGGTAACACTTTACAGTTTCTATTCTTACGGATTTTTAACTATACGTTTAATTTTTCATTGATGTAAATCTGAAACTAACAGAAATTATATGAATCGAGTTTCTCAAAACCAGACTAACAACAAGATAAGGTGGTTGGGGTTTGAATCGTTCCAGCATGTATTCACTCAAAAGGGCCTCGAGGGTTTGTTCATGTTCCAAATTTCAATGTGTGTTCAATATGTCTGATGAAATCCCACAGAGAAAGTTAGAAGCATCAGAATATCTTTAACATTTTCTAAACACCGTTGAACAGGCTTCATTCCACAACTGGATTCTCCTCCCATGCGTGTGCAGTGGGACAAAGTCAGTGATTGTCCGTGTAACCGTGTAGATGTAACTTAATTTCATTTCTTTGTCTCTTCTCAGATGGCTTCAGGTTTTAACTTGGTTTTCTTCGGCTTCATCAGCAGCCTCTTGATTGTTCAGTGTGTGAGTATAATTAACTCTGTGTCACTTTCATGGCCATGTTAGCTTACCGAGGAAGCATTGATGTATATGTGCACAGAAATGATTTACTTCATTGAAATTAAATGTGTATTCACAAAGTAATTTATTCAGATGAGTTTTATTTGTGTCACCAGTGAAAGGAATGCTACAGAACCATAGCGTCCGCTCCATGACAGTATTAGCTTTGAATCACAGATCCTGCTCCAACAGATGACGTCAGCTTCATAACTGCAGCTTTTTTAGCCTAAATATGGGAGAGGAATGTGATGGTTTTGAAAAGTACAAAGTCTTTACTGGTTTCAACCTGCTTTTGTGTTCACAGAGATCTGTCCAGAAAGAAGATGATGAGCCAGGTTGGTAGTTATAATTTATTTACTGTTGAACAGCTGTTGGAGGATTTTGTGCAAATTTATGAGAAATAAAAGATATTTATGACAGTTATGAATACAAATTCCTGTATTTTGCACTTATTATCTTCTGTCTAATACAACAACTGTGGCAGTTCCTCCTGCCTGTTCCCCTGGCTGTCCTCCTGGATGGACGCAGTTCGGCTCTCGCTGTTTCATTTTCTACCACACAACAAAGACTTGGGTTGATGCAGAGGTATGTAACAGAGCAATATCTTATATCCTTTAAAATAAAGCAGAAAATTGCCAATTTCTGCAAATTGTAAGTATTTCTCAAATATTTCTAGAGAAAGTTTAACCTTTAAAAAGGGTCATCTGTAGCCCTTTCTATTAAAAACATTTTAAACCTCTTAATGACTTTTTTCTCTTTGAGCTATTGAAAAAGATATCAATCATTTTCTTGGTATCACTCTTGTCAGTGACGATGAGAGATTCTTTAAACAGTCTGAGATAAATAATCTTGTTTTCACTGTTAGAAATTGTTCAAAAACACTAAAGAATAAGTGATGGAGTATTAAGGCCTCTTGATGAACTATAAGTTATGGCTCACTGTAATGGCTGATTACATGAACTGATCATGAACAACAACATGTGGGCTATGAGCAAACACCTGGGAATGCTGGTGGATCAGTTTGTGGTTTGGTTCACTGCCATAAACTACGAGCAAAAGCTTTGATTCTGACCCAGGAAGACAAAAACATGACAGAGGATGCAGTGATCAGCAACTCTGATCTGATGAAAGAAAAAGGAAATTCCAACTTTAAACATTGCTGTATATTACACAGACTGGATTTTACACTTTGCACATTTACAATGAAATTAGGAAGAAACCTTTAACATAACAAGGTTTGGATTATGATGATCACAAAGTGCTGCCTAAATTAGATTAACTAGCAAGTTATGTCCATGATGTTCCTCTAACTTGAAGGCACTTCTCCCTAAAATCTCTTTTTCCCCCACTCTGTTTTGATTGTTAGCATTTTTGCATGTCTATTGGTGGGAATCTGGCTTCAGTCCACTCTGCTGATGAGAGCCTCTTCCTCAGTGACCTGGTTAAGAGAGTGACCGGCTCTCTTCCCCACACCTGGGTTGGAGGTTTTGATGCAGTCGCAGTAAGTTACACGGTGCAATTTATCAAATTAAGTTTTTACTGAATGTGTGTGAGTATTTTACATGAATAAAATACAATTATTTGTATTTTTATTTAATTATTTGTACGAACAGAATTACGAGTGATCCAGACCTGTCGAGTTTCGTAAAATAGTCCGCTGTTATTCAAATCAAGTTTGCTTGACTAATGGATTGTACATTTAATTACTTTGAAGCAAACATAAATAAATATATACATTATACCCCACAATGATGCTGACATTATTCTGTTTGACATAAATTATGCACTAATTGAAGGTTAATTTGACTCTGTATATAACAAGGTCAATGGGAAGTGTAACCAGCAGCTGACTTTCTACTTTTGGATGCCTTAGCGCGTCAGGCTCTTGGAAGAGAGCGTATGTTTCGAGAACGTGTAGATATCCTTGAACCAGCCCAGGCAGACCAGAAGGTGTGGTGCCAGAAGACCCCCCTCATGGACCACCCATCAAAGTGCCATCATGATGAGGCAACAACTGATTGCACGGCTTTAGTTGCTGTCATCGAGCGCCTGGCCATGGCGAGGAGACGTTTCTTTTTTTTTTAACCTATTTTCATATCAAACCTTTTCTTCATTATTTCGGTGACATTACGAACTACAGGTGACACAAAGTTAACAGTACTCGTAATTGCTTCCCATTTCTTGGCTTTAGCAGGTCCCGCAATTCCACTGCTGACACTGCTAAAAATGACAGATTTTCCTTTTTGGATCTCTGAAAGCAGAACTTCAATCTCAGAGCCCCTAAAGTTGTTATTTTTGCACCTTGATGCCGTTTTCATGACACAACACTTCCTGGCACAGGAGAGAGGAAGCACAGCCTTATATGATATAATTTTGAGCGTGGAGTATGCAAATCTACCATCCTCGTGCACGTGAACTTAGATACGCACGGGGGGGGCATTCATCATTTACGCAGGTCGTTTACTCACTTTTTCCGAAGTTAAGAGCGCTTGTTGAATCTGACGTGGCGTGTTCGTACGAGACCTTCTTACGAAAAAAGTGAGAGAAATTTAGAATAAAAATACAAAAATGTTCTTGCATGAGGCCCAATGTTTTTAAATTTCATCTTAAACTGATGCCAAGTGCGCTTCTCCCCTGCGGGATTGCACCTAAATGAAATAAATGAATGGGCTACCATTCAAGCAGTTTTCCCTGTAATATTATTGTGATTGCAAAGGACTACATTTAAACTTACGCTTTTGCTGCTGCAACGGTGTTGCACTTATTTCTAAAAACGTATTAAAACTCACCGTATGAGCGCATTAAGATTTCCAATTCGAGGTTGGTGAAAAACGTAGCCCCTCCTCTTCCCCGTTGCTGTGGTGACTCGTCGAATCGAGGCTCCATTGATGCTGGCTTTTTAAAGTTGTGGCGCACATGCAAAACTCAAGGTGAACCTACTCAGAGTTGATTAAACTTACTCAAATCAGCGTTTCTGGAACCGAAAACTCAGAGTTTTCTATCTCAGAGTAGATCAACTCAGAGATCAGGAATAGACTCAGAGTTTGTTGAACCTGCTTTGTGAAACGGACCCCGGGATGTGTGGTGGAATTCGGTTTGATCAACGTGTTTCTCTCTGGAGTTGTGGCTCTAGCAAGCTGCATATTTGCAGCAGCACAGTCCTTGTCTCAGAACACACGCTCTCTTCCAAGAGCCTGACGCGCTAATGCATCCAAAAGTAGTAAATCAGCGCTGGTTACACTTCCCATTGACCTTGTTATATACAAAGTCAAATTAATTAGTGCATAATTTAAGTCAAACGGAATAATATCAGCATCATTATGGGGTATAATGTATATAATAATTTATGTTTGCTTCAAAGTAATTAAATATACAATCCATTAGTCAAGCAAACTTGATTCGAACAACAGCGGAATATTTTACGTGATTCCTGCGAAAGGTCTGGATCACTCGTAAATTCTGTTCGTACCTGAAAGACTCAAAAAACGAAAAGATTGGTGAATGCGCAAATTCTATTAAATCACTTGTAAGCATGATTTAAGAGCAAATCTGTTCGTACGAATGGTTGTTGCACGAGGCCCAATGTATTTCCTCTTTCAGGACAGAAAGTGGATGTGGAGTGATGGATCACAATTTAATTACATCCGCTGGTATACAGGAGAGCCAAACAACCATGGAGGAAGAAGAGAGCCATGTATTGAGATCAATTTCGGAGGTACAAACAGAGGTTCCACTACACTTTTATGGACAACATATGGACACTGAGAGTGTTCTCACTTTTTATGTCAACATCACATGAAGTGGCAGTGACAGCAGAATGCTTAAATATCAACACTTCATTTTCACTGATATGTGAACAAACTATTTACAGGAAATAACATGAAACTAACTCATTCAACCTGCTGTAGGCTACGATGAACCCAGAGCACCATCATGGTTGGCCTGGACTTAAAATGGGTGCTGGCTTGAGCATAGTCAAACAAAGGAGGCTGCAGCAGAAGCAGGTGTCATTAGGCTTTGTGTTTTTGCCTCAGAAAGACAACTTTACATGTATTCATTTTGCTCCAAAGGCTGATCTCAGTTACCTGCTCTGTATAAAAAACACATATTTGAGGGATTGTATCTGAATGAGTCCTAAATCCATCTCAACTGTGTTGACACCTGTTTTTAGAACTGTGAACCTGTGATTGGATCATGATGATCACATGTTCGCACCAAGTCTGAACAGGCCCACAGATGAGCTGCAGGCCAGCAGTCCGTAGCTCTGCAGTGTGCTGTAGCATCCGGATAGCAAGTTATATGAAGTACAGTTTTAAGCTCATAGATGATGAGCACATGAGCCTGTAGAACAGCTAATTAATAACACACTCTCACCCCAAACTGGACAGTAGGTCTACTGCATGTGGTTTAGAGACGGTGTTGCTATGAACTACTTAAGATTCTGGTGCTCGTTCCCATGTTTAAATCTGTTAAAATTACAGAAAAATGCGGCAATCAAAAAAACGACCGGAGCACATGCACGGCAAACCCCAAAACACATGCAAGAGAGAAACGCTGCAATGTTCAAAACACATGCAAGAGAGAAACGCTGCAATGTTCAAAACACATGCAAGAAAAAAATCCGCTGCCAACATCAAAACACATGCAAGAGAAAAATGTGCAGCAAACTTCAAAACACAACGGAAGTTCGCCAGGCCACTAGGGTGTCTCGACCTACCATATTAATGAAAGAGAATAAATTCAAAAGGTACGTTGTCATTTATGTCTTTTTTAAACACTTGGCCGTAATCTTTTACCTTATTATAGCGACATAACTTTGCTGCTCTTCTATAATAAAGTAAAATATTAAAGCCAAGTGTTTAAAAAAGACATAAATGACAACGTACCTTTTGACTTTCTTCTCTTTCATTATTATGGTAGATCTCCCATAGTCGATCCCCTATCGCACAGGTCAAGACACTCTAGTGGCCTGGCGAACTTCCGTTGTGTTTTGAAGTTTGCAGCGTTTCTCTTTTGCATGTGTTTTGAAGTTTGCAGCGTTTCTCTCTTGCATGTGTTTTGGGCTTTGCAGCGTGTGTGCTCCGCTCGTTTTTGTGATTGCCGCATTTTTCTCTTGCAGCATTGAAGCACTCGACACGGCAATTGCAACAGCCATTAAACGACTATTGTTTGGATAGGAACTAAAGTTTACACGTCTGTTTCCGCGAACCCCGCGGATTGTTGGACCCCTACAATCTGTGGATTGTCATTGGTTTTCGCCGAACCGTGTCATAGCTCATTACCATAAAGTTAGCTTGAGTTTAATCGCTGGAATCCGCTCTGGTAGCTCAGGTAGCTCACCCTCCATAGAGAAATAATGATTTCCGGCGCTCAGGTAGCGTAGGTCGCTCTTGGTGTACACGCAGCATAACAAGCTTGTGTAAAAACCTAAATTAATGCAAGTTTCTCCATCTTTGTTTTTTCAATAAAATCTCCAAACAGGAACATACTGGAACGATGAACCATGCAACCATGGAAGACCTTTCATTTGTGGCAAGAAGCTGTGATGCATCCGGCCATGTCAGCAACAAGGATAATCTCAGGCCTCATCACTCTTTTCTGTTCTAATCAAACACTTCCAGATTAACACAGACCAAAAGAGCTCTTATGATTATGATTTATGATTTTTTTCTTCATATATTAACTCTGCATTTATTAATTCGACTGTAGACTTTATCTGCAAGTTCAATAAAAATCCTCCAAATGCTGTTCTGAATCACTCTGTTCTGTGGTTTCTTGTGTCCTTTCTATGGTTTTATGCTTTTGGTGCAGCTGGCTGAAGGCTTCTGTGTGAAGATGTGGGCCTACATTAGGGGCTTCTTCTCTGCCCACAGCGTGCACGTTTACATGAAACTTAAGGGAAAATATTATTGTGTTAGTCCAACCAAAGTTGAACAGAATCAAGCTTCTCAGATCTGGACTAACACTCCCAGATGATGCAGTTGTGGATGGAACCACTCTGTCAGGCTTGGACTAAAGAGGAGACTCAGATGCAGAGAGTTGGCGGAAGGGCAGACTTTATTAACTCCAAACAGAAAATCACTCCCAGGGGGGCAACATAAAAGACTATGAAACTTTACTCAAATAAGAAAACTAAACTATGAAAATTACAAACCAAAATTCACTCGTAATGAGGGATATAGAACTGTGACTAGACAAAAGCGAAATATGCAGGATCAATATGAAGACTGTGACTATGGTTGCAAAGATGACACACTGGCACAAGACAAAAGGATACGCAGACTGTATGAACACAGGGGGAAAGGGAACGGGTGGAAACCATCAGGAATCAGGGAGACAATCAGACCAGAGACACATGAGGAAGGGTAAGTGACCTGAGATTAGAGGACAGTTACTTATCAAAATAAAACAGGAAATGACGAGGCCAAAACACCAAAATAAAACAAAACCTCACCACGGTGTGACTCCAGCATGTTTACACTCAACTGGTATCAAATGGGCCTTAGAGCTCTGTAAATGCTCCAAAGCTCAATCTGTTTGCATCGTTTATTAAAACCAGTAAAGTGTAAATGTATATTAATACAGCTGAATTTCCAATAAAGCTGCTCTCATTCACATAATGTTCTTCTTCTTTTGACACAAAATGGGACTGTAAAGCAGCTCATTAAGACGATGTGTCATCTCTGAGGTGCCGTTTACACATACCCGGGTATTTTGAAAAACGAAGACCTTTCCCTTCGTTTGTGCCTTTCGTTTACACACAAACGGAGTTTTTTCCTCCGAAAACGAAGCTAAAAAAAAACTCCGGCAAAAGTGGAGATTTTTTAAAAACTCCGTTTAGCGTTTGTGTGTAAACTGGTTGAAAGACGAAAACGGAGTTTTCAGAATGGAATGCGGAGTTGTCGTCATAGTACAGAGCCCCGCCCGTATCCACCATAGTGGCAGGATAACGCCATTCATTGTTTATCTGGCAAGCATGGAGGTACTAGCAGCATTTATTTTGTTGAGAGCTATACTCGCTTGTGTGATTTTGAAAATTACACTCCTACAAAGTATTGAACAACAAAGGCGCATTACGGCGCGGAGGGCAACAATTGCGGAGCTTCTGTTGGCAGACAGAGCCCGGCCATACCACCGCCAGCGACGGCGATTCTGGATTAGACCCGGACGGACTGCTTTATGGTGGGAAAATTTTGAAAATGGCTTTGTTGTCCCGGAGGAATGGAGGGAAAATTTCAGGATGTCACGATTTTCACTCCTTTCCCTAGCAGAACTGCTACGCCCGCACATCCAGGGTGAGAGTACTCACATGCGCGCTTCTGTTGATGTTGTGAAGAAAGTTGCCTGTCAGCGGTTCTCTATTAGGCTTCTGATTGGCTTGTGTGGAATTCTCATTGTTCTAACACTGCCACCGTCAGGCTTGGCGTAATTTAACAGCTCCTGATAGCGTATTTCTCCGGATCAATGTAGACAGGTTTTTTTTTAAAAACGGGGCTGTGTGCACGGGTTTTTTTTTGAAAACGAAGGTTAGAAAATATGCGTTTTTCAAAATATCCGGGTATGTGTAAACGGCGCCTGAGTTACTGAAAGCGTTTGTAACACAGGTAAAAATCTGTAGTATATATCATTTTACTCAATTATATTTTTCAACCGAGTGATTCATCCCGTTTACACAATCTTTGTTTTCCCCCGTGCTCTGCGTACCGGTTACGTGACCGTAGCCAGCCAATTAGCCGGCTATATTACCTCAGTCAGGAAGTGCCGGGAAATACGAGAGAAGTTCTTTCAGTCTCTTCCAAGTCAAAAATCTGTCCGTTTTGGCTAAGCTACCTACACGCTAGCTTGAGGAGCAGAGCAGCTTGAGAACAGGCGCAAACCGCCAGGTCTACGATGTTTTGACTGGCAGCCAATAAGAAAGACAAGCATGGCAAATAACATTTCCATATGATATATTATTATAAATTGTATTTTACAATACCGATTAAAAAAGTGGGACAATTTTTTATAATGATGTTTTAAAAAAAATGTATTCTATTTTTTTATTTTTGCATTTTTTTATTATCTTCACTCCAATTTTCGGAGGCCCCCCTAGCGCCCCCTGGCGGCCCCCACTTTGAAAACCACTGGACTAACCAACTGATTGGTTTCATAGATAAGTACAGCTGAGTATCATCTGCAAAGCATTGAAAATGTAGGGAGGGTTCAGGCTGTGTTGGAGAATAAAGGAGCTCAGAGCAGATATTCACTTTAAAGCTGCTCAGAACTGAACAAACTCTGTTTCTGTCTCAGAGTTTCTGTTTATGTTCATGTTTACACGGTTCAGCTATCTACAGGTATCAACAAGGGTTGGCTTAAGACTCCTGCAGTGTGCTGATACTTAAGTATTGTTTAATCTTGTTTAAAGTGATACTCTATGGCAAGGAGGAGGCACCTGTCACCTTTTTGCATGGATGAAGATCAATCTGTTTGCACCTTAGTCTGGCTTCAGTGTTTAACAAGTCAGATAATAATATAATACCACGAGACTGCAAGCTGTAAATGAAAGGAAAGTTTATTCATCGAGCTCAAGGAAAACTGACGCAGAATAATAGAACAAAAGAAAAAGACGAGTTGATAAAAATCACAAAGGATATTGAATCAGTGTTACAATTAGAGTCGTATTAAAGAAAATCAATACTATCTAATCACATGTGTATTAACACTGTGGTCCAAACGTCACCGGCCTCGTCTCCCAACAGCTACAAAGTGAACTTTATTCTAAATGGTGTATTTGGATTTCTTCATGATTCGATTGGTTGATTATTGATTCAATATAGATCGAATTTAAAGCATGAATTTGATGATGTCATCTTCTTTTCGCTGATGTCCTCAAATGGCAGGAGCTGCAAAAGACCAGGTAAAAACTGAATTTCAGTCAGAAGAAATCAGCACCAAAATGTGGCAGAAAAACCTTTTGTTAACACACTGTGAATGTGGTTTGATGGAAATAATCATGTCTTCTGCAGCTTTTTAGGAAACATGCTGAGGAATTAAATAAAATGACATAAAATGAAATAAATAACTGACAGAAATGGACTAGAATACAAAACATAAGAAAGGAACTATTAAACCAACACAGAAAAACACGGATCATGACAACCTGTCATCTCACTTCATGGTGTTCACTGAGTTGAGTCACATGATGAATATCTCCATCACAACTGAGCCAGTAAAACTGACCAATCACGTTTCGTTTCGTCGCTAAGTCATTGCTGTCCAGTTCAAACCCTCCATGTGGGACGCTGTGGTCACTAAACACGTCTTTTCTGTGCAGAAAAAGTGAACTACGCCCACTCTTGCTGCTCCATGAGCAGCATTCTCATTGAAAACTGGCGTAAGCATCCAGGTGTTGGGTTAGAAGTAATGCTGATCAGAGCCAGAGCCCATAAATACCCCCGAACACTGCAGAGTCACTTGATGCGGGACTGAATTCTGATCATTTTCCTGTAATACTCAACAACACCAGATGTTAGTGGGCTTCACATTTCATCAAATCTTTCCATGACAGCTTAGAACCATAACTAGGTTTGCAGTTCAGTCAGATTTCTTATATTTGCTCAGACATGAACTGTAAATGTTAGCATGTCAAGCTGTGTAGCTCACAAAGTTATGCGGTGGAACTACAAAAGTCAAGCTAGAGCTCATATTCAGCTGTGATTGTTGCAGCTGATCCTCAGCTGTGTTGGTGTCCGAGCCTTTGGTTCAGGTTGTGGAGCAGTTAGCGTCGCTCTCATTCTTTTTGAAGCTTCTCCAACTTCTACCCCAGCAGCATCTCATGTTACAGCCCCACACACATTTTAAAGCAGCTTCAGTACATTGCTGCCACCTGGTGGTATAAGCATTACCACCAGTGTAAACTTAGCAGCTTGTTTAATCACACTGTGCAGATCAACATGTGTTTGTGTGGAAGTTCAGCCACTAACGGATCCCAGAAATCAGCAGAGCTCTCTGTGTTGTCAGCAGCTTTTATATCTTTACAGCAGAGTCACTTCCAAACACCAACGTGAGTCGGGGTCAATCTGAAATACCAGCTTCCAGAGAAAGTTGATTCTCATGATTGGAAACTGTTTTTGACCAATAAAGGTTCACTTGAATAGTCTTTCGTTTCTGGTTAATATAGAAAATAAATGTGACCTCATGGCTCTGTTTAACACTACCTGGTTTCAGTAAATAGTCCATGAAAGAGTTTTATTAGATTAGGGGTGGCAGTCACAGGTGAGCAGGCACCTGGGAGGGCGAATGGTTTTTTACCAGGGCAAGAGAGGCGACAAAGGCAAAGTTCTTTGTTCGTTTGCTTGGTTTGAAGAATAAACCTAAAGAAACAATTTTTTTTTTGCCTGGACAATGGACTCATTTATCCTGCGTAAATTCACTCCCTAGCTGTCTCAGTGGCTGTTGGATTTGATTTAGTTTATTATTGTTTTGTTTTTTGATTTTTTGATTATTGACACTGAGGACGAATAGTCCATAAAAGGCCTTTAAAGTACTTACATATGCATATGTAGGTCACCTCCAGGTACTTGTATGTACCAACACAGGGGTCTCCAAACATTGAGTTGCTTGCTTTGACAGAACAGCTGCTTTTCCCATTGCAGCTGTGGATGAAACAGGAGCTTTAACATGGACTGAGGGAACATGGGTGCCATTAGATGGAGGATTGGAGTAAAGTAACATTCTGTACCTGGCAGCAACTTCACTCGCAGGCCTTGAGCAGAGGATATTTTGGACCTGATCGGTAGGACGCCCAAAAATGCACGTGTTTCTGTCACTGCGTCCATAATCGGCCCCGAGGACAGATATAACCTGCCCCTCACCTGACCAACAGAGAAGTTAGATACCCAGCTGGTGAAAGCAAGGAAAACACAAACATGTATATTTATGGCATCAATCCAATGCAAATACAAGAATCTCACCACACTGAAGGTTTGCCAGAGAAAATTCACATGCTACACTTCGGACTGTTGGAGCAACAGAAATCACATGAGAAACAGAAATCATCTCTGTTCAGCTGTTATGAGTTCAGTTTGATGCCACAGACCTGCAGGGAAGCAGCCGTAGGTGGTGTCCAGGTACTTGTAGATGCCATGGCAGGGATCAGAGGTACGAACGACGTGTGCATTGATTTCACACACTTTCTTACCGTCACATCTGCAGGAGCAAAAGGAAGGAAAAGAGCTTGTTTCCAGGTTTGAATAGAGGGATTCAAGGTAAACACAAGAAACTTGTGCTAAAGAAAAATAAATAAATAAATAAATAGAAAGGACCAGGACTCAGTAAATAATTCCCAATACTCCCTATAATATAGATCAGTGCTGACCAACATGTCATTGGCGTCATCAGGTGGGAACCTCCTTTCATCAGTGTTTAGTCTAGTTGGGCCCACGACACCTCTAGGAGGCTAGAGAGTGATCACTGGCGTTCCAGAGTCACTCCCCTAATGCCAGCCATCACTGCTCCTCACACCACAACCACCATCTTTTTTTTTTTCTTTCTTTTTTTTCTGGGCTTTTATGCCTTTAATGATAGGACAGTTGGAGAAAGACAGGAATGCAAGGGGCAGAGAGAGGGGGGAGACATGCAGCAAAGGGCCGCTTGGTGCGGGACTCGAACCGGGGCCAGCTGCAGCGAGGACTATAACCTCTGTACATGGGGCGGCTGCTTAACCCACTACGCCACCGACCGCCCCAACAACCATCTTTTACAGCCACAAGCTACCCCAGCCTCTCACCAACTGCACAACAGTCACAGCAGGGAGGCAAACCCTGGTTCGGGTAGGGGGTAATGAAAATATAGAGGATGCCAGAGGTGGAGGCAGGACAAGACACACCAGCAGATTCAGCCGACAAACTCACCTAAACAGTCCTATAATCACTAAAAATGCCAGCAAAATCCATACAACTCACTCAAAGCCAATTCACCCAAAATGGCCGCCTGGTTTCAAAAGGATCACATGGGCCAAACCCTCCACTTAAATATCTTGAACTTCTTCTTTGCTTTTTCAAAAGTCTGTTTACCCTAAGTGCTTCCCCTGCTGGGCCCCAGCTGCTATTGCTTCTTCTAATCCAAATCCACTGACTGGATTTTACTGCTTCATCTGACACTTCCTTCACTATTTTCCTCACACTCTGTCCACTTACACCCAGCTCCCTCAACAATGAGACAACAGATTTTGCTCTGCTTCTGCCCCCAACTCCACATATCTAAGCTTTTTCCTTTCATATGCTTCCTCTACTAATTCCTCCCAAGGAACAGTCAGCTCTATGAAATAGACTCTCATCCTACTCCAAGACCACAGGACTATATCAGGCCTTAGGTTTGTAGAGGCTATTTCCTGGGGAACAACAAGCGTATTTCCTAAATCTACCTGCATCTCCCAATCACAAGCATCCTCCAAGCTGCCGTGTCTCCTTGTCGTCTTATTAACTTTCTCCCCCTCTTGAACAAACTGAATTGCAACTCTCTTCACCTTAGACCTTCCTGAGTTTACCTGCCTTTGTTTATCTTCAATACCTGCAGCTAAGCTTCTTAATACTTGGTCATGTCGCCATGGATACCGGCCTTGTGACAGACTAACCTTACAACCTGACAAAATATGCCTTAGAGTTGCAGTACCTGAACATAATGAACATAACGAGTCTCCATTTACCCAGAGTTTTAGGTTCTGGGGAGTTGGCAATACATCATATGTTGCCCCTATCAAAAATCTAATACTCCTTTCCTCCATACTCCACAGCTCTTTCCAACTAAGCTTTTTCTTCCCTACACGTTCCCAACTCAACCACCGTCCCTGCTTAGCCTGAGCCACTGCCTTTGCACCCCTTAACATTTCCTAGCTTTCTCTTCTCCTTGGGACCTGCTCTACTCCACACCGGTTTACCTGGGCCAGGCCCCAAGCCTCCCCGGCCTATTTGCACATTACCCACTATCTCTGCATGTCTAAGAGTTGCTTCTGCCTCCTGAGCTGCCATTCTTGGATTACACTATCTCCCCTTGGTTGGGTTTGGAACCACCTTACTAACTACCACATCTTTACTCCCAGCTAACAGGAGCTCTGTCCTAACTTTAGTACATTTAAACTCCTCTACTAGACTAGATACTGGGAGCTGGAGTATGCCTTTCCCATACAGTGCCATAGTACTTAAGCATCTAGGAACACCTAGCCACTTCCTAATATAAAAGCTAACTAATCTTTCCATTTTTTCTACAACAGATAATGGAATCTCATACACAGAAAGTGGCCACATCAACCTAGGAAACAATCCAAACTGCAGACACCACAGCTTCAACTCTCCTGGAAGCTCTGATTTATCTATTCTATCCAGTCCCTCAGCAACATCTTCACGAAACTGCACTGACTGCTTTCCATCATTCATGTCTGCCTGGTACCACCTGCCTAAACTCTTTACTGCCTTTTCCCTAATTATTGGAACGCTTTCTTCATCTATTACAAACTTTCTATAACTTAATTTCCCTCCACTTATTGAGATACGTCTAGATGTAGTAGGTTTGATTTTCATACCAGCCCACTTTAGATTTTTATTAAGTCTCTCCAGTATTCTCTTCATACATGGCACTGTTGTAGTCACTGACGTCATATCATCCATGTATGCTCTAATTGGTGTAAGGCGCATGCCATCCTGACGTCTCTCTCCACCTACAACCCACTTGGAAGCTCTAATAACTATCTCCATGGCCATTGTAAATGCTAATGGAGAAATTGTACACCCTGCCATAATGCCTATTTCTAGCCTCTGCCAACCTGTTGTGAAACCTGCTATACTTAGGCAGTCTAATATCCTGAAAATATGCTCTTACTAAGTTAACAACTATTACAGGCACTCTAAAATACTCAAATGCTTTCCAAATAAGGCTATGTGGCACTGAACCAAATGCATTTGCTATATCCAGAAATATAACAGGCAAGTCTTTTTTCTCAATCTTGAATCTGATGCCAAATCATGCTAGTGTGCTCTAAACACCCTGCGAAACCTGGTATTCCTGCCTTCTGCACAGTAGTATCTATTAAGCTATTCTTTTTTAAATAACTAGCTAATCTCTGTGCAACCAAACTAAAGAAAATCTTCCACTCTACATTTAGGAGAGAGATCATCCGGAACTGACTCAGGTCCGAGGACTCTTTCTCCTTTGGAATAAGAACACCTACTGCCCTATGCCATGCTCTAGGAATAACCTGTTTCTCCCAAACTATTCTTAATTGCCTCAACAAAAACTTTAGGATATCAGGTGCACTTTTATAAACCCGGTAGGGGACTCCATTTGGCCCTGGGGCCGACAAAGCCTTTGCACGCCTGACTACCTCCTCAACCTCCTTCCACCTAGGTGGTCTAACGTCCATCTTATGAGCTATCTCTCCTAATGGTGGCATGTCAGGTGGAAGGCCTACTACTCTACGCTGCTCAAGATCTGAACATGTATTTCTTAGATACTCTTCCACCTCTGACTTTGTTGCCTTACGCTGCCCTCCCTTTTCCTGGTTAAACAATCCTTTAACAAACTTGAACGGGTCCCTATAAAATGCCGTCCTTACATATTCTTTCTTCTTTCTCTTTTTCCTAATATTTTCCGCCCTTCTGAGTATTGCTAGCCTGCCTCTCGATTCTTCCTGCAAAACATTAATTCCCTCTTTCTCTTCTTCTATAGCTTTTTTCCACTGCTTTCTTAAATTTCTTCTTTCTTTAACCAATTTCTCCATCTCTTTTTGCCGTCTAGACTTACCTAAATGTACTGTTTCAACCCTATTTTCATCTTGCACCCAAATCTCTCTACACCATAGGAATAAATTATATCTCCCATCTTCTCTAGCCTATCGCTTGCATTTCCTCCCAACCTACCCAATATTATTGACAAATCTTTATTGACTGCCTCCCATTCTTTGTTACTATTTGCCCTAGGCCACTTAACTCTAGCTTTCTGCTCCATATTTCTCTCTCTAACCGGCCTGTTCACCTCAGTATCAGCTGCATCCCTTCTTAGAACCTCCTCCTCCCCCTCCGTAGCTGTGTTATTGATATCCTTCGGACTGTGGTTTTCTACCTGCCGCTGGACTTCATCCGACTTACTCGACTGACTTCTTAAAAAGTACTGATCGATTCGGCCACACTGCCCTTCCTTTACCACACATCTCTTTCTTCCCTGATGCATTTTAAGGCCTCTAACTGATGTTTCTTTCTGCCAGCCACAAGGACAAACCTGGAGCTTACTTCCCTCTGGTCTACCACTTTTATTTACGCTCTCTTTCCTCTGAGAATTGTTCTGGTCAGTTCTAGCCCTAGAGAATAGGTCCGTGCCCCTATCCTTCACTGAGTCGTGTATTCACCTCATAGTCATGTTCGTTCCAGGGAAGTGAATTGATTACAGATTGATCTCTGGTGGGCCTGTTACTGTTTAATTTCAACATCATTAGGAATGTTGTCCCACCAAAAATGAGCGGTTGCTCAATTTGTCTCAGAATTTTTCATCCCACCACATGTCATCCATCACTTGGCTGCTTCAGCTGTTTATTTATCGCTTTAACTTTGATTCATTTCCAACTCCGTTAGCTCCTTTTAGTCAAGTTAAACCTCTGCTGCTTGTCAAATTCAAACATTTTCAATGAGTGTGCGACTCATCTGGTGGATTGATTCTGCGTCGTCATGGCAACTGTACCTTTTTTTCAGGACACCCACAGTGCCTTTCTGAGAGCACTTTGTGTTGGTGAGCTGCTCTGAAGGTCTGCCCTCACTGCAGGTCTCTGTGTCCAAACGTCCATACAGAGCTGACTGCACGATGATCACGCCATCCTCTGTTTCACAGAAAACACAGGAAGAAGATTTAATAATCCCAATCATCTTTATTTGATCCCAATAAAACTTCATTTTTCCATCACATAAAAAAGAAAATTAATTAAATAAATTAAAATAATTCAAATCTCTTGAAGTGAAAATGTATGTCAAGTAGATAATGGTGTAAGACCCCTTAAATAACTTATAGAAATAATAACTGTCTATGTTTCATTTATGTTTTATCAAGAAATCCAACATCTAAGCTTCCTGGTTTTACATCAGCCTCAGTTTCTTTCAGACAGACAGAGGCAGCTCCTGGTCCATGTGAGTTCAGCTGAGTTCTCTGCACAGACGCTGTCTTTAAGCTGCTTTAATGCTGATTCTGTGGTTATAAAATCAGGATTTTATTAGAGCAGAGCGACAGTCTGGAAATGCTTTAAGTGAGCTGACACGTAGTCCTAATGGGCTGATTTTAGTCCCAGTTTTGAGAAAAGAAACAGAAAAATATGTGAATCAGAGCAGCTTTACTGGGAATTCAGCTGGATTAATAAACACTTTACAGTTTTTTCCTGAAAGATGCAGAAATATTAAACTTTTTGGCCTGTATAAAGCACCAAGCACCATCAGTCTATTTATATATCTATGATTCATGTATTTTGTGTTTTGCATTTTCCTATGTTTCGGGGTTTCTTATGTTCTGATGGACAACCAGGAGGTCATCCGGGAGGTCGGCCAGAGGAGCTCCTGATGATCCAAAACCACAGTAAAAACAGTAGAAAAACAAGGCCTGAGACATGGACATGAAACAATGATCCGACAGGGAATAACTGAAACCAAGGAGTTAATATACTGAGGGAGTAAATACTACAAAATAAAACAGGAAGTGAGCTAAATAAGGAGTAAGAATCTATCTATCAGTCTATCTAAGATAAGATGAGAAGTAAGAATAGAATCGACTTGTTCACTTTGACTTGTTTTCCAGCAAACTTTTGAGTCTGTGCTGGAGCTGCTCAGTCGTACCGCAGCTCATGCGCTGGACATTGTGACTGTCATCGCAGGTGATCACTCTCTCTGTGGTTATGGCGGTCCCAGCGAAGGGAAACGGCTCTTCGGCTCCGGCAAAACCTGGAATGAAAAGCAAAATGTTTGGTGAATAGTTACTCCATAAAAGAGAAAATATGTTGGTTATGGTGCTGAAGCAGCTCTCTCACCTACACTTTCTTTTCAGGTTGATATAAATAAATACATGTAGAAATATTTATTTCATTAAATGGTGGAGGGAGCTGCATCAACAAAGACTGCTGACAAGATAACAGATCAAAAGGTCAGATCTCCACTTTCTGGGTTAAGAGTCGCCTCCCTCAGCATTTCATTGTAAACTATACTACTCTGAATAATATGGCATGCATTAAAATCACTTATAGAGTCAAAACAAAGCTTGATTAAGTGTAAAAAGTTTGGATTCCCTCCTGTGCCTCACAATGGCTTGGTTTTACAGTACAGAATGAAATGTGTATTGACCTGAACACGTCAGCAAAGATGATGCTGCCAGCACTGAAAAGAGAAAAGAAACCTCAGTGTTAGTTGATTCACTTGTCCTGTTACTTCTGTTTAAAGCTGCTTTAGCATTGGGCTTTTCCATGTCGAGTCAGACAAATTAATTCCACTTCCCCATGAATGATGATGATCATGGTGATCACACCATCAGGCTGCAGTGAAACAGTAAAGTCTGAGGGCAGAGACGAAGGAATGCAGGAACGGCTCAGATCACAGAGTCAAAACCTGGAGACATTTCAGTAGCATGAACTACAGCTTTCATAAGGAGGGTGAGAGGGAAACAGGTGGATGGATGATCAGAACATCCAGGATTTTTATGCACAAGGGTCAGTTTCACTGTGCTCAGAGTTTGTACTGAAACAGGAATTTGCATCATGTTTGCACCTTCACCATCAAACATCATGTAAAATCTTCATATCTTTAAAAATCATAAGGCTCGGTATGATTACTGGATTTCATCGTAGACTGTATCTTTGAAGGATTGAGATGACATTTGCTGTGAGTTGGCGCTCTATAGATAAAATCAAATTGAATTATATAATCACAAGTGAAAAGAAGAGACAGAGGTCCCATCACTATCCCCACCTCGGTTCTTTCTCTTTAACTTCACAGGCAAAACCTGAAGAAACAGAAAATACTTTCATGCTCACAGGTTAAAAATGATCATTTGGCTCATGGCAGATTCAGGTTGTTTTTGTCTCTTTTAACACTCTGGAGTCTAAGAACCTGTTGGCTGGATCTTTGACACTTCTCCAAAAACACATCTGTAACTTTGTGAGTTTTTGTCATTCAAACATATAAGTGACACCATTAAAAACCTTGAAACTTATACTTTTCAAATATATATATATATTAAAATAAATTATATAGCTGGCCCTTTTTAAAGAGAGTGAAAAGAAATCTTTGGATTTTCTGTACTCTCTGACTGCAGCAGCCTCCTAGGCCACACCTATCGCTATTCACATGTAAAGTACCAGGTGATTGAGTGGCTATTCACAGGTGAGAACACGCCCCATTCAGCCAGCATAAACAGACAATTATCACATGGAGAGTGACAGGGGGGTGGGGGCAATCAGGGGTGTTACACACCCATCTAATTAGTATTCAACTAACAGAGACACTGCCTTGAGTTACAATGACTTTTTTACAGTTTGTGTGGAAACAACAAAACATTTCTGACTGCACTTTTTACTTTTATGCAGCCAACACTTTTCTTTACAAGGTTCAACCTTCAAAAGTCTTGGCTGGATATATTTATAGTGTGTTTTCTTGCACTGTTTGAAGACCTCTAAAACTTGTTATTTGTACAGTTGTGTTTCCCCTCAATTTAAATAAAACTTGTTTGTATTACATTCACTTTACTCTTATATTATCTTTTGTTAGGCTTTTCAGAATACAACCATATGTGTCACTTTTGCATAGATGTTTACAGTTAGTTTAAATACTTGAAAATGTCAAGGTGTTGCAAACTGTCTCTGAAAGGCCTCAGACTCCAGAGGGTTAAAGCTGTGAAATAATTAAATATGCCTCATAAACACAAGTATAAGCATTTCATCCCCGACTAAACTTTTATTCATTCATTCATTTATTCATTCATTCATTCATTCATTCATTCATTCATTCATTCATTCATTCACACAATGTATCAACAGACCTTTCACATAGAAGAATCCTCTGTGTAAATGAATAAGTTTCTGAATACCTTTTAGCTTTCATGGCTGAGATTTTTTTCAATGATGTGACGTTAAAACTTTTTTCCATCGCAGAAAAAAAGAAAAATGAATCAAGTGATTTAAAATAAGTCAAATCTCTTAAAGTGTAAACACATGTCAGGTAGATGATGGTGTAAGACCCATTAAAGAACGTATAGAAATAATAATTTCCTCTGTCTCCTTCTATGTTTTATCAATAAATCAAACATCTACAGTCAGCTGTGTACTTACGCAGTGAGATGCTCAGTCTGGTGCAGAACATGGTGTCAGGAGATGTGGTCGGAGGTGCTGAAATGAAGGGGATGAAAAAGACTCCGGCTATTTATTCTGCTGGGGTTAGAGCCATCTTACGACACACGAATACAAAGTATGGGGAAATAATCTTTTACTGACGTGTTGCATAGATTAAATCAGAAAACAAAAATGCTGTAACTGGTCCAAGAAAACCAAAATGCCATGAAGTGAACATCAGTTACACAACAAAAACATCACCTGAACAAATGTGCAAAAAAAGGAAGATATTTCTGCATGTTTCGAAAGAGGGACAATTGATCAACAGCACTTTTTTAATTGGACATTTTTAACAACTGCAGCTGTTATTTAGAATAAATTAATTTAATAAAGCGAACATATTCCATGGTTCAGTTTCCTCTCTTATACGTCTCCACAAGTTCCCAAAGAATGACCAGGAACTACAAAACGATATGTTGAAAAAGGTTCATGAGGGAAGGCGGTTGGACGGTGGCGTTACTCTGAACTGTCGTGTTCAGAGAACAGAGTCTGAGACCCATCTGACCCAATCTGTTAAAGGTCAGGCAAAAAAAATACAGGGTTTAGGTTAGTTATGGTTACAGGCTGGTATCATATCACCTGACTCTAGAATACTTTGGTATCCAGAAGAGTTCATGGTGGACTCAATGGGCCTCATGCAAGAACATTTTCGTATTTTTATTCTAAATTTCTCTCACTTTTTTCGTACGAAAGTCTCGTACGAACACGCCACGTCAGATTCAACAAACGCTCTTAACTTCGGAAAAAGTGTGTAAACGACCTGCGTAAATGATGAATGCCACCCGTGCGTATTTAAGTGCATGTGCACGAGGATAGTAAATTTGCATACTCCACGCCCAAAATGATACCATATAAGGCTGTGCTTCCTCTCTCCTGTGCCAGGAAGTCATGAAAACGGCATCAAGGCACAAAAAGAACAACTTTAGGGGCTCTGAGACTGAAGTTCTGCTTTCAGAGATCCAAAAGGGAAAATCTGTCCTTTTTAGCAGAGTCAGCAGTGGAATTACGGGACCTGCTAAAGCCAAGAAATGGGAAGCAATTACGAGTGCTGTTAACTCTGTGTCACCGAAATAAAAAAGAAATGGTTTAATATGAAAATGGCTTAAAAAAAACAAAAACGTCTCGCCATGGCCAGGCGCTCGATGATTGCAACTAAAGCCGTGCAATCAGTTGTTGCCTCATCATGATGGCACTTTGATGGGTGGTCCATGAGGGGGGTCTTCTGGCACCACACCTTCTGGTCTGCCTGGGCTGGTTCAGGTAGTAGGAGACCCTCGTTCATGGCAATATTGTGCAAATCTGGGATGACTTCTCTGGGCTATAGAGCAGTTTGCCCCCCGCTGTATGGATACACACCCACCTGGCCTTCAGCTCAGTGTGCTCCACAAAGGCACGGGTGCTTTGATGCGTATATGTGTGCAGTGTATTGCCCCGATTATGTTTGGCAGTCCAGCCACGGCATGAAAGTCCCTCTTAATTTGTACTTGTTGGACAGCGGTGTATGGGAATCTGATGTACCATGGGTGATAAACTGAGATGAGAGTTTTGATGAACAAGCGGAGCGCACAACTTACAGAGGACTGGGACACCCCCGATCTGTCTCCAATCTCCCTCTGAAAGGTTCCAGTGGCCAAAAATCCAAGGGTGGTGAGGACCTGGACGTGTGGTGGAATTGGGTTTGATCGGCGTGTTTCTCTCTGGACTTGTGGCTCTACCAAGCTGCATATTTGTAGCAGCACAGTCCTTGGCGATCTAAATCATGATGTCAGCCATTCGTCTGTCTCCGCAATGATATCTACACGTTCTCGGAACACACGCTCTCTTCCAAGAGCCTGACATGCTAATGCATCCAAAAGTAGCAAGTCAGCTGGTTACACTTCCCATTGACCTTGTTATATACAGAGTCAATTAACCTTTAATTAGTGCATAATTTAAGTCAAACAGAATAATGTCAGCATAATTATGGGGTATAATGTATATTTATTTATGTTTGCTTCAAAGTAATT
The DNA here is from genome assembly GCF_027942865.1 of Odontesthes bonariensis. Classification (NCBI taxonomy): domain Eukaryota; kingdom Metazoa; phylum Chordata; class Actinopteri; order Atheriniformes; family Atherinopsidae; genus Odontesthes; species Odontesthes bonariensis. Next base: position 3,617,585 of record NC_134515.1, read on the forward strand.
AAATATACAATCCATTAGTCAAGCAAACTTGATTGGAATAACAGCGGACTATTTTACGAAACTCCTACGACAGGTCTGGATCACTCGTAATTCTGTTCGTACCTGAAAGAAAACGTAAAATACAAAAAGATTGGTGAATGCGCAAATTCTCTTAAACCACTCGTACACACGATTTAAGAACAAATCTGTGCGTACGAACGGTTGTTGCATGAGGCCCAATGACTGCAAGGTGCCCTGGTCCTGTGGCTGCAGAACCAGCCCAGATCATCAGCCCTCCACCACCGTGCTTGACAGCTGGTGTGAGGTGTTTGTGCTGATATGCTGTGTTTGGTTTCCTCCAAACGTGCTGCTGTGCATTATGAGCAAACATCTCCACTTTGGTCTGGTCTGTCCAAAGGACATTGTTCCAGAAGTCTTGTGGTTTGTTCAGATGCAGCTTTGCAAACCTAAGCTGTGCTGCCATGTTCTTTTTAAAGAGAAGAGGCTTTCTCCTGCAGCCCTTCCACACAAGCCAAACCGGTTCAGTCTGTTTCTTACTGTGCTGTCATGACCTTTAACCTTTAACATGCTAACTGAGGCCTGCAGAGTCTGAGATGTAGCTCTTGGGTTTCTGACCTTGGGGTGACCTTTAACCTTTAACATGCTAACTGAGGCCTGCAGAGTATGAGATGCAGCTCTTGGGTTTCTGACCTTGGGGTTAACTTGCTGGGACGTCCACTCCTGGGAAGATTGACAGCTGGAACTGGACAGGCAGGAAGAAACTGATTGAATGCTTTCTAACTTCCTTTAAAAGTTGGATGACATTCAACCAGTTTCTTCCTGCCTGTCAAGTTATGATCGTATCTGCTTGACCTGGGTTACCCTGACATAAAAAAACAAAAGGCCTTATGTAAGTTCTGCTCTGTATTAGAATTAAGAGTAAAAAAAATATGAAAACTAACAACCAGAAAGTTACTGTAGTTTCTGAATGACCTCAGTGTTCAGATCTGAGTATTTAACTTAAAAACAGAGCTTAAACACAATCAGATATGAGTAATGATCCATCTAAAAAAAAAAAAATCCTCTTTTATTTTTAAACCTGTTATGTTTTTGTGATATTGATGAATATCTGAGTAATGAGCGCATGTAAAACTAATTATTAATTATTTCTGTTGAACCTAACCCATGTTTTTATCTGGATATGTGCTCCAGGAAGTATTTAAAACATTGAGTGGACGTGAACACAGCCACTTGTTTTCCAGTAAGACGATCTGTACTCAAGGAAGTAAACAGCATCAAAGCCTCATCAGGAAGAAAACTTTAATCTGTGAGGCTCATTCCAAAAATTCCTCTTCAGGTGCGCCGCAGGGGAGGAGTCGTCTGTTAACTCAGGACCTTCCTGCAAACGCTGGCACGGCACCAGGTGGTTATCACAGCAACCTTCCCTGCAGCCTGGGTAGTGAGCAGCACTTGGAAAGGTTCTGACCACTTCTGATGGTTCCACTTCTTGGTCCTCATCACAACCCCGTCACCAGGCTTATCACTCTGGAGTCTAAGAACCCGCCGGCGGGATTTTTGACACTTTTCAAAAAACAAATCTGTAACTTTGTGAGTTTTTGTCATTCAAACATATAAGTGACACCATTACAAACCTTGAAACTTATACTTTTCAAATATATATATATTAAAATAAATTTTATAGTTGGCCCTTTTTAAAGAGAGTGAAAAGAAATCTTTGGATTTTCTGTACTCTCTGACTGCAGCAGCCTCCTAGGCCACACCTACCGCTATTCACATGTTAAGTACCAGGTGATTGAGTGGCTATTCACAGGTGAGAACACGCCCCATTCAGCCAGCATAAACAGACAATTATCACATGGAGAGTGACAGGGGGGTGGGGGCAATCAGGGGTGTTACACACCCATCTAATTAGGATTCAACTAACAGAGACACTGCCTTGAGTTACAATGACTTTTTTACAGTTTGTGTGAAAACAACAAAACATTTCTGACTGCACTTTTTACTTTTATGCAGCCAACACTTTTCTTTACAAGGTTCAACCTTCAAAAGTCTTAGTTGGATATATTTATAGTGTGTTTTCTTGCACTGTTTGAAGACCTCTAAAACTTGTTATTTGTACAGTTGTGTTTCCCCTCAATTTAAATAAAACTTGTTTGTATTACATTCACTTTACTCTTATATTATCTTTTGTTAGGCTTTTCAGAATACAACCATATGTGTCACTTTTGCATAGATGTTTACAGTTAGTTTAAATACTTGAAAATGTCAAGGTGTTGCAAACTGTCTCTGAAAGGCCTCAGACTCCAGAGGGTTAAAGCTGTGAAATAATTAAATATGCCTCATAAACACAAGTATAAGCATTTCATCCCCGACTAAACTTTTATTCATTCATTCATTTATTCATTCATTCATTCATTCATTCATTCATTCATTCATTCATTCATTCACACAATGTATCAACAGACCTTTCACATAGAAGAATCCTCTGTGTAAATGAATAAGTTTCTGAATACCTTTTAGCTTTCATGGCTGAGATTTTTTTCAATGATGTGACGTTAAAACTTTTTTCCATCGCAGAAAAAAAGAAAAATGAATCAAGTGATTTAAAATAAGTCAAATCTCTTAAAGTGTAAACACATGTCAGGTAGATGATGGTGTAAGACCCATTAAAGAACGTATAGAAATAATAATTTCCTCTGTCTCCTTCTATGTTTTATCAATAAATCAAACATCTACAGTCAGCTGTGTACTTACGCAGTGAGATGCTCAGTCTGGTGCAGAACATGGTGTCAGGAGATGTGGTCGGAGGTGCTGAAATGAAGGGGATGAAAAAGACTCCGGCTATTTATTCTGCTGGGGTTAGAGCCATCTTACGACACACGAATACAAAGTATGGGGAAATAATCTTTTACTGACGTGTTGCATAGATTAAATCAGAAAACAAAAATGCTGTAACTGGTCCAAGAAAACCAAAATGCCATGAAGTGAACATCAGTTACACAACAAAAACATCACCTGAACAAATGTGCAAAAAAAGGAAGATATTTCTGCATGTTTCGAAAGAGGGACAATTGATCAACAGCACTTTTTTAATTGGACATTTTTAACAACTGCAGCTGTTATTTAGAATAAATTAATTTAATAAAGCGAACATATTCCATGGTTCAGTTTCCTCTCTTATACGTCTCCACAAGTTCCCAAAGAATGACCAGGAACTACAAAACGATATGTTGAAAAAGGTTCATGAGGGAAGGCGGTTGGACGGTGGCGTTACTCTGAACTGTCGTGTTCAGAGAACAGAGTCTGAGACCCATCTGACCCAATCTGTTAAAGGTCAGGCAAAAAAAATACAGGGTTTAGGTTAGTTATGGTTACAGGCTGGTATCATATCACCTGACTCTAGAATACTTTGGTATCCAGAAGAGTTCATGGTGGACTCAATGGGCCTCATGCAAGAACATTTTCGTATTTTTATTCTAAATTTCTCTCACTTTTTTCGTACGAAAGTCTCGTACGAACACGCCACGTCAGATTCAACAAACGCTCTTAACTTCGGAAAAAGTGTGTAAACGACCTGCGTAAATGATGAATGCCACCCGTGCGTATTTAAGTGCATGTGCACGAGGATAGTAAATTTGCATACTCCACGCCCAAAATGATACCATATAAGGCTGTGCTTCCTCTCTCCTGTGCCAGGAAGTCATGAAAACGGCATCAAGGCACAAAAAGAACAACTTTAGGGGCTCTGAGACTGAAGTTCTGCTTTCAGAGATCCAAAAGGGAAAATCTGTCCTTTTTAGCAGAGTCAGCAGTGGAATTACGGGACCTGCTAAAGCCAAGAAATGGGAAGCAATTACGAGTGCTGTTAACTCTGTGTCACCGAAATAAAAAAGAAATGGTTTAATATGAAAATGGCTTAAAAAAAACAAAAACGTCTCGCCATGGCCAGGCGCTCGATGATTGCAACTAAAGCCGTGCAATCAGTTGTTGCCTCATCATGATGGCACTTTGATGGGTGGTCCATGGGGGGGGTCTTCTGGCACCACACCTTCTGGTCTGCCTGGGCTGGTTCAGGTAGTAGGAGACCCTCGTTCATGGCAATATTGTGCAAATCTGGGATGACTTCTCTGGGCTATAGAGCAGTTTGCCCCCCGCTGTATGGATACACACCCACCTGGCCTTCAGCTCAGTGTGCTCCACAAAGGCACGGGTGCTTTGATGCGTATATGTGTGCAGTGTATTGCCCCGATTATGTTTGGCAGTCCAGCCACGGCATGAAAGTCCCTCTTAATTTGTACTTGTTGGACAGCGGTGTATGGGAATCTGATGTACCATGGGTGATAAACTGAGATGAGAGTTTTGATGAACAAGCGGAGCGCACAACTTACAGAGGACTGGGACACCCCCGATCTGTCTCCAATCTCCCTCTGAAAGGTTCCAGTGGCCAAAAATCCAAGGGTGGTGAGGACCTGGACGTGTGGTGGAATTGGGTTTGATCGGCGTGTTTCTCTCTGGACTTGTGGCTCTACCAAGCTGCATATTTGTAGCAGCACAGTCCTTGGCGATCTAAATCATGATGTCAGCCATTCGTCTGTCTCCGCAATGATATCTACACGTTCTCGGAACACACGCTCTCTTCCAAGAGCCTGACATGCTAATGCATCCAAAAGTAGCAAGTCAGCTGGTTACACTTCCCATTGACCTTGTTATATACAGAGTCAATTAACCTTTAATTAGTGCATAATTTAAGTCAAACAGAATAATGTCAGCATAATTATGGGGTATAATGTATATTTATTTATGTTTGCTTCAAAGTAATTAAATATACAATCCATTAGTCAAGCAAACTTGATTGGAATAACAGCGGACTATTTTACGAAACTCCTACGACAGGTCTGGATCACTCGTAATTCTGTTCGTACCTGAAAGAAAACGTAAAATACAAAAAGATTGGTGAATGCGCAAATTCTCTTAAACCACTCGTACACACGATTTAAGAACAAATCTGTGCGTACGAACGGTTGTTGCATGAGGCCCAATGACTGCAAGGTGCCCTGGTCCTGTGGCTGCAGAACCAGCCCAGATCATCAGCCCTCCACCACCGTGCTTGACAGCTGGTGTGAGGTGTTTGTGCTGATATGCTGTGTTTGGTTTCCTCCAAACGTGCTGCTGTGCATTATGAGCAAACATCTCCACTTTGGTCTGGTCTGTCCAAAGGACATTGTTCCAGAAGTCTTGTGGTTTGTTCAGATGCAGCTTTGCAAACCTAAGCTGTGCTGCCATGTTCTTTTTAGAGAGAAGAGGCTTTCTCCTGCAGCCCTTCCACACAAGCCAAACCGGTTCAGTCTGTTTCTTACTGTGCTGTCATGACCTTTAACCTTTAACATGCTAACTGAGGCCTGCAGAGTCTGAGATGTAGCTCTTGGGTTTCTGACCTTGGGGTGACCTTTAACCTTTAACATGCTAACTGAGGCCTGCAGAGTATGAGATGCAGCTCTTGGGTTTCTGACCTTGGGGTGACCTTTGACCTTTAACGGTGTCGAGATCAACAACAGTGGATCACTGAGTATCAGAATCAGAATCAGAATCAGAATCAGAATCAGAATCAGCTTTATTGGCCAGGTTTGACTAAACAAACAAGGAATTTGACTCCGGAAACTTCACTCACAAAGTACAACACTCAACAATAACATGAAATGATAAAAATTAGAAATGCAGAACAGTAAGAGTTGAATTGATTATAAATATGAATAAATAGAAACTATGGGTGGGAATGCTATTCCTGGGTGTTCAACAGAGTGACTGCTTGGGGGAAGAAGCTGTCTTTGTGTCGTCTGGTTTTGGCAAGCAGTGCCCTGTATCGTCTGCCAGAGAGGAGGGGGTTGAACAGTTTGTGACCAGGATGTGAGGGGTCTGCAGAGATTTTTACTGCCCTTTTCCTGGCCCTGGACCGGTACAGGTCCTGTATGGAAGGGAGGTCAGTTCCAATAATTCTCTCTGCAGCCCTAATTGTCCGTTGCAGTTTGGCCCTGTCACGTTTGGTGGCTGACCCAAACCAGGCAGTGATGGAGGTGCAGATGACAGACTGGATGATCGCCGAGTAGAAAGTGGTCAGCAGCTCCTTAGGCAGATTAAACTTCCTTAGTTGTCTCAGGAAGTATAACCTCTGCTGGGCCTTTTTCTGGATAGTGACAATGTGGGGAGACCATTTTAGGTCCTGTGAGATGGTTGATCCCAGGAACCTAAAGGAATCCACATTGGACACTGTTTCGTTCTGAATGGTGAGTGGAGCGAGTTGGGGGGGGCTTCTCCTAAAGTCCATTTTCATCTCCACAGTCTTCTTGGGGTTAAGCTCCAGATGGTTCTGACTGCACCACTGGACCAGCTGCTCCACCTCCTGTCTGTAGTCAGACTCATCCCCATCCTGGATCAGACCAATGACAGTGGTGTCATCCGCAAACTTCAGGAGTTTTACAGGGCTCTTTGAGGTGCAGTCATTTGTGTAGAGGGAGAAGAGCAGTGGGGAGAGGACACACCCCACTGCCTGTCTGACAGGAAGCTGATGATCCACTGACAGGTAGAGGCAGGCACTGATAACTGAGTGAGCTTCAGGTGGAGATGGTCAAAGAATGGTCCAGTCCACCTCAACTGGTGGAATCATACTCCTCATACTTGGAGGAGCGGAGTTAATTTGTGACTATTGGAAGTAATCAATCTGATCGAGTGGCTATGACTTGTGGAGTTCCTCTGGGGTCAGTTCTTGGACCCCTTCTGTTCACTCTATACATGCTGCCTCTGGGTCAAATTCTGAAGAACTCTAAAGTCAACTACCACAGCTATGCAGATGACACACAGATATATCTGGCACTGTCTCCAGATGACTGCAGTCCTATAGAGTCATTGGCCCTCATTTATCAAGCCGTCGTAGAAAGCATCGTAGATATGAGCGGAGAACTCGTCGTACGCAGAGGCTCAAGTGAGATTTACAGAACATGCGTACCACACCAATCCCATCGTAAGACAGAGCGGCTGTTGATAAATCCGGCGGGTGAAATCCATCGTAATGATCCTAACCACGCCTTCTACAAAAGGGCCGCACCTCTAGATTTGCGACATGGATAGACGAAAGGCGGCAAAGAAACGCTGTCAACACTGTTGACAGCTGGGACGGCTGTCACCAGCGTTGGCGATGTAAATCGCAGACCGGACGAGTTATGTATTTTCCCCTACTGTGATGGTCAATAAAACGTGATAAACTCCAGATTAAATTAAATCTAAAATTTAAGATGTTTTACTTTTTCTCCAATAAGATCAGGAAGAAGTGGTCCGATATGAAATTGGCCACAAAAAAGGTCGCAGCTCTCGGACGCAGCATGTCACAAACAGGGGGGGGGGGTTCCGATCCAGGTTTGGATTTGAGTGCCTTGGAGGAGAGGGTGGCTGGCCTGATCGGAGCTACGTCTTTTTTCCTTGAATAACAGAATGTGCAGGCTGGTGGTAGGGATCTCTGGGTACGGGGTCCTCTGGATGCACATCTGGAAATGGCACTCCATTGTTTTGGGCAATGTATGGAGAACCCCGCATGCAATAATAATATTGCATACCTTTTCGGGCGTATATAGAAGGGTTCCCCCGCAGCCGAGAGACAGATCCACCTGCCCTTTAGGAGCCCTGTACACCTCTCCACAGTGCGCAGTGTTAAAGCGCCTCTCCTGTTCGGTGTGAGGGTGCGCGGTTGAATAATGAGCCATCACTCTTCCAATTACGGAGTTGTACTTGTTTAATTGATTTAATTTGCGTTTATGTTTATATTTATGTTGAAGTCAAATAAAACATGGGCCTTCTTTGAAGTGATAAGTCTGTAATTTTAACCAAGGGATTTGTTGCGACTCATAAGGCACGCACTAGTGACGCTGCTGTTTATGTATGCTATTGCAGTCACCGCAAGTCAAAATGGAAAAGTGCGTACATGCCCTCAGACCTGTCGTGGCGATTTCATCTTTCCTGCGCTCACGATGGATTTGATAAATGCCAACCTTTGCGCAGAAAAGAACGTACACACGACCTACGCACGTTTTTCGTCTTACGCAAGTTTGATAAATGAGGGCCATTGTGCGACTGCTTAGAGCAAGTCAAAAAGTGGATGAACCAAAATTTCCTTCAGTTAAATCAAGAAAAAACTGAGGTCATTGTGTTTGGCAACAAAGAGAATAGGTTTGCTGTCAGTAAACATCTTGAGTCACTGTCTCTAGAAACTAAAGACCAAGTCCAGAACCTCTGCGTGCTGATAGACTCAGACCTGACCTTCAACAATCATATCAAATCAGTCACCAAATCAGCCTTTTATCAACTTAAGAACATATCCAGAATTAAGGGTTTCATGTCCCAAACAGATCAGGAGAAGCTGATTCATGCTTTCATCTCCAGCAGACTTGACTACTGTAACGGTCTTCTGACTGGACTCCCCCAAAAGAGTCTCAAACAGCTGCAGCTCATTCAGAACGCTGCAGCCCGAGTTTTAACCAGAACAAAGAGATCACATCACATCACCCGTTCTCAAGTCTTTACATTGGCTCCCGGTCAGATACAGAATAGATTTTAAAGTTCTGGAATGGTTTAGGTCCAGAACACATGAATGACATGCAAGCAGAGTATAAACCCAGCAGAGCTCTGAGATCTACTGACTCAGGTCAGATAGTGGAGCCCAGAGTTCAAACTGGACCCGGTGAAGCAGCTTTTAGCTGTTATGCTGCACACAACTGGAACAAACTACCAGCAGAACTGAAATCAGCCCCAACTGTAAGCACTTTTAAATCCAGGTTAAAAACATTTCTCTTTCGGTGTGCTTATGGTTGACTTTATATCTTTCTTTTTCCCCTCTTCTTTGATTGCTTTTAACTGTGTTTTTAATTTTTTCTCTTTAAATTGCTGCTTTATTAGGGTGACCAAACGTCCGTATTTCCCGGGACATGTCCGTATTTCACGTCCTGTCCCGGGCGTCCCGGATTTCTTTTAGAAAGTGAGGAAATGTCCTGGTTTTTAAATGACCTTCTTTGGACCATTAAATTTACAGGCACTAGGGCACTGCCCACGGCTGCGTGTGACGTAATCCCTGACCCGCGTCTGTGCAGGCAGAATGTAGACAGCGTGACTGTCAGTAGGCAAGCAACAATCATGCCGAAGCGCAAATGCACGTTTACCAACGATTTACACAAGAGTTTCCCCGCTTTCAGACCGGGTCGAGACAAATGGGAAGCCTTGTGCACAGTGTGCAAAGCAGGCACATATGTCTCGGTGTCCAATGGAAGTGCAAGAGATCTGAAAAGCCACCTGGACACCGAGAAGCACAAAACAGCTGTCCGAGGCGAGAGTAGTGCTAGCTCATTTATTTATTTTTTTTTCCAATAGCCTACAGAACAGACATTATTTTGTTCATTACTGAGGCTAAGTGAGTTGGCCTATCATGTGTTATTTGGAGTTGAGAGTTATTGTTAAGTTTTGTTGTTAACTTTTACTGAAAAGCATTTTTAATAAACCAACTGTAAATCTTGTTATTGTAGGACTGGGTAGGCCTATGTTAAGTGAGCGCATGCCACAGACATAAATAATGATAATATTATAATAATAATATGTAATATAATATAATAATAATATTGTTAAAGCAGCAGCATCATCCTCCATATGCATGGGAACAGAGTCGTCCCCCCGTCCGCTCCAAGCTGTCCTGGTTTTCCCAAACGAAAATATGGTCACCCTAGCTTTATGCTGTTTTTTTTAAATGCCTTGTCTTTATGTAAAGCACATTGAGTTGCCTGTGGTATGAAATGCGCTATATAAATAAAGATGCCTTGCCTTGCCTTTAACATGCTAACTGAGGCCTGCAGAGTCTGAGATGTAGCTCTTGGGTTTCTGACCTTGGAGTGACCTTTAACCCTTAACATGCTAACTGAGGCCTGCAGAGTCTGAGATGTAGCTCTTGGGTTTTTGACCTTGGAGTGACCTTTAACCTTTAACATGCTAACTGAGGCCTGCAGAGTATGAGATGAAGCTCTTGGGTTTCTGACCTTGGGGTGACCTTTAACCTTTAACATGCTAACTGAGGCCTGCAGAGTCTGAGATGTAGCTCTTGGGTTTTTGACCTTGGAGTGACCTTTAACCTTTAACATGCTAACTGAGGCCTGCAGAGTCTGAGATGTAGCTCTTGGGTTTCTGACCTTGGGGTGACCTTGCTGGGACGTCCACTCCTGGGAAGGTTGACAGCTGGAACTGAACAGGCAGGAAGAAACTGATTGAATGCTTTCTAACTTCCTTTAAGTTAGATAACATTTAACCAGTTTCTTCCTGCCTGTCACGCTATGATCGTATCTGCTTGACCTGGGTTACCCTGACATAAAAAAAAAGCCTTATGTAAGTTCTGCTCTGTATTAGAATTAAGAATAGACTGCAGGATATCGTTTTCCAGGGGTTTGTTGGTTTCAGATTTCACTTTATTTCCGGTGCAGCCTGTGCCGATGATGGTGCAGCAAAAAGATATCATTAAGTCAATGAGCATCAGGACAAGAACTGCAAACAACGGTCCAGTTGAATAGTCTAGTTATTAATATTATTATATTATAATATTATTATTATTAATCTGTATTTAATCAACACCCAGGATGAGAGCTGTTTGAATTCTCCAAATGCTGAGGAAAGGAGCTCCAGTGTCTCCTTTATTATCTCCTTTAGCAAAGGATACACCGGCCATTGTTTATGGGAGAAAGGAGATAATTCTGTCCCATAATTCCTTGCGGCCTCAGCTTTCAGAAAGACGATCAAATATTTATTTCCAGTCATTTTTTCATTCATGTCGACAAATTCAACTTCAGTACAGCAGTGCTTGGAGCTAAGAGTGAATGTCAGACTGTTGTTCACCATTTAAAATGTTTGGAAATGTGATAATTGGCATTAAAAGGACAGAAAATATTTTGGTTTGTTTTTCACAAAACTTTTTGGCAGTCATTTCTGCTTAATAAAAAAAGTGGGAATGTTCAGCTGTGACAAAGAGGAAGAAACAAATGTTTCCTCATTCCAGGACAAAACACCTGACAGTGGTGCCGGTAATCTGTGAAAAGATTAAACGATTGAAACATTTTGAGAAACTATATAAAGATCCATCCTCTCAGAGGTTTTGTACATCCTCTCTTCGTTTCAGAGGGTAGACTCGACTCACTGGACTGACTGCTGCAAAGGTAACACTTTACAGTTTCTATTCTTACAGATTTTTAACCACGTTTAATTTTTTATTGATGTAAATCTGAAACTAACAGAAATTGTATGAATCGAGTTTCTCAAAACCAGACTAACAACCAGATAAGGTGGTTGGCGTTTGAATCGTTCCAGCATGTATTCACTCAAAAGGGCCTCGGGGGTTTGTTCATGCTCTAAAGTTCAGTCTGTGTTCAATATGTCTGATGAAATCCCACAGAGAAAGTTAGAAGCATCAGAATATCTTTAACATTTTCTCACACAGTCCACACCGTTGAACAGGCTTCATTCCACAACTGGATTCTCCTCCCATGCGTGTGCAGTGGGACAAAGTCAGTGATTGTCTGTGTAACCGTGTAGATGTAACTTAATTTAATTTCTTTGTCTCTTCTCAGATGGCTTCAGGTTTTAACTTGGTTTTCTTCGGCTTCATCAGCAGCCTCTTGATTGTTCAGTGTGTGAGTATAATTAACTCTGTGTCACTTTCATGGCCATGTTAGCTTACCGAGGTAAAGACGGAAGCATTGATGTATATGTGCTCAGAAATGACTGACTTCATTGAAATTAAATGTGTATTCACAAAGTAATTTATTCAGATGAGTTTTATTTGTGCCACCAGTGAAAGGAATGCTACAGAACTGTAGCGTCCGCTCCATGATAGTATTAGCTTTGAATCACAGATCCTGCTCCAACAGATGACGTCAGCTTCATAACTGCAGCTTTTTTAGCCTAAATATGGGAGAGGAATATGATAGTTTTGAAAAGTACAAAGTCTTTACAGGTTTCAACCTGCTTTTGTGTTCACAGAGATCTGTCCAGAAAGAGGTTGAGCCAGGTTGGTAGTTATAATTTATTTACTGTTGAACAGCTGTTGGAGGATTTTGTGCAAATTAATGAAAAATAAAAGATTTTTATGACGGTTATGACAGTGAAAAGTGCAGCTTTAATCATGGGTCAAATTCCTGTATTTTGCACTTATTATCTTCTGTCTAATACAAAAACTGTGGCAGTTCCTCCTGGCAGTTCCTCTGGCTGTCCTCCTGGATGGACGCAGTTCGGCTCTCGCTGTTTCATTTTCATCGGCACAGGAAAGACTTGGATTGATGCAATGGTAAGTAACAGAGCAATATATTATTTCCTTCGAAACAAAGCAGAAAGCAAAATTTCTGCTAATTGTAAGTATTTCTCAAATGGTTTTAGAAAAAGTTTAACCTTTAAAAAGGGTCATCTATAGTCCTTTTTTCTGAGTTTTTCTTTGTGCTATTGAAAATGATATCAAGTATTTTCTTGGTATCTGTATCATCTTTGAAACCTTATTATTGTGACAAAACAACTACGGTCTTATTTGTAGCTGTGCATTTTCTGTCTGAACATTGGGCTTCATGCAAGAACATTTTCGTATTTTATTCTAAATTTCTCTAATTTTTCTCGTACGAAGGTCTCGTACCAGCATGCAACGTCAGATTCAACAAATGCTCTTAACTTCAGAAAAAGTGTATAAACGACCTGCGTGAATGATGAATCCCACCTGTGCGTATTAAGGCTGTGCTTCCTCTGTCCTGTACCAGGAAGTGTTGAGTCATGAAAACGGCATCAAGGTGCAAAAATAACAACTTTAGGGGCTCTGAGACTGAAGTTCTGCTTTCAGAGATCCAAAAAGGAAAATCTGTCATTTTCGAAATAAAGAAGAAATGGTTTGATAGGAAAATGGCTTAAAAAAGCTTTATGACTGCAACTAAAGCCGTGCAATCAGTTGTTGCCTCATCATGATGGCTCTTTGATGGGGCGGTCCATAAGGGGGGTCTTCTGGCACCACAGCTTCTGGTCTGCCTGGGCTGGTTCAGGTAGTAGGAGACCCTCGTTCATGGCAATATTGTGCAAATCTGGCATGCCTTCTCGGGGCTGTAGAGCAGTTTGCCCCCCGCTGTATCGAGACACACCCACCTGGCCTTCAGCTCAGTGTGCTTCACAACAGCACGGGTGCTTTGATGCGTATATGTGTGCAGTGTATTGCCCCGATTATGTTTGGCAGTCCAGCCACGGCATGAAAGTCCCTCTTAATTTGTACTTGTTGGACAGCGGTGTATGGGAATATGATGTACCATGGGTGATAAACTGATGAGAGCTTTGATGACCAAGGGGAGTGCACGACTCACAGAGGACTGGGACACCCCCGATCTGTCTCCAAACTCCCTCTGAAAGGTTCCAGTGGCCAAAAATCCAAGGGTGGTGAGGACCTGGACGTATGGAGGAATTGGGTTTGATCGGCGTGTTTCTCTCTGGAGTTCTAGCAAGCTGCATATTTGCAGCAGCACAGTCCTTGGCAATCTAAATCACGATGTCAGCCATTCGTCTGTCTCCACATGGGTATCTACACGTTCTCGAAACACACGCTCCCCTCCAAGAGCCTGGCGCGCTAATGCATCCAAAAGTAGTAAATCAGCGGCTGGTTACACTTCCCATGTAATGTATATATTTATTTATGTTTGCTTCAAAGTAATTAAATGTACAATCCATTAGTAAAGCAAACTTGATTGGAATAACAGCGGACTATTTTACAAAACTCCTACGACAGGTCTGGATCACTCGTTATTCTGTTTGTAACCTGAAAGAAAACGTAAAATACGAAAAGATTGGTGAATGCGCAAATTCTCTTAAATCACTCGTACGCACGTATTAAGAACAAATCTGTGCGTATGAACGGTTGTTGCATGAGGCCCAATGTGTTCATGTTGCAGTGGAGCTCTGAATGCTCAGCACATATTACACTCTTCATCTTTTAAATATGTCTACTCAAAGTTCACCACAAAAAATACACTTTTTGACTGAACTCTTCTCACTCTTGTCAGTGACGATGGCATCACGATCTTTAAACAGTCTGAGATAAATAATCTTGTTTTCACTGTTAGAGATTGTTAAAAAACACTAACGAATTAAACTAAATTGAACTAAAGAATAAGTGATGGAGTATTAAAAAACCTTTAACATAACAAGGTTTTTCTCATCATGATCACAAAGTGCTGCCTAAATTAGATTAACTAGCAAGTTATGTCCATGATGTTCCTCTAACTTGAAGGCACTTCTCCCTAAAATCTCTTTTTCCCCCACTCTGTTTTGATTGTTAGCATTTTTGCATATCTATTGGTGGGAATCTGGCTTCAGTCCACTCTGCTGATGAGAACATCTTCCTCAGTGAACTGGTTAAGAAAGTGACCGGCGCTCATCACCACGTCTGGGTTGGAGGTTTTGACATAGTTGCAGTAAGTTACACGGTGCAATTTATCAAATTAAGTTTTTACTGAATGTGTGAGACTATTTTACATGAATAAAATACAATTATTCATTTGTAATGTTTTGTTGACACATAACTCATCAATCACACACTTAATAAATGGTCTTTTATGAGGCAGCAGGTTGCAGCTTTGGTAAATCTGATTTATTATACTGCTGTGTATTTCTCCATACTACACAATGTATTTCCTCTTTCAGGACAAAAAGTGGCTGTGGACTGATGGATCAGACTTTAACTACAGGCGCTGGCATACTGGGCTGCCTGACAACCAGGGAGGAATTGAGCACTGTCTTGAGATCAATTATGGAGGTACAAACAGAGGTTCCACTACACTTTTATGGACAGCATATGGACACTGACAGTGTTCTCACTTTTTATGTCAACATCACATGAAGTCGCAGTGACAGCAGAATGTTTAAACATCAACACTTCATTTTAACTGATATGTGAACAAACTATTTACAGGAAATAACATGAAACTAACTCATTCAACCTGCTGTAGGCTACGATGAACCCAGAGCACCATCATGGTTGGCCTGGACTTAAAATGGGTGCTGGCTTGAGCATAGTCAAACAAAGGAGGCTGCAGCAGAAGCAGGTGTCATTAGGCTTTGTGTTTTTGCCTCAGAAAGACAACTTTACATGTATTCATTTTGCTCCAAAGGCTGATCTCAGTTACCTGCTCTGTATAAAAAACACGTATTTGAGGGATTGGATCTGAATGAGTCCTAAATCCATCTCAACTGTGTTCACACCTGTTTTTAGAACTGTGAACCTGTGATTGGATCATGACGATCACATGTTCGCACCGAGTCTGAGCAGGCCCACAGATGAGCTGCAGGCCAGCAGTCCGTAGCTCTGCAGTGTGCTGTAGCATCCGGATAGCAAGTTATATGAAGTACAGTTTCAAGCTCATAGATGATGAGCACATGAGCCTGTAGAACAGCTAATTAATAACACACTCTCACCCCAAACTGGGCAGGAGGTCTACTGCATGTGGTTTAGAGACAGTGTTGCTATGAACTACTTAAGTTTCTGGTGCTTGTTCTCATGTTTAAATCTGTTAAAATGACAGACGTCTTTCCCGTTTTTCCATTTTTCAATGATGGAAAATATTTGCCTAACAAGACACTTGGCACAAATATAAGTATTTGTTTTAAGATGTTTGATTTTTATTGAGATATTTGGAGACATCCCAGCCCGCTTTGTGCTGTAGGGTCACAGTGTCGTGTTTAAGAAGCATTTGAAAATGTTCACAGACAGAGATATTCAACACACTCTTATGCACTGGAACAGGAACAAGCTTGTGTAAAAACCTAAATTAATGCATGTTTCTCCATGTTTGTTTTTTCTAAAAAATCTCCAAACAGCAACCTACTGGAACGATGCACCATGTCACCATGGAAGATATTTCATTTGTGGAAAGAATCTGTGATGCATCCGGCCATGTCAGCAACAAGGATAATCTCAGGCCTCATCACTCTTTTCTGTTCTAATCAAACACTTCCAGATTAACACAGACCAAAAGAGCTCTTATGATTATGATTTCTGATTTTTTTCATCATATATTAACTCTGCATTTATTAATTCGACTGTAGATTTTATCTGCACGTTCAATAAAAATCCTCCAAATGCTGTTCTGAATCACTCTGTTCTGTGGTTTCTTGTGTCCTTTCTATGGTTTTATGTTTTTGGTGCAGCTGGCTGAAGGCTTCTGTGTGAAGATGTGGGCCTACATTAGGGGCTTCTTCTCTGCTCACAGCGTGCACGTTTACATGAAACATGAGGGAAACAAACTATTGTGTTAGTCCAACCAAAGTTGAACAGAATCAAGCTTCTCAGATCTGGACTAACACTCCCAGATGATGCAGTTGTGGATGGAACCACTCTGTCAGGCTTGGACTAAAGAGGAGACTCAGATGCAGAGAGTTGGCGGAAGGGCAGACTTTATTAAAAGGGAACTGCGGTATTTTCAACATTAAGCCTCTTTTCTGAGTCGTCTGCAATGTTTCAGAACCCCCCTCACCACTTTTTTGATGTTTACTGCTGTCTCCGGTATTTGCCTAATTTTGATTCTTCTCAACCTGCTTCAGAATGGCAAGTCATGTGCATGTCTAGAAAGGTCCGTAAAAGCACAATAAACGTTCGTTTTCAAAAGCATCAACTCACCGGAGTGGTTACTGGTGTGCACTGGTAATCCAGATCAAATTTCGTTGCGAAAAGTTGCTTCTGTCGTGTTTTATTTGACATTTTGTAAATCCCATTGAGTTCTATGGAAGACTGGATGTTCGTTGATATTACTCCGCCATCAAGTGGTGTGGAGTATAGCAAGTCAGATTCAACTGCTGAGCAGAAGTTTATCCACGGCTGTGAGGTGGCTAAGAAAATAGTGCGAGCATGAACGAGCTGCCAATTTTTCCAATTTTCTGAGGCCCCCCTAGCGCCCCCTGGCGGCCCCCACTTTGAAAACCACTGGTCTAACCAACTGATTGGTTTCATAGATAAGTACAGCTGAGTATCATCTGCAAAGCATTGAAAATGTAGAGAGGGTTCAGGCTGTGTTGGAGAATAAAGGAGCTCAGTGCAGATATTCACTTTAAAGCTGCTTAGAACTGAACAAACTCTGTTTCTGTCTCAGATTCTATGTTTATGTTCATGTTTACACGGTTCAGCTATCTACAGGTATCAACAAGGGTTGGCTTGAGACTCCTGCAGTGTGCTGATACTTAAGTATTGTTTAATCTTGTTTAAAGTGGAACTCTATGGTAAGGAGGAGGCACCTGTCACCTGTTTGCATGGATGCATGTTTCCCTCCCAGTAATGCTGCATTCAACAACAGAACTCCAAGTTTCACATCTCTGACCAGAAACATGTTCATGAACACGGAGCATGAAAGCTGATTTTATGAAGCCTAAACATGTTGCTTTTCAAGCAGTTAAACCACTTTATCTCTTTGAGATCAGATCAATCTGTTTGCACCTCAGTCTGGCTTCAGTGTTTAACAAGTCAGAAAATAATATAATACCACGAGACTGCAAGCTGTAAATGAAAGGAAAGTTTATTCATGTAGCTCAAAGAAAACTGACGCAGAATAACAGAACAAAAGAAAAAGACGAGTTGATCACAAAGGATATTGAATCAGTGTTACAATTAGAGTCATATTAAAGAAAATCAATACTATCTAATCACATGTGTATTAACACTGTGGTCCAAACGTCACCGGCCTCGTCTCCCAACAGCTATAAAGTGAACTTTATTCTAAATGGTGTATTTGGATTTTTTCAGGATTCGATTGGTTGATTATTGATTCAATATATATTGAATTTAAAGCATGAATTTGATGATGTCATCTTCTTTTCGGTGATGTCCTCAAATGGCAGGAGCTGCAAAAGACCAGGTAAAAACTGAATTTCAGTCAGAAGAAATCAGCACCAAAATGTGGCAGAAAAACCTTTTGTTAACACACTGTGAATGTGGTTTGGTGGGAATAATCATGTCTTCTGCAGCTTTTTAGGAAACATGCGGAGGAATTAAATAAAAAGATATACAATGAGATAAATAACTGACAGAAATGGACTAGAATACGAAACATAAGAAAGGAACTATTAAACCAACGCAGAAAAACACAGACCATGACAACCTGACATCACACTTCATGGTGTTCACTGAGTTGAGTCACATGATGAATATCTCCATCACAACTGAGCCAGTAAAATTGACCAATCACGTTTAGTTTTGTCCCTAAGTCATTGCTGTCCCGGTTCAAACCCTCCATGTGGGACGCTGTGGTCACTAAACACGTATTTTCTGTGCAGAAAAAGTGAACTACGCCCACTCTTGCTGCTCCATGAGCAGCATTCTCATTGAAAACTGGCGTAAGCATCCAGGTGTTGGGTTAGAAGTAATGCTGATCAGAGCCAGAGCCCATAAATACCCCCGAACACTGCAGAGTCACTTGATGCGGGACTGAATTCTGATCATGTTCCTGTAATACTCAACAACACCAGATGTTAGTGGGCTTCACATTTCATCAAATCTTTCCATGACAGCTTAGCAACCATAACTAGGTTTGCAGTTCAGTCAGATTTCTTATATCCATTTGCTCAGACATGAACTGTAAATGTTAGCATGTCAAGCTGTGTAGCTCACAAAGTTATGCGGTGGAACTACAAAAGTCAAGCTAGAGCTCATATTCAGCTGTGATTGTTGCAGCTGATCCTCAGCTGTGTTGGTGTCCGAGCCTTTGGTTCAGGTTGTGGAGCAGTTAGCATCGCTCTCATTCTTTTTGTAGCTTCTCCAACTTCTATCCCAGCAGCATCTCATGTCACAGCCCCACACACATTTTAAAGCAGCTTCAGTACATTGCTGCCACCTGGTGGTATAAGCATTACCACCAGTGTAACCTTAGCAGCTTGTTTAATCCCACTGTGCAGATCAACATGTGTTTGTGTGGAAGTTCAGCCATTAACGGATCCCAGATATCAGCAGAGCTCTCTGTGTTGTCAGCAGCTTTTATATCTTTACAGCAGAGTCACTTCCAAACACCAACGTGAGTCGGGGTCAATCTGAAATACCAGCTTCCAGAGAAAGTTGATTCTCATGATTGGAAACTGTTTTTGACCAATAAAGGTTAACTTGAATAGGCTTTCGTTTCTGGTTAATATAGAAAATAAATGTGACCTCATGGCTCTGTTTAACACTACCTGGTTTCAGTAAATAGTCCATAAAAGGCCTGTCGGAGCTATTTGTTATTTTGTAATATTTGGCTCACTTATTATTTAGTTACCTTTTGGGGGTTTAGTTTTGGGGAATACACCTTTTTTGGTTGTTTATGATATTTAGTATTTTTTGAGTTAATTTGGGTATTTAACTATGCTTTTATTTTGAAGGCACTGGTTAGCTGGGGCTCACTGGGAGAGTTTTATTAGATGGGCAGGCAGTCACAGGTGAGCAGGCACCTGGGAGGGCTAATGGTTTTTGACCAGGGCAAGAGAGGCGGCAAAGGCAAAGTTCTTTGTTCGTTTGCTTGGTTTGAAGAATAAACCTAAAGAAACAATTTTTTTTTTGCCTGGACAATGGACTCATTTATCCTGCGTAAATTCACTCCCTAGCTGTCTCAGTGGCTGTTTGATTTCATTTAGTTTATTATTGTTTTGATTTTTTGATTATTGACACTGAGGACGAGTAGTCCATAAAAGGCCTTTAAAGTACTTACATATGCATATGTAGGTCACCTCCAGGTACTTGTATGTGCCAACACAGGGGTCTCCAAACATTGAGTTGCTTGCTTTGACAGAACAGCTGCTTTTCCCATTGCAGCTGTGGATGAAACAGGAGCTTTAACATGGACTGAGGGAACATGGGTGCTATTAGATGGAGGATTGGAGTAAAGTAACATTCTGTACCTGGCAGCAACTTCACTCGCAGGCCTTGAGCAGAGGATATTTTGGACCTGATCGGTAGGACGCCCAAAAATGCACGTGTTCCTGTCACTGCGTCCATAATCGGCCCCGAGGACAGATATAACCTGCCCCTCACCTGACGAACAGAGAAGTTAGATACCCAGCTGGTGAAAGCAAGGAAAACACAAACATGTATATTTATGGCATCAATCCAATGAAAATACAAGAATCTCACCACACTGAAGGTTTGCCAGAGAAAATTCACACGCTACACTTCGGACTGTTGGAGCAACAGAAATCACATGAGAAACAGAAATCACCTCTGTTCAGCTGTTATGAGTTCAGTTTGATGCCACAGACCTGCAGGGAAGCAGCCGTAGGTGGTGTCCAGGTACTTGTAGATGCCATGGCAGGGATCAGAGGTACGAACGACGTTTGCATTGATTTCACACACTTTCTTACCGTCACATCTGCAGGAGCAAAAGGAAGGAAAAGAGCTTGTTTCCAGGTTTGAATAGAGGGATTCAAGGTAAACACAAGAAACTTGTGCTAAAGAAAAATAAATAAATAAAAAGAACCAGACTCAGTGAATAATTCCCTATACTATAGATCAGTGAGCACCAACATATCATTGGGGTCATCAGGTGGGAACCTCCTTTCATCAGTGTTTCGTCTAGTTGGGCCCACAACACCTCCAGGAGGCTAGAGAGTGATCACTGGCGTTCCAGAGTCACTCCCCTAATGCCAGCCAACACTGCTCCTCACACCACAACAACCATCTTTTTTTTCTGGGCTTTTTATGCCTTTAATGATAGGACAGTTGGAGAGAGACAGGAATGCAAGGGGCAGAGAGAGGGGGGAGACATGCAGCAAAGGGCCGCTCGGTGCGGGACTCGAACCGGGGCCAGCTGCAGCGAGGACTATAGCCTCTGTACATGGGGCGGCTGCTTAACCCACTACGCCACCGACCACCCCAACAACCATCTTTTACAGCCACAAGCTACCCCAGCCTCTCACCAACTGCACAACAGTCACAGCGAGGATGCAAACCCTGGTTCGGGTAGGGGGTAATGAAAATATAGAGGGTGCCAGAGGTGGAGGCAGGACAAGACACACCAGCAGATTCAGCCGACAAACTCACCTAAACAGTCCTATAATCACTAAAAATGCCAGCAAAATCAAAGCCATACAACTCACTCAAAGCCAACTTACCCAAAATGGCCGCCTGGTTTCAAAAGGATCACATGGGCCAAACCCTCCACTTAAATATCTTGAACTTCTTCTTTGCTTTTTCAAAAGTCTGTTTACCCTAAGTGCTCCCCCTGCTGGGCCCCCAGCTGCTATTGCTTCTTCTAATCCAAATCCACTGACTGGATTTTACTGCCTCATCTGGCACTTCCTTCACTATTTTCCTCACACTCTGTCCACTTACACCCAGCTCCCTCAACAATGAGACAACAGACTTTGCAACAAATCCTTTACATCCTACTTCCACTGGACAGATTCTAACTTTCCATCCTCGCTGCTCTGCTTCTGCCCCCAACTCTACATATCTAAGCTTTTTCCTTTCATATGCTTCTGCTACTAATTCCTCCCAAGGAACAGTCAGCTCTATGAAATAGACTCTCATCCTACTCCTAGACCACAAGACTATATCAGGCCTTAGATTTGTAGAGGCTATCTCCTGGGGAACAACAAACGTATTTTCTAAATCTACCTGCATCTCCCAATCACAAGCATCCTCCAAGCTGCCGTGTCTCCTTATCGTCTTATAAACTTTCTCCCCCTCTTGAACAAACTGAATTGCAACTCTCTTCACCTTAGACCTTCCTAAGTTTACCAGCCTTTGTTTATCTTCAATACCTGCAGCTAAGCTTCTTAATACTTGGTCATGTCGCCATGTATACCGGCCTTGTGACAGACTAACCTTACAACCTGACAAGATATGCCTTAGAGTTGCAGTACCTGAACATAACGAACATAACGGGTCTCCATTTACCCAGAGTTTCAGGTTCTGGGAAGTTGGTCATACATCATATGTTGCCCCTACCAAAAATCTAATACTCCTTTCCTTCATACTCCACAGTTCTTTCCAACTAAGCTTTTTCTTCTCTACACCTTCACAATTCAACCACCGTCCCTGCTTAGCCTGAGCCACTGCCTTTGCACCCCTTAACATTTCCTCCTGTCTACGAACCTGCTCAACAACTAGCTTTCTCTTCTCCTTGGGACCTGCTCTACTCCACACTGGTTTGCCTAGGCCAAGCCCCAAGCCTCCCCGGCCTATTTGCATATTACCCACAATCTCTGCATGTCTAAGAGTTGCTTCTCCCTCCTGAGCTGCCATTCTTGGATTCCACTTTCTCCCACTTTACTAACTACCACATCTTTACTTGGACCCCTTCTGTTCACTCTATACATGCTGCCTCTGGGTCAAATTCTGAAGAACTCTAAAGACAGTGGCCACAAACAGTGGCCACATCAACCTATAGGAAACAATCCAAACCGCAGACACCACAGCTTCAACTTTCCTGGAAGCCCTGATTTATCTATTCTATCCAGTCCCTCAGCAACATCTTTCTGAAACTGCACTGCCTGCTCTCCATCATTCATGTCTGCCTGGTACCACCTGCCTAAACTCTTTACTGCCTTTTCCCTAATTATTGGAATGTTTTCTTCATCAATTACAAACTTTCTATCACTTAATTTCCCTCTACTTATTGAGATACTTCTAGACTTAGTAGGTTTGATTTTCATACCAGCCCACTTTAGATTTTTATTAAGTCTCTCAAGTATTCTCTTCATACATGGCACTGTTGTAGTCACCAACGTCATATCATCCATGTATGCTCTAATTGGTGTAAGGCGCATGCCATCCTGACGTCTCTCTCCACCTACAACCCACTTGGAAGCTCTAATAATTATCTCCATCGCCATTGTAAATGCTAATGGAGAAATAGTACACCCTGCCATAATGCCTATTTCTAGCCTCTGCCAACCTGTTGTGAAACCTGCTGTACTTAGGCAGTCTAATATCCTGAAAATATGCTCTTACTAAGTTAACAACTATTACAGGCACTCCAAAATACTCAAATGCTTTCCAAATAAGGCTATGTGGCACTGAAACAAATGCATTTGCTAGATCCAGAAATATAACTTGCAAGTCTTTTTTCTCAATCTTGAATCTGATGCCAAATCATGCTAGTGTGCTTTAAACACCCTGCGAAACCTGGTATTCCTGCCTTCTGCACAGTATCTATCAAGCTATTCTTTTCTAAATAACTGGCTAATCTCTGTGCAACTAAACTAAAGAAAATCTTCCCCTCTTCATTTAGGAGAGAGATCATCCGGAACTGACTCAGGTCCGAGGCCTCTTTCTCCTTTGGAATAATAACGCCTCCTGCCCTACGCCATGCTCTAGGAATAACCTGTTTCTCCCAAACTATTTTTAATTGCCTCCACTAAAACTTGAGGACATCAGGTGCACTTTTATAAACCCGGTAGGGGACTCCATTTGACCCTGGGGCCGCCGAAGCCTTTGCACGCCTGACTACCTCCTCAACCTCCTTCCACCTAGGTGGTCTAACGTCCATCTTATGAGCTATCTCTCCTAACGGTGGCATGTCAGGTGGAAGGCCTACTACTCTACGCTGTTCAAGATCTGAATATGTATTTCTTAGATACTCTTCCACCTCTGACTTTGTTGCCTTAAGCTGCCCTCCCTTTTCCTGGTTAAACAATCCTTTTTACAAACTTGAACGGATCCCTGTAAAATGCCGTTCTTACATATTCTTTCTTCTGTCTCTTTTTCCTAATATTTTCCGCCCTTCTGAGTATTGCTAGCCTGCCTCTCGATTCTTCCTGCAAAACATTAATTCCCTCTCTCTCTTCTTCTGTATCTTTTTTCCACTGCTTTCTTAAATTTCTTCTTTCCTTAACCAATTTCTCCATCTCTTTTTGCCGTCTAGACTTAACTAAATGTACTGTTTCAACCCTCTTTCTATCTTGCACCCCAAATCTTTCTACACAATAGGAGTAAATTATATCTCCCATCTTCTCTAGCCTATCGCTTGCATTTCCTCCTAACCTACCCAATATTATTGACAAATCTTTATTGACTGCCTCCCATTCTTTGTTACTATTTGCCCTAGGCCACTTAACTCTAGCTTTCTGCTCCATATTTCTCTCTCTAACTGGCCTGTTCACCTCAGTATCAGCTGCATCCCTTCTTAGAACCTCCTCCTCCCCCTCCGTAGCTGTGTTATTGATATCCTTCGGACTGTGGTTTTCTACCTGCCGCTGGACTTCATCCGGCTTACTCGACTGACTTCTTAAAAAGTACTGATCGATTCGGCCACACTGCCCTTCCTTTACCACACATCTCTTTCTTCCCTGATGCATTTTAAGGCCTCTAACTGATGTTTCTTTCTGCCAGCCACAAGGACAAACCTGAAGCTTACTTCCCTCTGGTCTACCACTTTTATTTACGCTCTCTTTCCTCTGAGAATTGTTCTGGTCAGTTCTAGCCCTAGAGAATAGGTCCGTGCCCCTATCCTTCACTGAGTCGTGTATCCACCTCATAGTCATGTTCGTTCCAGGGAAGTGAATTGATTACAGATTGATCTCTGGTGGGCCTGTTACTGTTTAATATCAACATCATTAGGAATGTTGTCCCACCAAAATGAGCGGTTGCTCAATTTGTCTCAGACTTTTTCATCCCACCACATGTCATCCATCACTTGGCTGCTTCAGCTGTTTATTTATCGCTTTAACTTTGATTCATTTCCAACTCCGTTAGCTCCTTTTAGTCAAGTTAAACCTCTGCTGCTTGTCAAATTCAAACATTTTCAATGAGTGTGCGACTCATCTGGTGGATTGATTCTGCGTCGTCATGGCAACTGTACCTTTTTTTCAGGACATCCACAGTGCCTTTCTGAGAGCACTTTGTGTTGGTGAGCTGCTCTGAAGGTCTGCCCTCACTGCAGGTCTCTGTGTCCAAACGTCCATACAGAGCTGACTGCACGATGATCACGCCATCCTCTGTTTCACAGAAAACACAGGAAGAAGATTTAATAATCCCAATCATCTTTATTTGATCCCAATAAAACTTCATTTTTCCATCACATAAAAAAGAAAATGAATTAAATAAATTAAAATAATTCAAATCTCTTGAAGTGAAAATGTATGTCAAGTAGATAATGGTGTAAGACCCCTTAAATAACTTATAGAAATAATAACTGTCTATGTTTCATTTATGTTTTATCAAGAAATCCAACATCTAAGCTTCCTGGTTTTACATCAGCCTCAGTTTCTTTCAGACAGACAGAGGCAGCTCCTGGTCCATGTGAGTTCAGCTGAGTTCTCTGCACAGACGCTGTCTTTAACCCTCTATGGTACGCATTATGATCCCCGTTGGTAAAAAAATGTTTTGGGTGTTTTTTTGTCTTAAAATAGACCAAGTAAACTTAATCAAGAGACATTTTTAAAAAATATAATTTTTTTAGTAGTTTTTAGGGTTTGTTGCCATACGGCAACACGGTACGATAGTGGAAAGTAATGAAAACAAGAGAGTTTTGTTTAAAATTGTAGTAACACTTATTTAAAAACTCATGTTATAGTCTCAACAATCCACAGTAGCCTGAATAGTTAAGAATGCATCTCATTTGAAAGTAAAAACCATTTAAAAAGACATTTGTCATAGTTTAATTCAAATTTTTGTGCTATATCACTGTGTGCTATAGCGACTTGGAGATCTACACTGCTGAACCAGTTATCAAAAAACAGCTTGTGGGACTGGTTTTCTGGGACTATGCTCGCAAGTCGTAAAACGATGTTGCCACTTGCACACTTAATCCTAATTCATCTTCACTACCATCTACTGGGAGGGCTAGTTTTGTTTTCTCCCGTGAGAAACCATAAAATATTGTTGCATTCATTATGTAAATGGAAGAAAGATGTGAAGAAAGATGTGTCAAATATCATAATATGCAATGCCGAAAGGATTCGCAAAGTGCATTATTATAGTAGACTATAGAAGATCAGTGTACACCAATGAAATTTCTATTGACTTTACTACAACAGTGAAATGTGTATCTGTCAAATTGATGGTTGATTGATGCTTTTGAACAATATAGGCCTATAACTAAATACAAAATGTTATCAACATGCCAGGCTAGCAATTCATAATGGTACGGTGTTGCCATATGGCAACATACACATTTTAACATTTTTCTATTATTTAATGATCAAGTACAGTGCAATAAACTACAGAATAATGAACTTAACTTGCCTTTTATTGAATATATATTTTTTTACCAGTTGAAAAATGTCATTAAAACACTTTTTTTAGCTGTTTTTGAGGAGTCAATTGTTGAGGCTCCTCCCTGTGAAGATGTCTGCAGAAAAGGGGTTCAAAATAGCCTCCAGAAAGTCATGTGACAGATTTAAACACTGCTATTGGTTTACTTAGAACCCCACCTCTCTTTTAATGCATTGCATCATAACTGGGTATGTATTGTCTATGAGTAGAAGGCTTAAAATGGGTTTGTTGCCAAATGGCAACGTCGTACCATAGAGGGTTAAGCTGCTTTAATGCTGATTCTGTGGTTATAAAATCAGGATTTTATTAGAGCAGAGCGACAGTCTGGAAATGCTTTAAGTGAGCTGACACGTAGTCCTAATGGGCTGATTTTAGTCCAAGTTTTGAGAAAAGAAACAGAAAAATATGTGAATCGGAGCAGCTTTACTGGGAATTCAGCTGGATTAATAAACACTTTACAGTTTTTTCCTGAAAGATGCAGAAATGTTAAACTTTTTGGCCTGTATAAAGCACCAAGCACCATCAGTCTATTTATATATCTATGATTCATGTATTTTGTGTTTTGCATTTTCCTATGTTTCGGGGTTTCTTATGTTCTGATGGACAACCAGGAGGTCATCCGGGAGGTCGGCCAGAGGAGCTCCTGATGATCCAAAACCACAGTAAAAACAGTAGAAAAACAAGGCCTGAGACATGGACATGAAACAATGATCCGACAGGGAATAACTGAAACCAAGGAGTTAATATACTGAGGGAGTAAATACTACAAAATAAAACAGGAAGTGAACTAAATAAGGAGTAAGAATCTATCTATCAGTCTATCTAAGATAAGATGAGAAGTAAGAATAGAATCGACTTGTTTACTTTGACTTGTTTTCCAGCAAACTTTTGAGTGTGCTGGAGCTGCTCAGTCGTACCGCAGCTCATGCGCTGGACATTGTGACTGTCATCGCAGGTGATCACTCTCTCTGTGGTTATGGCGGTCCCAGCGAAGGGAAACGGTTCTTCGGCTCCGGCAAAACCTGGAATGAAAAGCAAAATGTTTGGTGAATAGTTACTCCATAAAAGAGAAAATATGTTGGTTATGGTGCTGAAGCAGCTCTCTCACCTACACTTTCTTTTCAGGTTGATATAAATAAATACATGTAGAAATATTTATTTCATTAAATGGTGGAGGGAGCTGCATCAACAAAGACTGCTGACAAGATAACAAATCAAAAGGTCAGATCTCCACTTTCTGGGTTAAGAGTCGCCTCCCTCAGCATTGTAAACTATACAACTCTGAATAATATGGCATGCATTAAAGTTACTTATAGAGTCAAAACAAAGCTTGATTAAGTGTAAAAAGTTTGGATTCCCTCCTGTGCCTCACAATGGCTTGGTTTTACAGAACAGAATGAAATGTGTATTGACCTGAACACGTCAGCAAAGATGATGCTGCCAGCACTGAAAAGAGAAAAGAAACCTCAGTGTTAGTTGATTCACTTGTCCTGTTACTTCTGTTTAAAGCTGCTTTAGCATTGGGCTTTTCCATGTCGAGTCAGACAAATTTATTCCACTTCCCCATGAATGATGATGATCATGGTGATCACACCATCAGGCTGCAGTGAAACAGTAAAGTCTGAGGGCAGAGACGAAGGAATGCAGGAACGGCTCAGATCACAGAGTCAAAACCTGGAGACATTTCAGTAGCATGAACTACAGCTTTCATAAGGAGGGTGAGAGGGAACAGGTGGATGGATGATCAGAACATCCAGGATTTTTATGCACAAGGGTCAGTTTCACTGTGCTCAGAGTTTGTACTGAAACATGAATGTGCATCATGTTTGCACCTTCACCATCAAACATCATGTAAAATCTTCATATCTTTAAAAATCATAAGGCTCGGTATGATTACTGGTTTTCATCGTAGACTGTATCTTTAAGGATTGAGATGACATTTGCTGTGAGTTGGCGCTCTATAGATAAAATCAAATTGAATTATATAATCACAAGTGAAAACAGTGCTTTGCCCTGAGAAGAGACAGAGGTCCCATCACTATCCCC
The DNA here is from genome assembly GCF_027942865.1 of Odontesthes bonariensis. Taxonomy (NCBI): domain Eukaryota; kingdom Metazoa; phylum Chordata; class Actinopteri; order Atheriniformes; family Atherinopsidae; genus Odontesthes; species Odontesthes bonariensis. The sequence goes on from NC_134515.1 coordinate 3,645,888, forward strand.
ACCTCAGTTCTTTCTCTTTAACTTCACAGGCAAAACCTGAAGAAACTGAAAAGACTTTCATGCTCACAGGTTAAAAATGATCATTTGGCTGATGGCAGATACAGGTTGTTTTTGTCTCTTTTAACACTCTGGAGTCTAAGAACCCGCCGGCGGGATTTTTGACACTTCTCCAAAAACACATCTGTAACTCTGTGAGTTTTTGTCATTCAAACATATAAGTGACACCATTAAAAACCTTGAAACTTATACTTTTCAAATATATATATATTAAAATAAATTATATAGCTGGCCCTTTTTAAAGAGAGTGAAAAGAAATCTTTGGATTTTCTGTACTCTCTGACTGCAGCAGCCTCCTAGGCCACACCTATCGCTATTCACATGTAAAGTACCAGGTGATTGAGTGGCTATTCACAGGTGAGAACACGCCCCATTCAGCCAGCATAAACAGACAATTATCACATGGAGAGTGACAGGGGGGTGGGGGCAATCAGGGGTGTTACACACCCATCTAATTAGGATTCAACTAACAGAGACACTGCCTTGAGTTACAATGACTTTTTTACAGTTTGTGTGGAAACAACAAAACATTTCTGACTGCACTTTTTACTTTAATGCAGCCAACACTTTTGTTTACAAGGTTCAACCTTCAAAAGTCTTGGCTGGATATATTTATAGTGTGTTTTCTTGCACTGTTTGAAGACCTCTAAAACTTGTTATTTGTACAGTTGTGTTTCCCCTCAATTTAAATAAAACTTGTTTGTATTACATTCACTTTACTCTTATATTATCTTTTGTTAGGCTTTTCAGAATACAACCATATGTGTCACTTTTGCATAGATGTTTACAGTTAGTTTAAATACTTGAAAATGTCAAGGTGTTGCAAACTGTCTCTGAAAGGCCTCAGACTCCAGAGGGTTAAAGCTGTGAAATAATTAAATATGCCTCATAAACACAAGTATAAGCATTTCATCCCCGACTAAACTTTTATTCATTCATTCATTTATTCATTCATTCATTCATTCATTCATTCATTCATTCATTCATTCATTCATTCACACAATGTATCAACAGACCTTTCACATAGAAGAATCCTCTGTGTAAATGAATAAGTTTCTGAATACCTTTTAGCTTTCATGGCTGAGATTTTTTTCAATGATGTGACGTTAAAACTTTTTTCCATCGCAGAAAAAAAGAAAAATGAATCAAGTGATTTAAAATAAGTCAAATCTCTTAAAGTGTAAACACATGTCAGGTAGATGATGGTGTAAGACCCATTAAAGAACGTATAGAAATAATAATTTCCTCTGTCTCCTTCTATGTTTTATCAATAAATCAAACATCTACAGTCAGCTGTGTACTTACGCAGTGAGATGCTCAGTCTGGTGCAGAACATGGTGTCAGGAGATGTGGTCGGAGGTGCTGAAATGAAGGGGATGAAAAAGACTCCGGCTATTTATTCTGCTGGGGTTAGAGCCATCTTACGACACACGAATACAAAGTATGGGGAAATAATCTTTTACTGACGTGTTGCATAGATTAAATCAGAAAACAAAAATGCTGTAACTGGTCCAAGAAAACCAAAATGCCATGAAGTGAACATCAGTTACACAACAAAAACATCACCTGAACAAATGTGCAAAAAAAGGAAGATATTTCTGCATGTTTCGAAAGAGGGACAATTGATCAACAGCACTTTTTTAATTGGACATTTTTAACAACTGCAGCTGTTATTTAGAATAAATTAATTTAATAAAGCGAACATATTCCATGGTTCAGTTTCCTCTCTTATACGTCTCCACAAGTTCCCAAAGAATGACCAGGAACTACAAAACGATATGTTGAAAAAGGTTCATGAGGGAAGGCGGTTGGACGGTGGCGTTACTCTGAACTGTCGTGTTCAGAGAACAGAGTCTGAGACCCATCTGACCCAATCTGTTAAAGGTCAGGCAAAAAAAATACAGGGTTTAGGTTAGTTATGGTTACAGGCTGGTATCATATCACCTGACTCTAGAATACTTTGGTATCCAGAAGAGTTCATGGTGGACTCAATGGGCCTCATGCAAGAACATTTTCGTATTTTTATTCTAAATTTCTCTCACTTTTTTCGTACGAAAGTCTCGTACGAACACGCCACGTCAGATTCAACAAACGCTCTTAACTTCGGAAAAAGTGAGTAAACGACCTGCGTAAATGATGAATGCCACCCGTGCGTATTTAAGTGCATGTGCACGAGGATAGTAAATTTGCATACTCCACGCCCAAAATGATACCATATAAGGCTGTGCTTCCTCTCTCCTGTGCCAGGAAGTCATGAAAACGGCATCAAGGCACAAAAAGAACAACTTTAGGGGCTCTGAGACTGAAGTTCTGCTTTCAGAGATCCAAAAGGGAAAATCTGTCCTTTTTAGCAGAGTCAGCAGTGGAATTACGGAACCTGCTAAAGCGAAGAAATGGGAAGCAATTACGAGTGCTGTTAACTCTGTGTCACCGAAATAAAAAAGAAATGGTTTAATATGAAAATGGCTTAAAAAAAACAAAAACGTCTCGCCATGGCCAGGCGCTCGATGATTGCAACTAAAGCCGTGCAATCAGTTGTTGCCTCATCATGATGGCTCTTTGATGGGGCGGTCCATGAGGGGGGTCTTCTGGCACCACACCTTCTGGTCTGCCTGGGCTGGTTCAGGTAGTAGGAGACCCTCGTTCATGGCAATATTGTGCAAATCTGGGATGACTTCTCTGGGCTATAGAGCAGTTTGCCCCCCCCCCCCCCCCCCCCCCCCCAGCCGTACCGAGACACACCCACCTGGCCTTCAGCTCAGTGCGCTCCACGACAGCACGGGTGCTTTGATGCATATATGTGTGCAGTCTATTGCCCCGATTATGTTTGGCAGTCCAGCCACGGCATGAAAGTCCCTCTTAATCTGTACTTGTTGGACAGCGGTGTATGGGAATCTGATGTACCATGGGTGATAAACTGAGATGAGAGTTTTGATGAACAAGCGGAGCGCACGACTCACAGAGGACTGGGACACCCCCGATCTGTCTCCAATCTCCCTCTGAAAGGTTCCAGTGGCCAAAAATCCAAGGGTGGTGAGGACCTGGACGTGTGGTGGAATTGGGTTTGATCGGCGTCTTTCTCTCTGGACTTGTGGCTCTACCAAGCTACATATTTGTAGCAGCACAGTCCTTGGCGATCTAAATCACGATGTCAGCCATTCGTCTGTCTCCGCAAGGATATCTACACGTTCTCGGAACACACGCTTTCTTCCAAGAGCCTGACGTGCTAATGCATGCAAAAGTAGCAAGTCAGCTGGTTACACTTCCCATTGACCTTGTTATATACAGAGTCAATTAACCTTTAATTAGTGCATAATTTAAGTAAAACAGAATAATGTCAGCATAATTATGGGGTATAATGTATATTTATTTATGTTTGCTTCAAAGTAATTAAATATACAATCCATTAGTCAAGCAAACTTGATTGGAATAACAGCGGACTATTTTACGAAACTCCTACAACAGCTCTGGATCACTCGTAATTCTGTTCGTACCTGAAAGAAAACGTAAAATACAAAAAGATTGGTGAATGCGCAAATTCTCTTAAATCACTCGTACACACGATTTAAGAACAAATCTGTGCGTACGAACGGTTGTTGCATGAGGCCCAATGACTGCAAGGTGCCCAGGTCCTGTGGCTGCAGAACCAGCCCAGATCATCAGCCCTCCACCACCATGCTTGACAGCTGGTGTGAGGTGTTTGTGCTGATATGCTGTGTTTGGTTTCCTCCAAACGTGCTGCTGTGCATTATGAGCAAACATCTCCACTTTGGTCTGCTCTGTCCAAAGGACATTGTTCCAGAAGTCTTGTGGTTTGTTCAGATGCAGCTTTGCAAACCTAAGCTGTGCTGCCATGTTCTTTTTAGAGAGAAGAGGCTTTCTCCTGCAGCCCTTCCACACAAGCCAAACCGGTTCAGTCTGTTTCTTACTGTGCTGTCATGACCTTTAACCTTTAACATGCTGACTGAGGCCTGCAGAGTCTGAGATGCAGCTCTTGGGTTTCTGACCTTGGGGTTAACTTGCTGGGACGTCCACTCCTGGGAAGATTGACAGCTGGAACTTGACAGGCAGGAAGAAACTGATTGAATGCTTTCTAACTTCCTTTAAAAGTTGGATGACATTCAACCAGTTTCTTCCTGCCTGTCAAGTTATGATCGTATCTGCTTGACCTGGGTTACCCTGACATAAAAAAACAAAAGGCCTTATGTAAGTTCTGCTCTGTATTAGAATTAAGAGTAAAAAAAAAAGAAAACTAACAACCAGAAAGTTACTGTAGTTTCTGAATGACCTCAGTGTTCAGATCTGAGTATTTAACTTAAAAACAGAGCTTAAACACAATCAGATATGAGTAATGATCCATCTAAAAAAAAAAAAATCCTCTTTTATTTTTAAACCTGTTGTGTTTTTGTGATATTGATGAATATCTGAGTAATGAGCGCATGTAAAACAAATTATTAATTATTTCTGTTGAACCTAACCCATGTTTTTATCTGGATTTGTGCTCCAGGAAGTAATTAAAACATTGAGTGGACGTGAACACAGCCGCTTGTTTTCCAGTAAGACGATCTGTACTCAAGGAAGTAAACAGCATCAAAGCCTCATCAGGAAGAAAACTTTAATCTGTGAGGCTCATTCCAAAAATTCCTCTTCAGGTGCGCCGCAGGGGAGGAGTCGTCTGTTAACTCAGGACCTTCCTGCAAACGCTGGCACGGCACCAGGTGGTTATCACAGCAACCTTCCCTGCAGCCTGGGTGGTGAGCAGCACTTGGAAAGGTTCTGACCACTTCTGATGGTTCCACTTCTTGGTCCTCATCACAACCCCGTCACCAGGCTTATCACTCTGGAGTCTAAGAACCCGCCGGCGGGATTTTTGACACTTTTCAAAAAACAAATCTGTAACTTTGTGAGTTTTTGTCATTCAAACATATAAGTGACACCATTACAAACCTTGAAACTTATACTTTTCAAATATATATATATTAAAATAAATTTTATAGTTGGCCCTTTTTAAAGAGAGTGAAAAGAAATCTTTGGATTTTCTGTACTCTCTGACTGCAGCAGCCTCCTAGGCCACACCTATCGCTATTCACATGTAAAGTACCAGGTGATTGAGTGGCTATTCACAGGTGAGAACACGCCCCATTCAGCCAGCATAAACATGGAGAATGACAGGGGGGTGGGGGCAATCAGGGGTGTTACACACCCATCTAATTAGTATTCAACTAACAGAGACACTGCCTTGAGTTACAATGACTTTTTTACAGTTTGTGTGGAAACAACAAAACATTTCTGACTGCACTTTTTACTTTTATGCAGCCAACACTTTTCTTTACAAGGTTCAACCTTCAAAAGTCTTAGTTGGATATATTTATAGTGTGTTTTCTTGCACTGTTTGAAGACCTCTAAAACTTGTTATTTGTACAGTTGTGTTTCCCCTCAATTTAAATAAAACTTGTTTGTATTACATTCACTTTACTCTTATATTATCTTTTGTTAGGCTTTTCAGAATACAACCATATGTGTCACTTTTAGATAGATGTTTATAGTTAGTTGAAATACTTGAAAATGTCAAGGTGTTGCAAACTGCCTCAAAGTCTCTGAAAGGCCTCAGGCTACGGCTACACGGAAACGTTTTTCACTGTAAACGATACTTTTTCTTATCGTTTCGCTGTCGCGGCCACACGGAGCCGGCGTTCCCACTACCCCAAAACGATAGTTTTTGAGAACGGGTTCCAAAGTGGGAAGATTCGAAAACGATACCGTTTCGTTTCCATTGTTACAGCTAAAACGTTTTTGCGTCAGTCAGTCACATGGCAAACGCAGTGACGTATACACATACGTCAGTGACCAGAACAAAAAGCAGCTTCCATTCAAAATCCGGAAGAAGAAGACAACACAACAAGGACAGACAGCGATCATCATGGACCCCACAACATTGATAGCAGCACTGCTGCAGACGATTGTTGAAGGAACAACTATCGCGCTGGTAGAAGTAGGGGCGTACACGCATGCGCATTGCTTCTTCTATTGTTCTGGTATAACCGGTGGGGGTGGCTTACAGCGCACCTAGAGGTGTTTCGTGTGTACTACATCGTTTTTCAGCAAGCGTCGCGTTGTCATGTGGACAGAGAAGCCCCCCTGTGTGGTCGAAATCGTTTTCGTACCCGTTTTAAAAAAAAACCTTGTTTCGTTTTCGTGTAGCCGTAGCCTTAGACTACAGAGGCTTAAAGAGATGCAGCACACCGGCTGCTGGATCAGGGAGATGCTTTCACCTATGAATGAATATCTGATCAAAGAGAAGACAGCAGAGCGCCTGCAGAACGGGGCGTGGTTTAACATTTGGCAGGGTTAAAGGTTAACTGCGACTGGTGCTTGCCAGGTTTGAGGATTTTCAAAAAGTACCGTGGTCCAGATCAGGTCTGGGAGAACAAACGTCAGAGAGAGCAGGTTCACAATCATGGTCCTCCCCTCGCCATCCTCACAAGGTGTAGAAAGAAGCTTAGCGGGACTCAAAACTCTGCCACATGTCTCAGCCTGTCACCATGTTGCTGCAAAGGGACAGAAGTCATGCAGCCCTCTATTCTTCAACAGTCTGTGTAAATGGTTTGCAAGGATCAGGGAGACGCCAGAGTGGGTGGAGACACAAGTCCTGGTCTCAGTGTGGACAAAGTTTGTTAAGTTTCAGGGCTTCGTGTGATGATGTCTTTTGGTCCCAAACCCGATCAATGCACACCAGCAGACAGAGGTACTTCAATGACTGAACAATAAGGAATAAAAGAGCAACAATATATACTCACTCCCAAAAAAGACATGACTTTTCCTTTATTATTTGGCTTAGGAATCTGCTGGATAACCTGAATGCATTTTGGAAGGAGTTCTATAGCTTCGGTGATAAGAGATTTCCCAGAAAGGTCACCTGCTGCTGCACAAGCTGAAGCTCTGACACACTGGCTTTGTGTCCTCCAGCTGCAGGATGTTAGAGGAGTTTTAACAGTGTCGAGATCAACAACAGTGGAACACTGAGCATCAGGTGGAGATGGTCAAAGAATGGTCCAGTCCACCTCAACTGGTGGAGGCAGATGGCCGCCCTTCCTGAGTCTGGTTCTGCCACACGTTGGTGGTGTTGTCGCATCCCCTCAGGTGGCGTCTTATCAGACAGGTCATCTCTATCGTCTGGTCAAAGACTGGTGGAGCCGGCAGGCCACTCCCAGAATAGCATATGTCAACCCAGATATATCACACAGAATAAAAGACGTGCAGCCGTTCAGGAGTTGAACAGCACGTAGGCTTTAAACATGAAAAACAAGCTGAATTCATCCATCAGCTGTACCTGCTGCGTTCTGCATCATCTTGGAGCATTTAACCTCCACATAGAGGCCTGATGTTGCTTTGGGGCTGCAGAACAACCACCACTGAAGTAAAAAAATTACTGAAACAAATCATGTAGGTGCCCAGGTCCTGTGGCTGCAGAACCAGCCCAGATCATCAGCCCTCCACCACCGTGCTTGACAGCTGGTGTGAGGTGTTTGTGCTGATATGCTGTGTTTGGTTTCCTCCAAACGTGCTGCTGTGCATTATGAGCAAACATCTCCACTTTGGTCTGCTCTGTCCAAAGGACATTGTTCCAGAAGTCTTGTGGTTTGTTCAGATGCAGCTTTGCAAACCTAAGCTGTGCTGCCATGTTCTTTTTAGAGAGAAGAGGCTTTCTCCTGCAGCCCTTCCACACAAGCCATACCTGTTCAGTCTGTTTCTAACTGTGCTGTCATGACCTTTAACCTTTAACATGCTGACTGAGGCCTGCAGAGTATGAGATGTAGCTCTTTGGGTTTCTGACCTTGGGGTGACCTTTGACCTTTAACAGTGTCGAGATCAACAACAGTGGATCACTGAGTATCAGGTGGAGATGGTCAAAGAATGGTCCAGTCCACCTCAACTGGTGGAATCATACTCCTCATACTTGGAGGAGCGGAGTTATTTTGTGACTATTGGAAGTTATCAATCTGATCGAGTGGCTATGACTTGTGGAGTTCCTCTGGGGTCAGTTCTTGGACCCCTTCTGTTCACTCTATACATGCTGCCTCTGGGTCAAATTCTGAAGAACTCTAAAGTCAACTACCACAGCTATGCAGATGACACACAGATATATCTCGCACTGTCTCCAGATGACTGCAGTCCTATAGAGTCATTGTGCGACTGCTTAGAGCAAGTCAAAAAGTGGATGAACCAAAATTTCCTTCAGTTAAATCAAGAAAAAACTGAGGTCATTGTGTTTGGCAACAAAGAGAAAAGGTTTGCTGTCAGTAAACATCTTGAGTCACTGTCTCTAGAAACTAAAGACCAAGTCCGGAACCTCGGCGTGCTGATAGACTCAGACCTGACCTTCAACAATCATATCAAATCAGTCACCAAATCAGCCTTTTATCAACTTAAGAACATATCCAGAATGAAGGGTTTCATGTCCCAAACAGATCAGGGGAAGCTGATTCATGCTACATGCTAATGCTAACGGTCTTCTGACTGGACTCGCCCAAAAGAGTCTCAAACAGCTGCAGCTCATTCAGAACGCTGCAGCCCGAGTTTTAACCAGAACAAAGAGATCACATCACATCACCCCAGTTCTCAAGTCTTTACATCGGCTCCCGGTCAGATACAGAATAGATTTTAAAGTTCTGGAATGGTTTAGGTCCAGAACACATGAATGACATGCAAGCAGAGTATAAACCCAGTAGAGCTCTGAGATCTACTGACTCAGGTCAGATAGTGGAGCCCAGAGTTCAAACTGGACCCGGTGAAGCAGCTTTTAGCTGTTATGCTGCACACAACTGGAACAAACTACCAGCAGAACTGAAATCAGACCCAACTGTAAGCACTTTTAAATCCAGGTTAAAAACATTTCTCTTTCGGTGTGCTTATGGTTGACTTTATATCTTTCTTTTTCCCCTCTTCTTTGATTGCTTTTAACTGTGTTTTTAATTTTTTCTCTTTAAATTGCTGCTTTATGCTGTTTTTTTTAAATGCCTTGTCTTTATGTAAAGCACATTGAGTTGCCTGTGGTATGAAATGCGCTATATAAATAAAGATGCCTTGCCTTTAACATGCTGACTGAGGCCTGCAGAGTCTGAGATGCAGCTCTTTGGTTTCTGACCTTGGGGTGACGTTGCTGGGACGTCCACTCCTGGGAAGGTTGACAGTTGGAACTGGACAGGCAGGAAGAAACTGATTGAATGCTTTCTAACTTCCTTTACAAGTTAGATAAAATTTAACCATTTTTTTCCTGCCTGTCACGCTATGATCGTATCTGCTTGACCTGGGTTACCCTGACATAAAAAAAAAAGCCTTATGTAAGTTCTGCTCTGTATTAGAATTAAGAATAGACTGCAGGATATCTTTTTCCAGGGGGTTTGTTGGTTTCAGATTTCACTTTCTTTCCGGTGCAGCCTGTGCCGATGATGGTGCAGCAAAAAGATGTCATTAAGTCAATGAGCATCAGGACAAGAACTGCAAACAAGGGTCCAGTTGAATAGTCTAGTTATTAATATTATTATATTTTAATATTATTATTATTATTATTAATCGGTATTTAATCAACACCCAGGATGAGAGCTGTTTGAATTCTCCAAATGCTGAGGAAAGGAGCTCCAGTGTCTCCTTTATTATCTCCTTTAGCAAAGGATACACCGGCCATTGTTTATGGGAGAAAGGAGATAATTCTGTCCCATAATTCCTTGCGGCCTCAGCTTTCAGAATGACGATCAAATATTTATTTCCAGTCATTTTTTCATTCATGTCGACAAATTCAACTTTCTAAAGAAACCCCTGTCTGTCCTTCAGTTCAGCAGTGCTTGGAGCTAAGAGTGAATGTCAGACTGTTGTTCACCATTTAAAATGTTTGGAAATGTGATAATTGGCATTAAAAGGACAGAAAATATTTTGGTTTGTTTTTCACAAAACTGTTTGGGAATGTTCAGCTGTGACAAAGAGGAAGAAACAAATGTTTCCTCATTCCAGGACAAAACACCTGACAGTGGTGCCGGTAATCTGTGAAAAGATTAAAAGATTGACACATTTTGAGAAACTATATAAAGATCCATCCTCTCAGAGGTTTTGTACATCCTCTCTTCGTTTCAGAGGGTAGACTCGACTCACTGGACTGACTGCTGCAAAGGTAACACTTTAATGTTTCTATTCTTTCAGATTTTTAACCACGTTTAATTTTTTATTGATGTAAATCTGAAACTAACAGAAATTATATGAATCGAGTTTCTCAAAACCAGACTAACAACCAGATAAGGTGGTTGGCGTTTGAATCGTTCCAGCATGTATTCACTCAAATGGGCCTCGGGGGTTTGTTCATGCTCTAAAGTTCAGTCTGTGTTCAATATGTCTGATGAAATCCCACAGAGAAAGTTAGAAGCATCAGAATATCTTTAACATTTTCTCACACAGTCCACACCGTTGAACAGGCTTCATTCCACAACTGGATTCTCCTCCCATGTGTGTGCAGTGGGACAAAGTCAGTGATTGTTCGTGTAACCGTGTAGATGTAACTTAATTTCATTTCTTTGTCTCTTCTCAGATGGCTTCAGGTTTTAACTTGGTTTTCTTCGGCTTCATCAGCAGCCTCTTGATTGTTCAGTGTGTGAGTATAATTAACTCTGTGTCACTTTCATGGCCATGTTAGCTTACCGAGGTAAAGACGGAAGCATTGATGTATATGTGCTCAGAAATGATTGACTTCATTGAAATTAAATGTGTATTCACAAAGTAATTTATTCAGATGAGTTCTATTTGTGTCACCAGTGAAAGGAATGCTACAGAACTGTAGCGTCCGCTCCATGACAGTATTAGCTTTGAATCACAGATCCTGCTCCAACAGATGACGTCAGCTTCATAACTGCAGCTTTTTTAGCCTAAATATGGGAGAGGAATGTGATGGTTTTGAAAAGTACAAAGTCTTTACTGGTTTCAACCTGCTTTTGTATTCACAGAGATATGTCCAGAAAGAAGATGATGAGCCAGGTTGGTAGTTATAATTTATTTACTGTTGAACAGCTGTTGGAGGATTTTGTGCAAATTTATGAAAAAATAAAAGATTTTTATGACGGTTATGACAGTGAAAAGTGCAGCTTTGATCATGGGTCAAATGTTTCACTTATTATCTTCTGTCTAATACAACAACTGTGGCAGTTCCTCCTGGCTGTCCTCCTGGTTGGACGCAGTTCGGCTCTTGCTGTTTCATTTACTACCACACAGCAAAGGCTTGGATTGATGCAGAGGTATGTAACAGAGCGATATCTTATTTATTTTTATATAAAGTTTATCTCTACTCAAAGTTCGCCACAAAAAATACACTTTTTGAATGAACTCTTCTCACTCTTGTCAGTGACGATGACAGATTCTTTAAAAAGTCTGAAATAAATAATCTTGTTTTCACTGTTAGAAATTGTTCAAAAACACTAAAGAATAAGTGCTGGAGTATTAAGGCCTCTTGATGAACTATAAGTTATGGCTCACTGTAATGGCTGAACTGATCATGAACAACAACATGTGGGCTATGAGCAAACACCTGGGAATGCTGGTGGATCAGTTTGTGGTTTGGTTCACTGCCATAAACTACGAGCAAAAGCTTTGATTCTGACCCAGGAAGACAAAAACATGACAGAGGATGCAGTGATCAGCAACTCTGACCTGATGAAAGAAAAAGGAAATTCCAACTTTAAACATTGCTGTATATTACACAGACTGGATTTTACACTTTGCACATTTACAATGAAATTAGGAAGAAACCTTTAACATAACAAGGTTTTTCTCATCATGATCACAAAGTGCTGCCTAAATTAGATTAACTAGCAAGTTATGTCCATGATGTTCCTCAAACTTGAAGGCACTTCTCCCTAAAATCTCTTTTTCCCCCACTCTGTTTTGATTATTAGCATGTTTGCATGGGAATTGGTGGGAATCTGGCTTCAATCCACTCTGCTGATGAGAACCTCTTCCTCAGTGACCTGGTTAAGAGAGTTACCGGCGTTCATCACCTTTTCTGGGTTGGAGGTTTTGACGCAGTCGCAGTAAGTTACACAGTGCAGTTTATCAAATTAAGTTTTTACATAATGTGTGAGAGTATCTAACATTAAAGTGGAAGTTCGTTTTTTTTTTATTTAAAACCTGGACCTTATTTCTGGCATAAAATACGTTCATCTACTCAACGATAACAGTTTGGCGAAAGTCGGCGAAGGACAATATTTAGATCCCTCAGATCGGCGTATATCCATATAACGGGAGAGAACAGGGCAGAGACGATACAGCCTCTAAATAAGGCATTGTAGCGTTGGCACGTTATTAATTAATATTTACCTCGAAAATAGCAGGGGCACCACCTACCTACAATTTTAATTTACGTTACAGTCAGGTAGGAAACTGTTACAATCTTACGATCCTGGTATATTAAATTATTAATTAATTAATACTCAATCTCATTAATTAATTAATACTCAATCCCATTAATTCATTAATAATCAATTAATAATCAGTCTCATTCTGATTCGTACGTCCTGTTTGGAGTGGTAGTCGGCTTTAGTAACTGTCCGTGACGCTCTTAAATAGAGTAATACAAACATTTATTCAACATTGCACAGGTATATAGGTGTATAAACAATTGATAAAGAGACAGAAATTAGAATTATTGGTGACACTCAAAAGGGCATATAAGGGAAGAAAGGAGCAGGCCACTAACAGGGTTACCTATCAAAAATGTGACTAAATCTGGTTCGTAACACGGATATTGTGCCAACGGTCTTCTGCCCGCGGAGGTCTGCTCATTCGTCGCTTTCAGAGAAAGTTTTCATTTTATCCACGGCTTCAAAAGATCTCAAACCAGCACCTTACTTTGTCGTAGTAGCGTAAGGGATCCCGTGGTTCTTTCCTTCTGATGAGTTGGTGTCGAAGCGGTGTTCCCGTGGTAACCAGCGGGATGACGTAGAATCGACTTCTTCTTTATTCTTGGTCCTTGGATGAAGAGTGGCGGCTTGGCTGGGCTGTATGAGTTGGCACACACTCGCGTGTATTGGACCAGACTTTTATACAAAAGAAAGGGGAAGTCTAAAAAAATTGGGAATTAATAGTTACGGAGCAAAATAGAGCGTAAGGGATAAGAGAGACTAACAAAAGCAGATGAAAAAAGGAAGAGGCAAGAGGCAAGAGGCAAAAAGACAAGAGATAAGAGAGAGTAATTTCATGCGCGCCTCTCTTTTAAGCTGGAGATCACATGTCAGCTTTCGTCCAATCAGAGTTCAGCTGGCTTTTGACCCAAGGGAAAAAGGGGGGTTGACCACGCTGAATTCATGAGACAAAAAGGGGGAATTCCTGCTTCTTTCTTATACCATATTTAACCCATATGACAGTGATTTTAGACAATATAATGTTCTTAACAGACAATAATGTTGCATACAAGCAGGCATAAACACACATATGAGCATTGACAGTTATCAGCATACAATACTTCATATTATCATGATAGAAATGGTATGACAACTTTTGGTTACTGTTAACTAGAATAATCTGCAGCTCTTTGGTCAAATACCTGTGGAATTAACACAATTGAATTATATGCATTGCACATAATGAGCACATTAAACATGACATAGTTGAGATTGTCTATTTCATTGGGTTGACATAGTGAAAAGTGTCCGTTATCCATGTCCTTTGGGGGGCGCTGTGGCTCCACGAGAGGGATTCTCTTTAAAATCCAATATTCATAACTTGGTAAGTACTTAAGGTAAAAGAATGGCAAATGTTTCAAAATGATCTGTAGATTTGTCCAGTAATGATTTTCACACTTTCAGTCTACGGAAAGTGAGGTTTATAGTGGAATTTTCACTCTCTGAAAATAGGGCAGTGTGGCATTCCTTTGGTTGGTCCAGCAGGAGAGTTGAGCTTACATCTGCTTCCCTTATCAGGAGGTGTCCTACATAATTTATTATTCGTAGCTGGTCTGGGGGAGCGAAGACTCGGACACAAAGACCCCATTTGGTTGAATTAACATCTGGCTCCGTTATCTCCTTTGAGCTGATCCGTTGAGAGGGTCGTAAAGAGGGTATGTTTCTTGATGTCAAGAAAGGTTGGATCTTTATGTAAACATCTCCGTGCTCTGTCTTTCCTGAGAGCACGCTACAGCATTATCCGTCTTTATTTCACCGATACTTTAAGACAGAGGTCTTCAACAGGGGGTCCGCGGAGGTACTGCGGGGGGTCACGAAATCTTTGTTTGATTAGACGATTTTTGACTTTTTTTTCTTCAAACAGTTTTTTCTCACAAATTGTGTGCAAACATGTGCCATCCACAGATGGTTTGAGGATTCATTGTCCCATCTACATGCATGTTTAAAGTTAAAATCTGTGGATTATTTGAATAGCTCAGTGTTGTATGCAAGATGTTTGCTTATAAATGGCAGTGGCACGGCCACCCTGTACCTTGCACATGTTTAAAATAAAAACATGAATATTAACCTGTGTATTATTTGAATAGCTTAGTATTGAATGTACAATAACAGAGTAGCTATGTTTATACACGGCAATAGGCCCAGTTAAATATAAAACACAATTGTATGCCATATAAATAGTAGGGGGGTCCCTGCTCCAACTCTCCATCAGTTTGGGGGTCCCTGGCCTGAAAAACGTTGAAGACCCCTGCTTTAAGACCAATGAATGAATGAACGCGTACTATTGCACTGTTAGCTCAGAACTGCCGTGTTGTTGTTGTTGTCGGGGGCTATCAGGGCTTTCTACATACGCATCTACTGGGATGATGTCATCGACGCGCGCCGCTGCAGCACAGCTCATTCACTCCGGTAAAGACGTCCATCGTAATCAAAGTCGTCGTCCACGTCGTCAAAATCTGATAAATATCCTGCCATGTTGTACAAAACTAACAGCAGCAAACTCTGTGTGAAGTTAGCCGACCGTCACAGAGCACGGAGTGAATAAGCTGTGCTGCAGCGACGCCTCGATGATGTCATCCCACTGGACGTGTGCATGGAAAGCTTCCTATAAGCCCCCCAATAGCCCCCGATAACAACAACACAGCAGCTCTGAGCTAACAGTGCAATAGTACGCTTTCATTCATTCATTGGTCTTAAAGTATTGGTGAAATAAAGACAGATAATGCCTTATTTAGAGGCTGTATTGTCTCTGCCCTGTTCTCTCCCGTTATATGGATATACGCCGATCTCCAGTGATCTAAATATCTTCCGAAGGACGCCGACTTTCACCAAACTGTTATCGGTGAGGATATGGACGTATTTTATGCCAGAAATAAGGTCCAGGTTTAAAAAAACAAACTCTTTTAATAAAATACAATTATTCATTTGTAATGTTTTGTTGACACATAACTCATCAAACACACTCTTAATAAATGGTCTTTTATGAGGCAGCAGGTTGCAGCTTTGTTAAATCTGATTATATCATACTGTCATACATTTATCCATACTACACATTGTATTTCCTCTTTCAGGAGGGAAGGTGGCAGTGGACTGATGGATCAGACTTTAACTACAGCAACTGGCTTAGTGGGCAGCCTACCAACCATGGAGGAAAAGAGCACTGTATTGATATCAATTATGGAGGTACAAACAGAGGTTCCACTACACTTTTATGGACAGCATATGGACACTGACAGTGTTCTCACTTTTTTTTTCAACATCACATGAAGTCGCAGTGACAGCAGAATGTTTAAACATCCACACTTCATTTTCACTGATATGTGGACAAACTATTTACAGGAAATAACATGAAACTAACTCATTCAACCTGCTGTAGGCTACGATGAACCCAGAGCACCATCATGGTTGGCCTGGACTTAAAATGGGTGCTGGCTTGAGCATAGTCAAACAAAGGAGGCTGCAGCAGAAGCAGGCGTCATTAGGCTTTGTGTTTTTGCCTCAGAAAGACAACTTTACATGTATTCATTTTGCTCTAAAGGCTGATCTCAGTTACCTGCTCTGTATAAAAAACACCTATTTGAGGGATTGGATCTGAATGAGTCCTAAATCCATCTCAACTGTGTTCACACCTGTTTTTAGAACTGTGAACCTGTGATTGGATCATGACGATCACATGTTCGCACCGAGTCTGAACAGGCCCACAGATTAGCTGCAGGCCAGCAGTCCGTAGCTCTGCAGTGTGCTGTAGCATCCAGATAGCAAGTTATATGAAGTACAGTTTCAAGCTCATAGATGATGAGCACATGAGCCTGTAGAACAGCTAATTAATAACACACTCTCACCCCAAACTGGACAGGAGGTCTACTGCATGTGGTGTAGAGACGTGTTGCTATGAACTACTTAAGTTTCTGGTGCTCGTTCCCATGTTTAAATCTGTTAAAATGACAGACATCTTTCACATTTTTCCATTTTTCAATAATGGAAAATATTTGCCTAACAAGAAACTTGGCACACATATAAGTATTTATTTTAAGATGTTTGATTTTTATTGAGATATTTGGAGACATCCCAGCCCGCTTTGTGCTGTAGGGTCACAGTGTCGTGTTTAAGAAGCATTTGAAAATGTTCACAGACAGAGATACTCAACACACTCTTATGCACTGCAACAGTAACAAGCTTGTGTAAAAACCTAAATTAATGCATGTTTCTGCATGTTTGTTTTTTCCAAAAAATCTCCAAACAGGAGGGTTCTGGAACGATTTACCATGTCACCATGGAAGATCTTTCATTTGTGGCAAGAAGCTGTGATGCATCCGGCCATGTCAGCAACAAGGATAATCTCTGGCCTCATCACTCTTTTCTGTTCTAATCAAACACTTCCAGATTAACACAGAGCAACAGAGCTCTTATGATTATGATTTCTGATTTTTTTCATCACATATTAACTCTGCATTTATTAATTCGACTGTAGACTTTATCTGCACGTTCAATAAAAATCCTCCAAATGCTGTTCTGAATCACTCTGTTCTGTGGTTTCTTGTGTCCTTTCTATGGTTTTATGTTTTTGGTGCAGCTGGCTGAAGGCTTCTGTGTGAAGATGTAACACTTCATGATACTTGAGAGAATTGAATCATAGTTTGTCCAACCATATATACAGTAGATGTGGTAGACCCCAGCCTCTACTGTTCTTGAGCTGCCATGATTAGTGCCTGTCTGTAAGAACAGTCTTTTTTAGCCACTGATAGGACCACTTCTTCAATCTGCCGTTAGTATAAACTGTGCAGAGGCTTATCCTTCCTTCCATGATGGTTCCTCCACTTCCTCCTTGCCTCCCCAGGGTTTCAGCTGCCTGAGACATTCACTAAGTAGCTCATCACTGGGGGCCATCTTCCTGATGTATTCCTGGATATTTGTTGTTTTATCCTGGATAGTAGCTCTAACGGTGCGTTCACACCAGACGCGGTCGGGCGACGCGATTACATACAAACGGTAGGCGTCCACTATTCCGGCACGTCAAGCCGTATCCAACGCATTCAATTCATTTTCAATGAAATCCGGCCGATCGTTGTCGCCGTGCTCGCAAAGCATGCTGGGATTCCGGCACGGCGAGCGGCGGACCTGCGGCACGTCAAAAAGTTGGGCTCGGCTGAACTTTATGCAAATTTGCCACGGCAGACGGAGTGCGTTATCCAATGACAGTAGATCATGTGATCTCCTGTGTTGCAGCGGCAGCAGCAGCACAGCAGCTCTCCTCGCTCGCAGATCCACACCCATGGTGAAATACGAAATAATGTTCCATTGCTGACGATTTATACACATTCATTTCCCTCCAAAACTCAAATTTTTAGAGGGAGAAACTTCGGTTGGTTAATATCACAAGTTATTTACTTTCCCCCGGAGCCCGTATGTTCTATCTACAACTTCGTATACAAGCCCCTCTGTACATGCCCACTGCAGTAGCAACACGGCGAGACTAGGCATCCGATCCGGCGAGTTACGTTGACGTGCCGGAATAGTGGACAGCTACCCAAAGTCAATGCAAAGACGCGATTAGACGCGGATTCGAGCCGGCGGCGCGATGAGGCGGTGCGGTGATGCGGTGGCCGCCGCGCGAGTGAAAATATGCGATTCGCGCGAGTTCAAAAAATCCAACTTTGGCGAAATATTCGCGCCAGACAGCCTATCAGCGTTGAGATTTTGGACGACAGTGACGTGGAGACAGATGGACAGGCGCTGTCTGTGACATGCAGATGGGACTGCAGATGGAAATTAGCTTCTAAGCTACAATCTGGTGCAGGTCATCTCTTTACTTTGTAATTAATGTACTTTGCACATGGTCCCTGACAAAATAAAATAAAAAAATTAAATCACCGCCTTCTCCAGGAGTTCCGTCTGGATGACGGCCGCCTCCAGCGGCACCCCAGGCCCACCAGGACCCAGCCCGACGACCCGCTCGGGAGGACCGGCGCCGCGATCTCCCAAGCAGGCCACCAAACTGGGTCCCGGCGAGCCCGAAACACCGCTGGAAGCGGCCGCCACGGGAGGATCGGTGCCGCGATCTCTCGGCGGGACGCCGGCTGCAGGCGCTCCGCAGCTGGGCCGCGGCTCCGTTTCAGCTGCGGGGCGCCTGTGGTTGGTGTCCTGCCGAGAGATCGCGGCGCCGGTCCTCCCGAGCGGGTCGTCGGGCTGGGTCCTGGTGGGCCTGGGGTGCCGCTGGAGGCGGCCGTCATCCAGACGGAACTCATGGAGGACCGGCGCCGCGATCTCTCGGCCCAGCTGCGGAGCGCCTGCAGCCGGCGTCCCGCCGAGAGATCACGACACCGATCCTCCCGTGGCGGCCGCTTCCAGCGGTGTTTCGGGCTCGCCGGGACCCAGTTTGGTGGCCTGCTCGGGAGGATCGGTGCCGTGATCTCTCGGCGGGACGCCGGCTGCAGGCGCCGGTCCTCCCAAGCGGGTCGTCGGGCTGGGTCCTGGTGGGCCTGGGGTGCCGCTGGAGGCGGCCGTCATCCAGACGCAACTCCTGGAGAAGGCGATGAAATTATCCGAGCTGAATGCACCACCGGATGATGTCACTGATCCAGACACGACGGCGTGTGCGTTTCAGACGAATCTCGGACTGCCACAGCAGGTACAAGGACGCGATCAGCCATGGATAGCCCCTTGAGCTATCCACTCATTTTTTACTCGCGCGAAAGAGGCGTTTGAGGCGATGGAATTTAATTTACACCTGCGGCAACGATCGCGCGATGAAGGCGGTGCGAATATTCGCATCGCGTTTGGTGTGAACGCACCGTAACGCTCACTAGTCCCTGGCCTCCCTCATTCCTCTAAAATCTCACCGTGCTGCACTTGAGGTGAAACCCTCTGTGAATTGTAAGAGCTCTTGTCTTGATATCAGTGGCTTCTTTCTCCTTCTTTGGTCAGGTTATTATACCAGTGAGGTGATGACTGGCAGGACGTAGGTGTTGATGGCTCAGAATTTGTTCTTCCCATTCAGCTGACTCTTCGGGACCTGCCTTAGTCTTTGTAGCCACTTGGTTGTGACCACCGTCCTTGTGGCTTCCTCATGGCTGCCATTTTCCTGCGTGATCCCAAGGTATTCGTAGCTAGCGTTTATGTTTGTTCTTTATTTGCTCCAAATAGTGTATATAACAAAACAAACAACTTTTGGATCTGACAGAACAACTCAAAAAGACATCTGCAGCACATTCTTTTAATAAGATACACAATTGCAAATAGATTGGTCTACCCAAGCTTTAATGACATGGCAGCGATATTAACAAATAAATGTACACACTCATATCATTAGTGGCCAACTGTATGAAAAAGTTGTGCATTATTTTGTCCTTTTTTTCCTTCCTGCTTTGCCTGGAGAAGCTCATTGCTTTCAGCCTGCTAGAAATATAAAATGGTAATTGGTCACTGAATGGCAGCTCCTCCTGTTTTACATGAACATGCAACATATCCAGAGTCAGAGAACCTGGTTTCTGATTTACTTTCTCACTTACTGAGCCACTGTTTTAGCATCCAAGTCAGATAACCCAACAATGCCCTGGTTATGTTGAGTGCTTCATTGCCATTTAAGTTAAAAATGTCATATTTTTGACAATGAGAATGACAGTGAGAATCCTTAGTTTTACTTTGTTTACACAAACCAAAGTACTGAAATTACTAAAACACAGAAAAGATGAACAGTTATTACATGTTATCCTGAGGGGAACACAAGCACCAAATTTGGTGGTTTACCTGAAACAATCCCATGGTGAAACTAAAACATTTCAAGGGCTCTTAAAAAAAGACTGCTGGTCTGCCGACATATTATCAACGAAATGAATGTGTACAAACTGTCAAAACAATTTTGTATTGATTTTAGCAAACCAATCACCATTGGTTACTGATTTAACAGCTAATAGAGAGGGCCCATCCATCCATCCATCCATCCATCCATCCATCCATCCATCCATCCATCCATCCATCCATCCATCCATCCATCCATCCATCCATCCATCCATCCATCCATCCATCCATCCATCCATCCATCCATCCATCCATCCATCTTCTACTTATCCAAGATTGGGTCACTAAAGCAACAGGTTCAGGAGTGAAAGCCATACATCCCCCTACCCAGCAACCCTCTCCAGGTCCTCCTGAGGGATCCCAAAGCATTCTCAGGCCAGAAGATATATGTATACCCTAAAGCGAGTTCTCGGTCTGCCCCAGGGCCTCTTCTTAGTTGGACATCACCGGAAAACCTCCAAAGAGAAGTGACCACACCTCCGCTGACTCCATTCATTGCGAAGGAGTAGCGACTTTACTCCAAGCTCCTCCCCCTTTCTCTAAGGCTGAGCCTATTCACCCTCAGAAAGGAAACCAATTCATTCTTGTATCCGTGACCTTATTCTGTTAGTCACTACCCTACTATGGTCTTGTGACCATAAGTGAGGGTAGGAACAAAGATGGACCAGTAAATTGAAGGCTTCACCTTCTGGCTCAGCTCATTACTGTTGATGAAGCCTCAACCGTCTGTCCATCTCAAGCTCCAACCTGCCTTCACTCATGAACAAGATCCAGAGATACAGCCTTGAACCACTCTAGTGCAGCTGAAGGTCATGGCTACAACCCTGAGGTTCCCAAACCAGACAACTTCCTCTTCACAACTACGCCTCAAGATCTTGCCCAAGAACAGGATCTGTGACAAGGGGCAGCCCTGTTGGAGTCCAACATGTCCCGTAAACGAGTTTGACTTCGTGCCAAGAATGCAGACACAGTTCTTGCTTTTCCATGTCTAACAAACACTTGTAGACTGGATGGTCAAACTCCTATGATCCTCTCAGGTTCAAGAGGAGCAGTGTGGTTTTCGCCCAGGTCATTACTGAGGTTCGACAGTTGGTCGGGGCCCCCATTCCAACACCGTGGAGTAAACTTTCCTGGGGAGTAGGGTGATCCCCCTGTAGTTGGAACACACTCTTCAGTCTCCTTTCTTGAAAATGGGAACCACCACCCCGATCTGCCACTCCACAGGTGCTTTCCCAGATCTCCATGCGACACTGAAGAGGGACTTTACAGCCCAACCATGTCTGTAGCCTTCAGCATCTCAGGGCAAATCTGGTCCACACATGGTGCTTTATAAACAGGAGGCTTAGTATAAGGTTATGGTTAGTCGCTTTTTGGCATGGTGTGAGAAAAATCCCTACATCTTAAGAATAAACAAGACAAAGGAGGGGAGCATGGATTTTAGAATAATTAGGAGTAGGTTGGACAATATTTACATCCTCGGGAGAAGAAGAAGAAGTTGTAGCGTGCTCAGGACCTTGACAAGGGGAGGAGACCACTCAAACCCCTTTGTCTCCTTTTTACCTCTTCCAAAAACAGACCAGCTAATTTACAACCTGAGAAGGCTTCAAGTAAACCTCTATAGCCGCTTTCGGACTGTAGGAACCTTTGGCAGTTCTAATAACCTTTTAATCCGCGGGGCCGTTTTCTCCCGTGTTCGGACATACAGGAACTCGGGGCTTTCTCCCTCAGTTCCTATAACTATTTAGCTCCTTCTCCGAGGTCGGGTCTTTTCATAGTTCTATAGAACTAATCTAACGGAGGTGTGTGGTGGTCGGTAGCTACGCCCCATGTCATGCTATCACAGCTGAAATGTTTCCTCATAAGACACAGACACAACCGGCGGGTGTTAAATAAGTTAAACTTACACTGGTCTCATTTGTCTGCAGCGCTCTGCTCTCCTTTCTTCCTTCATGAAATAAAAAAAGTATCGTCTCCTGACTCTCTCTGTGAGCTTTTCCAGCCTCGATATTAGACGCCTGATGTGATTGTCCATGATTAATATCACCATCATGCAGACCATAAACACGGTGGCCTCCCCACTCTCCATATTAGCTTCTTGGTGGTGTTTTTTCTACTCTCCTTACTTTTACCGTTTTGTTTTGTGTTTGAATGTAGCGCTAAACGGCTAACGGCTAACACGTCACTGAAGCAGACGGCTGCGCGCGGCGCATCAGTCCCTATCAGGTCCCGACTCATGTGCGAATGCAGACTGAAACAGTTCCGCTGGGGAAGGATAGTTATCAGAACGAAATTCGAGGAGGGTAGTTCTGATAACTACTTTCTTAGAACGGTCTGTCCGAAAGCGGCTTATGTAAACATCTTTCTCTTTTATGAGGTTTATTTAAGATAAAGGTACCATCTGTGTGGCCCAAAGTGGCCTGCTGGGAATAAGCAAAGGCTCACCCCTGTTTACCAAAGCGGGGGAGAAACCATCTCAGGAGAAAATCAGCCCTTTGTTATCTATAAGGTGTAAATTAAAACCTGACACCTCCAAGGATGAAAGAATCCAGATACAAATTCCACACTCTTGGAAAACAACCCAACTGGGTAACAAACCTTTGAGTTAAGATCACCTTGTATTTAAATCCTCCAGTAACCAAAAAACTTCATAACAAAGACGGATAAACTGTGTGTTTCTTACATTTTACAGACTACAAGTTGACATTCAGTTGAAGTTGAAATGTTCATGTAATCACCGATTTGTTTTACTCACTTTAGTTAGAAATAACATCATGGGAACAAAACTCTTTTAATTAGATCATGTGTGTTTGCTACACTTGTGTTCATGCTTATATTACTACATTCATTGCCAATACCTGTCTTGTTTTCATTTTGTTTCCATGCTTATTTTAATACATTATTGCCATGTCTGTGATACATGCATTATATGGTAAACCCCGTGAATGTGAAATTATTACGGGAATAAGAGAGAGTCCACGTTACCATGATAACAGATCAGTGAGAACAAAGACTTCTTAAATGCCCTCAAACCATGAAGATCAGGTTTTCACTCTTTATCAATTAGATGAAACCAATTTCATTTCAGAGAGTGTCTCTCCCCACCTTCATGCTTAAAAGAAGGAGTGGTCCCCAAAAATCACTCTCTTCTCTTAAAGGGATAGTTCGCCTCTTTTGACATGAAGCTGTATGACATCCCATATTAGCAACATCATTTATGAACATCTTCTTACCCCCTGCTGCGTCCTGTGAGCAGAGTTCCAGCCTCGTTTTGGCGTTGATGAAGGTAGTCCGGCTAGTTGGCTGGGGCTTAAAATATAAATAGTTTTGCTTCTCAAAACAATATGCGTTCAAAAGAGTAATACATTTGCATCACAAAATCTTTCATCCAGAAAAAGTCAGACCTCACAATCGCTTGACTCTATTTCTCTCTACCTTCGTATCACTACGGGCTATGTAAACCGTGCAGAACAAAATGCAGACCGAGCAGTCCCCTGCTTCCGAACAGTAAACACCTTAACAGGTACGGCTATCGGCAGGTGGCTGAACGCATTAATATGAAGGGAGGCAAAAATAGCACCAAGCGATTGTGAGGTCTGACTTCAGACGGCAAACTATCCCTTTAACTCTTACGCTTAAATTCTCTTGTCCTTAATTCGTTTGTCTTTAATTCTCTTATTCTTAAATCGCTATTATTCTTAGTAATTTACCTTAAGCTCATCTTAGTTTGACCTCTTAGTTTAACTCTTAGCTTCGCAACTTTTCATTTCTAACCACGTGTTTTAACTTCATTAAAACTTCAAACCAACTTTAACTTTCTTCGCTTAGTCTTAGACTCTTAACCTTTTTGAAGCTGTCAGCTGATCAAGCTATTTTGTTTAATCAAGTTTTTTTTTTTTTTTTTAAAGTCCGCTTCAAACGCTTTGTCGTTTGGTTTTGGTTAACTAATTTTGAACTGACATTGGGTCATAAGTCTCAGACCCAGCGCTTTGCGCAGAGAGAATAACAGAGAGAAACCTACTGGCCACGCACCGAGTCCCGTCTCACCGAAGGAACCCTTGCCCATAAAGAGAAAAAACCGGGAGCTCGCACCACGTTCCCCCTTTCAGACGGTTGGTTACCAAGGAGACGCAGAGAAGCTATCCTACGTGTAACGGTTGGTTATCAAGGAAACGCAAACATCACTCGCTCTGTGACTCGGCTCCAAGTAAGATCTCATCTCTTTCTCAGTCGTGATGCTGTGTTGACCCGTGTAGGACGCTGTCAAAATTAGATGAACCAATACTGAACTCAGAGCAGAGAAACACCAGACTTCCCATTCAGTCAGATGCCCTGAATCTAAAAGCTAACACCCTTAAGCCCATACCTCTCTCATTCCCATATTTCGTTGTAAAGTCTCCAAATTATTCCTGTGTCTTATTGTCTCTTCATCAACTGTTTTCCTCCCAAACATCTAATCTGGGAGGTGGTGCCCCAACAAAGGTAAATTAAATTTTAAATCCATTTTAACGTGCAGTACGCTACATCTACTTTGGTGCCCCGTGTGAGGCTTCTGCAAAATAGCCCCACTTAACGGATCTGTATTCAACTGCTCTTTTATCTATCTGTGAGTGAGCATTACAAGTTGTGTTGTTTCCTGTATAAAGTGAATGAATAAATGACGAGAGTTAACGGATTGAAATTAAGTTCAGCCGAATTGTATATCTGTGGACGCGCGTATTACGGTTTGTCATTTTGTGACAGTAAGTGTCGCAAAACACAGAAACGGAAGACGCCGGCATTCGCTGTGTGTTTCCCAGAATTAATATTGCATGCAGAGCGTTAAAACGCTCAATATAAATGCCAGGTGGGAATCTATGTGAGCTTCCAACATTTTGAACCTGCCCTGAGTACGGAGACATTTGTCTGCGAGTTTCCGGAGCTTGTCGTCTGACTCAGACCGACAGTAACTAGTAACTAAGAGTAGTTACTAGCCAGCAGCTGAGTTGTATTGACAAACAGCCAGGAGCAAATTAGTCCCACCACAGCAATAATCCTGTGGCTGGACAAGTGACACGCGCACGGCGTGCTTATTGTGATCCCCTGAAGAGAAATTAAAATATTAATATTGTTAATATTAATTGCTGTGACGCTGAAGTTGATCCTCCCAGTGGGTTGTGCCCGGAACACCTCACCAGGGAGTGGTGTTCCTAACCATATGCCCGAGCAACCTCATCTGGCTCTTGTCGATGTGGAGGATCAGCGGCTCTACTCTGAGCCCCTCCCGGATTACCGAGCTTCTCACCCTATATATGAGGAAAAGCCCAGACACCTTGCGGAGGAGGCCTATTTCAGCCGCTTGTATCCGCAATCTCTTTCTTTCGGTCCAACGGCTCGTGACCATAGGTGAGGGTAGGAATGGAGATTGGCCGGTACATCAAGAGCTTCGCCTTCTGGCTTAGCTCCTTCTTTACCGTGACAGGACAGTAAAGATCAATCTGCTGCTCCATTCGTCCCTCACTCTTGAAGAAGACCCAAAGATACTTGAACTCCTCCACTTGGGGAAGGATCTCATTCCCGACCCGCAGAGGGCATTCCACCCTTTTCCGGCTGAGGACCATGGTCCCGGATTTGGAGGTGCTGATTCTGATCCCAGCCGCTTAAGACTCGGCTGCGAACCGCTCAAGTGAGAGCTAAAGATCACAGCCCGACAACGCTAACAGAACCACATCATCCGCAAAAAACAGAAACCCGATTCTGAAGTCGCCAAACCTGACCCCCTCAATGCCCTGGCTTCACCTAAAAATTCTGTCCATGAAAATTATGAACAGAATCAGTGACAAAGGGCAGCCCTGACGGAGTCCAACCCTCACCCGAAACACATCCGACTTACTGCCGGGAATGCGGACCAGACTCTGACACCGGTCATACAGAGACCGAACAGCCCATATCAAGAGGTCCGGCACTCCATACTCCTGGAGCATCCCCGACAGGACTCCCCTTGGGACATGGTTGAACATCTCCAGGTCCACAAAACACATGTAGACCGGTTGGGCAAACTCCCATGCACCCTCCAGGACGCTGTTGAGGGTGTAGAGCTGGACCATGGCCAGGACAAAAACTACACTGTTCCTCCTGAATCTGAGATTCAACTATCAGATTGATCCTCCTCTACAGTACAGACCTTACCAGGGAGGCTGAGGAGTGTGATTTCCCTGTAGTTGGAACACACTGTCCTGTCCCTCCCTTTAAAGATCTGCCTGTCCATTGGCACTGTCCCCGATGTCCATGCAATCTTGCAGAGACGTGTCAACCAAGACAGCCCTACAACATCCAGAGCCTCGAGGAACTCCGAACGGACCTCATCCAACCACGGGGCCTTGCCACCGAGGAGCTTTTTGACCACCTCGGCAACCTCAGCCCCTGAAATGGGAGGCCCCACATCCGAGCTCCCTGACTATGCTTCTTCATCACAAGGTGTGCCGGTGGGATTGAGGAGGTCCTCGAAGTATTCCCCCCACCTACTCACAACGTCCCTAGTTGAGGTCAGCAGAGCCCCATCTACACCATACAGGTGTTGAGGGTGCACCGCTTCCCCCCCTGAGCCGTTGGATGGTGGACCAGAATCTGTTCGAGGCCGTCCGGAAGTCGTTCTCCATGGCCTCCCCGAACTCCTGCCATGCCCGAGTTTTTGCAAATTTGCAACCTAAACTCAGCTGACTTGTCTGTTTGGGGTGTCTCACTTCATCTTGTCCTTGGAGCTACTGATAGACTCTGTGACAGATTTGGGTCACACCACTCATTCCTGTCTTAAGGTCAGGGGACATTGGTGAGAGTTTTCACGAAAGATAAGCTCATAACACTTTACTTGGTTCTGTAAATACTCTAAATCCGAGTCAAGAACATGTACACATTCCAGTCCCACCTCCTCTCACCTCAATGCAGCAGCTCAAAAGTATTTCTCTTGATATTTTTAAGAGACTTTTATTGCTGGTAAGCGTTTGCCCGTCAGCTCTCAGAAAAAACATCAGCTTTGTTGATGAGTTTAAAAAGTCTGGATTTTAAAGCAGAGCAACAGTTTAGAAATATTGAACCTGAGCGCTTGAGGGTGGTTCCCGTGGTGAGACGTGCAGAGCGGGTGTGGGCATACTCATTGCCCCCTGGCTGTGTGCCTGCACATTGGGGTTTACCCAGGTGGACTAGAGGGTAGCCTCCAGCCAGGTGGGGGGACCCTCCACTCTTAAGCCATCCAGGTTGGCACCTGTGTGTTGAACACACACATGCACATGCACAGAGTCACACACTCATAGAGACTGATGCCATACACTGGAGCGGTGGGCAGCCAATCACAAGGTAGGATTGAGGAGGCCCTCGAAGTATTCCCCCCACCTACTCACAACATCCCTAGTTGAGGTCAGCAGAGTACACACATGCATAAAGTCTGATGCCATACACTGGAGCGGTGGGCAGCCAATCACAACGCCCAGGGAGCATGGGGGTACGGTGCCTTGCTTAAGGGCACCTCGGCCATGACAAGGAGGTGGACAGACACCCCTCCAGCTGTCAGTTTCACCAATCTTTGAGTGGTGAGAGTGGGAATCAAACCGCCAACCTTCCAGCTACACTCTAACCACTGAGCACGGCCGCCATTATGATGTCTCATAGAGTAACTATAGTGCAGCCTGCTGTAATTTTACAGAGGGCCCACCAGCCACAGAGCTGAGCACGTTCTCTGAGCGCCTTGATGAGGCTTAAATTTAAGCAGAGCGACAGTCTAGTCATGCCTTAAATGACTGAGAAATGACATAAATTGTTAATGGACTTATTTTAAGTCATGTGCTTACAACACGCTTATCTATCTGACAAAAGAAGAAGAACATTATGTGAATAAGAGCAGCTTAATTGGAAATTCAGCTGTATTAATATACATTTAAACTTTACTGGTTTTAATAAACGATGCAAACAGATTGAGCTTTAGAGCATTTACAGAGCTCTAAGGCCCATTTGATACCAGTTGAGTGTAAACATGCTGGAGTGGTTCCATCCACAACTGCATCATCTGGGAGTGTTAGTCCAGATCTGAGAAGCTTGATTCTGTTCAACTTTGGTTGGACTAACACAATAATACTTTCCCTTAAGTTTCATGTAAACGTGCACGCTGTGGGCAGAGAAGAAGCCCCTAATGTAGGCCCACATCTTTACACAGAAGCCTTCAGCCAGCTGCACCAAAAACATAAAACCATAGAAAGGACACAAGAAACCACAGAACAGAGTGATTCAGAACAGCATTTGGAGGATTTTTATTGAACGTGCAGATAAAGTCTACAGTCGAATTAATAAATGCAGAGTTAATATATGATGAAAAAAATCAGAAATCATAATCATAAGAGCTCTGTTGCTCTGTTTTAATCTGGAAGTGTTTGATTAGAACAGAAAAGAGTGATGAGGCCTGAGATTATCCTTGTTGCTGACATGGCCGGATGCATCACAGCTTCTTTCCACAAATGAAAGGATTTCGATCTGTACATATCTCATCATTCCAGTACGTTCCTCCTACAAATGTAAAGCACAACAGAAGAAATAGGCATTAATCTAGGTTTTCACAGCAACACTGTTCGGGGCTGGGAGGAGGAGTTTTTCTGCTTGTTCGGGGTCTGTGGTGGCTGGGGGGCTGCTGGCCCCGGATGTGTCCACTGCGCCACACCCCAGCGGAGTTGGGGGAGGGATGCGTGTGCTGTGCGAGTGTGTGTGGATGTGTGTTTATTTGTTTATTTATTTTATTATTATTATTTTTTTCAGTATCTGATTTATGGGGTGACAGGGTCTGGGACTTGCTGTCCTCTGCCCTGCTTGTGCTGTTCCTGATGGGGGGAGCATTGCCTCTCCCCGCTGGTCGCGGCTTCACCCACCTGTGGGCCTCCCGGGGCGCCTCGCCAGGGGCACTGGGTTATGCACTCGCCCACTACGCTTGGCTGTCTGGGGCGCCTGGCCCTCTCAGGTATTGGGTGGGGCCTCTCCCTTTCTGTTGCGTTTCTTTTTCTTTGCTCTCCCTCTTTCCCTGTCCCCCGGTCCAGTTTGGCACTATCACATGTTAAGGATTGTAACGTAAATAAATGAATAAGCACTTGATGAGCATCAAGGGGAGCTTTACATTAATAAATCTTCCCTTAGATGGATTTAGGGCTCATTCAGATCCAATCCCTCAAATAGGTGTTTTTTATACAGAGCAGGTAACTGAGATCAGCCTTTGGAGCAAAATGAATACATGTAAAGTTGTCTTTCTGAGGCAAAAACACAAAGCCAAATGACACCTGCTTCTGCTGCAGCCTCCTTTGTTTGACTATGCTCAAGCCAGCACCCATTTTAAGTCCAGGCCAACCATGATGGTGCTCTGGGTTCATCGTAGCCTACAGCAGGTTGAATGACTTAGTTTCATGTTATTTCCTGTAAATAGTTTGTCCACATATCAGTTAAAATGAAGTGTTGATGTTTAAACATTCTGCTGTCACTGCGACTTCATGTGATGTTGACATAAAAAGTGAGAACACTGTCAGTGTCCATATGCTGTCCATAAAAGTGTAGTTTGTACCTCTGAAATTGATCTCAAGACAGTGCTCAGTTCCTCTAAAGTTGCTTGGCTCTCCTTGATGCCAGCGCCTGTAGTTAAAGTGTGATCCATCACTCCACATCCACCTTTTCTCCTGAAAGAGGAAATATAATGTGTAGTATGGAGAAATGTATGACAGTATGATATAATCAGATTTAACAAAGCTGCGACCTGCTGCCTCATAAAAGACCATTTCATAAGAGAGTGTGCCAGGAGTTATGTGTCAACAAAACATTAGAAATGAATAATTGCATTTCATTAATGTAAAATACTCTCACACATTAAGTGGACCTATGTAAGAAAGCCAACACTATTAATTTATTGTTAATTTCTTTATTTAACTGAGTTCTGTTGTGATAGCTTGTTTCTTGGTAAGTTATCTTATGTCCCACGGTCTTGAACGCACCATTCAGATGCTCATTAATACGGTGGCCGACACGTGCAAACGGCGAAACAAATCCAACAGTAAAACGCTGCGAGAGAAAAATGCGCCAATCACAAAAACGACTGGAGCACACGCGCTGCAAACCCCAAAACACATGCAAGAAAAAAACGCACTGCAAACATCAAAACACAACGGAAGTTCGCCAGGCCACTAGGGGGTCTCAACCTGTGGGATAGGTGTTTAAAAAAGACATAAATGACAACGTACCTTTTGACTCTCTTCTCTTTCATTAATATGGTAGATCTCCCATAGTCGATCCCCTATCCCACAGGTCGAGATCCCCTAGTGGCCTGGCGAACTTCCGTTGTGTTTTGAAGTTTGCAGCGTTTCTCTCTTGCATGTGTTTTGGGGTTTGCAGCGTTTCTCTCTTGCATGTGTTTTGGGGTTTGCAGCGCGTGTGCTACGGTCGTTTTTGTGATTGCCGCATTTTTGTCTTGCAGCATTTTACTGTTGGATTTGTTTTGGCGTTTGCAGCGCATTTGCACGTGTCGGCCATCGTAAATTAATGCACCCCACCTGTGTCTTTAACGCGGTGCTGTGGATGTAAGTTTTTCCTCCTGAATCAGCGGCGTCTGTAATTTCCTTTGATTTGACCAAGACTCACCTGAACCTCTCTTGTTTATAGTTGTGTGTAACTGCCAGAAGAGTTTGATAACCTTATACGTTCTAAGTTGGATGCTAACATTGTGTTAATGTGTATTATTTAGACCTGCATCAGCTAATGCTATCTGATGCTGGTGTGTTGTTAAAGCTAATAAGCTGAGTCATGCTGTCTGTGTGCCTTGTGTGATGTGATTTGTTTAGGTTATATAATCCATATGATGTACTTGAGTACTGAATACAGTCCTTTGTGACCTTGGTTATATTATTATGTTTGTGTATAATTTATTGTGTTTGCTAAACTTATGGTTTCTTTGTATTGCTATTGCAGACCACAGCCAGATAAACAAACCAAAAACAGAACATCTGCATCCGTGTTCTTTTACGGGAACACCAACTCCACACCTTGCCACTCTAAATTAGTAACAATCCTGGAGACAACGCCTTCTCTTCTTTTTAACTGATGACATGCTTATATCACACATTAAGTAGAAACCTGATTTGGTAAATTGCACCGTGTAACTTACTGCGACCGCGTCAAAACCTCCAACATAGGTGTGGGGAAGAGAGCCGGTCACTCTCTTAACCAGGCCACTGAGGAAGAGGCTCTCATCAGCAGAGTGGATTGAAGCCAGATTCCCACCAATAGACATGCAAAAATGCTAACAATCAAAACAGAGTGGGGGAAAAAGAGATTTTAGGGAGAGGTGCCTTCAAGTTAGAGGAACATCATGGACATAACTTGCTAGTTAATCTAATTTAGGCAGCACTTTGTGATCATGATGAGAAAAACCTTGTTATGTTAAAGGTTTCTTCCTAATTTCATTGTAAATGTGCAAAGTGTAAAATCCAGTCTGTGTAATATATAGCAATGTTTAAAGTTGGAATTTCCTTTTTCTTTCATCAGGTCAGAGTTGCTGATCACTGCATCCTCTGTCATGTTTTTGTCTTCCTGGGTCAGAATCAAAGCTTTTGCTCGTAGTTTATGGCAGTGAACCAAACCACAAACTGATCCACCAGCATTCCCAGGTGTTTGCTCATAGCCCACATGTTGTTGTTCATGATCAGTTCAGCCATTACAGTGAGCCATAACTTTTAGTTCATCAAGAGGCCTTAATACTCCATCACTTATTCTTTAGTGTTTTTGAACAATTTCAATCAGTGAAAACTGTTAGAAATGTTAAATGCTAACAGTTCTGTTCTTGCTCTCGGTGAAGGAGGACGCGTTTTCTCCCCTACCCTCCCTTTTTTGCCCTGCTTCACCGTGTCTGAGTTTTGTCTTTGGAGCCTCTCTTTACATATCGTACGAATTCAAGAATTATGGATCTGGTCAGCTGGTCTCTCAACGCAATTGATCAAATTTTTTCTAATGCAAAATTGGGGGAAGGAGAACCCTCATGCCCTAGCGGTACATTCTTCGATGGATACTCAATGGACTCCTGGGGGAGTCCATCTCTTTGTCGATGTTGTCAGTCGAGGATGTTGAAGATTTATACACATTTAGATTTATGATTACTGGTTTCCAGCGTTTGAGGGGGTCGGCAGAGCAATCAACACTTAGACTGAGATGTTACGTGAGCAGAATCGGAAGCTGGATGCGACCCTTACACAGGTTTTGGGAGAAAGTTGATCGGTCGGACCGGGCGGAAAGGTCCTGGAATTTGGCTGTACATTCCACAATTTGACTGTTTGGATTCGCCATTGAGACGCACCAACAAAGACTTCAAGGCAGGTGGAAAAAATTAAGAGTCTGCCTGACCCAAACAATTTTGTTATCTCAATCTGGCTCCCCTGTGCTGGCCTTGGCTGCCAGCTGCAACTTCTCCTGTATGTTATGTAAATAAGACGCTCTGCCCCCCCTATGTGCTCCCTCCCCATCCTGAGGACACCTGTGGAAACTGTTTAGGCTGGTTGATAAACTTTCCATCGCATTATTAAGGACAATGGCCTCTGAGACAGTGCTTCATGGACTTACTTGCACACACTCACACGCACACACATGCTCAATGATTAACACACGCAATTCCTACACCTCCTCACCGGTCCCAATGCTTGATGTTGTGTGTATGTGTTGCTTTTTCTTTTTTGTGCTGAGGTTTTTTGCAATCTCAAACTGTATCCTGGTAAGGGTAAAGTGTGTAATGTGATTTTTCTCCTCCTCTCACCTATTGTGGTATTTTCTCCTATCTGGCGGCGCTTATCACTGAGCTGCATGGCCACGGTCACCCGTCTCCCTTGTTTGTTTTTTATGTTGTCTGTCTTGATGGGTGTACTGGAACTTACTTTTCATTATGCTATACTTGTATATGTGTAATGACAATAAATTTGAATCTCAATCAATCTCAAAACAACATTATTTATTTCAGACTGTTTAAAGAATCTGTCATCGTCACTGACAAGAGTGAGAAGAGTTCATTCAAAAAGTTTATTTTTTTGTGGTGAACTTTGAGTAGAGATAAACTTTATATTAAAAAAAATAAGATATCGCTCTGTTACATACCTCTGCATCAATCCAAGTCTTTGTTGTGCGGTAGAAAATGAAACAGCGAGAGCCGAACTGCGTCCAACCAGGAGGACAGCCAGGGGAACAGCCAGGAGGAACTGCCACAGTTGTTGTATTAGACAGAAGATAATAAGTGTAAAATACAGGAATTTGACCCATGATCAAAGCTGCACTTTTCACTCTCATAACTGTCATAAAAATCTTTTTTTTTCTTATAAATATGAACAAAAATCCCCCAACAGCTGTTCAACAGTAAATAAATTATAACTACCAACCTGGCTCATCAACTTCATTCTGGACATATCTCTGTGAACACAAAAGCAGGTTGAAACCAGTAAAGACTTTGTACTTTTCAAAACTATCATATTCCTCTCCCATATTTAGGCTAAAAAAGCTGCAGTTATGAAGCTGACGTCATCTGTTGGAGCAGGATCTGTGATTCAAAGCTAATACTGATATGGAGCGGACGCTATGGTTCTGTAGCATTCCTTTCACTGGTGACACAAATAAAACTCTGAATAAATTACTTTGTGAATACACATTTAATTTCAACGAAGTAAATCATTTCTGAGCACATGTACATCAATGCTTCCGTCTTTACCTCGGTAAGCTAACATGGCCATGAAAGTGACACAGAGTTAATTATACTCACACACTGAACAATCAAGAGGCTGCTGATGAAGCCGAAGAAAACCAAGTTAAAACCTGAAGCCATCTGAGAAGAGACAAAGAAATTAAATTAAGTTACATCTACACGGTTACATGGACAATCACTGACTTTGTCCCACTGCACACGCATGGGAGGAGAATCCAGTTGTGGAATGAAGCCTGTTCAACGGTGTGGACTGTGTGAGAAAATGTTAAAGATATTCTGATACTTCTAACTTTCTCTGTGGGATTTCATCAGACATATTGAACACAGACTGAACTTTAGAGCATGAACAAACCCCCGAGGCCCATTCGAGTGAATACATGCTGGAACGATTCAAACCCCAACCACCTTATATGGTTGTTAGTCTGGTTTTGAGAAACTCGATTTCATACAATTTCTGTTAGTTTCAAGTGTCAATGAAAAATTAAACGTGGTTAAAAATCCGTAAGAAGAGAAACTGTACAGTGTTACCTTTGCAGCAGTCAGTCCAGTGAGTCGAGTCTACCCTCTGAAACGAAGAGAGGATGTACAAAACCTCTTAGAGGATGGATCTTTATATAGTTTCTCAAAATGTGTCAATCTTTTAATCTTTTCACAGATTACCGGCACCACTGTCAGGTGTTTTGTCCTGGAATGAGGAAACATTTGTTTCTTCCTCTTTGTCACAGCAGACCTTGGCGGATACTGAATACTCGGATACTGAAACTGGCTCTTGGGACGTGGAATTTCACCTCTCTGTGTGTTAAAGGAGCCTGAGCTGGTGCGCGAGGCTGAGAGGTCCCGGCTAGATATAGTCAGACTCACCTCAAGCTGAAGAAGGAGTCCGATTGGGCTTTTTGGGTAGGGTGACCATACGTCCGTATTTCCCGGGACATGTCCGTATTTCACTTCCTGTCCCGGGTGTCACGTGAAATACGGACGTATGGTCACCCTACTTTTGGGCCAGTGGGACTCTGGAAGCAGCTGATGGGTAATGACAGGCCAAGCGGAACGCAGCCTTGATGGTTGCTGAGACAAAAACTTGGGCTTGGAAGGAGTTCGGTGAGACCGTGGAGAACGACTTCCGGACAGCGTCGAAGAGATTCTGGTCCACCATCCCATCCGGTAGCTCAAGGGGGGGGAGCGGTGCACCGTTCACACCCTGTATGGTGAGAATGGGGGTTTTGCTGACCTCAACTAGGGATGTTGTGAGTAGGTTGGGGGAATACTTCAAGGAAGGTCCTGGAGGGTCCAACGGAGTTCCCCAACCGGTCTACATGTGTTTTGTGGACTTGGAGAAGGCATTTGACAGTGTCCCTCGGGAAGTCCTATGGGGGGTGCTCCAGGAGTATGGAGTGCCGGACCCCTTGATCTGGGCTGTTCGGTTCTCTGTATGATGGGTGTCAGAGTTTGGTCCGCATTGCCGGCAGTAAGTCGGACGTGTTTCCGGTGAGGGTTGGACTCTGTCAGGGCTGCCCTTTGTCACCGATTCTGTTCATAATTTTCATGGATTTTTGCGGACGATGCGGTTCTGTTAGCGTCGTCGGGCCGTGACCTTCAGCTCTCACTGGAGCGGTTCGCAGCCGAGACTGAGATGGCTGGGATGAGAATCAGCACCTCCAAATCAGAGACCATGGTCCTCAGCCGGAAAAGGGTCAAATGCCCTCTCCGGGTCGGGAATGAGATCCTTCCCCAAGTGGAGGAGTTCAAGTATCTCGGGGTCTTGTTCATGAATGAGGGACGAATGGAGCAGGAGATTGACAGACGGATCGGTGCGGCGTCTGCAGTGATGCGGGCTCTGCACCGGCCCGTCGTGGTGAAGGAGCTGAGCCAGAAGGCGAAGCTCTCGATTTACCGGTCAGTCTATGTTCCTACCCTCACCTATGGTCACGAGCTGTGGGTAGTGACCGAGAGAACGAGATCGCGAATACAAGTGGCCGAAATGAGTTTCCTCCGCAGGGTGTCTGGGCTCTCCCTTAGAGATAAGGCGGTAGCAGGGTTGCCGCGTCTGTCACGGCGGTGTCGCACCGTGACGTCAAAATGACGTTTCAGGCATGGCGCTTCCCTTGAAAAGACGGCGCAGCGTGTTGTCGTGCACCAGTCGATTTTTGTAACTTGTCGGCGCCGAGCACAACGAGTGAGGAGGTGCGTTTGTACAGGCAGCTGTACGAAACTGCAGTGAAACAGCACAGGGAGCACGTAAACTCCCAAAACTGGTGCACAGAGATGGGCAGAACTTTGGGGAAAGAGGGAGAGTTCTGTAAGAATGTGTGGAAGAAGCTACGGGACAGATACGTGAAGGCAAAGAAGAGGGCAGAGACTCTGTTGATGCCGGGGGCTTCAAACCTTCACCTCTTTTAACTGAATTAAAAAATTAAAATGATCGGAAAACTGCAGCAGCATCATTAATGACAGTATTCCTGCTCTTGACTGCGGCATTGTTTTCTTCTCCACTTTCGTGGTTGTAGAGTAGAGGTAACCTTCTCGTAGCAGCGCCACCTCTGTGACGGAGAAAATTGCAACTACTGGCGGGCAACGACTTGCGCCACTATGGCGGGAACGAACTCGTGACGTCATCAACACCGCTCGCGCGAGCAGACGCGGCAACCATGCTAGAGCCTTTAGTGTGAGAAGCTCGGTCATCCGGGAGGGGCTCGGAGTAGAACCGCTGCTCCTCCGCATCGAGAGGAGTCAGATGAGGTGAATCGGGCATCTGGTTAGGATGCCTCCTGGGGCATCTGGTTAGGATGCCTCCTGGTGCATCTGGTTAGGATGCCTCCTGGACGCCTCCCTGGTGAGGTGTTCCGGGAACATCCCACTGGGAGGAAACCCCGGTAAGACCCAGGACACGTTGGAGAGACTATGTCTCTCGGCTGACCTGGGAACGACTCGAGTTCCCCCCGGCAGAGCTGGAGGAAGTGGCCGGGGACAGGGACGTCTGGGCTTCTCTGCTCCAGCTGCTGCCCCCGTGACCCGATCCCCGGGGAAGCGGCAAATGATGGATGGATGGAAACATTAGTAATAAACTAACACGGATTAAGATACAAACAAAAAAGTCCAGGGGCCTCATGTATAACCATCAGATGTATCAAGAGTGAATTGACCGTGGAAATGTGCGGTGCCTCATGCCAACTTCGTGGCTGGCGTACGAAGTTGGCTCATTTAATTTTCTTTGCACAAATGCAATTTACTAACATTGTGGCGAGGTTCCCTGCTTCAACGCACGATTCATACATTCTGAGTAACAGCATTGTTGGAAACAAACTACAAGCTGGCACTGTGCGCGATGGGTGAATTCTTGGTGAGTAATTTTATCCTAATATTATTCCCTGTGACGTGCATTGAGTATGTGCGCCCCTAATTTCTATCCCGTCTTCACAGCATCATTACTAGTCAGTGGTTAAAGTTTTGATCTTTGCTGTTTTTTGCTGGTTCAACGACAGCTTAAGATCTTTCTAACAAGCCCCTGATGTCTCTGTGTGAAAACGTTAATAACCCTGTGCATAAAGTGTGAAATATCTTAATCAGCCTCACCTTTTCCCCGGCGCACTTCTGTACTAGTTTACTGTAAAACACATTTATTGTGAGTTACACGAATACATAGGTATTGTTGTGGAGAATACCTTGGGGGTAATCAGAGTCACCCACATGTGCTCCCACCACCCCTGAGAGAGCAGTGTCACCCATAGTTGCGCCGACTCTCTTTTCAAACAGGGTGGGCCCCTCTTCTCCTGTCCCCCCGCCTGTTTTGACCACACTTTGTCGGTGGGCAGCCAGTCTCCGCTTCACTTCCACCTTAATGTCGGACACTTTTTCTTTACTTCTGCTTGTGTGCGCTTCTCTGACCCCACAGCATAGACAGCCTCACATACGCTCTCCCACCTACTCCTCTTACGTTTGCTGTTTATGCCGGAGGACAGCGTGCCAAAGAGCACATTTTTGCGGTTCTCCACTTCAGAGAATAGCACCTCCAATTTGCTTTCTGTGAAATTCTTTTTTTCCCCGTCTTACTCATTCTTTTTTAATTTTTTTCTGATCGTGCAGAGAGGGGAATCTCAGTTGTAGGGCTCATTTAAATATGATTTACATATTTAAGTAGGGGCGTAGACAGGAAGGGGTCGGGTACTCCAACATGTGCGCTCAATTGCACGTGCAA
The DNA here is from genome assembly GCF_027942865.1 of Odontesthes bonariensis. Classification (NCBI taxonomy): domain Eukaryota; kingdom Metazoa; phylum Chordata; class Actinopteri; order Atheriniformes; family Atherinopsidae; genus Odontesthes; species Odontesthes bonariensis. The sequence goes on from NC_134515.1 coordinate 3,684,097, forward strand.
AGGAAATGTGCTTGGATTCATGCGTGCACACAGATTCATACATCCGGATATTTTTGTGCGAAGGAGGGCCTTTAGGTTTGAGCATACACTATGTTTCAGTCGGAAATCCACACAATTCTTTGTACATGAAGCCCCTGGTCCTGTGGCTGCAGAACCAGCCCAGATCATCAGCCCTCCACCACCGTGCTTGACAGCTGGTGTGAGGTGTTTGTGCTGATATGCTGTGTTTGGTTTCCTCCAAACGTGCTGCTGTGCATTATGAGCAAACATCTCCACTTTGGTCTGCTCTGTCCAAAGGACATTGTTCCAGAAGTCTTGTGGTTTGTTCAGATGCAGCTTTGCAAACCTAAGCTGTGCTGCCATGTTCTTTTTAGAGAGAAGAGGCTTTCTCCTGCAGCCCTTCCACACAAGCCACACCTGTTCAGTCTGTTTCTAACTGTGCTGTCATGACCTTTAACCTTTAACATGCTGACTGAGGCCTGCAGAGTCTGAGATGCAGCTCTTGGGTTTCTGACCTTGGGGTGACCTTTGACCTTTAACATGCTAACTGAGGCCTGCAGAGTCTGAGATGCAGCTCTTGGGTTTCTGACCTTGGGGTGACCTTGCTGGGACGTCCACTCCTGGGAAGATTGACAGCTGGAACTTGACAGGCAGGAAGAAACTGATTGAATGCTTTCTAACTTCCTTTAAAAGTTGGATGACATTCCACCAGTTTCTTCCTGCCTGTCAAGTTATGATCGTATCTGCATGACCTGGGTTACCCTGACATAAAAAACAAAAGGCCTTATGTAAGTTCTGCTCTGTATTAGAATTAAGAGTAAAAAAAAAAGAAAACTAACAACCAGAAAGTTACTGTAGTTTCTGAATGACCTCAGTGTTCAGATCTGAGTATTTAACTTAAAAACAGAGCTTAAACACAATCAGATATGAGTAATGATCCATCTAAAAAAATCCTCTTTTATTTATAAACCTGTTGTGTTTTTGTGATATTGATGAATATCTGAGTAATGAGCGCATGTAAAACTAATTATTAATTATTTCTGTTGAACCTAACCCATGTTTTTATCTGGATATGTGCTCCAGGAAGTATTTAAAACATTGAGTGGACGTGAACACAGCAACTTGTTTTCCAGTAAGACGATCTGTACTCAAGGAAGTAAACAGCATTTTGTGTCAAAGCCTCATCAGGAAGAAAACTTTAATCTGTGAGGCTCATTCCAAAAATTCCTCTTCAGGTGCGCCGCAGGGGAGGAGTCGTCTGTTAACTCAGGACCTTCCTGCAAACGCTGGCACGGCACCAGGTGGTTATCACAGCAACCTTCCCTGCAGCCTGGGTGGTGAGCAGCACTTGGAAAGGTTCTGACCACTTCTGATGGTTCCACTTCTTGGTCCTCATCACAACCCCGTCACCAGGCTTATCACTCTGGAGTCTAAGAACCCGCCGGCGGGATTTTTGACACTTCTCCAAAAACACATCTGTAACTCTGTGAGTTTTTGTCATTCAAACATATAAGTGACACCATTACAAACCTTGAAACTTCTACTTTTCAAATATATATATATTAAAATAAATTATATAGCTGGCCCTTTTTAAAGAGAGTGAAAAGAAATCTTTGGATTTTCTGTACTCTCTGACTGCAGCAGCCTCCTAGGCCACACCTATCGCTATTCACATGTTAAGTACCAGGTGATTGAGTGGCTATTCACAGGTGAGAACACGCCCCATTCAGCCAGCATAAACAGACAATTATCACATGGAGAGTGACAGGGGGGTGGGGGCAATCAGGGGTGTTACACACCCATCTAATTAGTATTCAACTAACAGAGACACTGCCTTGAGTTACAATGACTTTTTTACAGTTTGTGTGAAAACAACAAAACATTTCTGACTGCACTTTTTACTTTTATGCAGCCAACACTTTTCTTTACAAGGTTCAACCTTCAAAAGTCTTGGCTGGATATATTTATAGTGTGTTTTCTTGCACTGTTTGAAGACCTCTAAAACTTGTTATTTGTACAGTTGTGTTTCCCCTCAATTTAAATAAAACTTGTTTGTATTACATTCACTTTACTCTTATATTATCTTTTGTTAGGCTTTTCAGAATACAACCATATGTGTCACTTTTAGATAGATGTTTATAGTTAGTTGAAATACTTGAAAATGTCAAGGTGTTGCAAACTGCCTCAAAGTCTCTGAAAGGCCTTAGGCTACGGCTACACGGAAACGTTTTTCACTGTAAACGATACTTTTTCTTATCGTTTCGCTGTCGCGGCCACACGGAGCCGGCGTTCCCACTACCCCAAAACGATAGTTTTTGAGAACGGGTTCCAGAGTGGGAAGATTTGAAAACGATACCGTTTCGTTTCCATTGTTACAGCTAAAACGTTTTTGCGTCAGTCAGTCACATGGCAAACGCAGTGACGTATACACATACGTCAGTGACCAGAACAAAAAGCAGCTTCCATTCAAAATCCGGAAGAAGAAGACAACACAACAAGGACAGACAGCGATCATCATGGACCCCACAACATTGATAGCAGCACTGCTGCAGACGATTGTTGAAGGAACAACTATCGCGCTGGTAGAAGTAGGGGCGTACACGCATGCGCATTGCTTCTTCTATTGTTCTGGTATAACCGGTGGGGGTGGCTTACAGCGCACCTAGAGGTGTTTCGTGTGTACTACATCGTTTTTCAGCAAGCGTCGCGTTGTCATGTGGACAGAGAAGCCCCCCTGTGTGGTCGAAATCGTTTTCGTACCCGTTTTAAAAAAAAACGTTTTCGTGTAGCCGTAGCCTTAGACTACAGAGGCTTAAAGAGATGCAGCACACCGGCTGCTGGATCAGGGAGATGCTTTCACCTATGAATGAATATCTGATCAAAGAGAAGACAGCAGAGCGCCTGCAGAACGGGGCGTGGTTTAACATTTGGCAGGGTTAAAGGTTAACTGCGACTGGTGCTTGCCAGGTTTGAGGATTTTCAAAAAGTACCGTGGTCCAGATCAGGTCTGGGAGAACAAACGTCAGAGAGAGCAGGTTCACAATCATGGTCCTCCCCTCGCCATCCTCACAAGGTGTAGAAAGAAGCTTAGCGGGACTCAAAACTCTGCCACATGTCTCAGCCTGTCACCATGTTGCTGCAAAGGGACAGAAGTCATGCAGCCCTCTATTCTTCAACAGTCTGTGTGAATGGTTTGCAAGGATCAGGGAGACGCCAGAGTGGGTGGAGACACAAGTCCTGGTCTCAGTGTGGACAAAGTTTGTTAAGTTTCAGGGCTTCGTGTGATGATGTCTTTTGGTCCCAAACCCGATCAATGCACACCAGCAGACAGAGGTGCTTCAATGACTGAACAATAAGGAATAAAAGAACAACAATATATACTCACTCCCAAAAAGGACATGACTTTTCCTTTATTATTTGGCTTAGGAATCTGCTGGATAGCCTGAATGCATTTTGGAAGGAGTTCTATAGCTTTGGTGATAAGAGATTTCCCAGAAAGGTCACCTGCTGCTGCACAAGCTGAAGCTCTGACACACTGGCTTTGTGTCCTCCAGCTGCAGGATGTTAGAGGAGTTTTAACAGTGTCGAGATCAACAACAGTGGATCACTGAGCATCAGGTGGAGATGGTCAAAGAATGGCCCAGTCCACCTCAACTGGTGGAGGCAGATGGCCGCCCTTCCTGAGTCTGGTTCTGCCACACGTTGGTGGTGTTGTCGCATCCCCTCAGGTGGCGTCTTATCAGACAGGTCATCTCTATCGTCTGGTCAAAGACTGGTGGAGCCGGCAGGCCACTCCCAGAATAGCATATTTCAACCCAGATATATCACACAGAATAAAAGACATGCAGCCGTTCAAGAGTTGAACAGCACGTAGGCTTTAAACATGAAAAACAAGCTGAATTCATCCATCAGCTGTACCTGCTGCGTTCTGCATCATCTTGGAGCATTTAACCTCCACATAGAGGCCTGATGTTGCTTTGGGGCTGCAGAACAACCACCACTGAAGTGAAAAAAATGACTGAAACAAATCATGTAGGTGCCCAGGTCCTGTGGCTGCAGAACCAGCCCAGATCATCAGCCCTCCACCACCGTGCTTGACAGCTGGTGTGAGGTGTTTGTGCTGATATGTTGTGTTTGGTTTCCTCCAAACGTGCTGCTGTGCATTATGAGCAAACATCTCCACTTTGGTCGGCTCTATCCAAAGGACATTGTTCCAGAAGTCTTGTGGTTTGTTCAGATGCAGCTTTGCAAACCTAAGCTGTGCTGCCATGTTCTTTTTAGAGAGAAGAGGCTTTCTCCTGCAGCCCTTCCACACAAGCCATACCTGTTCAGTCTGTTTCTAACTGTGCTGTCATGACCTTTAACCTTTAACATGCTAACTGAGGCCTGCAGAGTCTGAGATGCAGCTCTTGGGTTTCTGACCTTGGGGTGACCTTTGACCTTTAACGGTGTCGAGATCAACAACAGTGGATCACTGAGTATCAGAATCAGAATCAGAATCAGAATCAGAATCAGAATCAGCTTTATTGGCCAGGTTTGACTAAACAAACAAGGAATTTGACTCCGGAAACTTCACTCACAAAGTACAACACTCAACAATAACATGAAATGATAAAAATTAGAAATGCAGAACAGTAAGAGTTGAATTGATTATAAATATGAATAAATAGAAACTATGGGTGGGAATGCTATTCCTGGGTGTTCAACAGAGTGACTGCTTGGGGGAAGAAGCTGTCTTTGTGTCGTCTGGTTTTGGCAAGCAGTGCCCTGTATCGTCTGCCAGAGGGGAGGAGATTGAACAGTTTGTGACCAGGATGTGAGGGGTCTGCAGAGATTTTTACTGCCCTTTTCCTGGCCCTGGACCGGTACAGGTCCTGTATGGAAGGGAGGTCAGTTCCAATAATTCTCTCTGCAGCCCTAATTGTCCGTTGCAGTTTGGCCCTGTCACGTTTGGTGGCTGACCCAAACCAGGCAGTGATGGAGGTGCAGATGACAGACTGGATGATCGCCGAGTAGAAAGTGGTCAGCAGCTCCTTAGGCAGATTAAACTTCCTTAGTTGTCTCAGGAAGTATAACCTCTGCTGGGCCTTTTTCTGGATAGTGACAATGTGGGGAGACCATTTTAGGTCCTGTGAGATGGTTGATCCCAGGAACCTAAAGGAATCCACATTGGGCACTGTTTCGTTCTGAATGGTGAGTGGAGCGAGTTGGGGGGGGCTTCTCCTAAAGTCCATTTTCATCTCCACAGTCTTCTTGGGGTTAAGCTCCAGATGGTTCTGACTGCACCACTGGACCAGCTGCTCCACCTCCTGTCTGTAGTCAGACTCATCCCCATCCTGGATCAGACCAATGACAGTGGTGTCATCCGCAAACTTCAGGAGTTTTACAGGGCTCTTTGAGGTGCAGTCATTTGTGTAGAGGGAGAAGAGCAGTGGGGAGAGGACACACCCCTGTGGGGCGCCTGTACTGATAGACCGGGTCTTTGATGAGGTACTCCCCAGTCTGACATGCTGCTGCCTGTCTGACAGGAAGCTGATGATCCACTGACAGGTAGAGGCAGGCACTGATAACTGAGTGAGCTTCAGGTGGAGATGGTCAAAGAATGGTCCAGTCCACCTCAACTGGTGGAATCATACTCCTCATACTTGGAGGAGCGGAGTTAATTTGTGACTATTGGAAGTAATCAATCTGATCGAGTGGCTATGACTTGTGGAGTTCCTCTGGGGTCAGTTCTTGGACCCCTTCTGTTCACTCTATACATGCTGCCTCTGGGTCAAATTCTGAAGAACTCTAAAGTCAACTACCACAGCTATGCAGATGACACACAGATATATCTGGCACTGTCTCCAGATGACTGCAGTCCTATAGAGTCATTGGTCCTCATTTATCAAGCCGTCGTAGAAAGCATCGTAGATATGAGCGGAGAACTCGTCGTACGCAGAGGCTCAAGTGAGATTTACAGAACATGCGTACCACACCAATCCCATCGTAAGACCGAGCGGCTGTTGATAAATCCGGCGGGTGAAATCCATCGTAATGATCCTAACCACGCCTTCTACAAAAGGGCCGCACCTCTAGATTTGCGACATGGATAGACGAAAGGCGGCAAAGAAACGCTGTCAACACTGTTGACAGCTGGGACGGCTGTCACCAGCGTTGGCGATGTAAATCGCAGACCGGACGAGTTATGTATTTTCCCCTACTGTGATGGTCAATAAAACGTGATAAACTCCAGATTAAATTAAATCTAAAATTTAAGATGTTTTACTTTTTCTCCAATAAGATCAGGAAGAAGTGGTCCGATATGAAATTGGCCACAAAAAAGGTCGCAGCTCTCGGACGCAGCATGTCACAAACAGGGGGGGGGGGTTCCGATCCAGGTTTGGATTTGAGTGCCTTGGAGGAGAGGGTGGCTGGCCTGATCGGAGCTACGTCTTTTTTCCTTGAATAACAGAATGTGCAGGCTGGTGGTAGGGATCTCTGGGTACGGGGTCCTCTGGATGCACATCTGGAAATGGCACTCCATTGTTTTGGGCAATGTATGGAGAACCCCGCATGCAATAATAATATTGCATACCTTTTCGGGCGTATATAGAAGGGTTCCCCCGCAGCCGAGAGACAGATCCACCTGCCCTTTAGGAGCCCTGTACACCTCTCCACAGTGCGCAGTGTTAAAGCGCCTCTCCTGTTCGGTGTGAGGGTGCGCGGTTGAATAATGAGCCATCATTCTTCCAATTACGGAGTTGTACTTGTTTAATTGATTTAATTTGCGTTTATGTTTATATTTATGTTGAAGTCAAATAAAACATGGGCCTTCTTTGAAGTGATAAGTCTGTAATTTTAACCAAGGGATTTGTTGCGACTCATGAGGTACACACTAGTGACGCTGCTGTTTATGTATGCTATTGCAGTCACCGCAAGTCAAAATGGAAAAGTGCGTACACGCCCTCAGACCTGTCGTGGCGATTTCATCTTTCCTGCGCTCACGATGGATTTGATAAATGCCAACCTTTGCGCAGAAAAGAACGTACACACGACCTACGCACGTTTTTCGTCTTACGCAAGTTTGATAAATGAGGGCCATTGTGCGACTGCTTAGAGCAAGTCAAAAAGTGGATGAACCAAAATTTCCTTCAGTTAAATCAAGAAAAAACTGAGGTCATTGTGTTTGGCAACAAAGAGAAGAGGTTTGCTGTCAGTAAACATCTTGAGTCACTGTCTCTAGAAACTAAAGACCAAGTCCGGAACCTCGGCGTGCTGACAGACTCAGACCTGACCTTCAACAATCATATCAAATCAGTCACCAAATCAGCCTTTTATCAACTTAAGAACATATCCAGAATTAAGGGTTTCATGTCCCAAACAGATCAGGAGAAGCTGATTCATGCTTTCATCTCCAGCAGACTTGACTACTGTAACGGTCTTCTGACTGGACTCCCCCAAAAGAGTCTCAAACAGCTGCAGCTCATTCAGAACGCTGCAGCCCGAGTTTTAACCAGAACAAAGAGATCACATCACATCACCCGTTCTCAAGTCTTTACATTGGCTCCCGGTCAGATACAGAATAGATTTTAAAGTTCTGGAATGGTTTAGGTCCAGAACACATGAATGACATGCAAGCAGAGTATAAACCCAGCAGAGCTCTGAGATCTGCTGACTCAGGTCAGATAGTGGAGCCCAGAGTTCAAACTGGACCCGGTGAAGCAGCTTTTAGCTGTTATGCTGCACACAACTGGAACAAACTACCAGCAGAACTGAAATCAGCCCCAACTGTAAGCACTTTTAAATCCAGGTTAAAAACATTTCTCTTTCGGTGTGCTTATGGTTGACTTTATATCTTTCTTTTTCCCCTCTTCTTTGATTGCTTTTAACTGTGTTTTTAATTTTTTCTCTTTAAATTGCTGCTTTATTAGGGTGACCAAACGTCCGTATTTCCCGGGACATGTCCGTATTTCACGTCCTGTCCCGGGCGTCCCGGATTTCTTTTAGAAAGTGAGGAAATGTCCTGGTTTTTAAATGACCTTCTTTGGACCATTAAATTTACAGGCACTAGGGCCCTGCCCACGGCTGCGTGTGACGTAATCCCTGACCCGCGTCTGTGCAGGCAGAATGTAGACAGCGTGACTGTCAGTAGGCAAGCAACAATCATGCCGAAGCGCAAATGCACGTTTACCAACGATTTACACAAGAGTTTCCCCGCTTTCAGACCGGGTCGAGACAAATGGGAAGCCTTGTGCACAGTGTGCAAAGCAGGCACATATGTCTCGGTGTCCAATGGAAGTGCAAGAGATCTGAAAAGCCACCTGGACACCGAGAAGCACAAAACAGCTGTCCGAGGCGAGAGTAGTGCTAGCTCATTTATTTATTTATTTTTCCAATAGCCTACAGAACAGACATTATTTTGTTCATTACTGAGGCTAAGTGAGTTGGCCTATCATGTGTTATTTGGAGTTGAGAGTTATTGTTAAGTTTTGTTGTTAACTTTTACTGAAAAGCATTTTTAATAAACCAACTGTAAATCTTGTTATTGTAGGACTGGGTAGGCCTATGTTAAGTGAGCGCATGCCACAGACATAAATAATGATAATATTATAATAATAATATGTAATATAATATAATAATAATATTGTTAAAGCAGCAGCATCATCCTCCATATGCATGGGAACAGAGTCGTCCCCCCGTCCGCTCCAAGCTGTCCTGGTTTTCCCAAACGAAAATATGGTCACCCTAGTTTTATGCTGTTTTTTTTAAATGCCTTGTCTTTATGTAAAGCACATTGAGTTGCCTGTGGTATGAAATGCGCTATATAAATAAAGATGCCTTGCCTTGCCTTTAACATGCTAACTGAGGCCTGCAGAGTCTGAGATGTAGCTCTTGGGTTTCTGACCTTGGAGTGACCTTTAACCTTTAACATGCTAACTGAGGCCTGCAGAGTATGAGATGAAGCTCTTGGGTTTCTGACCTTGGGGTGACCTTTAACCTTTAACATGCTAACTGAGGCCTGCAGAGTCTGAGATGTAGCTCTTGGGTTTCTGACCTTGGGGTGACCTTGCTGGGACGTCCACTCCTGGGAAGGTTGACAGCTGGAACTGAACAGGCAGGAAGAAACTGATTGAATGCTTTCTAACTTCCTTTAAGTTAGATAACATTTAACCAGTTTCTTCCTGCCTGTCACGCTATGATCGTATCTGCTTGACCTGGGTTACCCTGACATAAAAAAAAAAGCCTTATGTAAGTTCTGCTCTGTATTAGAATTAAGAATAGACTGCAGGATATCTTTTTCCAGGGGGTTTGTTGGTTTCAGATTTCACTTTATTTCCGGTGCAGCCTGTGCCGATGATGGTGCAGCAAAAAGATGTCATTAAGTCAATGAGCATCAGGACAAGAACTGCAAACAACGGTCCAGTTGAATAGTCTAGTTATTAATATTATTATATTATAATATTATTATTATTAATCTGTATTTAATCAACACCCAGGATGAGAGCTGTTTGAATTCTCCAAATGCTGAGGAAAGGAGCTCCAGTGTCTCCTTTATTATCTCCTTTAGCAAAGGATACACCGGCCATTGTTTATGGGAGAAAGGAGATAATTCTGTCCCATAATTCCTTGCGGCCTCAGCTTTCAGAAAGACGATCAAATATTTATTTCCAGTCATTTTTTCATTCATGTCGACAAATTCAACTTCAGTACAGCAGTGCTTGGAGCTAAGAGTGAATGTCAGACTGTTGTTCACCATTTAAAATGTTTGGAAATGTGATAATTGGCATTAAAAGGACAGAAAATATTTTGGTTTGTTTTTCACAAAACTTTTTGGCAGTCATTTCTGCTTAATAAAAAAAGTGGGAATGTTCAGCTGTGACAAAGAGGAAGAAACAAATGTTTCCTCATTCCAGGACAAAACACCTGACAGTGGTGCCGGTAATCTGTGAAAAGATTAAACGATTGAAACATTTTGAGAAACTATATAAAGATCCATCCTCTCAGAGGTTTTGTACATCCTCTCTTCGTTTCAGAGGGTAGACTCGACTCACTGGACTGACTGCTGCAAAGGTAACACTTTACAGTTTCTATTCTTACAGATTTTTAACCACGTTTAATTTTTTATTGATGTAAATCTGAAACTAACAGAAATTGTATGAATCGAGTTTCTCAAAACCAGACTAACAACCAGATAAGGTGGTTGGCGTTTGAATCGTTCCAGCATGTATTCACTCAAAAGGGCCTCGGGGGTTTGTTCATGCTCTAAAGTTCAGTCTGTGTTCAATATGTCTGATGAAATCCCACAGAGAAAGTTAGAAGCATCAGAATATCTTTAACATTTTCTCACACAGTCCACACCGTTGAACAGGCTTCATTCCACAACTGGATTCTCCTCCCATGCGTGTGCAGTGGGACAAAGTCAGTGATTGTCTGTGTAACCGTGTAGATGTAACTTAATTTAATTTCTTTGTCTCTTCTCAGATGGCTTCAGGTTTTAACTTGGTTTTCTTCGGCTTCATCAGCAGCCTCTTGATTGTTCAGTGTGTGAGTATAATTAACTCTGTGTCACTTTCATGGCCATGTTAGCTTACCGAGGTAAAGACGGAAGCATTGATGTACATGTGCTCAGAAATGACTGACTTCATTGAAATTAAATGTGTATTCACAAAGTAATTTATTCAGATGAGTTTTATTTGTGCCACCAGTGAAAGGAATGCTACAGAACTGTAGCGTCCGCTCCATGATAGTATTAGCTTTGAATCACAGATCCTGCTCCAACAGATGACGTCAGCTTCATAACTGCAGCTTTTTTAGCCTAAATATGGGAGAGGAATATGATAGTTTTGAAAAGTACAAAGTCTTTACAGGTTTCAACCTGCTTTTGTGTTCACAGAGATCTGTCCAGAAAGAGGTTGAGCCAGGTTGGTAGTTATAATTTATTTACTGTTGAACAGCTGTTGGAGGATTTTGTGCAAATTAATGAAAAATAAAAGATTTTTATGACGGTTATGACAGTGAAAAGTGCAGCTTTAATCATGGGTCAAATTCCTGTATTTTGCACTTATTATCTTCTGTCTAATACAAAAACTGTGGCAGTTCCTCCTGGCAGTTCCTCTGGCTGTCCTCCTGGATGGACGCAGTTCGGCTCTCGCTGTTTCATTTTCATCGGCACAGGAAAGACTTGGATTGATGCAATGGTAAGTAACAGAGCAATATATTATTTCCTTCGAAACAAAGCAGAAAGCAAAATTTCTGCTAATTGTAAGTATTTCTCAAATGGTTTTAGAAAAAGTTTAACCTTTAAAAAGGGTCATCTATAGTCCTTTTTTCTGAGTTTTTCTTTGTGCTATTGAAAATGATATCAAGTATTTTCTTGGTATCTGTATCATCTTTGAAACCTTATTATTGTGACAAAACAACTACGGTCTTATTTGTAGCTGTGCATTTTCTGTCTGAACATTGGGCTTCATGCAAGAACATTTTCGTATTTTATTCTAAATTTCTCTAATTTTTCTCGTACGAAGGTCTCGTACCAGCATGCAACGTCAGATTCAACAAATGCTCTTAACTTCAGAAAAAGTGTATAAACGACCTGCGTGAATGATGAATCCCACCTGTGCGTATTAAGGCTGTGCTTCCTCTGTCCTGTACCAGGAAGTGTTGAGTCATGAAAACGGCATCAAGGTGCAAAAATAACAACTTTAGGGGCTCTGAGACTGAAGTTCTGCTTTCAGAGATCCAAAAAGGAAAATCTGTCATTTTCGAAATAAAGAAGAAATGGTTTGATAGGAAAATGGCTTAAAAAAGCTTTATGACTGCAACTAAAGCCGTGCAATCAGTTGTTGCCTCATCATGATGGCTCTTTGATGGGGCGGTCCATAAGGGGGGTCTTCTGGCACCACAGCTTCTGGTCTGCCTGGGCTGGTTCAGGTAGTAGGAGACCCTCGTTCATGGCAATATTGTGCAAATCTGGCATGCCTTCTCGGGGCTGTAGAGCAGTTTGCCCCCCGCTGTATTGAGACACACCCACGTGGCCTTCAGCTCAGTGTGCTTCACAACAGCACGGGTGCTTTGATGCGTATATGTGTGCAGTGTATTGCCCCGATTATGTTTGGCAGTCCAGCCACGGCATGAAAGTCCCTCTTAATTTGTACTTGTTGGACAGCGGTGTATGGGAATATGATGTACCATGGGTGATAAACTGATGAGAGCTTTGATGACCAAGGGGAGTGCACGACTCACAGAGGACTGGGACACCCCCGATCTGTCTCCAAACTCCCTCTGAAAGGTTCCAGTGGCCAAAAATCCAAGGGTGGTGAGGACCTGGACGTATGGAGGAATTGGGTTTGATCGGCGTGTTTCTCTCTGGAGTTCTAGCAAGCTGCATATTTGCAGCAGCACAGTCCTTGGCAATCTAAATCACGATGTCAGCCATTCGTCTGTCTCCACATGGGTATCTACACGTTCTCGAAACACACGCTCCCCTCCAAGAGCCTGGCGCGCTAATGCATCCAAAAGTAGTAAATCAGCGGCTGGTTACACTTCCCATGTAATGTACATATTTATTTATGTTTGCTTCAAAGTAATTAAATGTACAATCCATTAGTAAAGCAAACTTGATTGGAATAACAGCGGACTATTTTACAAAACTCCTACGACAGGTCTGGATCACTCGTTATTCTGTTTGTAACCTGAAAGAAAACGTAAAATACGAAAAGATTGGTGAATGCGCAAATTCTCTTAAATCACTCGTACGCACGTATTAAGAACAAATCTGTGCGTATGAACGGTTGTTGCATGAGGCCCAATGTGTTCATGTTGCAGTGGAGCTCTGAATGCTCAGCACATATTACACTCTTCATCTTTTAAATATGTCTACTCAAAGTTCACCACAAAAAATACACTTTTTGACTGAACTCTTCTCACTCTTGTCAGTGACGATGGCATCACGATCTTTAAACAGTCTGAGATAAATAATCTTGTTTTCACTGTTAGAGATTGTTAAAAAACACTAACGAATTAAACTAAATTGAACTAAAGAATAAGTGATGGAGTATTAAAAAACCTTTAACATAACAAGGTTTTTCTCATCATGATCACAAAGTGCTGCCTAAATTAGATTAACTAGCAAGTTATGTCCATGATGTTCCTCTAACTTGAAGGCACTTCTCCCTAAAATCTCTTTTTCCCCCACCCTGTTTTGATTGTTAGCATTTTTGCATATCTATTGGTGGGAATCTGGCTTCAGTCCACTCTGCTGATGAGAACATCTTCCTCAGTGAACTGGTTAAGAAAGTGACCGGCGCTCATCACCACGTCTGGGTTGGAGGTTTTGACATAGTTGCAGTAAGTTACACGGTGCAATTTATCAAATTAAGTTTTTACTGAATGTGTGAGACTATTTTACATGAATAAAATACAATTATTCATTTGTAATGTTTTGTTGACACATAACTCATCAATCACACACTTAATAAATGGTCTTTTATGAGGCAGCAGGTTGCAGCTTTGGTAAATCTGATTTATTATACTGCTGTGTATTTCTCCATACTACACAATGTATTTCCTCTTTCAGGACAAAAAGTGGCTGTGGACTGATGGATCAGACTTTAACTACAGGCGCTGGCATACTGGGCTGCCTGACAACCAGGGAGGAATTGAGCACTGTCTTGAGATCAATTATGGAGGTACAAACAGAGGTTCCACTACACTTTTATGGACAGCATATGGACACTGACAGTGTTCTCACTTTTTATGTCAACATCACATGAAGTCGCAGTGACAGCAGAATGTTTAAACATCAACACTTCATTTTAACTGATATGTGAACAAACTATTTACAGGAAATAACATGAAACTAACTCATTCAACCTGCTGTAGGCTACGATGAACCCAGAGCACCATCATGGTTGGCCTGGACTTAAAATGGGTGCTGGCTTGAGCATAGTCAAACAAAGGAGGCTGCAGCAGAAGCAGGTGTCATTAGGCTTTGTGTTTTTGCCTCAGAAAGACAACTTTACATGTATTCATTTTGCTCCAAAGGCTGATCTCAGTTACCTGCTCTGTATAAAAAACACGTATTTGAGGGATTGGATCTGAATGAGTCCTAAATCCATCTCAACTGTGTTCACACCTGTTTTTAGAACTGTGAACCTGTGATTGGATCATGACGATCACATGTTCGCACCGAGTCTGAGCAGGCCCACAGATGAGCTGCAGGCCAGCAGTCCGTAGCTCTGCAGTGTGCTGTAGCATCCGGATAGCAAGTTATATGAAGTACAGTTTCAAGCTCATAGATGATGAGCACATGAGCCTGTAGAACAGCTAATTAATAACACACTCTCACCCCAAACTGGACAGGAGGTCTACTGCATGTGGTTTAGAGACGTGTTGCTATGAACTACTTAAGTTTCTGGTGCTTGTTCTCATGTTTAAATCTGTTAAAATGACAGACGTCTTTCCCGTTTTTCCATTTTTCAATGATGGAAAATATTTGCCTAACAAGACACTTGGCACAAATATAAGTATTTGTTTTAAGATGTTTGATTTTTATTGAGATATTTGGAGACATCCCAGCCCGCTTTGTGCTGTAGGGTCACAGTGTCGTGTTTAAGAAGCATTTGAAAATGTTCACAGACAGAGATATTCAACACACTCTTATGCACTGGAACAGGAACAAGCTTGTGTAAAAACCTAAATTAATGCATGTTTCTCCATGTTTGTTTTTTCTAAAAAATCTCCAAACAGCAACCTACTGGAACGATGCACCATGTCACCATGGAAGATATTTCATTTGTGGAAAGAATCTGTGATGCATCCGGCCATGTCAGCAACAAGGATAATCTCAGGCCTCATCACTCTTTTCTGTTCTAATCAAACACTTCCAGATTAACACAGAGCAACAGAGCTCTTATGATTATGATTTCTGATTTTTTTCATCATATATTAACTCTGCATTTATTAATTCGACTGTAGATTTTATCTGCACGTTCAATAAAAATCCTCCAAACGCTGTTCTGAATCACTCTGTTCTGTGGTTTCTTGTGTCCTTTCTATGGTTTTATGTTTTTGGTGCAGCTGGCTGAAGGCTTCTGTGTGAAGATGTGGGCCTACATTAGGGGCTTCTTCTCTGCTCACAGCGTGCACGTTTACATGAAACATGAGGGAAACAAACTATTGTGTTAGTCCAACCAAAGTTGAACAGAATCAAGCTTCTCAGATCTGGACTAACACTCCCAGATGATGCAGTTGTGGATGGAACCACTCTGTCAGGCTTGGACTAAAGAGGAGACTCAGATGCAGAGAGTTGGCGGAAGGGCAGACTTTATTAAAAGGGAACTGCGGTATTTTCAACATTAAGCCTCTTTTCTGAGTCGTCTGCAATGTTTCAGAACCCCCCTCACCACTTTTTTGATGTTTACTGCTGTCTCCGGTATTTGCCTAATTTTGATTCTTCTCAACCTGCTTCAGAATGGCAAGTCATGTGCATGTCTAGAAAGGTCCGTAAAAGCACAATAAACGTTCGTTTTCAAAAGCATCAACTCACCGGAGTGGTTACTGGTGTGCACTGGTAATCCAGATCAAATTTCGTTGCGAAAAGTTGCTTCTGTCGTGTTTTATTTGACATTTTGTAAATCCCATTGAGTTCTATGGAAGACTGGATGTTCGTTGATATTACTCCGCCATCAAGTGGTGTGGAGTATAGCAAGTCAGATTCAACTGCTGAGCAGAAGTTTATCCACGGCTGTGAGGTGGCTAAGAAAATAGTGCGAGCATGAACGAGCTGCCAATTTTTCCAATTTTCTGAGGCCCCCCTAGCGCCCCCTGGCGGCCCCCACTTTGAAAACCACTGGTCTAACCAACTGATTGGTTTCATAGATAAGTACAGCTGAGTATCATCTGCAAAGCATTGAAAATGTAGAGAGGGTTCAGGCTGTGTTGGAGAATAAAGGAGCTCAGTGCAGATATTCACTTTAAAGCTGCTTAGAACTGAACAAACTCTGTTTCTGTCTCAGATTCTATGTTTATGTTCATGTTTACACGGTTCAGCTATCTACAGGTATCAACAAGGGTTGGCTTAAGACTCCTGCAGTGTGCTGATACTTAAGTATTGTTTAATCTAGTTTAAAGTGGAACTCTATGGTAAGGAGGAGGCACCTGTCACCTGTTTGCATGGATGCATGTTTCCCTCCCAGTAATGCTGCATTCAACAACAGAACTCCAAGTTTCACATCTCTGACCAGAAACATGTTCATGAACACGGAGCATGAAAGCTGATTTTATGAAGCCTAAACATGTTGCTTTTCAAGCAGTTAAACCACTTTATCTCTTTGAGATCAGATCAATCTGTTTGCACCTCAGTCTGGCTTCAGTGTTTAACAAGTCAGAAAATAATATAATACCACGAGACTGCAAGCTGTAAATGAAAGGAAAGTTTATTCATGTAGCTCAAAGAAAACTGACGCAGAATAACAGAACAAAAGAAAAAGACGAGTTGATCACAAAGGATATTGAATCAGTGTTACAATTAGAGTCATATTAAAGAAAATCAATACTATCTAATCACATGTGTATTAACACTGTGGTCCAAACGTCACCGGCCTCGTCTCCCAACAGCTACAAAGTGAACTTTATTCTAAATGGTGTATTTGGATTTTTTCAGGATTCGATTGGTTGATTATTGATTCAATATATATTGAATTTAAAGCATGAATTTGATGATGTCATCTTCTTTTCGGTGATGTCCTCAAATGGCAGGAGCTGCAAAAGACCAGGTAAAAACTGAATTTCAGTCAGAAGAAATCAGCACCAAAATGTGGCAGAAAAACCTTTTGTTAACACAGTGTGAATGTGGTTTGGTGGGAATAATCATGTCTTCTGCAGCTTTTTAGGAAACATGCGGAGGAATTAAATAAAAAGATATACAATGAGATAAATAACTGACAGAAATGGACTAGAATACGAAACATAAGAAAGGAACTATTAAACCAACGCAGAAAAACACAGACCATGACAACCTGACATCACACTTCATGGTGTTCACTGAGTTGAGTCACATGATGAATATCTCCATCACAACTGAGCCAGTAAAATTGACCAATCACGTTTAGTTTTGTCCCTAAGTCATTGCTGTCCCGGTTCAAACCCTCCATGTGGGACGCTGTGGTCACTAAACACGTCTTTTCTGTGCAGAAAAAGTGAACTACGCCCACTCTTGCTGCTCCATGTGCAGCATTCTCATTGAAAACTGGCGTAAGCATCCAGGTGTTGGGTTAGAAGTAATGCTGATCAGAGCCAGAGCCCATAAATACCCCCGAACACTGCAGAGTCACTTGATGCGGGACTGAATTCTGATCATTTTCCTGTAATACTCAACAACACCAGATGTTAGTGGGCTTCACATTTCATCAAATCTTTCCATGACAGCTTAGCAACCATAACTAGGTTTGCAGTTCAGTCAGATTTCTTATATCCATTTGCTCAGACATGAACTGTAAATGTTAGCATGTCAAGCTGTGTAGCTCACAAAGTTATGCGGTGGAACTACAAAAGTCAAGCTAGAGCTCATATTCAGCTGTGATTGTTGCAGCTGATCCTCAGCTGTGTTGGTGTCTGAGCCTTTGGTTCAGGTTGTGGAGCAGTTAGCATCGCTCTCATTCTTTTTGTAGCTTCTCCAACTTCTACCCCAGCAGCATCTCATGTCACAGCCCCACACACATTATAAAGCAGCTTCAGTACATTGCTGCCACCTGGTGGTATAAGCATTACCACCAGTGTAAACTTAGCAGCTTGTTTAATCACACTGTGCAGATCAACATGTGTTTGTGTGGAAGTTCAGCCATTAACGGATCCCAGAAATCAGCAGAGCTCTCTGTGTTGTCAGCAGCTTTTATATCTTTACAGCAGAGTCACTTCCAAACACCAACGTGAGTCGGGGTCAATCTGAAATACCAGCTTCCAGAGAAAGTTGATTCTCATGATTGGAAACTGTTTTTGACCAATAAAGGTTAACTTGAATAGTCTTTCGTTTCTGGTTAATATAGAAAATAAATGTGACCTCATGGCTCTGTTTAACACTACCTGGTTTCAGTAAATAGTCCATAAAAGGCCTGTCGGAGCTATTTGTTATTTTGTAATATTTGGCTCACTTATTATTTAGTTACCTTTTGGGGGTTTAGTTTTGGGGAATACACCTTTTTTGGTTGTTTATGATATTTAGTATTTTTTGAGTTAATTTGGGTATTTAACTATGCTTTTATTTTGAAGGCACTGGTTAGCTGGGGCTCACTGGGAGAGTTTTATTAGATGGGCAGGCAGTCACAGGTGAGCAGGCACCTGGGAGGGCTAATGGTTTTTGACCAGGGCAAGAGAGGCGGCAAAGGCAAAGTTCTTTGTTCGTTTGCTTGGTTTGAAGAATAAACCTAAAGAAACAATTTTTTTTTGCCTGGACAATGGACTCATTTATCCTGTGTAAATTCACTCCCTAGCTGTCTCAGTGGCTGTTTGATTTCATTTAGTTTATTATTGTTTTGATTTTTTGATTATTGACACTGAGGACGAGTAGTCCATAAAAGGCCTTTAAAGTACTTACATATGCATATGTAGGTCACCTCCAGGTACTTGTATGTGCCAGCACAGGGGTCTCCAAACATTGAGTTGCTTGCTTTGACGGAACAGCTGCTTTTCCCATTGCAGCTGTGGATGAAACAGGAGCTTTAAAATGGACTGAGGGAACATGGGTGCCATTAGATGGAGGATTGGAGTAAAGTAACATTCTGTACCTGGCAGCAACTTCACTCGCAGGCCTTGAGCAGAGGATATTTTGGACCTGATCGGTAGGACGCCCAAAAATGCACGTGTTTCTGTCACTGCGTCCATAATCGGCCCCGAGGACAGATATAACCTGCCCCTCACCTGACGAACAGAGAAGTTAGATACCAGGCTGGTGAAAGCAAGGAAAACACAAACATGTATATTTATGGCATCAATCCAATGCAAATACAAGAATCTCACCACACTGAAGGTTTGCCAGAGAAAATTCACATGCTACACTTCGGACTGTTGGAGCAACAGAAATCACATGAGAAACAGAAATCATCTCTGTTCAGCTGTTATGAGTTCACTTTGATGCCACAGACCTGCAGGGAAGCAGCCGTAGGTGGTGTCCAGGTACTTGTAGATGCCATGGCAGGGATCAGAGGTACGAACGACGTGTGCATTGATTTCACACACTTTCTTACCGTCACATCTGCAGGAGCAAAAGGAAGGAAAAGAGCTTGTTTCCAGGTTTGAATAGAGGGATTCAAGGTAAACACAAGAAACTTGTGCTAAAGAAAAAATAAATAAATAAAAAGAACCAGACTCAGTGAATAATTCCCTATACTCCCTATAATATAGATCAGTGAGCAGTGCTGACCAACATGTCATTGGGGTCATCAGGTGGGAACCTCCTTTCATCAGTGTTTAGTCTAGTTGGGCCCACGACACCTCCAGGAGGCTAGAGAGTGATCACTGGCGTTCCAGAGTCACTCCCCTAATGCCAGCCATCACTGCTCCTCACACCACAACCACCATCTTTTTTTTCTGGGCTTTTTATGCCTTTAATGATAGGACAGTTGGAGAGAGACAGGAATGCAAGGGGCAGAGAGAGGGGGGAGACATGCAAAGGGCCGCTTGGTGCGGGACTCGAACCGGGGCCAGCTGCAGCGAGGACTATAACCTCTGTACATGGGGCGGCTGCTTAACCCACTACGCCACCGACCGCCCCAACAACCATCTTTTACAGCCACAAGCTACCCCAGCCTCTCACCAATTGCACACCAGTCACAGCGGGGAGGCAAACCCTGGTTCGGGTAGGGGGTAATGAAAATATAGAGGGTGCCAGAGGTGGAGGCAGGACAAGACACACCAGCAGATTCAGCCGACAAACTCACCTAAACAGTCCTATAATCACTAAAAATGCCAGCAAAATCAAATCCATACAACTCACTCAAAGCCAACTCACCCAAAATGGCCGTCTGGTTTCAAAAGGATCACATGGGCCAAATCCTCCACTTAAATATCTTGAACTTCTTCTTTGCTTTTTCAAAAGTCTGTTTACCCTAAGAGCTGCCCCTGCTGGGCCCCCAGCTGCTATTGCTTCTTCTAATCCAAATCCACTGACTGGATTTTACTGCTTCATCTGACACTTCCTTCACTATTTTCCTCACACTCTGTCCACTTACACCCAGCTCCCTCAACAATGAGACAAATGACTTTGCAACAAATCCTCTACATCCTACTTCCACTGGACAGATTCCAACTTTCCATCCTCGCTGCTCTGCTTCTGCCCCCAACTCTACATACCTAAGCTTTTTCCTTTCATATGCTTCTGCTACTAATTCCTCCCAAGGAACAGTCAGCTCTATGAAATGCTAATGGGGAGATCGTACACCCTGCCATAATGCCTATTTCTAGCCTCTGCCAGCCTGTTGTGAAACCTGCTGTACTTAGGCACAGTCTAATATCCTGAAAATATGCTCTTACTAAGTTAACAACTACTACAGGCACTCTAAAATACTCAAATGCTTTCCAAATAAGGCTATGTGGCACTGAAACAAATGCATTTGCTAGATCCAGAAATATAACTTGCAAGTCTTTTTTCTCAATCTTGAATCTGATGCCAAATCATGCTAGTGTGCTCTAAACACCCTGCGAAACCTGGTATTCCTGCATTCTGCACAGTAGTATCTATCAAGCTATTCTTTTCTAAATAACTGGCTAATCTCTGTGCAACTAAACTAAAAAAAATCTTCCCCTCTTCATTTAGGAGAGAGATCATCCGGAACTGACTCAGGTCCGAGGACTCTTTCTCCTTTGGAATAAGAACGCCTCCTGCCCTACGTCATGCTCTAGGAATAACCTGTTTCTCCCAAACTATTCTTTATTGCCTCCACAAAAACTTTAGGATATCAGGTGCACTTTTATAAACCCGGTAGGGGACTCCATTTGACCCTGGGGCCGCCGAAGCCTTTGCACGCCTGACTACCTCCTCAACCTCCTTCCACCTAGGTGGTCTAACATCCATCTTATGAGCTATCTCTCCTAATGGTGGCATGTCAGGTAGAAGGCCTGCTACTCTACGCTGTTCAAGATCTGAATATGTATTTCTTAGATACTCTTCCACCTCTGACTTTGTTGCCTTAAGCTGCCCTCCCTTTTCCTGGCTAAACAATCCTTTTACAAACTTGAACGGATCCCTGTAAAATGCCGTCCTTACATATTCTTTCTTCTGTCTCTTTTTCCTAAGATTTTCCGCCCTTCTGAGTATTGCTAGCCTGCCTCTCAATTCTTCCTGCAAAACATTAATTCCCTCTCTCTCTTCTTCTGTAGCTCTTTTCCACTGCTTTCTTAAATTTCTTCTTTCCTTAACCAATTTCTCCATCTCTTTTTGCCGTCTAGACTTAACTAAATGTACTCTTTCAACCCTCTTTTTATCTTGCACCCCAAATCTCTCTACACCATAGGAATAAATTATATCTCCCATCTTCTCTAGCCTATCGCTTGGATTTCCTCCTAACCTACCCAATATTATTGACAAATCTTTACTGCCTCCCATTCTTTGTTACTATTTGCCCTAGGCCACTTAACTCTAGCTTTCTGCTCCATATTTCTCTCTTTAACCGGCCTGTTCACCTCAGTATCAGCTGCATCCGTTCTTAGAACCTCCTCCTCCCCCTCCGTAGCTGTGTTATTGATATCCTTCGGGTTGGGGTTTTCTACCTGCCGCTGGACTTCATCCGACTTACTCGATTGACTTCTTAAAAAGTACTGATCGATTCGGCCACACTGCCCTTCCTTTACCACACATCTCTTTCTTCCCTGATGCATTTTAAGGCCTCTAACTGACGTTTCTTTCTGCCAGCCACAAGGACAAACCTGGAGCTTACTTTCCTCTAGCCTATCACTTTTATTTACGCTCTCTTTCCTCTGAGAACTATTCTGGTCAGTTCTAGCCCTAGAGAATAGGTCCGTGCCCCTATCCTTCACTGAGTCGTGTATCCACCTCATAGTCATGTTCGTTCCAGGGAAGTGAATTGATTACAGATTGATCTCTGGTGGGCCTGTTACTGTTTAATTTCAATATCATTAGGAATGTTGTCCCACCAAAATGAGCGGTTGCTCATTTTGTCTCAGACTTTTTCATCCCACCACATGTCATCCATCACTTGGCTGCTTCAGCTGTTTATTTATCGCTTTAACTTTGATTCATTTCCAACTCTGTTAGCTCCTTTTAGTCAAGTTAAACCTCTGCTGCTTGTCAAATTCAAACATTTTCAATGAGTGTGCGACTCATCTGGTGGATTGATTCTGCGTCGTCATGGCAACTGTACCTTTTTTTCAGGACATCCACAGTGCCTTTCTGAGAGCACTTTGTGTTGGTGAGCTGCTCTGAAGGTCTGCCCTCACTGCAGGTCTCTGTGTCCAAACGTCCATACAGAGCTGACTGCACGATGATCACGCCATCCTCTGTTTCACAGAAAACACAGGAAGAACATTTAATAATCCCAATCATCTTTATTTGATCCCAATAAAACTTCATTTTTCCATCACATAAAAAAGAAAATGAATTAAATAAATTAAAATAATTCAAATCTCTTGCAGTGAAAAGATATGTCAAGTAGATAATGGTGTAAGGCCCCTTAAAGAACGTATAGAAATAATAACTGTCTCTGTTTCATTTATGTTTTATCAAGAAATCCAACATCTAAGCTTCCTGGTTTTACATCAGCCTCAGTTTCTTTCAGACAGAAAGAGGCAGCTCCTGGTCCATGTGAGTTCAGCTGAGTTCTCTGCACAGACGCTGTCTTTAAGCTGCTTTAATGCTGATTCTGTGGTTATAAAATCAGGATTTTATTAGAGCAGGGCGACAGTCTGGAAATGCTTTAAGTGAGCTGACACGTAGTCTTAATGGGCTGATTTTAGTCCCAGTTTTGAGAAAAGAAACAGAAAAATATGTGAATCAGAGCAGCTTTACTGGGAATTCAGCTGTATTAATAAACACTTTACTGTTTTTTAACTGAAAGATGCAGAAATATTAAACATTTTGGCCTGTATAAAGCACCAAGCACCATCAGTCTATTTATATATCTATGATTCATGTATTTTGTGTTTTGCATTTTCCTATGTTTCGGGGTTTCTTATGTTCTGATGGACAACCAGGAGGTCATCCGGGAGGTCGGCCAGAGGAGCTCCTGATGATCCAAAACCACAGTAAAAACACTAGAAAAACAAGGCCTGAGACATGGACATGAAACAGTGATCCGACAGGGAATAACTGAAACCAAGGAGTTAATATACTGAGGGAGTAAATACTACAAAATAAAACAGGAAGTGAACTAACGAAGGAGTAAGAATCTATCTATCAGTCTATCTAAGATAAGATGAGAAGTAAGAATAGAATCGACTTGTTCACTTCGACTTGTTTTCCAGCAAACTTTTGAGTGTGCTGGAGCTGCTCAGTCGTACCGCAGCTCATGCGCTGGACATTGTGACTGTCATCGCAGGTGATCACTCTCTCTGTGGTTATGGCGGTCCCAGCGAAGGGAAACGGCTCTTCGGCTCCGGCAAAACCTGGAATGAAAAGCAAAATGTTTGGTGAATAGTTACTCCATAAAGGAGAATATATGTTGGTTATGGTGCTGAAGCAGATCTCTCACCTACACTTTCTTTTCAGGTTGATATAAATAAATACATGTAGAAGTTTTTATTTAATTAAATGGTGGAGGGAGCTGCATCAACAAAGACTGCTGACAAGATAACAGTTTAAAAGGTCAGATCTCCACTTTCTGGGTTAAGAGTCACCTCCCTCAGCATTTCATTGTAAACTATACTACTCTGAATAATATGGCATGCATTAAAATCACTTATAGAGTCAAAACAAAGCTTGATTAAGTGTAAAAAGTTTGGATTCCCTCCTGTGCCTGACAATGGTTTGGTTTTACAGTACAGAATGAAATGTGTATTGACCTGAACACGTCAGCAAAGATGATGCTGCCAGCACTGAAAAGAGAAAAGAAACCTCAGTGTTAGTTGATTCACTTGTCCTGTTACTTCTGTTTAAAGCTGCTTTAGCATTGGGCTTTTCCATGTCGAGTCAGACAAATTAATTCCACTTCCCCATGAATGATGATGATCATGGTGATCACACCATCAGGCTGCAGTGAAACAGTAAAGTCTGAGGGCAGAGACGAAGGAATGCAGGAACGGCTCAGATCACAGAGTCAAAACCTGGAGACATTTCAGTAGCATGAACTACAGCTTTCATAAGGAGGGTGAGAGGGAAACAGGTGGATGGATGATCAGAACATCCAGGATTTTTATGCACAAGGGTCAGTTTCACTGTGCTCAGAGTTTGTACTGAAACATGAATGTGCATCATGTTTGCACCTTCACCATCAAACATCATGTAAAATCTTCATATCTTTAAAAATCATAAGGCTCGGTATGATTACTGGATTTCATTGTAGACTGTATCTTTGAAGGATTGAGATGACATTTGCTGTGAGTTGGCGCTCTATAGATAAAATCAAATTGAATTATATAATCACAAGTGAAAAGAAGAGACAGAGGTCCCATCACTATCCCCACCTCGGTTCTTTCTCTTTAACTTCACAGGCAAAACCTGAAGAAACAGAAAATACTTTCATGCTCACAGGTTAAAAATGATCATTTGGCTCATGGCAGATTCAGGTTGTTTTTGTCTCTTTTAACACTCTGGGGTCTAAGAACCTGTTGGCTGGATCTTTGACACTTCTCCAAAAACACATCTGTAACTTTGTGAGTTTTTGTCATTCAAACATATAAGTGACACCATTAAAAACCTTGAAACTTATACTTTTCAAATATATATATATTAAAATAAATTATATAGCTGGCCCTTTTTAAAGAGAGTGAAAAGAAATCTTTGGATTTTCTGTACTCTCTGACTGCAGCAGCCTCCTAGGCCACACCTATCGCTATTCACATGTAAAGTACCAGGTGATTGAGTGGCTATTCACAGGTGAGAACACGCCCCATTCAGCCAGCATAAACAGACAATTATCACATGGAGAGTGACAGGGGGGTGGGGGCAATCAGGGGTGTTACACACCCATCTAATTAGTATTCAACTAACAGAGACACTGCCTTGAGTTACAATGACTTTTTTACAGTTTGTGTGGAAACAACAAAACATTTCTGACTGCACTTTTTACTTTTATGCAGCCAACACTTTTCTTTACAAGGTTCAACCTTCAAAAGTCTTGGCTGGATATATTTATAGTGTGTTTTCTTGCACTGTTTGAAGACCTCTAAAACTTGTTATTTGTACAGTTGTGTTTCCCCTCAATTTAAATAAAACTTGTTTGTATTACATTCACTTTACTCTTATATTATCTTTTGTTAGGCTTTTCAGAATACAACCATATGTGTCACTTTTGCATAGATGTTTACAGTTAGTTTAAATACTTGAAAATGTCAAGGTGTTGCAAACTGTCTCTGAAAGGCCTCAGACTCCAGAGGGTTAAAGCTGTGAAATAATTAAATATGCCTCATAAACACAAGTATAAGCATTTCATCCCCGACTAAACTTTTATTCATTCATTCATTCATTCATTCATTCATTCATTCATTCATTCATTCATTCATTCACACAATGTATCAACAGACCTTTCACATAGAAGAATCCTCTGTGTAAATGAATAAGTTTCTGAATACCTTTTAGCTTTCATGGCTGAGATTTTTTTCAATGATGTGACGTTAAAACTTTTTTCCATCGCAGAAAAAAAGAAAAATGAATCAAGTGATTTAAAATAAGTCAAATCTCTTAAAGTGTAAACACATGTCAGGTAGATGATGGTGTAAGACCCATTAAAGAACGTATAGAAATAATAATTTCCTCTGTCTCCTTCTATGTTTTATCAATAAATCAAACATCTACAGTCAGCTGTGTACTTACGCAGTGAGATGCTCAGTCTGGTGCAGAACATGGTGTCAGGAGATGTGGTCGGAGGTGCTGAAATGAAGGGGATGAAAAAGACTCCGGCTATTTATTCTGCTGGGGTTAGAGCCATCTTACGACACACGAATACAAAGTATGGGGAAATAATCTTTTACTGACATGTTGCATAGATTAAATCAGAAAACAAAAATGCTGTAACTGGTCCAAGAAAACCAAAATGCCATGAAGTGAACATCAGTTACACAACAAAAACATCACCTGAACAAATGTGCAAAAAAAGGAAGATATTTCTGCATGTTTCGAAAGAGGGACAATTGATCAACAGCACTTTTTTAATTGGACATTTTTAACAACTGCAGCTGTTATTTAGAATAAATTAATTTAATAAAGCGAACATATTCCATGGTTCAGTTTCCTCTCTTATACGTCTCCACAAGTTCCCAAAGAATGACCAGGAACTACAAAACGATATGTTGAAAAAGGTTCATGAGGGAAGGCGGTTGGACGGTGGCGTTACTCTGAACTGTCGTGTTCAGAGAACAGAGTCTGAGACCCATCTGACCCAATCTGTTAAAGGTCAGGCAAAAAAAATACAGGGTTTAGGTTAGTTATGGTTACAGGCTGGTATCATATCACCTGACTCTAGAATACTTTGGTATCCAGAAGAGTTCATGGTGGACTCAATGGGCCTCATGCAAGAACATTTTCGTATTTTTATTCTAAATTTCTCTCACTTTTTTCGTACGAAAGTCTCGTACGAACACGCCACGTCAGATTCAACAAACGCTCTTAACTTCGGAAAAAGTGAGTAAACGACCTGCGTAAATGATGAATGCCACCCGTGCGTATTTAAGTGCATGTGCACGAGGATAGTAAATTTGCATACTCCACGCCCAAAATGATACCATATAAGGCTGTGCTTCCTCTCTCCTGTGCCAGGAAGTCATGAAAACGGCATCAAGGCACAAAAAGAACAACTTTAGGGGCTCTGAGACTGAAGTTCTGCTTTCAGAGATCCAAAAGGGAAAATCTGTCCTTTTTAGCAGAGTCAGCAGTGGAATTACGGAACCTGCTAAAGCGAAGAAATGGGAAGCAATTACGAGTGCTGTTAACTCTGTGTCACCGAAATAAAAAAGAAATGGTTTAATATGAAAATGGCTTAAAAAAAACAAAAACGTCTCGCCATGGCCAGGCGCTCGATGATTGCAACTAAAGCCGTGCAATCAGTTGTTGCCTCATCATGATGGCTCTTTGATGGGGCGGTCCATGAGGGGGGTCTTCTGGCACCACACCTTCTGGTCTGCCTGGGCTGGTTCAGGTAGTAGGAGACCCTCGTTCATGGCAATATTGTGCAAATCTGGGATGACTTCTCTGGGCTATAGAGCAGTTTGCCCCCCCCCCCCCCCCCCCCCCCCAGCCGTACCGAGACACACCCACCTGGCCTTCAGCTCAGTGCGCTCCACGACAGCACGGGTGCTTTGATGCATATATGTGTGCAGTCTATTGCCCCGATTATGTTTGGCAGTCCAGCCACGGCATGAAAGTCCCTCTTAATCTGTACTTGTTGGACAGCGGTGTATGGGAATCTGATGTACCATGGGTGATAAACTGAGATGAGAGTTTTGATGAACAAGCGGAGCGCACGACTCACAGAGGACTGGGACACCCCCGATCTGTCTCCAATCTCCCTCTGAAAGGTTCCAGTGGCCAAAAATCCAAGGGTGGTGAGGACCTGGACGTGTGGTGGAATTGGGTTTGATCGGCGTCTTTCTCTCTGGACTTGTGGCTCTACCAAGCTACATATTTGTAGCAGCACAGTCCTTGGCGATCTAAATCACGATGTCAGCCATTCGTCTGTCTCCGCAAGGATATCTACACGTTCTCGGAACACACGCTTTCTTCCAAGAGCCTGACGTGCTAATGCATGCAAAAGTAGCAAGTCAGCTGGTTACACTTCCCATTGACCTTGTTATATACAGAGTCAATTAACCTTTAATTAGTGCATAATTTAAGTCAAACAGAATAATGTCAGCATAATTATGGGGTATAATGTATATTTATTTATGTTTGCTTCAAAGTAATTAAATACAATCCATTAGTCAAGCAAACTTGATTGGAATAACAGCGGACTATTTTACGAAACTCCTACAACAGCTCTGGATCACTCGTAATTCTGTTCGTACCTGAAAGAAAACGTAAAATACAAAAAGATTGGTGAATGCGCAAATTCTCTTAAATCACTCGTACACACGATTTAAGAACAAATCTGTGCGTACGAACGGTTGTTGCATGAGGCCCAATGACTGCAAGGTGCCCAGGTCCTGTGGCTGCAGAACCAGCCCAGATCATCAGCCCTCCACCACCGTGCTTGACAGCTGGTGTGAGGTGTTTGTGCTGATATGCTGTGTTTGGTTTCCTCCAAACGTGCTGCTGTGCATTATGAGCAAACATCTCCACTTTGGTCTGCTCTGTCCAAAGGACATTGTTCCAGAAGTCTTGTGGTTTGTTCAGATGCAGCTTTGCAAACCTAAGCTGTGCTGCCATGTTCTTTTTAGAGAGAAGAGGCTTTCTCCTGCAGCCCTTCCACACAAGCCAAACCGGTTCAGTCTGTTTCTTACTGTGCTGTCATGACCTTTAACCTTTAACATGCTGACTGAGGCCTGCAGAGTCTGAGATGCAGCTCTTGGGTTTCTGACCTTGGGGTGACCTTTAACCTTTAACATGCTAACTGAGGCCTGAAGAGTCTGAGATGCAGCTCTTTGGGTTTCTGACCTTGGGGTTAACTTGCTGGGACGTCCACTCCTGGGAAGATTGACAGCTGGAACTTGACAGGCAGGAAGAAACTGATTGAATGCTTTCTAACTTCCTTTAAAAGTTGGATGACATTCAACCAGTTTCTTCCTGCCTGTCAAGTTATGATCGTATCTGCTTGACCTGGGTTACCCTGACATAAAAAAACAAAAGGCCTTATGTAAGTTCTGCTCTGTATTAGAATTAAGAGTAAAAAAAAAAGAAAACTAACAACCAGAAAGTTACTGTAGTTTCTGAATGACCTCAGTGTTCAGATCTGAGTATTTAACTTAAAAACAGAGCTTAAACACAATCAGATATGAGTAATGATCCATCTAAAAAAAAAAAAATCCTCTTTTATTTTTAAACCTGTTGTGTTTTTGTGATATTGATGAATATCTGAGTAATGAGCGCATGTAAAACAAATTATTAATTATTTCTGTTGAACCTAACCCATGTTTTTATCTGGATTTGTGCTCCAGGAAGTAATTAAAACATTGAGTGGACGTGAACACAGCCGCTTGTTTTCCAGTAAGACGATCTGTACTCAAGGAAGTAAACAGCATCAAAGCCTCATCAGGAAGAAAACTTTAATCTGTGAGGCTCATTCCAAAAATTCCTCTTCAGGTGCGCCGCAGGGGAGGAGTCGTCTGTTAACTCAGGACCTTCCTGCAAACGCTGGCACGGCACCAGGTGGTTATCACAGCAACCTTCCCTGCAGCCTGGGTGGTGAGCAGCACTTGGAAAGGTTCTGACCACTTCTGATGGTTCCACTTCTTGGTCCTCATCACAACCCCGTCACCAGGCTTATCACTCTGGAGTCTAAGAACCCGCCGGCGGGATTTTTGACACTTTTCAAAAAACAAATCTGTAACTTTGTGAGTTTTTGTCATTCAAACATATAAGTGACACCATTACAAACCTTGAAACTTATACTTTTCAAATATATATATATTAAAATAAATTTTATAGTTGGCCCTTTTTAAAGAGAGTGAAAAGAAATCTTTGGATTTTCTGTACTCTCTGACTGCAGCAGCCTCCTAGGCCACACCTATCGCTATTCACATGTAAAGTACCAGGTGATTGAGTGGCTATTCACAGGTGAGAACACGCCCCATTCAGCCAGCATAAACATGGAGAATGACAGGGGGGTGGGGGCAATCAGGGGTGTTACACACCCATCTAATTAGTATTCAACTAACAGAGACACTGCCTTGAGTTACAATGACTTTTTTACAGTTTGTGTGGAAACAACAAAACATTTCTGACTGCACTTTTTACTTTTATGCAGCCAACACTTTTCTTTACAAGGTTCAACCTTCAAAAGTCTTAGTTGGATATATTTATAGTGTGTTTTCTTGCACTGTTTGAAGACCTCTAAAACTTGTTATTTGTACAGTTGTGTTTCCCCTCAATTTAAATAAAACTTGTTTGTATTACATTCACTTTACTCTCATATTATCTTTTGTTAGGCTTTTCAGAATACAACCATATGTGTCACTTTTAGATAGATGTTTATAGTTAGTTGAAATACTTGAAAATGTCAAGGTGTTGCAAACTGCCTCAAAGTCTCTGAAAGGCCTTAGGCTACGGCTACACGGAAACGTTTTTCACTGTAAACGATACTTTTTCTTATCGTTTCGCTGTCGCGGCCACACGGCGCCGGCGTTCCCACTACCCCAAAACGATAGTTTTTGAGAACGGGTTCCAAAGTGGGAAGATTCGAAAACGATACCGTTTCGTTTCCATTGTTACAGCTAAAACGTTTTTGCGTCAGTCAGTCACATGGCAAACGCAGTGACGTATACACATACGTCAGTGACCAGAACAAAAAGCAGCTTCCATTCAAAATCCGGAAGAAGAAGACAACACAACAAGGACAGACAGCGATCATCATGGACCCCACAACATTGATAGCAGCACTGCTGCAGACGATTGTTGAAGGAACAACTATCGCGCTGGTAGAAGTAGGGGCGTACACGCATGCGCATTGCTTCTTCTATTGTTCTGGTATAACCGGTGGGGGTGGCTTACAGCGCACCTAAAGGTGTTTCGTGTGTACTACATCGTTTTTCAGCAAGCGTCGCGTTGTCATGTGGACAGAGAAGCCCCCCTGTGTGGTCGAAATCGTTTTCGTACCCGTTTTAAAAAAAAACCTTGTTTCGTTTTCGTGTAGCCGTAGCCTTAGACTACAGAGGCTTAAAGAGATGCAGCACACCGGCTGCTGGATCAGGGAGATGCTTTCACCTATGAATGAATATCTGATCAAAGAGAAGACAGCAGAGCGCCTGCAGAACGGGGCGTGGTTTAACATTTGGCAGGGTTAAAGGTTAACTGCGACTGGTGCTTGCCAGGTTTGAGGATTTTCAAAAAGTACCGTGGTCCAGATCAGGTCTGGGAGAACAAACGTCAGAGAGAGCAGGTTCACAATCATGGTCCTCCCCTCGCCATCCTCACAAGGTGTAGAAAGAAGCTTAGCGGGACTCAAAACTCTGCCAAATGTCTCAGCCTGTCACCATGTTGCTGCAAAGGGACAGAAGTCATGCAACCCTCTATTCTTCAACAGTCTGTGTGAATGGTTTGCAAGGATCAGGGAGACGCCAGAGTGGGTGGAGACACAAGTCCTGGTCTCAGTGTGGACAAAGTTTGTTAAGTTTCAGGGCTTCGTGTGATGATGTCTTTTGGTCCCAAACCCGATCAATGCACACCAGCAGACAGAGGTGCTTCAATGACTGAACAATAAGGAATAAAAGAACAACAATATATACTCACTCCCAAAAAGGACATGACTTTTCCTTTATTATTTGGCTTAGGAATCTGCTGGATAACCTGAATGCATTTTGGAAGGAGTTCTATAGCTTTGGTGATAAGAGATTTCCCAGAAAGGTCACCTGCTGCTGCACAAGCTGAAGCTCTGACACACTGGCTTTGTGTCCTCCAGCTGCAGGATGTTAGAGGAGTTTTAACAGTGTCGAGATCAACAACAGTGGATCACTGAGCATCAGGTGGAGATGGTCAAAGAATGGCCCAGTCCACCTCAACTGGTGGAGGCAGATGGCCGCCCTTCCTGAGTCTGGTTCTGCCACACGTTGTTGTCGCATCCCCTCAGGTGGCGTCTTATCAGACAGGTCATCTCTATCGTCTGGTCAAAGACTGGTGGAGCCGGCAGGCCACTCCCAGAATAGCATATTTCAACCCAGATATATCACACAGAATAAAAGACGTGCAGCCGTTCAAGAGTTGAACAGCACGTAGGCTTTAAACATGAAAAACAAGCTGAATTCATCCATCAGCTGTACCTGCTGTATTCTGCATCATCTTGGAGCATTTAACCTCCACATAGAGGCCTGATGTTGCTTTGGGGCTGCAGAACAACCACCACTGAAGTGAAAAAAATGACTGAAACAAATCATGTAGGTGCCCAGGTCCTGTGGCTGCAGAACCAGCCCAGATCATCAGCCCTCCACCACCGTGCTTGACAGCTGGTGTGAGGTGTTTGTGCTGATATGCTGTGTTTGGTTTCCTCCAAACGTGCTGCTGTGCATTATGAGCAAACATCTCCACTTTGGTCGGCTCTATCCAAAGGACATTGTTGCAGAAGTCTTGTGGTTTGTTCAGATGCAGCTTTGCAAACCTAAGCTGTGCTGCCATGTTCTTTTTAGAGAGAAGAGGCTTTCTCCTGCAGCCCTTCCACACAAGCCATACCTGTTCAGTCCGTTTCTAACTGTGCTGTCATGACCTTTAACCTTTAACATGCTAACTGAGGCCTGCAGAGTCTGAGATGCAGCTCTTGGGTTTCTGACCTTGGGGTGACCTTTGACCTTTAACGGTGTCGAGATCAACAACAGTGGATCACTGAGTATCAGAATCAGAATCAGAATCAGAATCAGAATCAGAATCAGCTTTATTGGCCAGGTTTGACTAAACAAACAAGGAATTTGACTCCGGAAACTTCACTCACAAAGTACAACACTCAACAATAACATGAAATGATAAAAATTAGAAATGCAGAACAGTAAGAGTTGAATTGATTATAAATATGAATAAATAGAAACTATGGGTGGGAATGCTATTCCTGGGTGTTCAACAGAGTGACTGCTTGGGGGAAGAAGCTGTCTTTGTGTCGTCTGGTTTTGGCAAGCAGTGCCCTGTATCGTCTGCCAGAGAGGAGGGGGTTGAACAGTTTGTGACCAGGATGTGAGGGGTCTGCAGAGATTTTTACTGCCCTTTTCCTGGCCCTGGACCGGTACAGGTCCTGTATGGAAGGGAGGTCAGTTCCAATAATTCTCTCTGCAGCCCTAATTGTCCGTTGCAGTTTGGCCCTGTCACGTTTGGTGGCTGACCCAAACCAGGCAGTGATGGAGGTGCAGATGACAGACTGGATGATCGCCGAGTAGAAAGTGGTCAGCAGCTCCTTAGGCAGATTAAACTTCCTTAGTTGTCTCAGGAAGTATAACCTCTGCTGGGCCTTTTTCTGGATAGTGACAATGTGGGGAGACCATTTTAGGTCCTGTGAGATGGTTGATCCCAGGAACCTAAAGGAATCCACATTGGGCACTGTTTCGTTCTGAATGGTGAGTGGAGCGAGTTGGGGGGGGCTTCTCCTAAAGTCCATTTTCATCTCCACAGTCTTCTTGGGGTTAAGCTCCAGATGGTTCTGACTGCACCACTGGACCAGCTGCTCCACCTCCTGTCTGTAGTCAGACTCATCCCCATCCTGGATCAGACCAATGACAGTGGT
Source organism: Odontesthes bonariensis (assembly GCF_027942865.1). NCBI lineage: Eukaryota > Metazoa > Chordata > Actinopteri > Atheriniformes > Atherinopsidae > Odontesthes > Odontesthes bonariensis. The sequence continues at coordinate 3,717,591 of NC_134515.1, forward strand.
GTCATCCGCAAACTTCAGGAGTTTTACAGGGCTCTTTGAGGTGCAGTCATTTGTGTAGAGGGAGAAGAGCAGTGGGGAGAGGACACACCCCTGTGGGGCGCCTGTACTGATAGACCGGGTCTTTAAAGAGGTACTCCCCAGTCTGACATGCTGCTGCCTGTCTGACAGGAAGCTGATGATCCACTGACAGGTAGAGGCAGGCACTGATAACTGAGTGAGCTTCAGGTGGAGATGGTCAAAGAATGGTCTAGTCCACCTCAACTGGTGGAATCATACTCCTCATACTTGGAGGAGCGGAGTTAATTTGTGACTATTGGAAGTAATCAATCTGATCGAGTGGCTATGACTTGTGGAGTTCCTCTGGGGTCAGTTCTTGGACCCCTTCTGTTCACTCTATACATGCTGCCTCTGGGTCAAATTCTGAAGAACTCTAAAGTCAACTACCACAGCTATGCAGATGACACACAGATATATCTGGCACTGTCTCCAGATGACTGCAGTCCTATAGAGTCAGTGGCCCTCATTTATCAAGCCGTCGTAGAAAGCATCGTAGATATGAGCGGAGAACTCGTCGTACGCAGAGGCTCAAGTGAGATTTACAGAACATGCGTACCACACCAATCCCATCGTAAGACAGAGCGGCTGTTGATAAATCCGGCGGGTGAAATCCATCGTAATGATCCTAACCACGCCTTCTACAAAAGGGCCGCACCTCTAGATTTGCGACATGGATAGACGAAAGGCGGCAAAGAATCGCTGTCAACACTGTTGACAGCTGGGACGGCTGTCACCAGCGTTGGCGATGTAAATCGCAGACCGGACAAGTTATGTATTTTCCCCTACTGTGATGGTCAATAAAACGTGATAAACTCCAGATTAAATTAAATCTAAAATTTAAGATGTTTTACTTTTTCTCCAATAAGATCAGGAAGAAGTGGTCCGATATGAAATTGGCCACAAAAAAGGTCGCAGCTCTCGGACGCAGCATGTCACAAACAGGGGGGGGGGGTTCCGATCCAGGTTTGGATTTGAGTGCCTTGGAGGAGAGGGTGGCTGGCCTGATCGGAGCTACGTCTTTTTTCCTTGAATAACAGAATGTGCAGGCTGGTGGGATCTCTGGGTACGGGGTCCTCTGGATGTACATCTGGAAATGGCACTCCATTGTTTTGGGCAATGTATGGAGAACCCCGCATGCAATAATAATATTGCATACCTTTTCGGGCGTATATAGAAGGGTTCCCCCGCAGCTGAGAGACAGATCCACCTGCCCTTTAGGAGCCCTGTACACCTCTCCACAGTGCGCAGTGTTAAAGCGCCTCTCCTGTTCGGTGTGAGGGTGCGCGGTTGAATAATGAGCCATCACTCTTCCAATTACGGAGTTGTACTTGTTTAATTGATTTAATTTGCGTTTATGTTTATATTTATGTTGAAGTCAAATAAAACATGGGCCTTCTTTGAAGTGATAAGTCTGTAATTTTAACCAAGGGATTTGTTGCGACTCATAAGGCACGCACTAGTGACGCTGCTGTTTATGTATGCTATTGCAGTCACCGCAAGTCAAAATGGAAAAGTGCGTACACGCCCTCAGACCTGTCGTGGCGATTTCATCTTTCCTGCGCTCACGATGGATTTGATAAATGCCAACCTTTGCGCAGAAAAGAACGTACACACGACCTACGCATGTTTTTCGTCTTACGCAAGTTTGATAAATGAGGGCCATTGTGCGACTGCTTAGAGCAAGTCAAAAAGTGGATGAACCAAAATTTCCTTCAGTTAAATCAAGAAAAAACTGAGGTCATTGTGTTTGGCAACAAAGAGAATAGGTTTGCTGTCAGTAAACATCTTGAGTCACTGTCTCTAGAAACTAAAGACCAAGTCCAGAACCTCTGCGTGCTGATAGACTCAGACCTGACCTTCAACAATCATATCAAATCAGTCACCAAATCAGCCTTTTATCAACTTAAGAACATATCCAGAATTAAGGGTTTCATGTCCCAAACAGATCAGGGGAAGCTGATTCATGCTACATGCTAATGCTAACGGTCTCTGACTGGACTCCCCCAAAAGAGTCTCAAACAGCTGCAGCTCATTCAGAACGCTGCAGCCCGAGTTTTAACCAGAACAAAGAGATCACATCACATCACCCCAGTTCTCAAGTCTTTACATTGGCTCCCGGTCAGATACAGAATAGATTTTAAAGTTCTGGAATGGTTTAGGTCCAGAACACATGAATGACATGCAAGCAGAGTATAAACCCAGTAGAGCTCTGAGATCTACTGACTCAGGTCAGATAGTGGAGCCCAGAGTTCAAACTGGACCTGGTGAAGCAGCTTTTAGCTGTTATGCTGCACACAACTGGAACAAACTACCAGCAGAACTGAAATCAGACCCAACTGTAAGCACTTTTAAATCCAGGTTAAAAACATTTCTCTTTCGGTGTGCTTATGGTTGACTTTATATCTTTCTTTTTCCCCTCTTCTTTGATTGCTTTTAACTGTGTTTTTAATTTTTTCTCTTTAAATTGCTGCTTTATTAGGGTGACCAAACGTCCGTATTTCCCGGGACATGTCCGTATTTCACGTCCTGTCCCGGGCGTCCCGGATTTTTTTTAGAAAGTGAGGAAATGTCCTGGTTTTTAAATGACCTTCTTTGGACCATTAAATTTACAGGCACTAGGGCACTGCCCACGGCTGCGTGTGACGTAATCCCTGACCCGCGTCTGTGCAGGCAGAATGTAGACAGCGTGACTGTCAGTAGGCAAGCAACAATCATGCCGAAGCGCAAATGCACGTTTACCAACGATTTACACAAGAGTTTCCCCGCTTTCAGACCGGGTCGAGACAAATGGGAAGCCTTGTGCACAGTGTGCAAAGCAGGCACATATGTCTCGGTGTCCAATGGAAGTGCAAGAGATCTGAAAAGCCACCTGGACACCGAGAAGCACAAAACAGCTGTCCGAGGCGAGAGTAGTGCTAGCTCATTTATTTATTTTTTTTTCCAATAGCCTACAGAACAGACATTATTTTGTTCATTACTGAGGCTAAGTGAGTTGGCCTATCATGTGTTATTTGGAGTTGAGAGTTATTGTTAAGTTTTGTTGTTAACTTTTACTGAAAAGCATTTTTAATAAACCAACTGTAAATCTTGTTATTGTAGGACTGGGTAGGCCTATGTTAAGTGAGCGCATGCCACAGACATAAATAATGATAATATTATAATAATAATATGTAATATAATATAATAATAATATTGTTAAAGCAGCAGCATCATCCTCCATATGCATGGGAACAGAGTCGTCCCCCCGTCCGCTCCAAGCTGTCCTGGTTTTCCCAAACGAAAATATGGTCACCCTAGTTTTATGCTGTTTTTTTTAAATGCCTTGTCTTTATGTAAAGCACATTGAGTTGCCTGTGGTATGAAATGCGCTATATAAATAAAGATGCCTTGCCTTGCCTTTAACATGCTAACTGAGGCCTGCAGAGTCTGAGATGTAGCTCTTGGGTTTCTGACCTTGGAGTGACCTTTAACCCTTAACATGCTAACTGAGGCCTGCAGAGTCTGAGATGTAGCTCTTGGGTTTTTGACCTTGGAGTGACCTTTAACCTTTAACATGCTAACTGAGGCCTGCAGAGTATGAGATGAAGCTCTTGGGTTTCTGACCTTGGGGTGACCTTTAACCTTTAACATGCTAACTGAGGCCTGCAGAGTCTGAGATGTAGCTCTTGGGTTTTTGACCTTGGAGTGACCTTTAACCTTTAACATGCTAACTGAGGCCTGCAGAGTCTGAGATGTAGCTCTTGGGTTTCTGACCTTGGGGTGACCTTGCTGGGACGTCCACTCCTGGGAAGGTTGACAGCTGGAACTGAACAGGCAGGAAGAAACTGATTGAATGCTTTCTAACTTCCTTTAGAAGTTAGATAACATTTAACCAGTTTCTTCCTGCCTGTCACGCTATGATCGTATCTGCTTGACCTGGGTTACCCTGACATAAAAAAAAAAGCCTTATGTAAGTTCTGCTCTGTATTAGAATTAAGAATAGACTGCAGGATATCTTTTTCCAGGGGGTTTGTTGGTTTCAGATTTCACTTTATTTCCGATGCAGCCTGTGCCGATGATGGTGCAGCAAAAAGATGTCATTAAGTCAATGAGCATCAGGACAAGAACTGCAAACAACGGTCCAGTTGAATAGTCTAGTTATTAATATTATTATATTATAATATTATTATTATTAATCTGTATTTAATCAACACCCAGGATGAGAGCTGTTTGAATTCTCCAAATGCTGAGGAAAGGAGCTCCAGTGTCTCCTTTATTATCTCCTTTAGCAAAGGATACACCGGCCATTGTTTATGGGAGAAAGGAGATAATTCTGTCCCATAATTCCTTGCGGCCTCAGCTTTCAGAAAGACGATCAAATATTTATTTCCAGTCATTTTTTCATTCATGTCGACAAATTCAACTTCAGTACAGCAGTGCTTGGAGCTAAGAGTGAATGTCAGACTGTTGTTCACCATTTAAAATGTTTGGAAATGTGATAATTGGCATTAAAAGGACAGAAAATATTTTGGTTTGTTTTTCACAAAACTTTTTGGCAGTCATTTCTGCTTAATAAAAAAAGTGGGAATGTTCAGCTGTGACAAAGAGGAAGAAACAAATGTTTCCTCATTCCAGGACAAAACACCTGACAGTGGTGCCGGTAATCTGTGAAAAGATTAAACGATTGAAACATTTTGAGAAACTATATAAAGATCCATCCTCTCAGAGGTTTTGTACATCCTCTCTTCGTTTCAGAGGGTAGACTCGACTCACTGGACTGACTGCTGCAAAGGTAACACTTTACAGTTTCTATTCTTACAGATTTTTAACCACGTTTAATTTTTTATTGATGTAAATCTGAAACTAACAGAAATTGTATGAATCGAGTTTCTCAAAACCAGACTAACAACCAGATAAGGTGGTTGGCGTTTGAATCGTTCCAGCATGTATTCACTCAAAAGGGCCTCGGGGGTTTGTTCATGCTCTAAAGTTCAGTCTGTGTTCAATATGTCTGATGAAATCCCACAGAGAAAGTTAGAAGCATCAGAATATCTTTAACATTTTCTCACACAGTCCACACCGTTGAACAGGCTTCATTCCACAACTGGATTCTCCTCCCATGCGTGTGCAGTGGGACAAAGTCAGTGATTGTCTGTGTAACCGTGTAGATGTAACTTAATTTAATTTCTTTGTCTCTTCTCAGATGGCTTCAGGTTTTAACTTGGTTTTCTTCGGCTTCATCAGCAGCCTCTTGATTGTTCAGTGTGTGAGTATAATTAACTCTGTGTCACTTTCATGGCCATGTTAGCTTACCGAGGTAAAGACGGAAGCATTGATGTATATGTGCTCAGAAATGACTGACTTCATTGAAATTAAATGTGTATTCACAAAGTAATTTATTCAGATGAGTTTTATTTGTGCCACCAGTGAAAGGAATGCTACAGAACTGTAGCGTCCGCTCCATGATAGTATTAGCTTTGAATCACAGATCCTGCTCCAACAGATGACGTCAGCTTCATAACTGCAGCTTTTTTAGCCTAAATATGGGAGAGGAATATGATAGTTTTGAAAAGTACAAAGTCTTTACAGGTTTCAACCTGCTTTTGTGTTCACAGAGATCTGTCCAGAAAGAGGTTGAGCCAGGTTGGTAGTTATAATTTATTTACTGTTGAACAGCTGTTGGAGGATTTTGTGCAAATTAATGAAAAATAAAAGATTTTTATGACGGTTATGACAGTGAAAAGTGCAGCTTTAATCATGGGTCAAATTCCTGTATTTTGCACTTATTATCTTCTGTCTAATACAAAAACTGTGGCAGTTCCTCCTGGCAGTTCCTCTGGCTGTCCTCCTGGATGGACGCAGTTCGGCTCTCGCTGTTTCATTTTCATCGGCACAGGAAAGACTTGGATTGATGCAATGGTAAGTAACAGAGCAATATATTATTTCCTTCGAAACAAAGCAGAAAGCAAAATTTCTGCTAATTGTAAGTATTTCTCAAATGGTTTTAGAGAAAGTTTAACCTTTAAAAAGGGTCATCTATAGTCCTTTTTTCTGAGTTTTTCTTTGTGCTATTGAAAATGATATCAAGTATTTTCTTGGTATCTGTATCATCTTTGAAACCTTATTATTGTGACAAAACAACTACGGTCTTATTTGTAGCTGTGCATTTTCTGTCTGAACATTGGGCTTCATGCAAGAACATTTTCGTATTTTATTCTAAATTTCTCTAATTTTTCTCGTACGAAGGTCTCGTACCAGCATGCAACGTCAGATTCAACAAATGCTCTTAACTTCAGAAAAAGTGTATAAACGACCTGCGTGAATGATGAATCCCACCTGTGCGTATTAAGGCTGTGCTTCCTCTGTCCTGTACCAGGAAGTGTTGAGTCATGAAAACGGCATCAAGGTGCAAAAATAACAACTTTAGGGGCTCTGAGACTGAAGTTCTGCTTTCAGAGATCCAAAAAGGAAAATCTGTCATTTTCGAAATAAAGAAGAAATGGTTTGATAGGAAAATGGCTTAAAAAAGCTTTATGACTGCAACTAAAGCCGTGCAATCAGTTGTTGCCTCATCATGATGGCTCTTTGATGGGGCGGTCCATAAGGGGGGTCTTCTGGCACCACAGCTTCTGGTCTGCCTGGGCTGGTTCAGGTAGTAGGAGACCCTCGTTCATGGCAATATTGTGCAAATCTGGCATGCCTTCTCGGGGCTGTAGAGCAGTTTGCCCCCCGCTGTATCGAGACACACCCACCTGGCCTTCAGCTCAGTGTGCTTCACAACAGCACGGGTGCTTTGATGCGTATATGTGTGCAGTGTATTGCCCCGATTATGTTTGGCAGTCCAGCCACGGCATGAAAGTCCCTCTTAATTTGTACTTGTTGGACAGCGGTGTATGGGAATATGATGTACCATGGGTGATAAACTGATGAGAGCTTTGATGACCAAGGGGAGTGCACGACTCACAGAGGACTGGGACACCCCCGATCTGTCTCCAAACTCCCTCTGAAAGGTTCCAGTGGCCAAAAATCCAAGGGTGGTGAGGACCTGGACGTATGGAGGAATTGGGTTTGATCGGCGTGTTTCTCTCTGGAGTTCTAGCAAGCTGCATATTTGCAGCAGCACAGTCCTTGGCAATCTAAATCACGATGTCAGCCATTCGTCTGTCTCCACATGGGTATCTACACGTTCTCGAAACACACGCTCCCCTCCAAGAGCCTGGCGCGCTAATGCATCCAAAAGTAGTAAATCAGCGGCTGGTTACACTTCCCATGTAATGTATATATTTATTTATGTTTGCTTCAAAGTAATTAAATGTACAATCCATTAGTAAAGCAAACTTGATTGGAATAACAGCGGACTATTTTACAAAACTCCTACGACAGGTCTGGATCACTCGTTATTCTGTTTGTAACCTGAAAGAAAACGTAAAATACGAAAAGATTGGTGAATGCGCAAATTCTCTTAAATCACTCGTACGCACGTATTAAGAACAAATCTGTGCGTATGAACGGTTGTTGCATGAGGCCCAATGTGTTCATGTTGCAGTGGAGCTCTGAATGCTCAGCACATATTACACTCTTCATCTTTTAAATATGTCTACTCAAAGTTCACCACAAAAAATACACTTTTTGACTGAACTCTTCTCACTCTTGTCAGTGACGATGGCATCACGATCTTTAAACAGTCTGAGATAAATAATCTTGTTTTCACTGTTAGAGATTGTTAAAAAACACTAACGAATTAAACTAAATTGAACTAAAGAATAAGTGATGGAGTATTAAAAAACCTTTAACATAACAAGGTTTTTCTCATCATGATCACAAAGTGCTGCCTAAATTAGATTAACTAGCAAGTTATGTCCATGATGTTCCTCTAACTTGAAGGCACTTCTCCCTAAAATCTCTTTTTCCCCCACCCTGTTTTGATTGTTAGCATTTTTGCATATCTATTGGTGGGAATCTGGCTTCAGTCCACTCTGCTGATGAGAACATCTTCCTCAGTGAACTGGTTAAGAAAGTGACCGGCGCTCATCACCACGTCTGGGTTGGAGGTTTTGACATAGTTGCAGTAAGTTACACGGTGCAATTTATCAAATTAAGTTTTTACTGAATGTGTGAGACTATTTTACATGAATAAAATACAATTATTCATTTGTAATGTTTTGTTGACACATAACTCATCAATCACACACTTAATAAATGGTCTTTTATGAGGCAGCAGGTTGCAGCTTTGGTAAATCTGATTTATTATACTGCTGTGTATTTCTCCATACTACACAATGTATTTCCTCTTTCAGGACAAAAAGTGGCTGTGGACTGATGGATCAGACTTTAACTACAGGCGCTGGCATACTGGGCTGCCTGACAACCAGGGAGGAATTGAGCACTGTCTTGAGATCAATTATGGAGGTACAAACAGAGGTTCCACTACACTTTTATGGACAGCATATGGACACTGACAGTGTTCTCACTTTTTATGTCAACATCACATGAAGTCGCAGTGACAGCAGAATGTTTAAACATCAACACTTCATTTTAACTGATATGTGAACAAACTATTTACAGGAAATAACATGAAACTAACTCATTCAACCTGCTGTAGGCTACGATGAACCCAGAGCACCATCATGGTTGGCCTGGACTTAAAATGGGTGCTGGCTTGAGCATAGTCAAACAAAGGAGGCTGCAGCAGAAGCAGGTGTCATTAGGCTTTGTGTTTTTGCCTCAGAAAGACAACTTTACATGTATTCATTTTGTTCCAAAGGCTGATCTCAGTTACCTGCTCTGTATAAAAAACACGTATTTGAGGGATTGGATCTGAATGAGTCCTAAATCCATCTCAACTGTGTTCACACCTGTTTTTAGAACTGTGAACCTGTGATTGGATCATGACGATCACATGTTCGCACCGAGTCTGAGCAGGCCCACAGATGAGCTGCAGGCCAGCAGTCCGTAGCTCTGCAGTGTGCTGTAGCATCCGGATAGCAAGTTATATGAAGTACAGTTTCAAGCTCATAGATGATGAGCACATGAGCCTGTAGAACAGCTAATTAATAACACACTCTCACCCCAAACTGGACAGGAGGTCTACTGCATGTGGTTTAGAGACAGTGTTGCTATGAACTACTTAAGTTTCTGGTGCTTGTTCTCATGTTTAAATCTGTTAAAATGACAGACGTCTTTCCCGTTTTTCCATTTTTCAATGATGGAAAATATTTGCCTAACAAGACACTTGGCACCAATATAAGTATTTGTTTTAAGATGTTTGATTTTTATTGAGATATTTGGAGACATCCCAGCCCGCTTTGTGCTGTAGGGTCACAGTGTCGTGTTTAAGAAGCATTTGAAAATGTTCACAGACAGAGATATTCAACACACTCTTATGCACTGGAACAGGAACAAGCTTGTGTAAAAACCTAAATTAATGCATGTTTCTCCATGTTTGTTTTTTCTAAAAAATCTCCAAACAGCAACCTACTGGAACGATGCACCATGTGACCATGGAAGATATTTCATTTGTGGAAAGAATCTGTGATGCATCCGGCCATGTCAGCAACAAGGATAATCTCAGGCCTCATCACTCTTTTCTGTTCTAATCAAACACTTCCAGATTAACACAGACCAAAAGAGCTCTTATGATTATGATTTCTGATTTTTTTCATCATATATTAACTCTGCATTTATTAATTCGACTGTAGATTTTATCTGCACGTTCAATAAAAATCCTCCAAATGCTGTTCTGAATCACTCTGTTCTGTGGTTTCTTGTGTCCTTTCTATGGTTTTATGTTTTTGGTGCAGCTGGCTGAAGGCTTCTGTGTGAAGATGTGGGCCTACATTAGGGGCTTCTTCTCTGCTCACAGCGTGCACGTTTACATGAAACATGAGGGAAACAAACTATTGTGTTAGTCCAACCAAAGTTGAACAGAATCAAGCTTCTCAGATCTGGACTAACACTCCCAGATGATGCAGTTGTGGATGGAACCACTCTGTCAGGCTTGGACTAAAGAGGAGACTCAGATGCAGAGAGTTGGCGGAAGGGCAGACTTTATTAAAAGGGAACTGCGGTATTTTCAACATTAAGCCTCTTTTCTGAGTCGTCTGCAATGTTTCAGAACCCCCCTCACCACTTTTTTGATGTTTACTGCTGTCTCCGGTATTTGCCTAATTTTGATTCTTCTCAACCTGCTTCAGAATGGCAAGTCATGTGCATGTCTAGAAAGGTCCGTAAAAGCACAATAAACGTTCGTTTTCAAAAGCATCAACTCACCGGAGTGGTTACTGGTGTGCACTGGTAATCCAGATCAAATTTCGTTGCGAAAAGTTGCTTCTGTCGTGTTTTATTTGACATTTTGTAAATCCCATTGAGTTCTATGGAAGACTGGATGTTCGTTGATATTACTCCGCCATCAAGTGGTGTGGAGTATAGCAAGTCAGATTCAACTGCTGAGCAGAAGTTTATCCACGGCTGTGAGGTGGCTAAGAAAATAGTGCGAGCATGAACGAGCTGCCAATTTTTCCAATTTTCTGAGGCCCCCCTAGCGCCCCCTGGCGGCCCCCACTTTGAAAACCACTGGTCTAACCAACTGATTGGTTTCATAGATAAGTACAGCTGAGTATCATCTGCAAAGCATTGAAAATGTAGAGAGGGTTCAGGCTGTGTTGGAGAATAAAGGAGCTCAGTGCAGATATTCACTTTAAAGCTGCTTAGAACTGAACAAACTCTGTTTCTGTCTCAGATTCTATGTTTATGTTCATGTTTACACGGTTCAGCTATCTACAGGTATCAACAAGGGTTGGCTTGAGACTCCTGCAGTGTGCTGATACTTAAGTATTGTTTAATCTTGTTTAAAGTGGAACTCTATGGTAAGGAGGAGGCACCTGTCACCTGTTTGCATGGATGCATGTTTCCCTCCCAGCAATGCTGCATTCAACAACAGAACTCCAAGTTTCACATCTCTGACCAGAAACATGTTCATGAACACGGAGCATGAAAGCTGATTTTATGAAGCCTAAACATGTTGCTTTTCAAGCAGTTAAACCACTTTATCTCTTTGAGATCAGATCAATCTGTTTGCACCTCAGTCTGGCTTCAGTGTTTAACAAGTCAGAAAATAATATAATACCACGAGACTGCAAGCTGTAAATGAAAGGAAAGTTTATTCATGTAGCTCAAAGAAAACTGACGCAGAATAACAGAACAAAAGAAAAAGACGAGTTGATCACAAAGGATATTGAATCAGTGTTACAATTAGAGTCATATTAAAGAAAATCAATACTATCTAATCACATGTGTATTAACACTGTGGTCCAAACGTCACCGGCCTCGTCTCCCAACAGCTATAAAGTGAACTTTATTCTAAATGGTGTATTTGGATTTTTTCAGGATTCGATTGGTTGATTATTGATTCAATATATATTGAATTTAAAGCATGAATTTGATGATGTCATCTTCTTTTCGGTGATGTCCTCAAATGGCAGGAGCTGCAAAAGACCAGGTAAAAACTGAATTTCAGTCAGAAGAAATCAGCACCAAAATGTGGCAGAAAAACCTTTTGTTAACACACTGTGAATGTGGTTTGGTGGGAATAATCATGTCTTCTGCAGCTTTTTAGGAAACATGCGGAGGAATTAAATAAAAAGATATACAATGAGATAAATAACTGACAGAAATGGACTAGAATACGAAACATAAGAAAGGAACTATTAAACCAACGCAGAAAAACACAGACCATGACAACCTGACATCACACTTCATGGTGTTCACTGAGTTGAGTCACATGATGAATATCTCCATCACAACTGAGCCAGTAAAATTGACCAATCACGTTTAGTTTTGTCCCTAAGTCATTGCTGTCCCGGTTCAAACCCTCCATGTGGGACGCTGTGGTCACTAAACACGTATTTTCTGTGCAGAAAAAGTGAACTACGCCCACTCTTGCTGCTCCATGAGCAGCATTCTCATTGAAAACTGGCGTAAGCATCCAGGTGTTGGGTTAGAAGTAATGCTGATCAGAGCCAGAGCCCATAAATACCCCCGAACACTGCAGAGTCACTTGATGCGGGACTGAATTCTGATCATGTTCCTGTAATACTCAACAACACCAGATGTTAGTGGGCTTCACATTTCATCAAATCTTTCCATGACAGCTTAGCAACCATAACTAGGTTTGCAGTTCAGTCAGATTTCTTATATCCATTTGCTCAGACATGAACTGTAAATGTTAGCATGTCAAGCTGTGTAGCTCACAAAGTTATGCGGTGGAACTACAAAAGTCAAGCTAGAGCTCATATTCAGCTGTGATTGTTGCAGCTGATCCTCAGCTGTGTTGGTGTCCGAGCCTTTGGTTCAGGTTGTGGAGCAGTTAGCATCGCTCTCATTCTTTTTGTAGCTTCTCCAACTTCTATCCCAGCAGCATCTCATGTCACAGCCCCACACACATTATAAAGCAGCTTCAGTACATTGCTGCCACCTGGTGGTATAAGCATTACCACCAGTGTAACCTTAGCAGCTTGTTTAATCCCACTGTGCAGATCAACATGTGTTTGTGTGGAAGTTCAGCCATTAACGGATCCCAGATATCAGCAGAGCTCTCTGTGTTGTCAGCAGCTTTTATATCTTTACAGCAGAGTCACTTCCAAACACCAACGTGAGTCGGGGTCAATCTGAAATACCAGCTTCCAGAGAAAGTTGATTCTCATGATTGGAAACTGTTTTTGACCAATAAAGGTTAACTTGAATAGGCTTTCGTTTCTGGTTAATATAGAAAATAAATGTGACCTCATGGCTCTGTTTAACACTACCTGGTTTCAGTAAATAGTCCATAAAAGGCCTGTCGGAGCTATTTGTTATTTTGTAATATTTGGCTCACTTATTATTTAGTTACCTTTTGGGGGTTTAGTTTTGGGGAATACACCTTTTTTGGTTGTTTATGATATTTAGTATTTTTTGAGTTAATTTGGGTATTTAACTATGCTTTTATTTTGAAGGCACTGGTTAGCTGGGGCTCACTGGGAGAGTTTTATTAGATGGGCAGGCAGTCACAGGTGAGCAGGCACCTGGGAGGGCTAATGGTTTTTGACCAGGGCAAGAGAGGCGGCAAAGGCAAAGTTCTTTGTTCGTTTGCTTGGTTTGAAGAATAAACCTAAAGAAACAATTTTTTTTTTGCCTGGACAATGGACTCATTTATCCTGCGTAAATTCACTCCCTAGCTGTCTCAGTGGCTGTTTGATTTCATTTAGTTTATTATTGTTTTGATTTTTTGATTATTGACACTGAGGACGAGTAGTCCATAAAAGGCCTTTAAAGTACTTACATATGCATATGTAGGTCACCTCCAGGTACTTGTATGTGCCAACACAGGGGTCTCCAAACATTGAGTTGCTTGCTTTGACAGAACAGCTGCTTTTCCCATTGCAGCTGTGGATGAAACAGGAGCTTTAACATGGACTGAGGGAACATGGGTGCTATTAGATGGAGGATTGGAGTAAAGTAACATTCTGTACCTGGCAGCAACTTCACTCGCAGGCCTTGAGCAGAGGATATTTTGGACCTGATCGGTAGGACGCCCAAAAATGCACGTGTTCCTGTCACTGCGTCCATAATCGGCCCCGAGGACAGATATAACCTGCCCCTCACCTGACGAACAGAGAAGTTAGATACCCAGCTGGTGAAAGCAAGGAAAACACAAACATGTATATTTATGGCATCAATCCAATGAAAATACAAGAATCTCACCACACTGAAGGTTTGCCAGAGAAAATTCACACGCTACACTTCGGACTGTTGGAGCAACAGAAATCACATGAGAAACAGAAATCACCTCTGTTCAGCTGTTATGAGTTCAGTTTGATGCCACAGACCTGCAGGGAAGCAGCCGTAGGTGGTGTCCAGGTACTTGTAGATGCCATGGCAGGGATCAGAGGTACGAACGACGTTTGCATTGATTTCACACACTTTCTTACCGTCACATCTGCAGGAGCAAAAGGAAGGAAAAGAGCTTGTTTCCAGGTTTGAATAGAGGGATTCAAGGTAAACACAAGAAACTTGTGCTAAAGAAAAATAAATAAATAAAAAGAACCAGACTCAGTGAATAATTCCCTATACTATAGATCAGTGAGCACCAACATATCATTGGGGTCATCAGGTGGGAACCTCCTTTCATCAGTGTTTCGTCTAGTTGGGCCCACAACACCTCCAGGAGGCTAGAGAGTGATCACTGGCGTTCCAGAGTCACTCCCCTAATGCCAGCCAACACTGCTCCTCACACCACAACAACCATCTTTTTTTTCTGGGCTTTTTATGCCTTTAATGATAGGACAGTTGGAGAGAGACAGGAATGCAAGGGGCAGAGAGAGGGGGGAGACATGCAGCAAAGGGCCGCTCGGTGCGGGACTCGAACCGGGGCCAGCTGCAGCGAGGACTATAGCCTCTGTACATGGGGCGGCTGCTTAACCCACTACGCCACCGACCACCCCAACAACCATCTTTTACAGCCACAAGCTACCCCAGCCTCTCACCAACTGCACATCAGTCACAGCCAGGATGCAAACCCTGGTTCGGGTAGGGGGTAATGAAAATATAGAGGGTGCCAGAGGTGGAGGCAGGACAAGACACACCAGCAGATTCAGCCGACAAACTCACCTAAACAGTCCTATAATCACTAAAAATGCCAGCAAAATCAAAGCCATACAACTCACTCAAAGCCAACTTACCCAAAATGGCCGCCTGGTTTCAAAAGGATCACATGGGCCAAACCCTCCACTTAAATATCTTGAACTTCTTCTTTGCTTTTTCAAAAGTCTGTTTACCCTAAGTGCTCCCCCTGCTGGGCCCCCAGCTGCTATTGCTTCTTCTAATCCAAATCCACTGACTGGATTTTACTGCCTCATCTGGCACTTCCTTCACTATTTTCCTCACACTCTGTCCACTTACACCCAGCTCCCTCAACAATGAGACAACAGACTTTGCAACAAATCCTTTACATCCTACTTCCACTGGACAGATTCTAACTTTCCATCCTCGCTGCTCTGCTTCTGCCCCCAACTCTACATATCTAAGCTTTTTCCTTTCATATGCTTCTGCTACTAATTCCTCCCAAGGAACAGTCAGCTCTATGAAATAGACTCTCATCCTACTCCTAGACCACAAGACTATATCAGGCCTTAGATTTGTAGAGGCTATCTCCTGGGGAACAACAAACGTATTTTCTAAATCTACCTGCATCTCCCAATCACAAGCATCCTCCAAGCTGCCGTGTCTCCTTATCGTCTTATAAACTTTCTCCCCCTCTTGAACAAACTGAATTGCAACTCTCTTCACCTTAGACCTTCCTAAGTTTACCAGCCTTTGTTTATCTTCAATACCTGCAGCTAAGCTTCTTAATACTTGGTCATGTCGCCATGTATACCGGCCTTGTGACAGACTAACCTTACAACCTGACAAGATATGCCTTAGAGTTGCAGTACCTGAACATAACGAACATAACGGGTCTCCATTTACCCAGAGTTTCAGGTTCTGGGAAGTTGGTCATACATCATATGTTGCCCCTACCAAAAATCTAATACTCCTTTCCTTCATACTCCACAGTTCTTTCCAACTAAGCTTTTTCTTCTCTACACCTTCACAATTCAACCACCGTCCCTGCTTAGCCTGAGCCACTGCCTTTGCACCCCTTAACATTTCCTCCTGTCTACGAACCTGCTCAACAACTAGCTTTCTCTTCTCCTTGGGACCTGCTCTACTCCACACTGGTTTGCCTAGGCCAAGCCCCAAGCCTCCCCGGCCTATTTGCATATTACCCACAATCTCTGCATGTCTAAGAGTTGCTTCTCCCTCCTGAGCTGCCATTCTTGGATTCCACTTTCTCCCACTTTACTAACTACCACATCTTTACTTGGACCCCTTCTGTTCACTCTATACATGCTGCCTCTGGGTCAAATTCTGAAGAACTCTAAAGACAGTGGCCACAAACAGTGGCCACATCAACCTATAGGAAACAATCCAAACCGCAGACACCACAGCTTCAACTTTCCTGGAAGCCCTGATTTATCTATTCTATCCAGTCCCTCAGCAACATCTTTCTGAAACTGCACTGCCTGCTCTCCATCATTCATGTCTGCCTGGTACCACCTGCCTAAACTCTTTACTGCCTTTTCCCTAATTATTGGAATGTTTTCTTCATCAATTACAAACTTTCTATCACTTAATTTCCCTCTACTTATTGAGATACTTCTAGACTTAGTAGGTTTGATTTTCATACCAGCCCACTTTAGATTTTTATTAAGTCTCTCAAGTATTCTCTTCATACATGGCACTGTTGTAGTCACCAACGTCATATCATCCATGTATGCTCTAATTGGTGTAAGGCGCATGCCATCCTGACGTCTCTCTCCACCTACAACCCACTTGGAAGCTCTAATAATTATCTCCATCGCCATTGTAAATGCTAATGGAGAAATAGTACACCCTGCCATAATGCCTATTTCTAGCCTCTGCCAACCTGTTGTGAAACCTGCTGTACTTAGGCAGTCTAATATCCTGAAAATATGCTCTTACTAAGTTAACAACTATTACAGGCACTCCAAAATACTCAAATGCTTTCCAAATAAGGCTATGTGGCACTGAAACAAATGCATTTGCTAGATCCAGAAATATAACTTGCAAGTCTTTTTTCTCAATCTTGAATCTGATGCCAAATCATGCTAGTGTGCTTTAAACACCCTGCGAAACCTGGTATTCCTGCCTTCTGCACAGTATCTATCAAGCTATTCTTTTCTAAATAACTGGCTAATCTCTGTGCAACTAAACTAAAGAAAATCTTCCCCTCTTCATTTAGGAGAGAGATCATCCGGAACTGACTCAGGTCCGAGGCCTCTTTCTCCTTTGGAATAATAACGCCTCCTGCCCTACGCCATGCTCTAGGAATAACCTGTTTCTCCCAAACTATTTTTAATTGCCTCCACTAAAACTTGAGGACATCAGGTGCACTTTTATAAACCCGGTAGGGGACTCCATTTGACCCTGGGGCCGCCGAAGCCTTTGCACGCCTGACTACCTCCTCAACCTCCTTCCACCTAGGTGGTCTAACGTCCATCTTATGAGCTATCTCTCCTAACGGTGGCATGTCAGGTGGAAGGCCTACTACTCTACGCTGTTCAAGATCTGAATATGTATTTCTTAGATACTCTTCCACCTCTGACTTTGTTGCCTTAAGCTGCCCTCCCTTTTCCTGGTTAAACAATCCTTTTTACAAACTTGAACGGATCCCTGTAAAATGCCGTTCTTACATATTCTTTCTTCTGTCTCTTTTTCCTAATATTTTCCGCCCTTCTGAGTATTGCTAGCCTGCCTCTCGATTCTTCCTGCAAAACATTAATTCCCTCTCTCTCTTCTTCTGTATCTTTTTTCCACTGCTTTCTTAAATTTCTTCTTTCCTTAACCAATTTCTCCATCTCTTTTTGCCGTCTAGACTTAACTAAATGTACTGTTTCAACCCTCTTTCTATCTTGCACCCCAAATCTTTCTACACAATAGGAGTAAATTATATCTCCCATCTTCTCTAGCCTATCGCTTGCATTTCCTCCTAACCTACCCAATATTATTGACAAATCTTTATTGACTGCCTCCCATTCTTTGTTACTATTTGCCCTAGGCCACTTAACTCTAGCTTTCTGCTCCATATTTCTCTCTCTAACTGGCCTGTTCACCTCAGTATCAGCTGCATCCCTTCTTAGAACCTCCTCCTCCCCCTCCGTAGCTGTGTTATTGATATCCTTCGGACTGTGGTTTTCTACCTGCCGCTGGACTTCATCCGGCTTACTCGACTGACTTCTTAAAAAGTACTGATCGATTCGGCCACACTGCCCTTCCTTTACCACACATCTCTTTCTTCCCTGATGCATTTTAAGGCCTCTAACTGATGTTTCTTTCTGCCAGCCACAAGGACAAACCTGAAGCTTACTTCCCTCTGGTCTACCACTTTTATTTACGCTCTCTTTCCTCTGAGAATTGTTCTGGTCAGTTCTAGCCCTAGAGAATAGGTCCGTGCCCCTATCCTTCACTGAGTCGTGTATCCACCTCATAGTCATGTTCGTTCCAGGGAAGTGAATTGATTACAGATTGATCTCTGGTGGGCCTGTTACTGTTTAATATCAACATCATTAGGAATGTTGTCCCACCAAAATGAGCGGTTGCTCAATTTGTCTCAGACTTTTTCATCCCACCACATGTCATCCATCACTTGGCTGCTTCAGCTGTTTATTTATCGCTTTAACTTTGATTCATTTCCAACTCCGTTAGCTCCTTTTAGTCAAGTTAAACCTCTGCTGCTTGTCAAATTCAAACATTTTCAATGAGTGTGCGACTCATCTGGTGGATTGATTCTGCGTCGTCATGGCAACTGTACCTTTTTTTCAGGACATCCACAGTGCCTTTCTGAGAGCACTTTGTGTTGGTGAGCTGCTCTGAAGGTCTGCCCTCACTGCAGGTCTCTGTGTCCAAACGTCCATACAGAGCTGACTGCACGATGATCACGCCATCCTCTGTTTCACAGAAAACACAGGAAGAAGATTTAATAATCCCAATCATCTTTATTTGATCCCAATAAAACTTCATTTTTCCATCACATAAAAAAGAAAATGAATTAAATAAATTAAAATAATTCAAATCTCTTGAAGTGAAAATGTATGTCAAGTAGATAATGGTGTAAGACCCCTTAAATAACTTATAGAAATAATAACTGTCTATGTTTCATTTATGTTTTATCAAGAAATCCAACATCTAAGCTTCCTGGTTTTACATCAGCCTCAGTTTCTTTCAGACAGAAAGAGGCAGCTCCTGGTCCATGTGAGTTCAGCTGAGTTCTCTGCACAGACGCTGTCTTTAAGCTGCTTTAATGCTGATTCTGTGGTTATAAAATCAGGATTTTATTAGAGCAGAGCGACAGTCTGGAAATGCTTTAAGTGAGCTGACACGTAGTCCTAATGGGCTGATTTTAGTCCAAGTTTTGAGAAAAGAAACAGAAAAATATGTGAATCGGAGCAGCTTTACTGGGAATTCAGCTGGATTAATAAACACTTTACAGTTTTTTCCTGAAAGATGCAGAAATGTTAAACTTTTTGGCCTGTATAAAGCACCAAGCACCATCAGTCTATTTATATATCTATGATTCATGTATTTTGTGTTTTGCATTTTCCTATGTTTCGGGGTTTCTTATGTTCTGATGGACAACCAGGAGGTCATCCGGGAGGTCGGCCAGAGGAGCTCCTGATGATCCAAAACCACAGTAAAAACAGTAGAAAAACAAGGCCTGAGACATGGACATGAAACAGTGATCCGACAGGGAATAACTGAAACCAAGGAGTTAATATACTGAGGGAGTAAATACTACAAAATAAAACAGGAAGTGAACTAAATAAGGAGTAAGAATCTATCTATCAGTCTATCTAAGATAAGATGAGAAGTAAGAATAGAATCGACTTGTTTACTTTGACTTGTTTTCCAGCAAACTTTTGAGTGTGCTGGAGCTGCTCAGTCGTACCGCAGCTCATGCGCTGGACATTGTGACTGTCATCGCAGGTGATCACTCTCTCTGTGGTTATGGCGGTCCCAGCGAAGGGAAACGGTTCTTCGGCTCCGGCAAAACCTGGAATGAAAAGCAAAATGTTTGGTGAATAGTTACTCCATAAAAGAGAAAATCTGTTGGTTATGGTGCTGAAGCAGCTCTCTCACCTACACTTTCTTTTCAGGTTGATATAAATAAATACATGTAGAAATATTTATTTCATTAAATGGTGGAGGGAGCTGCATCAACAAAGACTGCTGACAAGATAACAGATCAAAAGGTCAGATCTCCACTTTCTGGGTTAAGAGTCGCCTCCCTCAGCATTTCATTGTAAACTATACAACTCTGAATAATATGGCATGCATTAAAGTTACTTATAGAGTCAAAACAAAGCTTGATTAAGTGTAAAAAGTTTGGATTCCCTCCTGTGCCTCACAATGGCTTGGTTTTACAGAACAGAATGAAATGTGTATTGACCTGAACACGTCAGCAAAGATGATGCTGCCAGCACTGAAAAGAGAAAAGAAACCTCAGTGTTAGTTGATTTACTTGTCCTGTTACTTCTGTTTAAAGCTGCTTTAGCATTGGGCTTTTCCATGTCGAGTCAGACAAATTAATTCCACTTCCCCATGAATGATGATGATCATGGTGATCACACCATCAGGCTGCAGTGAAACAGTAAAGTCTGAGGGCAGAGACGAAGGAATGCAGGAACGGCTCAGATCACAGAGTCAAAACCTGGAGACATTTCAGTAGCATGAACTACAGCTTTCATAAGGAGGGTGAGAGGGAACAGGTGGATGGATGATCAGAACATCCAGGATTTTTATGCACAAGGGTCAGTTTCACTGTGCTCAGAGTTTGTACTGAAACATGAATGTGCATCATTTTTGCACCTTCACCATCAAACATCATGTAAAACCTTCATATCTTTAAAAATCATAAGGCTCGGTATGATTACTGGTTTTCATCGTAGACTGTATCTTTAAGGATTGAGATGACATTTGTTGTGAGTTGGCGCTCTATAGATAAAATCAAATTGAATTATATAATCATAAGTGAAAACAGTGCTTTGCCCTGAGAAGAGACAGAGGTCCCATCACTATCCCCACCTCAGTTCTTTCTCTTTAACTTCACAGGCAAAACCTGAAGAAACTGAAAAGACTTTCATGCTCACAGGTTAAAAATGATCATTTGGCTGATGGCAGATACAGGTTGTTTCTGTCTCTTTTAACACTCTGGGGTCTAAGAACCCGCCGGCGGGATTTTTGACACTTCTCCAAAAACACATCTGTAACTGTGAGTTTTTGTCATTCAAACATATAAGTGACACCATTAAAAACCTTGAAACTTATACTTTTCAAATATATATATATATATATTAAAATAAATGATATAGCTGGCCCTTTTTAAAGAGAGTGAAAAGAAATCTTTGGATTTTCTGTACTCTCTGACTGCATCAGCCTCCTAGGCCACACCTATCGCTATTCACATGTTAAGTACCAGGTGATTGAGTGGCTATTCACAGGTGAGAACACGCCCCATTCAGCCAGCATCAACAGACAATTATCACATGGAGAGTGACAGGGGGGTGGGGGCAATCGGGGGTGTTACACACCCATCTAATTAGGATTCAGCTAACAGAGACACTGCCTTGAGTTACAATGACTTTTTTACAGCTTGTGTGGAAACAACAAAACATTTCTGACTGCACTTTTTACTTTTATGCAGCCAACACTTTTGTTTACAAGGTTCAACCTTCAAAAGTCTTGGCTAGATATATTTATAGACCTCTAAAACCTGTTTTTTGTACAGTTGTGTTTCCCCTCAATTTAAATAAAACTTGTTTGTATTACATTCACTTCACTCTCATATTGTTTTTTGTTAGGCTTTTCAGAATACAACCATATGTGTCACTTTTGCAGAGATGTTTACAGTTAGTTGAAATACTTGAAAATGTCAAGGTGTTGCAAACTGCCTCAAAGTCTCTGAAAGAATGTATAGAAATAATAATTTCTTCTGTCTCCTTCTATGTTTTATCAATAAATCAAACATCTACAGTCAGCTGTGTACTTACGCAGTGAGATGCTCAGTCTGGTGCAGAACATGGTGTCAGGAGATGCGGTCGGAGGTGCTGAAATGAAGGAAATGAAAAAGACTCTGGATATTTATTCTGCTGGGGTAAGAGCCATCTTACGACACACGAATACAAAGTATGGGGAAATAATCTTTTACTGACGTGTTGCATAGATTAAATCAGAAAACAAAAATGCTGGAACTGGTCTAACTGGCACGTGCAAGAGGATGGTAGATTTGCATACTCCACGCCCAAAATGATACCATATAAGGCTGTGCTTCCTCTGTCCTGTGCCAGGAAGTGTTGAGTCATGAGAACGGCATCAAGGCGCATAAAGAACAACTTTACGGGCTCTGAGATTAAAGTTCTGCTTTCAGAGATCCAGAAAGGAAAATCTGTCATTTTTAGCAGTGTCAGCAGTGGAATTACGGGACCTGCTAAAGCCAAGAAATGGGAAGCAATTACGAGTGCTGTTAACTCTGTGTCACCGAAATAAAAAAGAAATGGTTTAATATGAAAATGGCTTAAAAAAAACAAAAACGTCTCGCCATGGCCAGGCGCTCGATGACTGCAACTAAAGCCGTGCAATCAGTTGTTGCCTCATCATGATGGCTCTTTGATGGGGCGGTTAATGAGGGGGGTCTTCTGGCACCACACCTTCTGGTCTGCCTGGGCTGGTTCAGGTGGAGACCCTCGTTCATGGCAATATTGTACAAATCTGGGATGACTTCTCTGGGCTATAGAGCAGTTTGCCCCCCCGCTGTATCGAGACGCACCCACCTGGCCTTCAGCTCAGTGCGCTCCACGACAGCACGGGTGCTTTGATGCGTATATGTGTCCAGTCTATTGCTCCGATTATGTTTGGCAGTCCAGCCACGGCATGAAAGTCCCTCTTAATTTGTACTTGTTGGACAGCGGTGTATGGGAATCTGATGTACCATGGGTGATAAACTGATGAGAGCTTTGATGACCAAGCGGAGCGCACGACTCACAGAGGACTGGGACACCCCCGATCTGTCTCCAATCTCCCTCTGAAAGGTTCCAGTGGCCAAAAATCCAAGGGTGGTGAGGACCTGGACGTGTGGTGGAATTGGGTTTGATCGGCGTGTTTCTCTCTGGAGTTCTAGCAAGCTGCATATTTGCAGCAGCAAAGTCCTTGGGAATCTTAATCACGATGTCAGCCATTCGTCTGTCTCCGCAAGGATATCTACACGTTCTCGGAACACACGCTCCCCTCCAAGAGCCTGGCGCGCTAATGCATCCAAAAGTAGCAAGTCAGCCGCTGGTTATACTTCCCATTGACCTTGTTACATACAGAGTCAATTAACCTTCAATTAGTGCATAATTTAAGTCAAATAGAATAATGTCAACATCATTATGGGGTATAATGTATATATTTATTTATGTTTGCTTCAAAGTAATTAAATATACAATCCATTAGTCAAGCTAACTTGATTGGAATGACAGCGGACTATTTTACGAAACTCCTACGACAGGTCTGGATCACTCGTAATTCTGTTCGTAACCTGAAAGAAAACGTAAGATGCAAAAAGATTGGTGAATGCGCAAATTTTCTTAAATCACTCGTACGCACGACTTAAGAACAAATCTGTGCGTACGAACGTTGTTGCATGAGGCCCAATGACTGCGAGGTGCCCAGGTCCTGTGGCTGCAGAACCAGCCCAGATCATCAGCCCTCCACCACCATGCTTGACAGCTGGTGTGAGGTGTTTGTGCTGATATGATGTGTTTGGTTTCCTTCAAACGTGCTGCTGTGCATTATCAGCAAACATCTCCACTTTGGTCTGCTCTGTCCAAAGGACATTGTTCCAGAAGTCTTGTGGTTTGTTCAGATGCAGCTTTGCAAACCTAAGCTGTGCTGCCATGTTCTTTTTAGAGAGAAGAGGCTTTCTCCTGCAGCCCTTCCACACAAGCCATACCTGTTCAGTCTGTTTCTAACTGTGCTGGCATGACCTTTAACCTTCAACATACTAACTGAGGCCTGCAGAGTCTGAGATGTAGCTCTTGGGTTTCTGACCTTGGGGTGACCTTTAACCTTTAACATACTAACTGGGGCCTGCAGAGTCTGAGATGCAGCTCTTGGGTTTCTGACCTTGGGGTGACCTTTAACCTTTAACATGCTAACTGAGGCCTGCAGAGACTGAGATGTAGCTCTTGGGTTTCTGACCTTGGGGTGACCTTGCTGGGACGTCCACTCCTGGGAAGATTGACAGCTGGAACTGGACAGGCAGGAAGAAACTGATTGAATGCTTTCTAACTTCCTTTAGAAGTTAGATAACATTTAACCAGTTTCTTCCTGCCTGTCACGTTATAATCGTATCTGCTTGACCTGGGTTACCCTGACATAAAAAAACAAAAGGCCTTATGTAAGTTCTGCTCTGTATTAGAATTAAGAGTAAAAAAAATATGAAAACTAACAACCAGAAAGTTACTGTAGTTTCTGAATGACTTCAGTGTTCAGATCTGAGTATTTAACTTAAAAACAGAGCTTAAACACAATCAGATGAGTAATGATCCATATAAAAAAATCCTCTTTTATTTTTAAACCTGTTGTGTTTTTGTGATATTGATGAATATCTGAGTAATGAGCGCATGTAAAACAAATTATTAATTATTTCTGTTGAACCTAACCCATGTTTTTTTCTGGATATGTGCTGCAGGAAGTATTTAAAACATTGAGTGGACGTGAACACAGCCACTTGTTTTCCAGTAAGGCGATCTGTACTCAAGGAAGTAAACAGCATTTTGTGTCAAAGCCTCATCAGGAAGAAAACTTTAATCTGTGAGGCTCATTCCAAAAATTCCTCTTCAGGTGCGCCGCAGGGGAGGAGTCGTCTGTTAACTCAGGACCTTCCTGCAAACGCTGGCACGGCACCAGGTGGTTATCACAGCAACCTTCCCTGCAGCCTGGGTGGTGAGCAGCACTTGGAAAGGTTCTGACCACTTCTGATGGTTCCCCTTCTTGGTCCTCATCACAACCCCGTCACCAGGCTTATCACTCTGGAGTCTAAGAATCCGCCGGCGGGATTTTTGACACTTCTCCAAAAACAAATCTCTAACTCTGTGAGTTTTTGTCATTCAAACATATAAGTGACACCATTAAAAACCTTGAAACTTATACTTTTCAAATATATATATATTAAAATAAATTATATAGCTGGCCCTTTTTAAAGAGAGTGAAAAGAAATCTTTGGATTTTCTGTACTCTCAGACTGCATCAGCCTCCTAGGCCACACCTATCGCTATTCACATGTTAAGTACCAGGTGGCTGAGTGGCTATTCACAGGTGAGAACACGCCCCATTCAGCCAGCATCAACAGACAATTATCACATGGAGAGTGACAGGGGTGTGGGGGCAATCAGGGGTGTTACACACCCATCTAATTAGGATTCAACTAACAGAGACACTGCCTTGAGTTACAATGACTTTTTTACAGCTTGTGTGGAAACAACAAAACATTTCTGACTGCACTTTTTACTTTTATGCAGCCAACACTTTTGTTTACAAGGTTCAACCTTCAAAAGTCTTGGCTAGATATATTTATAGTGTGTTTTCTTGCACTGTTTGAAGACCTCTAAAACCTGTTTTTTGTACAGTTGTGTTTACCCTCAATTTAAATAAAACTTGTTTGTATTACATTCACTTTACTCTCATATTATTTTTTGTTAGGCTTTTCAGAATACAACCATATGTGTCACTTTTGCAGAGATGTTTACAGTTAGTTGAAATACTTGAAAATGTCAAGGTGTTGCAAACTGTATCAAAGTCTCTGAAAGGCCTTACACTCCAGAGGCTTAAAGAGATGCAGCACACCGGCTGCTGGATCAGGGAGAGATGCTTTCACCTGTGAATGAGGCCCCATCCACACGTAGCCGGGTATCTGCTAAAACGAATATATTTTTCTACGTTTGGACCTTTCATCCACATGAAAACGCATAAAAACGCACCGTAAACGAATGTTTTTAAAAACTCCGGGCAAAGTGAAGATTTTTGAAAACTCCGTTTATGCAGCTGCGTGTAGACAGAGATAACCGGAGATTTGCGTTTTCGAACGTCACAATATGCGCCAAAACAACAACAAATCTGCTTAAAAGTCTAAAGTGCGACCTTTGTTTACTGAAGAAGCATGGATGTCTTGAGAACTGTGGTGGTTATTATTGTGCAGGCGCTGTTTACTGCCTTGATTTTACACGCCCAAGTCGTACTCCTCACTCCTGTCGCTGTCGGAATTATTACGTCCTCATATCGAGGGGCAGTCATGCGATCACCTGTCCGTGTGCTCAAAAAAGTGGCGTGCACACTTTATTATTTAGCTTACGAGGGCAGATTACGCAAAACAGCAAATGCATTTGGGTTGTCAAGACAGGTGAAAACGCAGATGTTTGGTTATGTGTGGAAGGTGTTTTTTTCAAAAACGAGGTAATGTGGATACAGATTTTTTTATAAACGGAGGGGGGGAAACATTCGGTTTTAAAAATACCCGGCTACGTGTGGACAAGGCCTGAATATCTGATCGAAGACAAGACAGCAGAGCGCCTGCAGAGCGGGGCGTGGTTTAACATTTGGCAGGGTTAAAGGTTAACTGCGACTGGTGCTTGCCAGGTTTGAGGATTTTCAAAAAGTACCGTGGTCCAGATCAGGTCTGGGAGAACAAACGTCAGAGAGAGCAGGTTCACAATCATGGTCCTCCCCTCGCCATCCTCACAAGGTGTAGAAAGAAGCTTAGCGGGACTCAAAACTCTGCCACATGTCTCAGCCTGTCACCATGTTGCTGCAAAGGGACAGAAGTCATGCAGCCCTCTATTCTTCAACAGTCTGTGTAAATGGTTTGCAAGGATCAGGGAGGCGCCAGAGTGGGTGGAGACACAAGTCCTGGTCTCAGTGTGGACAAAGTTTGTTAAGTTTCAGGGCTTCGTGTGATGATGTCTTTTGGTCCCAAACCCGATCAATGCACACCAGCAGACAGAGGTGCTTCAATGACTGAACATTAAGGAATAAAAGAACAACAATATATACTCACTCCCAAAAAGGACATGACTTTTTCTTTATTATTTGGCTTAGGAATCTGCTGGATAGCCTGAATGCATTTTGGAAGGAGTTCTATAGCTTCGGTGATAAGAGATTTCCCAGAAAGGTCACCTGCTGCTGCACAAGCTGAAGCTCTGACACACTGGCTTTGTGTCCTCCAGCTGCAGGATGTTAGAGGAGTTTTAACAGTCAATAGTCAAAGAATGGTCCAGTCCACCTCAACTGGTGGACTCATACTCCTCATACTTGGAGGAGCGGAGTTATTTTGTGACCATTGGAAGTTATCAATCTGATCGAGTGGCTATGACATGTGGAGTTCCTCAGGGGTCAGTTCTTGGACCCCTTCTGTTCACCCTATACATGCTGCCTCTGGGTCAAATTCTGAAGAACTCTAAAGTCAACCTCCACAGCTATGCAGATGACACACAGATATATCTCGCACTGTCTCCAGATGACTGCAGTCCGATGGAGTCATTGTGCGACTGCTTAGAGCAAGTCAAAAAGTGGATGAACCTAAATTTCCTTCAGTTAAATCAAGAAAAAAACTGAGGTCATTGTGTTTGGCAACAAAGAGAAGAGGTTTGCTGTCAGTAAACATCTTGAGTCACTGTCTCTAGAAACTAAAGACCAAGTCCGGAACCTCGGCGTGCTGATAGACTCAGACCTGACCTTCAACAATCATATCAAATCAGTCACCAAATCAGCCTTTTATCAACTTAAGAACATATCCAGAATTAAGGGTTTCATGTCCCAAACAGATCAGGGGAAGCTGATTCATGCTACATGCTAATGCTAACGGTCTCTGACTGGACTCCCCCAAAAGAGTCTCAAACAGCTGCAGCTCATTCAGAACGCTGCAGCCCGAGTTTTAACCAGAACAAAGAGATCACATCACATCACCCCAGTTCTCAAGTCTTTACGTCGGCTCCCGGTCAGATACAGAATAGATTTTAAAGTTCTGCTACTCGTCTACAAATCACAGAATGGTTTAGGTCCAGAACACATGAATGACATGCTAGCAGAGTATAAACCCAGCAGAGCTCTGAGATCTGCTGACTCAGGTCAGATAGTGGAGCCCAGAGTTCAAACTAGACCCGGTGAAGCAGCTTTTAGCTGTTATGCTGCACACAACTGGAACAAACTACCAGCAGAACTGAAATCAGCCCCAAATGTAAGCACTTTTAAATCCAGGTTAAAAACATTTCTCTTTCCGTGTGCTTATGGTTGAGTTTATATCTTTCTTTTTCCCCTCTTCTTTGATTGCTTTTAACTGTGTTTTTAATTTTTTCTCTTTAAATTGCTTGTTTTTATGCTGCTTTATGCTGTTCTTTTAAATGCCTTGTCTTTATGTAAAGCACATTGAGTTGCCTGTGGTATGAAATGCGCTGTATAAATAAAGATGCCTTGCCTTGCCTTTAACATGCTGACTGAGGCCTGCAGAGTCTGAGATGCAGCTCTTGGGTTTCTGACCTTTAACCTTTAACATGCTAACTGAGGCCTGCAGAGTATGAGATCTAGCTCTTGGGTTTCTGACCTTGGGGGGACCTTTAACCTTTAACATGCTAACTGAGGCCTGCAGAGTCTGAGGCTATGTACACACATAGCCGGGTATTTTTAAAACCGAATATTTCCCCCCCTCCGTTTATAAAATAATTTGTATCCACATTACCTCGTTTTCGAAAAAAACACCTTCCACACATAACCGAACATCTGCGTTTTCACCTGTCTTGACAACCCAAATGCATTTGCTGTTTTGCGCAATCTGCCCTCGTCAGCTAAATAATAAAGTGTGCACGCAACTTTTTTGAGCACACTGACAGGTGATCGCATGACAGTGGACTGCCCCTCGATATGAGGACGTAATAATTCTGACAGCGACAGGAGTGAGGACCGGGACATGCGAAATTGTCACGCCATTCCTCTGGGAGTACGACTTGGGCGTGTAAAATCAAGGCTGTAAACAGCGCCTGCACAATAATAACCACCACAGTTCTCAAGGCATCCATGCTTCTTCAGTAAACAAAGGTCGCACTTTAGACTTTTAAGCAGATTTGTTGTTGTTTTGGCGCATATTGTGATGTTCGAAAACGCAAAACTCCGGTTATCTCTGTCTACACGCAGCTGCATAAACGGAGTTTTCAAAAATCTTCACTTTGCCCGGAGTTTTTAAAAACATTCGTTTACGGTGCGTTTTTATGCGTTTTCATGTGGATGACAGGTCCAAACGTAGAAAAATATATTTGTTTTAGCAGATACCCGGCTACGTGTGGATGGGGCCTGAGATGCAGCTCTTGGGTTTCTGACCTTGGGGTGACCTTTAACCTTTAACATGCTAACTGAGGCCTGCAGAGTCTGAGATGTAGCTCTTGGGTTTCTGACCTTGGGGTGACCTTTAACCTTTAACATGCTGACTGAGGCCTGCAGAGTCTGAGATGCAGCTCTTGGGTTTCTGACCTTGGGGTGACCTTTAACCTTTAACATGCTAACTGAGGCCTGCAGAGTCTGAGATGCAGCTCTTTGGGTTTCTGACCTTGGAGTGACCTTTAACCTTTAACATACTAACTGAGGCCTGCAGAGTCTGAGATGTAGCTCTTGGGTTTCTGACCTTGGGGTGACCTTGGGGTGACCTTGCTGGGACGTCCACTCCTGGGAAGGTTGACAGCTGGAACTGGACAGGCAGGAAGAAACTGATTGAATGTTATCTAACTTCCTTTAGAAGTTAGATAACATTTAACCAGTTTCTTCCTGCCTGTCACGCTATGATCGTATCTGCTTGACCTGGGTTACCCTGACATAAAAAAAAAAGCCTTATGTAAGTTCTGCTCTGTATTAGAATTAAGAATAGACTGCAGGATATCTTTTTCCAGGGGGTTTGTTGGTTTCAGATTTCACTTTATTTCCGGTGCAGCCTGTGCCGATGATGGTGCAGCAAAAAGATGTCATTAAGTCAATGAGCATCAGGACAAGAACTGCAAACAACGGTCCAGTTGAATAGTCTAGTTATTAATATTATTATATTATAATATTATTATTATTAATCTGTATTTAATCAACACCCAGGATGAGAGCTGTTTGAATTCTCCAAATGCTGAGGAAAGGAGCTCCAGTGTCTCCTTTATTATCTCCTTTAGCAAAGGATACACCGGCCATTGTTTATGGGAGAAAGGAGATAATTCTGTCCCATAATTCCTTGCGGCCTCAGCTTTCAGAAAGACGATCAAATATTTATTTCCAGTCATTTTTTCATTCATGTCGACAAATTCAACTTCAGTACAGCAGTGCTTGGAGCTAAGAGTGAATGTCAGACTGTTGTTCACCACTTAAAACGTTTGGAAATGTGATAATTGGCATTAAAAGGACAGAAAATATTTTGGTTTGTTTTTCACAAAACTTTTTGGCAGTCATTTCTGCTTAATAAAAAAAGTGGGAATGTTCAGCTGTGACAAAGAGGAATAAACAAATGTTTCCTCATTCCAGGACAAAACACCTGACAGTGGTGCCGGTAATCTGTGAAAAGATTAAACGATTGAAACATTTTGAGAAACTATATAAAGATCCATCCTCTCAGAGGTTTTGTACATCCTCTCTTCGTTTCAGAGGGTAGACTCGACTCACTGGACTGACTGCTGCAAAGGTAACACTTTAATGTTTCTATTCTTACAGATTTTTAACCACGTTTAATTTTTTATTGATGTAAATCTGAAACTAACAGAAATTGTATGAATCGAGTTTCTCAAAACCAGACTAACAACCAGATAAGGTGGTTGGCGTTTGAATCGTTCCAGCATGTATTCACTCAAAAGGGCCTCGGGGGTTTGTTCATGCTCTAAAGTTCAGTCTGTGTTCAATATGTCTGATGAAATCCCACAGAGAAAGTTAGAAGCATCAGAATATCTTTAACATTTTCTCACACAGTCCACACCGTTGAACAGGCTTCATTCCACAACTGGATTCTCCTCCCATGCGTGTGCAGTGGGACAAAGTCAGTGATTGTCCGTGTAACCGTGTAGATGTAACTTCATTTAATTTCTTTGTCTCTTCTCAGATGGCTTCAGGTTTTAACTTGGTTTTCTTCGGCTTCATCAGCAGCCTCTTGATTGTTCAGTGTGTGAGTATAATTAACTCTGTGTCACTTTCATGGCCATGTTAGCTTACCGAGGTAAAGACGGAAGCATTGATGTATATGTGCTCAGAAATGATTGACTTCATTGAAATTAAATGTGTATTCACAAAGTAATTTATTCAGATGAGTTTTATTTGTGCCACCAGTGAAAGGAATGCTACAGAACCGTAGCGTCCGCTCCATGATAGTATTAGCTTTGAATCACAGATCCTGCTCCAACAGATGACGTCAGCTTCATAACTGCAGCTTTTTTAGCCTAAATATGGGAGAATATGATAGTTTTGAAAAGTACAAAGTCTTTACTGGTTTCAACCGGCTTTTGTGTTCACAGAGATCTGTCCAGAATGAAGTTGATGAGCCAGGTTGGTAGTTATAATTTATTTACTGTTGAACAGCTGTTGGGCGATTTTTGTTCATATTTATGAAAAATAAAATATTTTTATGACAGTTATGACAGTAAAAAGTGCAGCTTTAATCATGGGTCAAATTTTTCACTTATTATCTTCTGTCTAATACAACAACTGTGGCAGTTCCTCCTGGCTGTTCCCCTGGCTGTCCTCCTGGTTGGACGCAGTTCGGCTCTCGCTGTTTCATTTTCTACGGCACAGGAAAGACTTGGATTGATGCAGAGGTATGTAACAGAGTGATATCTTATTTATTTTTATATAAAGTTTATCTCTACTCAAAGTTCACCACAAAAAATACACTTTTTGAATGAACTCTTCTCACTCTTGTCAGTGACGATGAGAGATTCTTGAAACAGTCTGAGATAAATAATTTTGTTTTCACTGTTAGAAATTGTTCAAAAACACTAAAGAATAAGTGATGGAGTATTAAGGCCTCTTGATGAACTATAAGTCATGGCTCACTGTAATGGCTGAATTGTGTTCTGCAGTACAATCATCAAGGTATTTCAACATCAGATCAGTAACAAGATTAAAATGATAAAAAAAAAAATTCAAAATATGCTTTAGCACACAGTTGACTGATCATGAACAACAACATGTGGGCTATGAGCAAACACCTGGGAATGCTGGTGGATCAGTTTGTGGTTTGGTTCACTGCCATAAACTACGAGCAAAAGCTTTGATTCTGACCCAGGAAGACAAAAACATGACAGAGGATGCAGTGATCAGCAACTCTGATCTGATGAAAGAAAAAGGAAATTCCAAAGACAAACTTTAAACATTGCTGTATATTACACAGACTGGATTTTACACTTTGCACATTTACAATGAAATTAGGAAGAAACCTTTAACATAACAAGGTTTTTCTCATCATGGTAACAAAGTGCTGCCTAAATTAGATTAACTAGCAAGTTATGTCCATGATGTTCCTCTAACTTGAAGGCACTTCTCCCTAAAATCTCTTTTTCCCCCACTCTGTTTTGATTGTTAGCATTTTTGCATGTCTATTGGTGGGAATCTGGCTTCAATCCACTCTCATGATGAGAACCTCTTCCTCAGTGACCTGGTTAAGAGAGTGACCGGCGTTCATCACCTTTTCTGGGTTGGAGGTTTTGACGCAGTCGCAGTAAGTTAAACAGTGCAGTTTATCAAATTAAGTTTTTACATAATGTGTGAGAGTATCTAACATTAAAGGGGAAGTTCGTTTTTTTTTAATTTAAAACCTGGACCTTATTTCTGGCATAAAATACGTTCATCTACTCAACAATAACAGTTTGGCGAAAGTCGGCGAAGGACAATATTTAGATCCCTCAGATCGGTGTATATCCATATAACGGGAGAGAACAGGGCAGAGACAATACAGCCTCTGAATAAGGCATTATCTGTCTGTATTTCACCAATACTTTAAGACAGAGGTCTTCAACAGGGGGTCCGCGGAGGTACTGCGGGGGGTCGCGAAATCTTTGGTTGATTAGACGATTTTTAACTTTTTTTTTTTTCAAACAGTTTTTTCTCACAAATTGTGTGCAAACATGTGCCATCCACAGATGGTTTGAGGATTCATTGTCCCATCTACATGCATGTTTAAAGTTAAAATCTGTGGATTATTTGAATAGCTCAGTGTTGTACGCAAGATGTTTGTTTATAAATGGCAGTGGCATGGCCACCCTGTACCTTGCACATGTTTAAAATAAAAACATGAATATATTAACCTGTGTATTATTTGAATAGCTTAGTATTGAATGTACAATAACAGAGTAGCTATGTTTATACATGGCACTAGGCCCCGTTAAATATAAAACACAATTGTATGCTATATAAATAGTAGGGGGGTCCCTGCTCCAACTCTCCATCAGTTTGGGGGTCCCTGGCCTGAAAAACGTTGAAGACCCCTGCTTTAAGACCAATGAATGAATGAACGCGTACTATTGCACTGTTAGCTCAGAGCTGCCGTGTTGTTGTTATCGGGGGCTATCGGGGCTTTCTACATACGCATCTACTGGGATGATGTCATCGACGCGCGCCGCTGCAGCACAGCTCATTCACTCCGGTAAAGACGTCCATCGTAATCAAAGTCGTCGTCCACGTCGTCAAAATCTGATAAATATCCTGCCATGTTGCACAAAACTAGCAGCAGCAAACTCTGTGTGAAGTTAGCCGACCGTCACAGAGCACGGAGTGAATGAGCTTTGCTGCAGCGACGCCTCGATGATGTCATCCCACTGGACGTGTGCGTAGAAAGCTTCCTATAAGCCCCCCAATAGCCCCCGATAACAACAACATGGCAGCTCTGAGCTAACAGTGCAACAGTACGCGTTCATTCATTCATTGGTCTTAAAGTATTGGTGAAATAAAGACAGATAATACGCCGATCTCCAGTGATCTAAATATCTTCCGAAGGACGCCGACTTTCACCAAACTGTTATCGGTGAGGATATGGACGTATTTTATGCCAGAAATAAGGTCCAGGTTTAAAAAAAACAAACTCTTTTAATAAAATACAATTATTCATTTGTAATGT
This sequence comes from Odontesthes bonariensis, assembly GCF_027942865.1. Taxonomy (NCBI): domain Eukaryota; kingdom Metazoa; phylum Chordata; class Actinopteri; order Atheriniformes; family Atherinopsidae; genus Odontesthes; species Odontesthes bonariensis. The sequence goes on from NC_134515.1 coordinate 3,751,369, forward strand.
TTTATTGACACATAACTCATCAAACACACACTTAATAAATGGTCTTTTATGAGGCAGCAGGTTGCAGCTTTGTTAAATATGATTATATAATACTGTCATACATTTCTCCATACTACACATTGTATTTCCTCTTTCAGGAGGGAAGGTGGCAGTGGACTGATGGATCAGACTTTAACTACAGCAACTGGCTTAGTGGGCAGCCTAACAACGCTGGAGGAAAAGAGCACTGTATTGATATCAATTATGGAGGTACAAACAGAGGTTCCACTACACTTTTATGGACAACATATGGACACTGACAGTGTTCTCACTTTTTATGTCAACATCACATGAAGTCGCAGTGACAGCAGAATGTTTAAACATCAACACTTCATTTTCACTGATATGTGAACAAACTATTTACAGGAAATAACATGAAACTAACTCATTCAACCTGCTGTAGGCTTCGATGAACCCAGAGCACCATCATGGTTGGCCTGGACTTAAAATGGGTGCTGGCTTGAGCATAGTCAAACAAAGGAGGCTGCAGCAGAAGCAGGTGTCATTAGGCTTTGTGTTTTTGCCTCAGAAAGACAACTTTACATGTATTCATTTTGCTCCAAAGGCTGATCTCAGTTACCTGCTCTGTATAAAAAACACGTATTTGAGGGATTGGATCTGAATGAGTCCTAAATCCATCTCAACTGTGTTCACACCTGTTTTTAGAACTGTGAACCTGTGATTGGATCATGACGATCACATGTTAGCACCAAGTCTGAACAGGCCCACAGATGAGCTGCAGGCCAGCAGTCCGTAGCTCTGCAGTGTGCTGTAGCATCCGGATAGCAAGTTATATGAAGTACAGTTTCAAGCTCATAGATGATGAGCACATGAGCCTGTAGAACAGCTAATTAATAACACACTCTCACCCCAAACTGGACAGGAGGTCTACTGCATGTGGTTTAGAGACGTGTTGCTATGAACTACTTAAGATTCTGGTGCTCGTTCTCATGTTTAAATCTGTTAAAATGACAGACATCTTTCACATTTTTCCATTTTTCAATGATGGAAAATATTTGCCTAACAAGACACTTGGCACAAATATAAGTATTTGTTTTAAGATGTTTGATTTTTATTGAGATATTTGGAGACATCCCAAGCCGCTTTGTGCTGTAGGGTCACAGTGTCGTGTTTAAGAAGCATTTGAAAATGTTCACAGACAGAGATATTCAACACACTCTTATGCACTGGAACAGTAACAAGCTTGTGTAAAAACCTAAATTAATGCATGTTTCTGCATGTTTGTTTTTTCCAAAAAAATCCCTAAACAGGAACGTTCTGGAACGATATACCATGTGACCATGGAAGATCTTTCATTTGTGGCAAGAAGCTGTGATGCATCCGGCCATGTCAGCAACAAGGATAATCTCAGGCCTCATCACTCTTTTCTGTTCTAATCAAAAACTTCCAGATTAACACAGAGCAACAGAGCTCTTATGATTATGATTTATGATTTTTTTCATCATATATTAACTCTGCATTTATTAATTCGACTGTAGACTTTATCTGCACGTTCAATAAAAATCCTCCAAATGCTGTTCTGAATCACTCTGTGTTGTGTGATTTCTTGTGTCCTTTCTATGGTTTTATGTTTTTGGTGCAGCTGACTGAAGGCTTCTGTGTGAAGATGTGGGCCTACATTAGGGGCTTCTTCTCTGCCCACAGCGTGCACGTTTACATGAAACATGAGGGAAACAAACTATTGTGTTAGTCCAACCAAAGTTGAACAGAATCAAGCTTCTCAGATCTGGACTAACACTCCCAGATGATGCAGTTGTGGATGGAACCACTCTGTCAGGCTTGGACTTAAGAGGAGACTCAGATGCAGAGAGTTGGCGGAAGGGCAGACTTTATTAACTCCAAAGAGAAAATCACTCCCAGGGAGGCAACATAAAGGACTATGAAACTTTACTCGAATAAGAAAACTAAACTATGAAAATTACAAACCAAAATTAACTCGTAATGAGGCTATAGAATTGTGACTAGACAAAAGCGAAATATGCAGGATAAATGTTGTAGTGGATTTTTTTATCAAAGTGGATAACAACTTACTCAATAACAAGAGAAAATCTAGATTTGTCTTTCTTTAAGTTTTATTCAAAGGCACATTGGCCCTCATTTATCAAGCCGTCGTAGAAAGCATCGTAGATATGAGCGGAGAACTCGTCGTACGCAGAGGCTCAAGTGAGATTTACAGAACATGCGTACCACACCAATCCCATCGTAAGACCGAGCGGCTGTTGATAAATCCGGCGGCTGAAATCCATCGTAATGATCCTAACCACGCCTTCTACAAAAGGCTGCACCTCTAGAATTTGCGACAGGATAGACGAAAGGCGGCAAAGAAACGCTGTCAGCTGTCAACAGCGTTGGCGATGTAAATCGCAGACCGGACGAGTTATGTATTTTCCCCTACTGTGATGGTCAATATAATGTGATAAACTCCAGATTAAATGAAATCTAAAATTGAACGATGTTTTACTTTTTCTCCAATAAGATCAGGAAGAAGTGGTCCGATATGAAATTTGCCACCAAAGAAGGTCGCAGCTCTCCGACGCAGCATGTCACAAACAGGGGGGGGGGGGGGGGGGGGGGGGGGGGGGGGGGGAGCTCCGATCCAGGTTTGGATTTGAGTGCCTTGGAGGAGAGGGTGGCTGGCCTGATCGGAGCTACGTCTTTGCGTATGCGCAGTGTTAAAGCGCCTCTCCTGTACGGCTCATAAGCCACTCATCATTTTCCCGAAAGAAATCCTGCCGGTCCCGGAACACTCTCTCGCGCCTGATGCGCGCGTTCAGGTCCTCTAACAAAGCCAGATCTGCCATCGTTTCGCCATTACCGCGCCGCTAGAATCACCTCTTAAATAGGCGGTTGAATAATGAGCCATCACTCTTCCAATTACGGAGTTGTACTTGTTTAATTTTTTTATTTATTTAATTTGCGTTTATGTTTATATTTATGTTGAAGTCAAATAAAACATGGGCCTTCTTTGAAGTGATAAGTCTGTCATTTTAACCAAGGGATTTGTTGCGACTCATAAGGCACGCACTAGTGACGCTGCTGTTTATGTATGCTATTGCAGTCACCGCAAGTCAAAATGGAAAAGTGCGTACACGGCCTCAGACCTGTCGTGGCGATTTCATCTTTCCTGCGCTCACGATGGATTTGATAAATGCCAACCTTTGCGCAGAAAAGAACGTACACACGACCTACGCATGTTTTTCGTCTTATGCAAGTTTGATAAATGAGGGCCTTAGTGTTTGAATAGTCTCCTGTCTGGGCTCTGCCAGACAGTGAGCGAAGAGGAGAAATACACACATCCCTTTTATACTCCAATCAGGTAGGGCCATCTTCAAATAACAAATAAGGCCCCCTCGCTCTGTGCTCTGTTCTATATCTGAGATGACACAGTTTGCGAGGTAGCCTCTTTACGACCCCCTTGAGCTAACCTCCCCAGAAAGTATCAACCATAAACCTTTCCCCCGATGGAGTAAAAATCTGTTTTCCCTCACTGACCATACAGAAGGGGTCACAGGTTGAATAGGTCAGAGGGAAAGCAACAGACTTTGGATCAAATGAGACAACTAATACAACTAGTACTTACTACTAAAAGACTACAACTAAGAATTTTCCCATCACAATATCAAGACTGTGACTATGGTTGCAAAGATGACACACTGGCACAAGACAAAAGGAGAGGCAGACTGTATGAACACAGGGGGAAAGGGAACGGGTGGAAACCATTAGGAATCAGGGAGACTCAGACCAGACACATGAGGAAGGGCAAGTGACCTGAGACTAGAGGACAGTTACTTATCAAAATAAAACAGGAAATGACGAGGCCAAAACACCAAAATAAAACAAAACCTCACCACGGTGTGACTCCAGCATGTTTACACTCAACTGGTATCAAATGGGCCTTAGAGCTCTGTAAATGCTTCAAACCTCAATGTGTTCGCATCGTTTATTAAAACCTGTAAAGCTTAAATGTATATTAATACAGCTGAATTTCCAATAAAGCTGCTCTCATTCACATAATGTTCTTCTTCTTTTGACACAAAATGGGACTGTAAAGCACCTCATTAAGACGATGTGTCATCTCTGAGTTACTGAAAGCGTTTCTAAACTGTTGCTCTGCTCCAATAAAAATAAAATCTTTAAGATATGATGGAACTCAGTCATTAAGAGCTTTAGATGTGAAGAGAAGAATTTTAAAATCTATTCTGAATTTAACAGGGAGCCAATGAAGAGAAGCTAAAACTGGAGAAATATGATCTCTGCTGTTAGATCTCATCAGAACTCTGGCTGCAGCATTTTACATTACAAAGGTGAAAGAAGGCAGCGCCAGAAACCTGTTTTATGTGTGAGTCAAAGGACAGGTCCTGGTCAAAAATAACTCCAAGGTTCCTCACTGTAGTACAAGAAGCCAAGAAAATTCAATCTAAAGTCAGAATACACAACTAGACGGTTTCTCCCTGAAGAGCTCAGGGCCAGAATCAACTTCAGTTTTTTCTTAGTTCAGAAGCAGAAAATTCAGAGTCATCCAGCTCTTTATGTGTTGTGGTCTAACCCAGGGGTTCCCAAACTTTTCCATGCCAAGGCCCCCAAACAGTGTTAGCTTCTGGCCCCCTTTGCAAACCACACACAATGCTACAAAATATGTAAAGAAACATCAACTTTTAGAACGTATTTTCTTTCTTTTCTTCACGGACAGCAGCTCGCTGTGTGAATGCAGCCTGACTAAATGCTCTTCTTTACGTCTGAAGAAGTCGACCGTTTTTTCAGACTCTGACGGATGTTTTTGTAAGTGACGCCGAAGTTGATACTAATTTGAGAGGGTCTCCAGACAGAGGACGCATTTTGGGCAATTGTGGCCATTTTTCTGTACGGCTGTAAAGCCAAACTTAATGTATGCTCCATCATACTTTCTGATTTTAGTCGGCCAGTTCTTTCGGTCTCTTCCAAGTCAAAAATCTGTCCATTTTGGCTAAGCTAGCTACACGCTAGCTTGAGGAGCAGAGCAGCTTCAGAACAGACGCAAACCGCCAGGTCAACGATGTTTTGACTGGCAGCCAATCAGAAAGACAAGCATGGCAAATAACATTTCCATATGATATTTTATTATAAATTGTATTTTACAATACCGATTAAAAAAGTGTGACAATTTTTTATAATGATGTTTAAAAAAAATTTAATTATATTTTTTTATTTTTGCATTTTTTTCTAATCTACACCAATTTTCGGAGGCCCCCCTAGCGCCCCCTGGCGTCCCCCACTTTGAAAACCACTGGTCTAACCAACTGATTGGTTTCATAGATAAGTACAGCTGAGTATCATCTGCAAAGCATTGAAAATGTAAAGAGGGTTCAGGCTGTGTTTGAGAATAAAGGAGCTCAGAGCAGATATTCACTTTAAAGCTGCTCAGAACTGAACAAACTAAACCCGGATTTTGTTTTAAATTACACGTTTTAGTGTTCATTACTTTTTCTATTATGTTTTGTAAAAATCTATGTAATTACTAAATCAAATTAGTTCTTTGGATTCGAATTTTGAAAATATACACTGCAATGATCATGTTAAGCACAGATTACATATAAAGTTATGTTCTGTGAGGGAGGGGCGGAGCCTATTTGAAGTTAAACTGAGAGTCAAGACCTGTCCTGTGTGAGAGCGTGACCTACTCGATTTTTGGAGAAAACTGAATTGTGTATTTAAAAATAAACTGCGGATGTTTTAAAGTAGTTACACTAAGTATACGGAAGAGCGTGTAAAGCAATTATTAAGATCGGTCTGGTTGCTAAACGTTTGCTAAAGGTTAGCCTAAGACTGCACCAGTCCTAATTCATTATTGCTGCAGTGAATTATTTGTGTTAATTGTTATTTGTTAATTTCAGTGTTTTCTGAAATAAAATAACTTGAACAATTTAAATGTATTTCTTTTTAAACAATATATTGTGGCGTGCTGTGGGTGTGTTGCCGCATTGCATTATGGGTGCTCTCTGTTCCCCATTTATGTGCTGTATTTAGTGCTGTGGTAGAGTTTGTATGTGTTTATGTTTATGTTCTGTATGCAGTGACAGTGTAGTACAAGGTTTTTGTTCGTGTTGCATTTGAACTAAATCTGCACCATAACTGAAAGTGGTGAGACAGAAAGTTACCACCACTTGTTCCAATATATGTGAAGTGATTGTAATTCACTATTGTACCTGTGAATTGCCTGGCAAAATAAAAGTGTTTGCTGCACAAGAAATTCTGGACTGAGACTTTTCCTGTCTCCACCTCTACCATTGCTACAATATTTAAGGCAACGGGTTTCCACGCGATTTTCTAGTAAACTCAACTAGTTCGGGTTAAGAGTTTATGTTTATGTTCATGTTTACACGGTTCAGCTATCTACAGGTATCAACAAGGGTTGGCTTAAGACTCCTGCAGTGTGCTGATACTTAAGTATTGTTTAATCTAGTTTAAAGTGGAACTCTATGGTAAGGAGGAGGCACCTGTCACCTGTTTGCATGGATGCATGTTTCCCTCCCAGTAATGCTGCATTCAACTACAGAACTCCAAGTTTCACATCTCTGACCAGAAACATGTTCATGAACACGGAGCATGAAAGCTGATTTTATGAAGCCTAAACATGTTGCTTTTCAAGCAGTTAAACCACTTTATCTCTTTGACATCAGATCAATCTGTTTGCACCTCAGTCTGGCTTCAGTGTTTAACAAGTCAGATAATGATATAATACCACGAGACTGCAAGCTGTAAACGAAAGGAAAGTTTATTCATGTAGCTCAAAGAAAACTGACGCAGAATAACAGAACAAAAGAAAAAGACGAGTTGATCACAAAGGATATTGAATCAGTGTTACAATTAGAGTCATATTAAAGAAAATCAATACTATCTAATCACATGTGTATTAACACTGTGGTCCAAACGTCACCGGCCTCGTCTCCCAACAGCTACAAAGTGAACTTTATTCTAAATGGTGTATTTGGATTTCTTCAGGATTCGATTGGTTGATTATTGATTCAATATATATTGAATTTAAAGCATGAATTTGATGATGTCATCTTCTTTTCGGTGATGTCCTCAAATGGCAGGAGCTGCAAAAGACCAGGTAAAAACTGAATTTCAGTCAGAAGAAATCAGCACCAAAATGTGGCAGAAAAACCTTTTGTTAACACAGTGTGAATGTGGTTTGATGGGAATAATCATGTCTTCTGCAGCTTTTTAGGAAACATGCGGAGGAATTAAATAAAATGATATAAAATGAAATAAATAACTGACAGAAATGGACTAGAATACGAAACATAAGAAAGGAACTATTAAACCAACGCAGAAAAACACAGACCATGACAACCTGTCATCACACTTCATGGTGTTCACTGAGTTGAGTCACATGATGAATATCTCCATCACAACTGAGCCAGTAAAATTGACCAATCACGTTTCCTTTTGTCCCAAAGTCATTGCTGTCCCGGTTCAAACCCTCCATGTGGGACGCTGTGGTCACTAAACATGTCTTTTCTGTGCAGAAAAAGTGAACTACGCCCACTCTTGCTTTCTCATTGAAAACTGGCGTAAGCATCCAGGTGTTGGGTTGGAAGTAATGCTGATCAGAGCCAGAGCCCATAAATACCCCCGAACACTGCAGAGTCACTTGATGCGGGACTGAATTCTGATCATTTTCCTGTAATACTCAACAACACCAGATGTTAGTGGGCTTCACATTTCATCAAATCTTTCCATGACAGCTTAGCAACCATAACTAGGTTTGCAGTTCAGTCAGATTTCTTATATCCATTTGCTCAGACATGAACTGTAAATGTTAGCATGTCAAGCTGTGTAGCTCACAAAGTTATGCGGTGGAACTACGAAAGTCAAGCTAGAGCTCATATTCAGCTGTGATTGTTGCAGCTGATCCTCAGCTGTGTTGGTGTCCGAGCCTTTGGTTCAGGTTGTGGAGCAGTTCTACCCCAGCAGCATCTCATGTTACAGCCCCACACACATTTTAAAGCAGCTTCAGTACATTGCTGCCACCTGGTGGTATAAGCATTACCACCAGTGTAAACTTAGCAGCTTGTTTAATCACACTGTGCAGATCAACATGTGTTTGTGTGGAAGTTCAGCCACTAACGGATCCCAGAAATCAGCAGAGCTCTCTGTGTTGTCAGCAGCTTTTATATCTTTACAGCAGAGTCACTTCCAAACACCAACGTGAGTCGGGGTCAATCTGAAATACCAGCTTCCAGAGAAAGTTGATTCTCATGATTGGAAATAAAGGTTCACTTGAATAGTCTTTCGTTTCTGGTTAATATAGAAAATAAATGTGACCTCATGGCTCTGTTTAACACTACCTGGTTTCAGTAAATAGTCCATAAAAGAGTTTTATTAGATTAGGGGTGGCAGTCACAGGTGAGCAGGCACCTGGGAGGGCTAATGGTTTTTGACCAGGGCAAGAGAGGCGGCAAAGGCAAAGTTCTTTGTTTGTTTGCTTGGTTTGAAGAATAAACCTAAAGAAACAATTTTTTTTTTGCCTGGACAATGGACTCATTTATCCTGCGTAAATTCACTCCCTAGCTGTCTCAGTGGCTGTTTGATTTGATTTAGTTTATTATTGTTTTGTTTTTTGATTTTTTGATTATTGACACCGAGGACGAATAGTCCATAAAAGGCCTTTAAAGTACTTACATATGCATATGTAGGTAACCTCCAGGTACTTGTATGTGCCAACACAGGGGTCTCCAAACATTGAGTTGCTTGCTTTGACAGAACAGCTGCTTTTCCCATTGCAGCTGTGGATGAAACAGGAGCTTTAACATGGACTGAGGGAACATGGGTGCCATTAGATGGAGGATTGGAGTAAAGTAACATTCTGTACCTGGCAGCAACTTCACTTGCAGGCCTTGAGCAGAGGATATTTTGGACCTGATCGGTAGGACGCCCAAAAATGCACGTGTTTCTGTCACTGCGTCCATAATCGGCCCCGAGGACAGATATAACCTGCCCCTCACCTGACGAACAGAGAAGTTAGATACCAGGCTGGTGAAAGCAAGGAAAACACAAACATGTATATTTATGGCATCAATCCAATGCAAATACAAGAATCTCACCACACTGAAGGTTTGCCAGAGAAAATTCACATGCTACACTTCGGACTGTTGGAGCAACAGAAATCACATGAGAAACAGAAATCATCTCTGTTCAGCTGTTATGAGTTCAGTTTGATGCCACAGACCTGCAGGGAAGCAGCCGTAGGTGGTGTCCAGGTACTTGTAGATGCCATGGCAGGGATCAGAGGTACGAACGACGTTTGCATTGATTTCACACACTTTCTTACCGTCACATCTGCAGGAGCAAAAGGAAGGAAAAGAGCTTGTTTCCAGATTTGAATAGAGGGATTCAAGGTAAACACAAGAAACTTGTGCTAAAGAAAAATAAATAAATAAATAGAAAGGACCAGGACTCAGTGAATAATTCCCAATACTCCCTATAATATAGATCAGTGAGCAGTGCTGACCAACATGTCATTGGGGTCATCAGGTGGGAACCTCCTTTCATCAGTGTTTCGTCTAGTTGGGCCCACGACACCTCCAGGAGGCTAGAGAGTGATCACTGGCGTTCCAGAGTCACTCCCCTAATGCCAGCCATCACTGCTCCTCACACCACAACCACCATCTTTTTTTTTTTTTTCTTTTTTTTTTCTGGGCTTTTTATGCCTTTAATGATAGGACAGTTGGAGAGAGACAGGAATGCAAGGGGCAGAGAGAGGGGGGAGACATGCAGCAAAGGGCCGCTTGGTGCGGGACTCGAACCGGGGCCAGCTGCAGCGAGGACTATAACCTCTGTACATGGGGCGGCTGCTTAACCCACTATGCCACCGACCGCCCCAACAACCATCTTTTACAGCCACAAGCTACCCCAGTCTCTCACCAATTGCACACCAGTCACAGCAGGGAGGAGAACCCTGGTTCGGGTAGGGGGTAATGAAAATATAGAGGATGCCAGAGGTGGAGGCAGGACAAGACACACCAGCAGATTCAGCCGACAAACTCACCTAAACAGTCCTATAATCACTAAAAATGCCAGCAAAATCAAATCCATACAACTCACTCAAAGCCAACTCACCCAAAATGGCCGCCTGGTTTCAAAAGGATCACATGGGCCAAACCCTCCACTTAAATATCTTGAACTTCTTCTTTGCTTTTTCAAAAGTCTGTTTACCCTAAGAGCTGCCCCTGCTGGGCCCCAGCTGCTATTGCTTCTTCTAATCCAAATCCACTGACTGGATTTTACTGCTTCATCTGACACTTCCTTCACTATTTTCCTCACACTCTGTCCACTTACACCCAGCTCCCTCAACAACGAAACAACAGACTTTGCAACAAATCCTCTACATCCTACTTCCACTGGACAGATTCTTACCTTCCATCCTCGCTGCTCTGCTTCTGCCCCCAACTCCACATATCTAAGCTTTTTCCTTTCATATGCTTCCTCTACTAATTCCTCCCAAGGAACAGTCAGCTCTATGAAATAGACTCTCATCCTACTCCAAGACCACAAGACTATATCAGGCCTTAGATTTGTAGAGGCTATTTCCTGGGGAACAACAAGCGTATTTCCTAAATCTACCTGCATCTCCCAATCACAAGCATCCTCCAAGCTGCCGTGCCTCCTTATCGTCTTTTTAACTTGCTCCCCCTCTTGAACAAACTGAATTGCAACTCTCTTCACCTTAGACCCTCTTAAGTTTACCTGCCTTCGTTTTTCTTCAATACCTGCAGCTAAACTTCTTAATACTTGGTTATGTCGCCATGGATACCGGCCTTGTGACAGACTAACCTTACAACCTGACAAAATATGCCTTAGAGTTGCAGTACCTGAACATAACAAACATAACGGGTCTCCATTTACCCAGAGTTTTAGGTTCTAGGGAGTTGGCAATACATCATATGTTGCCCCTATCAAAAATCTAATACTCCTTTCCTCCATACTCCACAGTTCTTTCCAACTAAGCTTTTTCTTCTCTACACGTTCCCAATTCAACCACCGTCCCTGCTTAGCCTGAGCCACTGCCTTTGCACCCCTTAACATTTCCTCCTGTCCACGAACCTGCTCAACAACTAGCTTTCTCTTCTCCTTGGGACCTGCTCTACTCCACACCGGTTTACCTGGGCCAGGCCCCAAGCCTCCCCGGCCTATTTGCACATTACCCACAATCTCTGCATGTCTAAGAGTTGCTTCTCCCTCCTGAGCTGCCATTCTTGGATTCCATTTCCTCCCCTTGGTTGGGTTTGGAACCACCTTACTAACTACCACATCTTTACTCCCAGCTAACAGGAACTCTGGCCTAACTTTAGTACATTTAAACTCCTCTACTAGACTAGATACTGGGAGCTGGAGTATGCCTTTCCCATACAGTGCCACAGTACTTAAGCATCTAGGAACACCTAGCCACTTCCTAATATAAAAGCTAACTAATCTTTCCATTTTTTCTACAACAGATAATGGAATCTCATACACAGAAAGTGGCCACATCAACCTAGGAAACAATCCAAACTGCAGACACCACAGCTTCTACTCTCCTGGAAGCTCTGATTTATCTATTCTATCCAGTCCCTCAGCAACATCTTCCCGAAACTGCACTGCCTGCTTTCCATCATTCATATCTGCCTGGTACCACCTGCCTAAACTCTTTACTGCCTTTTCCCTTATTATTGGAATGCTTTCTTCATCTATTACAAACTTTCTATCACTTAATTTCCCTCTACTTATTGAGATACTTCTAGACGTAGTAGGTTTGATTTTCATACCAGCCCACTTTAGATTTTTATTAAGTCTCTCCAGTATTCTCTTCATACATGGCACTGTTGTAGTCACTGACGTCATATCATCCATGTATGCTCTAATTGGTGTAAGGCGCATGCCATCCTGACGTCTCTCTCCACCTACAACCCACTTGGAAGCTCTAATAACTATCTCCATCGCCATTGTAAATGCTAATGGAGAAATAGTACACCCTGCCATAATGCCTATTTCTAGCCTCTGCCAACCTGTTGTGAAACCTGCTGTACTTAGGCACAGTCTAATATCCTGAAAATATGCTCTTACTAAGTTAACAACTATTACAGGCACTCTAAAATACTCAAATGCTTTCCAAATAGGGCTATGTGGCACTGAAACAAATGCATTTGCTAGATCCAGAAATATAACTTGCAAGTCTTTTTTCTCAATCTTGAATCTGATGCCAAATCATGCGAGTGTGCTCTAAACACCCTGCGAAACCTGGTATTCCTGCATTCTGCACAGTAGTATCTATTAAGCTATTATTTTCTAAATAACTGGCTAATCTCTGTGCAACCAAACTAAAGAAAATCTTCCCCTCTACATTTAGGAGAGAGATCATCCGGAACTGACTCAGGTCCGAGGACTCTTTCTCCTTTGGAATAAGAACACCTCCTGCCCTACGCCATGCTCTAGGAATAACCTGTTTCTCCCAAACTATTTTTAATTGCCTCCACTAAAACTTGAGGACATCAGGTGCACTTTTATAAACCCGGTAGGGGACTCCATTTGACCCTGGGGCCGCCGAAGCCTTTGCACGCCTGACTACCTCCTCAACCTCCTTCCACCTAGGTGGTCTAACGTCCATCTTATGAGCTATCTCTCCTAACGGTGGCATGTCAGGTGGAAGGCCTACTACTCTACGCTGTTCAAGATCTGAATATGTATTTCTTAGATACTCTTCCACCTCTGACTTTGTTGCCTTAAGCTGCCCTCCCTTTTCCTGGTTAAACAATCCTTTTTACAAACTTGAACGGATCCCTGTAAAATGCCGTTCTTACATATTCTTTCTTCTGTCTCTTTTTCCTAATATTTTCCGCCCTTCTGAGTATTGCTAGCCTGCCTCTCGATTCTTCCTGCAAAACATTAATTCCCTCTCTCTCTTCTTCTGTATCTTTTTTCCACTGCTTTCTTAAATTTCTTCTTTCCTTAACCAATTTCTCCATCTCTTTTTGCCGTCTAGACTTAACTAAATGTACTGTTTCAACCCTCTTTCTATCTTGCACCCCAAATCTCTCTACACCATAGGAATAAATTATATCTCCCATCTTCTCTAGCCTATCGCTTGCATTTCCTCCTAACCTACCCAATATTATTGACAAATCTTTATTGACTGCCTCCCATTCTTTGTTACTATTTGCCCTAGGCCACTTAACTCTAGCTTTCTGCTCCATATTTCTCTCTCTAACTGGCCTGTTCACCTCAGTATCAGCTGCATCCCTTCTTAGAACCTCCTCCTCCCCCTCCGTAGCTGTGTTATTGATATCCTTCGGACTGTGGTTTTCTACCTGCCGCTGGACTTCATCCGGCTTACTCGACTGACTTCTTAAAAAGTACTGATCGATTCGGCCACACTGCCCTTCCTTTACCACACATCTCTTTCTTCCCTGATGCATTTTAAGGCCTCTAACTGATGTTACTTTCTGCCAGCCACAAGGACAAACCTGAAGCTTACTTCCCTCTAGTCTACCACTTTTATTTACGCTCTCTTTCCTCTGAGAACTATTCTGGTCAGTTCTAGCCCTAGAGAATAGGTCCGTGCCCCTATCCTTCACTGAGTCGTGTATCCACCTCATAGTCATGTTCGTTCCAGGGAAGTGAATTGATTACAGATTGATCTCTGGTGGGCCTGTTACTGTTTAATATCAACATCATTAGGAATGTTGTCCCACCAAAATGAGCGGTTGCTCAATTTGTCTCAGACTTTTTCATCCCACCACATGTCATCCATCACTTGGCTGCTTCAGCTGTTTATTTATCGCTTTAACTTTGATTCATTTCCAACTCCGTTAGCTCCTTTTAGTCAAGTTAAACCTCTGCTGCTTGTCAAATTCAAACATTTTCAATGAGTGTGCGACTCATCTGGTGGATTGATTCTGCGTCGTCATGGCAACTGTACCTTTTTTTCAGGACATCCACAGTGCCTTTCTGAGAGCACTTTGTGTTGGTGAGCTGCTCTGAAGGTCTGCCCTCACTGCAGGTCTCTGTGTCCAAACGTCCATACAGAGCTGACTGCACGATGATCACGCCATCCTCTGTTTCACAGAAAACACAGGAAGAAGATTTAATAATCCCAATCATCTTTATTTGATCCCAATAAAACTTCATTTTTCCATCACATAAAAAAGAAAATGAATTAAATAAATTAAAATAATTCAAATCTCTTGAAGTGAAAATGTATGTCAAGTAGATAATGGTGTAAGACCCCTTAAATAACTTATAGAAATAATAACTGTCTATGTTTCATTTATGTTTTATCAAGAAATCCAACATCTAAGCTTCCTGGTTTTACATCAGCCTCAGTTTCTTTCAGACAGACAGAGGCAGCTCCTGGTCCATGTGAGTTCAGCTGAGTTCTCTGCACAGACGCTGTCTTTAAGCTGCTTTAATGCTGATTCTGTGGTTATAAAATCAGGATTTTATTAGAGCAGAGCGACAGTCTGGAAATGCTTTAAGTGAGCTGACACGTAGTCCTAATGGGCTGATTTTAGTCCAAGTTTTGAGAAAAGAAACAGAAAAATATGTGAATCGGAGCAGCTTTACTGGGAATTCAGCTGGATTAATAAACACTTTACTGTTTTTTCCGGAAAGATGCAGAAATATTAAACTTTTTGGCCTGTATAAAGCACCAAGCACCATCAGTCTATTTATATATCTATGATTCATGTATTTTGTGTTTTGCATTTTCCTATGTTTCGGGGTTTCTTATGTTCTGATGGACAACCAGGAGGTCATCCGGGAGGTCGGCCAGAGGAGCTCCTGATGATCCAAAACCACAGTAAAAACAGTAGAAAAACAAGGCCTGAGACATGGACATGAAACAATGATCCGACAGGGAATAACTGAAACCAAGGAGTTAATATACTGAGGGAGTAAATACTACAAAATAAAACAGGAAGTGAGCTAAATAAGGAGTAAGAATCTATCTATCAGTCTATCTAAGATAAGATGAGAAGTAAGAATAGAATCGACTTGTTTACTTTGACTTGTTTTCCAGCAAACTTTTGAGTCTGTGCTGGAGTCGTACCGCAGCTCATGCGCTGGACATTGTGACTGTCATCGCAGGTGATCACTCTCTCTGTGGTTATGGCGGTCCCAGCGAAGGGAAACGGTTCTTCGGCTCCGGCAAAACCTGGAATGAAAAGCAAAATGTTTGGTGAATAGTTACTCCATAAAAGAGAAAATATGTTGGTTATGGTGCTGAAGCAGCTCTCTCACCTACACTTTCTTTTCAGGTTGATATAAATAAATACATGTAGAAATATTTATTTCATTAAATGGTGGAGGGAGCTGCATCAACAAAGACTGCTGACAAGATAACAGATCAAAAGGTCAGATCTCCACTTTCTGGGTTAAGAGTCGCCTCCCTCAGCATTGTAAACTATACAACTCTGAATAATATGGCATGCATTAAAGTTACTTATAGAGTCAAAACAAAGCTTGATTAAGTGTAAAAAGTTTGGATTCCCTCCTGTGCCTCACAATGGCTTGGTTTTACAGAACAGAATGAAATGTGTATTGACCTGAACACGTCAGCAAAGATGATGCTGCCAGCACTGAAAAGAGAAAAGAAACCTCAGTGTTAGTTGATTTACTTGTCCTGTTACTTCTGTTTAAAGCTGCTTTAGCATTGGGCTTTTCCATGTCGAGTCAGACAAATTTATTCCACTTCCCCATGAATGATGATGATCATGGTGATCACACCATCAGGCTGCAGTGAAACAGTAAAGTCTGAGGGCAGAGACGAAGGAATGCAGGAACGGCTCAGATCACAGAGTCAAAACCTGGAGACATTTCAGTAGCATGAACTACAGCTTTCATAAGGAGGGTGAGAGGGAACAGGTGGATGGATGATCAGAACATCCAGGATTTTTATGCACAAGGGTCAGTTTCACTGTGCTCAGAGTTTGTACTGAAACATGAATGTGCATCATTTTTGCACCTTCACCATCAAACATCATGTAAAACCTTCATATCTTTAAAAATCATAAGGCTCGGTATGATTACTGGTTTTCATCGTAGACTGTATCTTTAAGGATTGAGATGACATTTGTTGTGAGTTGGCGCTCTATAGATAAAATCAAATTGAATTATATAATCATAAGTGAAAACAGTGCTTTGCCCTGAGAAGAGACAGAGGTCCCATCACTATCCCCACCTCAGTTCTTTCTCTTTAACTTCACAGGCAAAACCTGAAGAAACTGAAAAGACTTTCATGCTCACAGGTTAAAAATGATCATTTGGCTGATGGCAGATACAGGTTGTTTCTGTCTCTTTTAACACTCTGGGGTCTAAGAACCCGCCGGCGGGATTTTTGACACTTCTCCAAAAACACATCTGTAACTGTGAGTTTTTGTCATTCAAACATATAAGTGACACCATTAAAAACCTTGAAACTTATACTTTTCAAATATATATATATATATATTAAAATAAATGATATAGCTGGCCCTTTTTAAAGAGAGTGAAAAGAAATCTTTGGATTTTCTGTACTCTCTGACTGCATCAGCCTCCTAGGCCACACCTATCGCTATTCACATGTTAAGTACCAGGTGACTGAGTGGCTATTCACAGGTGAGAACACGCCCCATTCAGCCAGCATAAACAGACAATTATCACATGGAGAGTGACAGGGGGGTGGGGGCAATCGGGGGTGTTACACACCCATCTAATTAGGATTCAGCTAACAGAGACACTGCCTTGAGTTACAATGACTTTTTTACAGCTTGTGTGGAAACAACAAAACATTTCTGACTGCACTTTTTACTTTTATGCAGCCAACACTTTTGTTTACAAGGTTCAACCTTCAAAAGTCTTGGCTAGATATATTTATAGACCTCTAAAACCTGTTTTTTGTACAGTTGTGTTTCCCCTCAATTTAAATAAAACTTGTTTGTATTACATTCACTTTACTCTCATATTATTTTTTGTTAGGCTTTTCAGAATACAACCATATGTGTCACTTTTGCAGAGATGTTTACAGTTAGTTGAAATACTTGAAAATGTCAAGGTGTTGCAAACTGCCTCAAAGTCTCTGAAAGAATGTATAGAAATAATAATTTCTTCTGTCTCCTTCTATGTTTTATCAATAAATCAAACATCTACAGTCAGCTGTGTACTTACGCAGTGAGATGCTCAGTCTGGTGCAGAACATGGTGTCAGGAGATGCGGTCGGAGGTGCTGAAATGAAGGAAATGAAAAAGACTCTGGATATTTGTTCTGCTGGGGTAAGAGCCATCTTACGACACACGAATACAAAGTATGGGGAAATAATCTTTTACTGACGTGTTGCATAGATTAAATCAGAAAACAAAAATGCTGGAACTGGTCTAACTGGCACGTGCAAGAGGATGGTAGATTTGCATACTCCACGCCCAAAATGATACCATATAAGGCTGTGCTTCCTCTGTCCTGTGCCAGGAAGTGTTGAGTCATGAGAACGGCATCAAGGCGCATAAAGAACAACTTTACGGGCTCTGAGATTAAAGTTCTGCTTTCAGAGATCCAGAAAGGAAAATCTGTCCTTTTTAGCAGTGTCAGCAGTGGAATTACGGGACCTGCTAAAGCCAAGAAATGGGAAGCAATTACGAGTGCTGTTAACTCTGTGTCACCGAAATAAAAAAGAAATGGTTTAATATGAAAATGGCTTAAAAAAAACAAAAACGTCTCGCCATGGCCAGGCGCTCGATGACTGCAACTAAAGCCGTGCAATCAGTTGTTGCCTCATCATGATGGCTCTTTGATGGGGCGGTTAATGAGGGGGGTCTTCTGGCACCACACCTTCTGGTCTGCCTGGGCTGGTTCAGGTGGAGACCCTCGTTCATGGCAATATTGTACAAATCTGGGATGACTTCTCTGGGCTATAGAGCAGTTTGCCCCCCCGCTGTATCGAGACGCACCCACCTGGCCTTCAGCTCAGTGCGCTCCACGACAGCACGGGTGCTTTGATGCGTATATGTGTCCAGTCTATTGCTCCGATTATGTTTGGCAGTCCAGCCACGGCATGAAAGTCCCTCTTAATTTGTACTTGTTGGACAGCGGTGTATGGGAATATGATGTACCATGGGTGATAAACTGATGAGAGCTTTGATGACCAAGCGGAGCGCACGACTCACAGAGGACTGGGACACCCCCGATCTGTCTCCAATCTCCCTCTGAAAGGTTCCAGTGGCCAAAAATCCAAGGGTGGTGAGGACCTGGACGTGTGGTGGAATTGGGTTTGATCGGCGTGTTTCTCTCTGGAGTTCTAGCAAGCTGCATATTTGCAGCAGCAAAGTCCTTGGGAATCTTAATCACGATGTCAGCCATTCGTCTGTCTCCGCAAGGATATCTACACGTTCTCGGAACACACGCTCCCCTCCAAGAGCCTGGCGCGCTAATGCATCCAAAAGTAGCAAGTCAGCCGCTGGTTATACTTCCCATTGACCTTGTTACATACAGAGTCAATTAACCTTCAATTAGTGCATAATTTAAGTCAAATAGAATAATGTCAACATCATTATGGGGTATAATGTATATATTTATTTATGTTTGCTTCAAAGTAATTAAATATACAATCCATTAGTCAAGCTAACTTGATTGGAATGACAGCGGACTATTTTACGAAACTCCTACGACAGGTCTGGATCACTCGTAATTCTGTTCGTAACCTGAAAGAAAACGTAAGATGCAAAAAGATTGGTGAATGCGCAAATTTTCTTAAATCACTCGTACGCACGACTTAAGAACAAATCTGTGCGTACGAACGTTGTTGCATGAGGCCCAATGACTGCGAGGTGCCCAGGTCCTGTGGCTGCAGAACCAGCCCAGATCATCAGCCCTCCACCACCATGCTTGACAGCTGGTGTGAGGTGTTTGTGCTGATATGATGTGTTTGGTTTCCTTCAAACGTGCTGCTGTGCATTATGAGCAAACATCTCCACTTTGGTCTGCTCTGTCCAAAGGACATTGTTCCAGAAGTCTTGTGGTTTGTTCAGATGCAGCTTTGCAAACCTAAGCTGTGCTGCCATGTTCTTTTTAGAGAGAAGAGGCTTTCTCCTGCAGCCCTTCCACACAAGCCATACCTGTTCAGTCTGTTTCTAACTGTGCTGGCATGACCTTTAACCTTCAACATACTAACTGAGGCCTGCAGAGTCTGAGATGTAGCTCTTGGGTTTCTGACCTTGGGGTGACCTTTAACCTTTAACATACTAACTGAGGCCTGCAGAGTCTGAGATGTAGCTCTTGGGTTTCTGACCTTGGGGTGACCTTTAACCTTTAACATGCTGACTGAGGCCTGCAGAGTCTGAGATGCAGCTCTTGGGTTTCTGACCTTGGGGTGACCTTTAACCTTTAACATACTAACTGAGGCCTGCAGAGTCTGAGATGCAGCTCTTGGGTTTCTGACCTTGGGGTGACCTTGCTGGGACGTCCACTCCTGGGAAGATTGACAGCTGGAACTGGACAGGCAGGAAGAAACTGGTTGAATGCTTTCTAACTTCCTTTAGAAGTTAGATAACATTTAACCAGTTTCTTCCTGCCTGTCACGTTATAATCGTATCTGCTTGACCTGTGTTACCCTGACATAAAAAAACAAAAGGCCTTGTGTAAGTTCTGCTCTGTATTAGAATTAAGAGTAAAAAAAATATGAAAACTAACAACCAGAAAGTTACTGTAGTTTCTGAATGACTTCAGTGTTCAGATCTGAGTATTTAACTTAAAAACAGAGCTTAAACACAATCAGATGAGTAATGATCCATATAAAAAAATCCTCTTTTATTTTTAAACCTGTTGTGTTTTTGTGATATTGATGAATATCTGAGTAATGAGCGCATGTAAAACAAATTATTAATTATTTCTGTTGAACCTAACCCATGTTTTTTTCTGGATATGTGCTGCAGGAAGTATTTAAAACATTGAGTGGATGTGAACACAGCCACTTGTTTTCCAGTAAGACGATCTGTACTCAAGGAAGTAAACAGCATTTTGTGTCAAAGCGTCATCAGGAACAAAACTTTAATTTGTGAGGCTCATGCCAAAAATTCCTCTTCAGGTGCGCCGCAGGGGAGGAGTCGTCTGTTAACTCAGGACCTTCCTGCAAACGCTGGCACGGCACCAGGTGGTTATCACAGCAACCTTCCCTGCAGCCTGGGTGGTGAGCAGCACTTGGAAAGGTTCTGACCACTTCTGATGGTTCCCCTTCTTGGTCCTCATCACAACCCCGTCACCAGGCTTATCACTCTGGAGTCTAAGAACCCGCCGGCGGGATTTTTTACACATCTCCAAAAACAAATCTCTAACTCTGTGAGTTTTTGTCATTCAAACATATAAGTGACACCATTAAAAACCTTGAAACTTATACTTTTCAAATATATATATATTAAAATAAATTATATAGCTGGCCCTTTTTAAAGACAGTGAAAAGAAATCTTTGGATTTTCTGTACTCTCAGACTGCATCAGCCTCCTAGGCCACACCTATCGCTATTCACATGTTAAGTACCAGGTGATTGAGTGGCTATTCACAGGTGAGAACACGCCCCATTCAGCCAGCATCAACAGACAATTATCACATGGAGAGTGACAGGGGTGTGGGGGCAATCAGGGGTGTTACACACCCATCTAATTAGGATTCAACTAACAGAGACACTGCCTTGAGTTACAATGACTTTTTTACAGCTTGTGTGGAAACAACAAAACATTTCTGACTGCACTTTTTACTTTTATGCAGCCAACACTTTTGTTTACAAGGTTCAACCTTCAAAAGTCTTGGCTAGATATATTTATAGTGTGTTTTCTTGCACTGTTTGAAGACCTCTAAAACCTGTTTTTTGTACAGTTGTGTTTCCCCTCAATTTAAATAAAACTTGTTTGTATTACATTCACTTTACTCTCATATTATTTTTTGTTAGGCTTTTCAGAATACAACCATATGTGTCACTTTTGCATAGATGTTTACAGTTAGTTGAAATACTTGAAAATGTCAAGGTGTTGCAAACTGTATCAAAGTCTCTGAAAGGCCTTAGACTCCAGAGGCTTAAAGAGATGCAGCACACCGGCTGCTGGATCAGGGAGAGATGCTTTCACCTGTGAATGAGGCCCCATCCACACGTAGCCGGGTATCTGCTAAAACGAATATATTTTTCTACGTTTGGACCTGTCATCCACATGAAAACGCATAAAAACGCACCGTAAACGAATGTTTTTAAAAACTCCGGGCAAAGTGAAGATTTTTGAAAACTCCGTTTATGCAGCTGCGTGTAGACAGAGATAACCGGAGATTTGCGTTTTCGAACGTCACAATATGCGCCAAAACAACAACAAATCTGCTTAAAAGTCTAAAGTGCGACCTTTGTTTACTGAAGAAGCATGGATGTCTTGAGAACTGTGGTGGTTATTATTGTGCAGGCGCTGTTTACTGCCTTGATTTTACACGCCCAAGTCGTACTCCTCACTCCTGTCGCTGTCGGAATTATTACGTCCTCATATCGAGGGGCAGTCATGCGATCACCTGTCCGTGTGCTCAAAAAAGTGGCGTGCACACTTTATTATTTAGCTTACGAGGGCAGATTACGCAAAACAGCAAATGCATTTGGGTTGTCAAGACAGGTGAAAACGCAGATGTTTGGTTATGTGTGGAAGGTGTTTTTTTCAAAAACGAGGTAATGTGGATACAGATTTTTTTATAAACGGAGGGGGGGAAACATTCGGTTTTAAAAATACCCGGCTACGTGTGGACAAGGCCTGAATATCTGATCGAAGACAAGACAGCAGAGCGCCTGCAGAACGGGGCGTGGTTTAACATTTGGCAGGGTTAAAGGTTAACTGCGACTGGTGCTTGCCAGGTTTGAGGATTTTCAAAAAGTACCGTGGTCCAGATCAGGTCTGGGAGAACAAACGTCAGAGAGAGCAGGTTCACAATCATGGTCCTCCCCTCGCCATCCTCACAAGGTGTAGAAAGAAGCTTAGCGGGACTCAAAACTCTGCCACATGTCTCAGCCTGTCACCATGTTGCTGCAAAGGGACAGAAGTCATGCAGCCCTCTATTCTTCAACAGTCTGTGTAAATGGTTTGCAAGGATCAGGGAGGCGCCAGAGTGGGTGGAGACACAAGTCCTGGTCTCAGTGTGGACAAAGTTTGTTAAGTTTCAGGGCTTCGTGTGATGATGTCTTTTGGTCCCAAACCCGATCAATGCACACCAGCAGACAGAGGTGCTTCAATGACTGAACATTAAGGAATAAAAGAACAACAATATATACTCACTCCCAAAAAGGACATGACTTTTTCTTTATTATTTGGCTTAGGAATCTGCTGGATAGCCTGAATGCATTTTGGAAGGAGTTCTATAGCTTCGGTGATAAGAGATTTCCCAGAAAGGTCACCTGCTGCTGCACAAGCTGAAGCTCTGACACACTGGCTTTGTGTCCTCCAGCTGCAGGATGTTAGAGGAGTTTTAACAGTCAATGGTCAAAGAATGGTCCAGTCCACCTCAACTGGTGGACTCATACTCCTCATACTTGGAGGAGCGGAGTTATTTTGTGACCATTGGAAGTTATCAATCTGATCGAGTGGCTATGACATGTGGAGTTCCTCAGGGGTCAGTTCTTGGACCCCTTCTGTTCACCCTATACATGCTGCCTCTGGGTCAAATTCTGAAGAACTCTAAAGTCAACCTCCACAGCTATGCAGATGACACACAGATATATCTCGCACTGTCTCCAGATGACTGCAGTCCGATGGAGTCATTGTGCGACTGCTTAGAGCAAGTCAAAAAGTGGATGAACCTAAATTTCCTTCAGTTAAATCAAGAAAAAAACTGAGGTCATTGTGTTTGGCAACAAAGAGAAGAGGTTTGCTGTCAGTAAACATCTTGAGTCACTGTCTCTAGAAACTAAAGACGAAGTCCGGAACCTCGGCGTGCTGATAGACTCAGACCTGACCTTCAACAATCATATCAAATCAGTCACCAAATCAGCCTTTTATCAACTTAAGAACATATCCAGAATTAAGGGTTTCATGTCCCAAACAGATCAGGGGAAGCTGATTCATGCTACATGCTAATGCTAACGGTCTCTGACTGGACTCCCCCAAAAGAGTCTCAAACAGCTGCAGCTCATTCAGAACGCTGCAGCCCGAGTTTTAACCAGAACAAAGAGATCACATCACATCACCCCAGTTCTCAAGTCTTTACGTCGGCTCCCGGTCAGATACAGAATAGATTTTAAAGTTCTGCTACTCGTCTACA
This sequence comes from Odontesthes bonariensis, assembly GCF_027942865.1. NCBI lineage: Eukaryota > Metazoa > Chordata > Actinopteri > Atheriniformes > Atherinopsidae > Odontesthes > Odontesthes bonariensis. The sequence goes on from NC_134515.1 coordinate 3,774,688, forward strand.
AATCACAGAATGGTTTAGGTCCAGAACACATGAATGACATGCTAGCAGAGTATAAACCCAGCAGAGCTCTGAGATCTGCTGACTCAGGTCAGATAGTGGAGCCCAGAGTTCAAACTAGACCCGGTGAAGCAGCTTTTAGCTGTTATGCTGCACACAACTGGAACAAACTACCAGCAGAACTGAAATCAGCCACAACTGTGAGCACTTTTAAATCCAGGTTAAAAACATTTCTCTTTCCGTGTGCTTATGGTTGAGTTTATATCTTTCTTTTTCCCCTCTTCTTTGATTGCTTTTAACTGTGTTTTTAATTTTTTCTCTTTAAATTGCTTGTTTTTATGCTGCTTTATGCTGTTCTTTTAAATGCCTTGTCTTTATGTAAAGCACATTGAGTTGCCTGTGGTATGAAATGCGCTGTATAAATAAAGATGCCTTGCCTTGCCTTTAACATGCTGACTGAGGCCTGCAGAGTCTGAGATGCAGCTCTTGGGTTTCTGACCTTTAACCTTTAACATGCTAACTGAGGCCTGCAGAGTATGAGATCTAGCTCTTGGGTTTCTGACCTTGGGGGGACCTTTAACCTTTAACATGCTAACTGAGGCCTGCAGAGTCTGAGGCTATGTACACACATAGCCGGGTATTTTTAAAACCGAATATTTCCCCCCCTCCGTTTATAAAATAATTTGTATCCACATTACCTCGTTTTCGAAAAAAACACCTTCCACACATAACCGAACATCTGCGTTTTCACCTGTCTTGACAACCCAAATGCATTTGCTGTTTTGCGCAATCTGCCCTCGTCAGCTAAATAATAAAGTGTGCACGCAACTTTTTTGAGCACACTGACAGGTGATCGCATGACAGTGGACTGCCCCTCGATATGAGGACGTAATAATTCTGACAGCGACAGGAGTGAGGACCGGGACATGCGAAATTGTCACGCCATTCCTCTGGGAGTACGACTTGGGCGTGTAAAATCAAGGCTGTAAACAGCGCCTGCACAATAATAACCACCACAGTTCTCAAGGCATCCATGCTTCTTCAGTAAACAAAGGTCGCACTTTAGACTTTTAAGCAGATTTGTTGTTGTTTTGGCGCATATTGTGATGTTCGAAAACGCAAAACTCCGGTTATCTCTGTCTACACGCAGCTGCATAAACGGAGTTTTCAAAAATCTTCACTTTGCCCGGAGTTTTTAAAAACATTCGTTTACGGTGCGTTTTTATGCGTTTTCATGTGGATGACAGGTCCAAACGTAGAAAAATATATTTGTTTTAGCAGATACCCGGCTACGTGTGGATGGGGCCTGAGATGCAGCTCTTGGGTTTCTGACCTTGGGGTGACCTTTAACCTTTAACATGCTAACTGAGGCCTGCAGAGTCTGAGATGTAGCTCTTGGGTTTCTGACCTTGGGGTGACCTTTAACCTTTAACATGCTGACTGAGGCCTGCAGAGTCTGAGATGCAGCTCTTGGGTTTCTGACCTTGGGGTGACCTTTAACCTTTAACATGCTAACTGAGGCCTGTAGAGTCTGAGATGCAGCTCTTGGGTTTCTGACCTTGGAGTGACCTTTAACCTTTAACATGCTAACTGAGGCCTGCAGAGTCTGAGATGCAGCTCTTTGGGTTTCTGACCTTGGGGTGACCTTTAACCTTTAACATGCTAACTGAGGCCTGTAGAGTCTGAGATGCAGCTCTTGGGTTTCTGACCTTGGGGTGACCTTGCTGGGACGTCCACTCCTGGGAAGGTTGACAGCTGGAACTGGACAGGCAGGAAGAAACTGATTGAATGTTATCTAACTTCCTTTAGAAGTTAATATGAAAATGGCTTAAAAAAAACAAAAACGTCTCGCCATGGCCAGGCGCTCGATGACTGCAACTAAAGCCGTGCAATCAGTTGTTGCCTCATCATGATGGCTCTTTGATGGGGCGGTTAATGAGGGGGGTCTTCTGGCACCACACCTTCTGGTCTGCCTGGGCTGGTTCAGGTGGAGACCCTCGTTCATGGCAATATTGTACAAATCTGGGATGACTTCTCTGGGCTATAGAGCAGTTTGCCCCCCCGCTGTATCGAGACGCACCCACCTGGCCTTCAGCTCAGTGCGCTCCACGACAGCACGGGTGCTTTGATGCGTATATGTGTCCAGTCTATTGCTCCGATTATGTTTGGCAGTCCAGCCACGGCATGAAAGTCCCTCTTAATTTGTACTTGTTGGACAGCGGTGTATGGGAATATGATGTACCATGGGTGATAAACTGATGAGAGCTTTGATGACCAAGGGGAGTGCACGACTCACAGAGGACTGGGACACCCCCGATCTGTCTCCAAACTCCCTCTGAAAGGTTCCAGTGGCCAAAAATCCAAGGGTGGTGAGGACCTGGACGTATGGAGGAATTGGGTTTGATCGGCGTGTTTCTCTCTGGAGTTCTAGCAAGCTGCATATTTGCAGCAGCACAGTCCTTGGCAATCTAAATCACGATGTCAGCCATTCGTCTGTCTCCACATGGGTATCTACACGTTCTCGAAACACACGCTCCCCTCCAAGAGCCTGGCGCGCTAATGCATCCAAAAGTAGTAAATCAGCGGCTGGTTACACTTCCAATGTAATGTATATATTTATTTATGTTTGCTTCAAAGTAATTAAATGTACAATCCATTAGTAAAGCAAACTTGATTGGAATAACAGCGGACTATTTTACAAAACTCCTACGACAGGTCTGGATCACTCGTTATTCTGTTTGTAACCTGAAAGAAAACGTAAAATACGAAAAGATTGGTGAATGCGCAAATTCTCTTAAATCACTCGTACGCACGTATTAAGAACAAATCTGTGCGTATGAACGGTTTTTGCATGAGGCCCAATGTGTTCATGTTGCAGTGGAGCTCTGAATGCTCAGCACATATTACACTCTTCATCTTTTAAATATGTCTACTCAAAGTTCACCACAAAAAATACACTTTTTGACTGAACTCTTCTCACTCTTGTCAGTGACGATGGAATCACGATCTTTAAACAGTCTGAAATAAATAATCTTGTTTTCACTGTTAGAGATTGTTAAAAAACACTAACGAATTAAACTAAATTGAACTAAAGAATAAGTGATGGAGTATTAAAAAACCTTTAACATAACAAGGTTTTTCTCATCATGATCACAAAGTGCTGCCTAAATTAGATTAACTAGCAAGTTATGTCCATGATGTTCCTCTAACTTGAAGGCACTTCTCCCTAAAATCTCTTTTTCCCCCACCCTGTTTTGATTGTTAGCATTTTTGCATATCTATTGGTGGGAATCTGGCTTCAGTCCACTCTGCTGATGAGAACATCTTCCTCAGTGAACTGGTTAAGAAAGTGACCGGCGCTCATCACCACGTCTGGGTTGGAGGTTTTGACATAGTTGCAGTAAGTTACACGGTGCAATTTATCAAATTAAGTTTTTACTGAATGTGTGAGACTATTTTACATGAATAAAATACAATTATTCATTTGTAATGTTTTGTTGACACATAACTCATCAATCACACACTTAATAAATGGTCTTTTATGAGGCAGCAGGTTGCAGCTTTGGTAAATCTGATTTATTATACTGCTGTGTATTTCTCCATACTACACAATGTATTTCCTCTTTCAGGACAAAAAGTGGCTGTGGACTGATGGATCAGACTTTAACTACAGGCGCTGGCATACTGGGCTGCCTGACAACCAGGGAGGAATTGAGCACTGTCTTGAGATCAATTATGGAGGTACAAACAGAGGTTCCACTACACTTTTATGGACAGCATATGGACACTGACAGTGTTCTCACTTTTTATGTCAACATCACATGAAGTCGCAGTGACAGCAGAATGTTTAAACATCAACACTTCATTTTAACTGATATGTGAACAAACTATTTACAGGAAATAACATGAAACTAACTCATTCAACCTGCTGTAGGCTACGATGAACCCAGAGCACCATCATGGTTGGCCTGGACTTAAAATGGGTGCTGGCTTGAGCATAGTCAAACAAAGGAGGCTGCAGCAGAAGCAGGTGTCATTAGGCTTTGTGTTTTTGCCTCAGAAAGACAACTTTACATGTATTCATTTTGCTCCAAAGGCTGATCTCAGTTACCTGCTCTGTATAAAAAACACCTATTTGAGGGATTGGATCTGAATGAGTCCTAAATCCATCTAAACTGTGTTCACACCTGTTTTTAGAACTGTGAACCTGTGATTGGATCATGACGATCACATGTTCGCACCGAGTCTGAGCAGGCCCACAGATGAGCTGCAGGCCAGCAGTCCGTAGCTCTGCAGTGTGCTGTAGCATCCGGATAGCAAGTTATATGAAGTACAGTTTCAAGCTCATAGATGATGAGCACATGAGCCTGTAGAACAGCTAATTAATAACACACTCTCACCCCAAACTGGACAGGAGGTCTACTGCATGTGGTTTAGAGACAGTGTTGCTATGAACTACTTAAGTTTCTGGTGCTTGTTCTCATGTTTAAATCTGTTAAAATGACAGACGTCTTTCCCGTTTTTCCATTTTTCAATGATGGAAAATATTTGCCTAACAAGACACTTGGCACAAATATAAGTATTTGTTTTAAGATGTTTGATTTTTATTGAGATATTTGGAGACATCCCAGCCCGCTTTGTGCTGTAGGGTCACAGTGTCGTGTTTAAGAAGCATTTGAAAATGTTCACAGACAGAGATATTCAACACACTCTTATGCACTGGAACAGGAACAAGCTTGTGTAAAAACCTAAATTAATGCATGTTTCTCCATGTTTGTTTTTTCTAAAAAATCTCCAAACAGCAACCTACTGGAACGATGCACCATGTGACCATGGAAGATATTTCATTTGTGGAAAGAATCTGTGATGCATCCGGCCATGTCAGCAACAAGGATAATCTCAGGCCTCATCACTCTTTTCTGTTCTAATCAAACACTTCCAGATTAACACAGAGCAACAGAGCTCTTATGATTATGATTTCTGATTTTTTTCATCATATATTAACTCTGCATTTATTAATTCGACTGTAGATTTTATCTGCACGTTCAATAAAAATCCTCCAAATGCTGTTCTGAATCACTCTGTTCTGTGGTTTCTTGTGTCCTTTCTATGGTTTTATGTTTTTGGTGCAGCTGGCTGAAGGCTTCTGTGTGAAGATGTGGGCCTACATTAGAGGCTTCTTCTCTGCTCACAGCGTGCACGTTTACATGAAACATGAGGGAAACAAACTATTGTGTTAGTCCAACCAAAGTTGAACAGAATCAAGCTTCTCAGATCTGGACTAACACTCCCAGATGATGCAGTTGTGGATGGAACCACTCTGTCAGGCTTGGACTAAAGAGGAGACTCAGATGCAGAGAGTTGGCGGAAGGGCAGACTTTATTAAAAGGGAACTGCGGTATTTTCAACATTAAGCCTCTTTTCTGAGTCGTCTGCAATGTTTCAGAACCCCCCTCACCACTTTTTTGATGTTTACTGCTGTCTCCGGTATTTGCCTAATTTTGATTCTTCTCAACCTGCTTCAGAATGGCAAGTCATGTGCATGTCTAGAAAGGTCCGTAAAAGCACAATAAACGTTCGTTTTCAAAAGCATCAACTCACCGGAGTGGTTACTGGTGTGCACTGGTAATCCAGATCAAATTTCGTTGCGAAAAGTTGCTTCTGTCGTGTTTTATTTGACATTTTGTAAATCCCATTGAGTTCTATGGAAGACTGGATGTTCGTTGATATTACTCCGCCATCAAGTGGTGTGGAGTATAGCAAGTCAGATTCAACTGCTGAGCAGAAGTTTATCCACGGCTGTGAGGTGGCTAAGAAAATAGTGCGAGCATGAACGAGCTGCCAGTTTTTCCAATTTTCTGAGGCCCCCCTAGCGCTCCCTGGCGGCCCCCACTTTGAAAACCACTGGTCTAACCAACTGATTGGTTTCATAGATAAGTACAGCTGAGTATCATCTGCAAAGCATTGAAAATGTAGAGAGGGTTCAGGCTGTGTTGGAGAATAAAGGAGCTCAGAGCAGATATTCACTTTAAAGCTGCTTAGAACTGAACAAACTCTGTTTCTGTCTCAGATTCTATGTTTATGTTCATGTTTACACGGTTCAGTTATCTACAGGTATCAACAAGGGTTGGCTTAAGACTCCTGCAGTGTGCTGATACTTAAGTATTGTTTAATCTTGTTTAAAGTGGAACTCTATGGTAAGGAGGAGGCACCTGTCACCTGTTTGCATGGATGCATGTTTCCCTCCCAGTAATGCTGCATTCAACAACAGAACTCCAAGTTTCACATCTCTGACCAGAAACATGTTCATGAACACGGAGCATGAAAGCTGATTTTATGAAGCCTAAACATGTTGCTTTTCAAGCAGTTAAACCACTTTATCTCTTTGAGATCAGATCAATCTGTTTGCACCTCAGTCTGGCTTCAGTGTTTAACAAGTCAGAAAATAATATAATACCACGAGACTGCAAGCTGTAAATGAAAGGAAAGTTTATTCATGTAGCTCAAAGAAAACTGACGCAGAATAACAGAACAAAAGAAAAAGACGAGTTGATCACAAAGGATATTGAATCAGTGTTACAATTAGAGTCATATTAAAGAAAATCAATACTATCTAATCACATGTGTATTAACACTGTGGTCCAAACGTCACCGGCCTCGTCTCCCAACAGCTACAAAGTGAACTTTATTCTAAATGGTGTATTTGGATTTTTTCAGGATTCGATTGGTTGATTATTGATTCAATATATATTGAATTTAAAGCATGAATTTGATGATGTCATCTTCTTTTCGGTGATGTCCTCAAATGGCAGGAGCTGCAAAAGACCAGGTAAAAACTGAATTTCAGTCAGAAGAAATCAGCACCAAAATGTGGCAGAAAAACCTTTTGTTAACACAGTGTGAATGTGGTTTGGTGGGAATAATCATGTCTTCTGCAGCTTTTTAGGAAACATGCGGAGGAATTAAATAAAAAGATATACAATGAGATAAATAACTGACAGAAATGGACTAGAATACGAAACATAAGAAAGGAACTATTAAACCAACGCAGAAAAACACAGACCATGACAACCTGACATCACACTTCATGGTGTTCACTGAGTTGAGTCACATGATGAATATCTCCATCACAACTGAGCCAGTAAAATTGACCAATCACGTTTAGTTTTGTCCCTAAGTCATTGCTGTCCCGGTTCAAACCCTCCATGTGGGACGCTGTGGTCACTAAACACGTCTTTTCTGTGCAGAAAAAGTGAACTACGCCCACTCTTGCTGCTCCATGTGCAGCATTCTCATTGAAAACTGGCGTAAGCATCCAGGTGTTGGGTTAGAAGTAATGCTGATCAGAGCCAGAGCCCATAAATACCCCCGAACACTGCAGAGTCACTTGATGCGGGACTGAATTCTGATAATTTTCCTGTAATACTCAACAACACCAGATGTTAGTGGGCTTCACATTTCATCAAATCTTTCCATGACAGCTTAGCAACCATAACTAGGTTTGCAGTTCAGTCAGATTTCTTATATCCATTTGCTCAGACATGAACTGTAAATGTTAGCATGTCAAGCTGTGTAGCTCACAAAGTTATGCGGTGGAACTACAAAAGTCAAGCTAGAGCTCATATTCAGCTGTGATTGTTGCAGCTGATCCTCAGCTGTGTTGGTGTCTGAGCCTTTGGTTCAGGTTGTGGAGCAGTTAGCATCGCTCTCATTCTTTTTGTAGCTTCTCCAACTTCTACCCCAGCAGCATCTCATGTCACAGCCCCACACACATTATAAAGCAGCTTCAGTACATTGCTGCCACCTGGTGGTATAAGCATTACCACCAGTGTAAACTTAGCAGCTTGTTTAATCACACTGTGCAGATCAACATGTGTTTGTGTGGAAGTTCAGCCATTAACGGATCCCAGAAATCAGCAGAGCTCTCTGTGTTGTCAGCAGCTTTTATATCTTTACAGCAGAGTCACTTCCAAACACCAACGTGAGTCGGGGTCAATCTGAAATACCAGCTTCCAGAGAAAGTTGATTCTCATGATTGGAAACTGTTTTTGACCAATAAAGGTTAACTTGAATAGTCTTTCGTTTCTGGTTAATATAGAAAATAAATGTGACCTCATGGCTCTGTTTAACACTACCTGGTTTCAGTAAATAGTCCATAAAAGGCCTGTCGGAGCTATTTGTTATTTTGTAATATTTGGCTCACTTATTATTTAGTTACCTTTTGGGGGTTTAGTTTTGGGGAATACACCTTTTTTGGTTGTTTATGATATTTAGTATTTTTTGAGTTAATTTGGGTATTTAACTATGCTTTTATTTTGAAGGCACTGGTTAGCTGGGGCTCACTGGGAGAGTTTTATTAGATGGGCAGGCAGTCACAGGTGAGCAGGCACCTGGGAGGGCTAATGGTTTTTGACCAGGGCAAGAGAGGCGGCAAAGGCAAAGTTCTTTGTTCGTTTGCTTGGTTTGAAGAATAAACCTAAAGAAACAATTTTTTTTTTGCCTGGACAATGGACTCATTTATCCTGCGTAAATTCACTCCCTAGCTGTCTCAGTGGCTGTTTGATTTCATTTAGTTTATTATTGTTTTGATTTTTTGATTATTGACACTGAGGACGAGTAGTCCATAAAAGGCCTTTAAAGTACTTACATATGCATATGTAGGTCACCTCCAGGTACTTGTATGTGCCAACACAGGGGTCTCCAAACATTGAGTTGCTTGCTTTGACAGAACAGCTGCTTTTCCCATTGCAGCTGTGGATGAAACAGGAGCTTTAACATGGACTGAGGGAACATGGGTGCTATTAGATGGAGGATTGGAGTAAAGTAACATTCTGTACCTGGCAGCAACTTCACTCGCAGGCCTTGAGCAGAGGATATTTTGGACCTGACCGGTAGGACGCCCAAAAATGCACGTGTTCCTGTCACTGCGTCCATAATCGGCCCCGAGGACAGATATAACTTGCCCCTCACCTGACGAACAGAGAAGTTAGATACCCAGCTGGTGAAAGCAAGGAAAACACAAACATGTATATTTATGGCATCAATCCAATGAAAATACAAGAATCTCACCACACTGAAGGTTTGCCAGAGAAAATTCACACGCTACACTTCGGACTGTTGGAGCAACAGAAATCACATGAGAAACAGAAATCACCTCTGTTCAGCTGTTATGAGTTCAGTTTGATGCCACAGACCTGCAGGGAAGCAGCCGTAGGTGGTGTCCAGGTACTTGTAGATGCCATGGCAGGGATCAGAGGTACGAACGACGTTTGCATTGATTTCACACACTTTCTTACCGTCACATCTGCAGGAGCAAAAGGAAGGAAAAGAGCTTGTTTCCAGGTTTGAATAGAGGGATTCAAGGTAAACACAAGAAACTTGTGCTAAAGAAAAATAAATAAATAAAAAGAACCAGACTCAGTGAATAATTCCCTATACTATAGATCAGTGAGCAGTGCTGACCAACATATCATTGGGGTCATCAGGTGGGAACCTCCTTTCATCAGTGTTTCGTCTAGTTGGGCCCACAACACCTCCAGGAGGCTAGAGAGTGATCACTGGCGTTCCAGAGTCACTCCCCTAATGCCAGCCAACACTGCTCCTCACACCACAACAACCATCTTTTTTTTCTGGGCTTTTTATGCCTTTAATGATAGGACAGTTGGAGAGAGACAGGAATGCAAGGGGCAGAGAGAGGGGGGAGACATGCAGCAAAGGGCCGCTCGGTGCGGGACTCGAACCGGGGCCAGCTGCAGCGAGGACTATAGCCTCTGTACATGGGGCGGCTGCTTAACCCACTACGCCACCGACCACCCCAACAACCATCTTTTACAGCCACAAGCTACCCCAGCCTCTCACCAACTGCACACCAGTCACAGCGAGGATGCAAACCCTGGTTCGGGTAGGGGGTAATGAAAATATAGAGGGTGCCAGAGGTGGAGGCAGGACAAGACACACCAGCAGATTCAGCCGACAAACTCACCTAAACAGTCCTATAATCACTAAAAATGCCAGCAAAATCAAAGCCATACAACTCACTCAAAGCCAACTTACCCAAAATGGCCGCCTGGTTTCAAAAGGATCACATGGGCCAAACCCTCCACTTAAATATCTTGAACTTCTTCTTTGCTTTTTCAAAAGTCTGTTTACCCTAAGTGCTCCCCCTGCTGGGCCCCCAGCTGCTATTGCTTCTTCTAATCCAAATCCACTGACTGGATTTTACTGCCTCATCTGGCACTTCCTTCACTATTTTCCTCACACTCTGTCCACTTACACCCAGCTCCCTCAACAATGAGACAACAGACTTTGCAACAAATCCTTTACATCCTACTTCCACTGGACAGATTCTAACTTTCCATCCTCGCTGCTCTGCTTCTGCCCCCAACTCTACATATCTAAGCTTTTTCCTTTCATATGCTTCTGCTACTAATTCCTCCCAAGGAACAGTCAGCTCTATGAAATAGACTCTCATCCTACTCCTAGACCACAAGACTATATCAGGCCTTAGATTTGTAGAGGCTATCTCCTGGGGAACAACAAACGTATTTTCTAAATCTACCTGCATCTCCCAATCACAAGCATCCTCCAAGCTGCCGTGTCTCCTTATTGTCTTATAAACTTTCTCCCCCTCTTGAACAAACTGAATTGCAACTCTCTTCACCTTAGACCTTCCTAAGTTTACCAGCCTTTGTTTATCTTCAATACCTGCAGCTAAGCTTCTTAATACTTGGTCATGTCGCCATGTATACCGGCCTTGTGACAGACTAACCTTACAACCTGACAAGATATGCCTTAGAGTTGCAGTACCTGAACATAACGAACATAACGGGTCTCCATTTACCCAGAGTTTCAGGTTCTGGGAAGTTGGTCATACATCATATGTTGCCCCTACCAAAAATCTAATACTCCTTTCCTTCATACTCCACAGTTCTTTCCAACTAAGCTTTTTCTTCTCTACACCTTCACAATTCAACCACCGTCCCTGCTTAGCCTGAGCCACTGCCTTTGCACCCCTTAACATTTCCTCCTGTCTACGAACCTGCTCAACAACTAGCTTTCTCTTCTCCTTGGGACCTGCTCTACTCCACACTGGTTTGCCTAGGCCAAGCCCCAAGCCTCCCCGGCCTATTTGCATATTACCCACAATCTCTGCATGTCTAAGAGTTGCTTCTCCCTCCTGAGCTGCCATTCTTGGATTCCACTTTCTCCCACTTTACTAACTACCACATCTTTACTTGGACCCCTTCTGTTCACTCTATACATGCTGCCTCTGGGTCAAATTCTGAAGAACTCTAAAGACAGTGGCCACAAACAGTGGCCACATCAACCTATAGGAAACAATCCAAACCGCAGACACCACAGCTTCAACTTTCCTGGAAGCCCTGATTTATCTATTCTATCCAGTCCCTCAGCAACATCTTTCTGAAACTGCACTGCCTGCTCTCCATCATTCATGTCTGCCTGGTACCACCTGCCTAAACTCTTTACTGCCTTTTCCCTAATTATTGGAATGTTTTCTTCATCAATTACAAACTTTCTATCACTTAATTTCCCTCTACTTATTGAGATACTTCTAGACTTAGTAGGTTTGATTTTCATACCAGCCCACTTTAGATTTTTATTAAGTCTCTCAAGTATTCTCTTCATACATGGCACTGTTGTAGTCACCAACGTCATATCATCCATGTATGCTCTAATTGGTGTAAGGCGCATGCCATCCTGACGTCTCTCTCCACCTACAACCCACTTGGAAGCTCTAATAATTATCTCCATCGCCATTGTAAATGCTAATGGAGAAATAGTACACCCTGCCATAATGCCTATTTCTAGCCTCTGCCAACCTGTTGTGAAACCTGCTGTACTTAGGCAGTCTAATATCCTGAAAATATGCTCTTACTAAGTTAACAACTATTACAGGCACTCCAAAATACTCAAATGCTTTCCAAATAAGGCTATGTGGCACTGAAACAAATGCATTTGCTAGATCCAGAAATATAACTTGCAAGTCTTTTTTCTCAATCTTGAATCTGATGCCAAATCATGCTAGTGTGCTTTAAACACCCTGCGAAACCTGGTATTCCTGCCTTCTGCACAGTATCTATCAAGCTATTCTTTTCTAAATAACTGGCTAATCTCTGTGCAACTAAACTAAAGAAAATCTTCCCCTCTTCATTTAGGAGAGAGATCATCCGGAACTGACTCAGGTCCGAGGCCTCTTTCTCCTTTGGAATAATAACGCCTCCTGCCCTACGCCATGCTCTAGGAATAACCTGTTTCTCCCAAACTATTTTTAATTGCCTCCACTAAAACTTGAGGACATCAGGTGCACTTTTATAAACCCGGTAGGGGACTCCATTTGACCCTGGGGCCGCCGAAGCCTTTGCACGCCTGACTACCTCCTCAACCTCCTTCCACCTAGGTGGTCTAACGTCCATCTTATGAGCTATCTCTCCTAACGGTGGCATGTCAGGTGGAAGGCCTACTACTCTACGCTGTTCAAGATCTGAATATGTATTTCTTAGATACTCTTCCACCTCTGACTTTGTTGCCTTAAGCTGCCCTCCCTTTTCCTGGTTAAACAATCCTTTTTACAAACTTGAACGGATCCCTGTAAAATGCCGTTCTTACATATTCTTTCTTCTGTCTCTTTTTCCTAATATTTTCCGCCCTTCTGAGTATTGCTAGCCTGCCTCTCAATTCTTCCTGCAAAACATTAATTCCCTCTCTCTCTTCTTCTGTATCTTTTTTCCACTGCTTTCTTAAATTTCTTCTTTCCTTAACCAATTTCTCCATCTCTTTTTGCCGTCTAGACTTAACTAAATGTACTGTTTCAACCCTCTTTCTATCTTGCACCCCAAATCTTTCTACACAATAGGAGTAAATTATATCTCCCATCTTCTCTAGCCTATCGCTTGCATTTCCTCCTAACCTACCCAATATTATTGACAAATCTTTATTGACTGCCTCCCATTCTTTGTTACTATTTGCCCTAGGCCACTTAACTCTAGCTTTCTGCTCCATATTTCTCTCTCTAACTGGCCTGTTCACCTCAGTATCAGCTGCATCCCTTCTTAGAACCTCCTCCTCCCCCTCCGTAGCTGTGTTATTGATATCCTTCGGACTGTGGTTTTCTACCTGCCGCTGGACTTCATCCGGCTTACTCGACTGACTTCTTAAAAAGTACTGATCGATTCGGCCACACTGCCCTTCCTTTACCACACATCTCTTTCTTCCCTGATGCATTTTAAGGCCTCTAACTGATGTTACTTTCTGCCAGCCACAAGGACAAACCTGAAGCTTACTTCCCTCTGGTCTACCACTTTTATTTACGCTCTCTTTCCTCTGAGAATTGTTCTGGTCAGTTCTAGCCCTAGAGAATAGGTCCGTGCCCCTATCCTTCACTGAGTCGTGTATCCACCTCATAGTCATGTTCGTTCCAGGGAAGTGAATTGATTACAGATTGATCTCTGGTGGGCCTGTTACTGTTTAATATCAACATCATTAGGAATGTTGTCCCACCAAAATGAGCGGTTGCTCAATTTGTCTCAGACTTTTTCATCCCACCATATGTCATCCATCACTTGGCTGCTTCAGCTGTTTATTTATCGCTTTAACTTTGATTCATTTCCAACTCCGTTAGCTCCTTTTAGTCAAGTTAAACCTCTGCTGCTTGTCAAATTCAAACATTTTCAATGAGTGTGCGACTCATCTGGTGGATTGATTCTGCGTCGTCATGGCAACTGTACCTTTTTTTCAGGACATCCACAGTGCCTTTCTGAGAGCACTTTGTGTTGGTGAGCTGCTCTGAAGGTCTGCCCTCACTGCAGGTCTCTGTGTCCAAACGTCCATACAGAGCTGACTGCACGATGATCACGCCATCCTCTGTTTCACAGAAAACACAGGAAGAAGATTTAATAATCCCAATCATCTTTATTTGATCCCAATAAAACTTCATTTTTCCATCACATAAAAAAGAAAATGAATTAAATAAATTAAAATAATTCAAATCTCTTGAAGTGAAAATGTATGTCAAGTAGATAATGGTGTAAGACCCCTTAAATAACTTATAGAAATAATAACTGTCTATGTTTCATTTATGTTTTATCAAGAAATCCAACATCTAAGCTTCCTGGTTTTACATCAGCCTCAGTTTCTTTCAGACAGACAGAGGCAGCTCCTGGTCCATGTGAGTTCAGCTGAGTTCTCTGCACAGACGCTGTCTTTAAGCTGCTTTAATGCTGATTCTGTGGTTATAAAATCAGGATTTTATTAGAGCAGAGCGACAGTCTGGAAATGCTTTAAGTGAGCTGACACGTAGTCCTAATGGGCTGATTTTAGTCCAAGTTTTGAGAAAAGAAACAGAAAAATATGTGAATCGGAGCAGCTTTACTGGGAATTCAGCTGGATTAATAAACACTTTACAGTTTTTTCCTGAAAGATGCAGAAATGTTAAACTTTTTGGCCTGTATAAAGCACCAAGCACCATCAGTCTATTTATATATCTATGATTCATGTATTTTGTGTTTTGCATTTTCCTATGTTTCGGGGTTTCTTATGTTCTGATGGACAACCAGGAGGTCATCCGGGAGGTCGGCCAGAGGAGCTCCTGATGATCCAAAACCACAGTAAAAACAGTAGAAAAACAAGGCCTGAGACATGGACATGAAACAGTGATCCGACAGGGAATAACTGAAACCAAGGAGTTAATATACTGAGGGAGTAAATACTACAAAATAAAACAGGAAGTGAACTAAATAAGGAGTAAGAATCTATCTATCAGTCTATCTAAGATAAGATGAGAAGTAAGAATAGAATCGACTTGTTTACTTTGACTTGTTTTCCAGCAAACTTTTGAGTGTGCTGGAGCTGCTCAGTCGTACCGCAGCTCATGCGCTGGACATTGTGACTGTCATCGCAGGTGATCACTCTCTCTGTGGTTATGGCGGTCCCAGCGAAGGGAAACGGTTCTTCGGCTCCGGCAAAACCTGGAATGAAAAGCAAAATGTTTGGTGAATAGTTACTCCATAAAAGAGAAAATATGTTGGTTATGGTGCTGAAGCAGCTCTCTCACCTACACTTTCTTTTCAGGTTGATATAAATAAATACATGTAGAAATATTTATTTCATTAAATGGTGGAGGGAGCTGCATCAACAAAGACTGCTGACAAGATAACAAATCAAAAGGTCAGATCTCCACTTTCTGGGTTAAGAGTCGCCTCCCTCAGCATTTCATTGTAAACTATACAACTCTGAATAATATGGCATGCATTAAAGTTACTTATAGAGTCAAAACAAAGCTTGATTAAGTGTAAAAAGTTTGGATTCCCTCCTGTGCCTCACAATGGCTTGGTTTTACAGAACAGAATGAAATGTGTATTGACCTGAACACGTCAGCAAAGATGATGCTGCCAGCACTGAAAAGAGAAAAGAAACCTCAGTGTTAGTTGATTCACTTGTCCTGTTACTTCTGTTTAAAGCTGCTTTAGCATTGGGCTTTTCCATGTCGAGTCAGACAAATTAATTCCACTTCCCCATGAATGATGATGATCATGGTGATCACACCATCAGGCTGCAGTGAAACAGTAAAGTCTGAGGGCAGAGACGAAGGAATGCAGGAACGGCTCAGATCACAGAGTCAAAACCTGGAGACATTTCAGTAGCATGAACTACAGCTTTCATAAGGAGGGTGAGAGGGAACAGGTGGATGGATGATCAGAACATCCAGGATTTTTATGCACAAGGGTCAGTTTCACTGTGCTCAGAGTTTGTACTGAAACATGAATGTGCATCATGTTTGCACCTTCACCATCAAACATCATGTAAAATCTTCATATCTTTAAAAATCATAAGGCTCGGTATGATTACTGGTTTTCATCGTAGACTGTATCTTTAAGGATTGAGATGACATTTGCTGTGAGTTGGCGCTCTATAGATAAAATCAAATTGAATTATATAATCACAAGTGAAAACAGTGCTTTGCCCTGAGAAGAGACAGAGGTCCCATCACTATCCCCACCTCAGTTCTTTCTCTTTAACTTCACAGGCAAAACCTGAAGAAACTGAAAAGACTTTCATGCTCACAGGTTAAAAATGATCATTTGGCTGATGGCAGATACAGGTTGTTTTTGTCTCTTTTAACACTCTGGAGTCTAAGAACCCGCCGGCGGGATTTTTGACACTTCTCCAAAAACACATCTGTAACTCTGTGAGTTTTTGTCATTCAAACATATAAGTGACACCATTAAAAACCTTGAAACTTATACTTTTCAAATATATATATATTAAAATAAATTATATAGCTGGCCCTTTTTAAAGAGAGTGAAAAGAAATCTTTGGATTTTCTGTACTCTCTGACTGCAGCAGCCTCCTAGGCCACACCTACCGCTATTCACATGTTAAGTACCAGGTGATTGAGTGGCTATTCACAGGTGAGAACACGCCCCATTCAGCCAGCATCAACAGACAATTATCACATGGAGAGTGACAGGGGGGTGGGGGCAATCAGGGGTGTTACACACCCATCTAATTAGTATTCAACTAACAGAGACACTGCCTTGAGTTACAATGACTTTTTTACAGTTTGCGTGGAAACAACAAAACATTTCTGACTGCACTTTTTACTTTTATGCAGCCAACACTTTTCTTTACAAGGTTCAACCTTCAAAAGTCTTGGCTGGATATATTTATAGTGTGTTTTCTTGCACTGTTTGAAGACCTCTAAAACTTGTTATTTGTACAGTTGTGTTTCCCCTCAATTTAAATAAAACTTGTTTGTATTACATTCACTTTACTCTTATATTATCTTTTGTTAGGCTTTTCAGAATACAACCATATGTGTCACTTTTGCAGAGATGTTTACAGTTAGTTTAAATACTTGAAAATGTCAAGGTGTTGCAAACTGTCTCTGAAAGGCCTCAGACTCCAGAGGGTTAAAGCTGTGAAATAATTAAATATGCCTCATAAACACAAGTATAAGCATTTCATCCCCGACTAAACTTTTATTCATTCATTCATTTATTCAATCATTCATTCATTCATTCATTCATTCATTCATTCATTCATTCATTCATTCATTCACACAATGTATCAACAGACCTTTCACATAGAAGAATCCTCTGTGTAAATGAATAAGTTTCTGAATACCTTTTAGCTTTCATGGCTGAGATTTTTTTCAATGATGTGACGTTAAAACTTTTTTCCATCGCAGAAAAAAAGAAAAATGAATCAAGTGATTTAAAATAAGTCAAATCTCTTAAAGTGTAAACACATGTCAGGTAGATGATGGTGTAAGACCCATTAAAGAACGTATAGAAATAATAATTTCCTCTGTCTCCTTCTATGTTTTATCAATAAATCAAACATCTACAGTCAGCTGTGTACTTACGCAGTGAGATGCTCAGTCTGGTGCAGAACATGGTGTCAGGAGATGTGGTCGGAGGTGCTGAAATGAAGGGGATGAAAAAGACTCCGGCTATTTATTCTGCTGGGGTTAGAGCCATCTTACGACACACGAATACAAAGTATGGGGAAATAATCTTTTACTGACGTGTTGCATAGATTAAATCAGAAAACCAAAATGCTGTAACTGGTCCAAGAAAACCAAAATGCCATGAAGTGAACATCAGTTACACAACAAAAACATCACCTGAACAAATGTGCAAAAAAAGGAAGATATTTCTGCATGTTTCGAAAGAGGGACAATTGATCAACAGCACTTTTTTAATTGGACATTTTTAACAACTGCAGCTGTTATTTAGAATAAATTAATTTAATAAAGCGAACATATTCCATGGTTCAGTTTCCTCTCTTATACGTCTCCACAAGTTCCCAAAGAATGACCAGGAACTACAAAACGATATGTTGAAAAAGGTTCATGAGGGAAGGCGGTTGGACGGTGGCGTTACTCTGAACTGTCGTGTTCAGAGAACAGAGTCTGAGACCCATCTGACCCAATCTGTTAAAGGTCAGGCAAAAAAAATACAGGGTTTAGGTTAGTTATGGTTACAGGCTGGTATCATATCACCTGACTCTAGAATACTTTGGTATCCAGAAGAGTTCATGGTGGACTCAATGGGCCTCATGCAAGAACATTTTCGTATTTTTATTCTAAATTTCTCTCACTTTTTTCGTACGAAAGTCTCGTACGAACACGCCACGTCAGATTCAACAAACGCTCTTAACTTCGGAAAAAGTGTGTAAACGACCTGCGTAAATGATGAATGCCACCCGTGCGTATTTAAGTGCATGTGCACGAGGATAGTAAATTTGCATACTCCACGCCCAAAATGATACCATATAAGGCTGTGCTTCCTCTCTCCTGTGCCAGGAAGTGTTGAGTCATGAAAACGGCATCAAGGCACAAAAAGAACAACTTTAGGGGCTCTGAGACTGAAGTTCTGCTTTCAGAGATCCAAAAGGGAAAATCTGTCCTTTTTAGCAGAGTCAGCAGTGGAATTACGGGACCTGCTAAAGCCAAGAAATGGGAAGCAATTACGAGTGCTGTTAACTCTGTGTCACCGAAATAAAAAAGAAATGGTTTAATATGAAAATGGCTTAAAAAAAACAAAAACGTCTCGCCATGGCCAGGCGCTCGATGATTGCAACTAAAGCCGTGCAATCAGTTGTTGCCTCATCATGATGGCACTTTGATGGGTGGTCCATGGGGGGGGTCTTCTGGCACCACACCTTCTGGTCTGCCTGGGCTGGTTCAGGTAGTAGGAGACCCTCGTTCATGGCAATATTGTGCAAATCTGGGATGACTTCTCTGGGCTATAGAGCAGTTTGCCCCCCGCTGTATGGATACACACCCACCTGGCCTTCAGCTCAGTGTGCTCCACAAAGGCACGGGTGCTTTGATGCGTATATGTGTGCAGTGTATTGCCCCGATTATGTTTGGCAGTCCAGCCACGGCATGAAAGTCCCTCTTAATTTGTACTTGTTGGACAGCGGTGTATGGGAATCTGATGTACCATGGGTGATAAACTGAGATGAGAGTTTTGATGAACAAGCGGAGCGCACAACTTACAGAGGACTGGGACACCCCCGATCTGTCTCCAATCTCCCTCTGAAAGGTTCCAGTGGCCAAAAATCCAAGGGTGGTGAGGACCTGGACGTGTGGTGGAATTGGGTTTGATCGGCGTGTTTCTCTCTGGACTTGTGGCTCTACCAAGCTGCATATTTGTAGCAGCACAGTCCTTGGCGATCTAAATCATGATGTCAGCCATTCGTCTGTCTCCGCAATGATATCTACACGTTCTCGGAACACACGCTCTCTTCCAAGAGCCTGACATGCTAATGCATCCAAAAGTAGCAAGTCAGCTGGTTACACTTCCCATTGACCTTGTTATATACAGAGTCAATTAACCTTTAATTAGTGCATAATTTAAGTCAAACAGAATAATGTCAGCATAATTATGGGGTATAATGTATATTTATTTATGTTTGCTTCAAAGTAATTAAATATACAATCCATTAGTCAAGCAAACTTGATTGGAATAACAGCGGACTATTTTACGAAACTCCTACGACAGGTCTGGATCACTCGTAATTCTGTTCGTACCTGAAAGAAAACGTAAAATACAAAAAGATTGGTGAATGCGCAAATTCTCTTAAACCACTCGTACACACGATTTAAGAACAAATCTGTGCGTACGAACGGTTGTTGCATGAGGCCCAATGACTGCAAGGTGCCCTGGTCCTGTGGCTGCAGAACCAGCCCAGATCATCAGCCCTCCACCACCGTGCTTGACAGCTGGTGTGAGGTGTTTGTGCTGATATGCTGTGTTTGGTTTCCTCCAAACGTGCTGCTGTGCATTATGAGCAAACATCTCCACTTTGGTCTGCTCTGTCCAAAGGACATTGTTCCAGAAGTCTTGTGGTTTGTTCAGATGCAGCTTTGCAAACCTAAGCTGTGCTGCCATGTTCTTTTTAGAGAGAAGAGGCTTTCTCCTGCAGCCCTTCCACACAAGCCACACCTGTTCAGTCTGTTTCTAACTGTGCTGTCATGACCTTTAACCTTTAACATGCTAACTGAGGCCTGCAGAGTATGAGATGCAGCTCTTGGGTTTCTGACCTTGGGGTTAACTTGCTGGGACGTCCACTCCTGGGAAGATTGACAGCTGGAACTTGACAGGCAGGAAGAAACTGATTGAATGCTTTCTAACTTCCTTTAAAAGTTGGATGACATTCAACCAGTTTCTTCCTGCCTGTCAAGTTATGATCGTATCTGCATGACCTGGGTTACCCTGACATAAAAAAACAAAAGGCCTTATGTAAGTTCTGCTCTGTATTAGAATTAAGAGTAAAAAAAAAAGAAAACTAACAACCAGAAAGTTACTGTAGTTTCTGAATGACCTCAGTGTTCAGATCTGAGTATTTAACTTAAAAACAGAGCTTAAACACAATCAGATATGAGTAATGATCCATATCATCAGGAAGAAAACTTTAATCTGTGAGGCTCATTCCAAAAATTCCTCTTCAGGTGCGCCGCAGGGGAGGAGTCGTCTGTTAACTCAGGACCTTCCTGCAAACGCTGGCACGGCACCAGGTGGTTATCACAGCAACCTTCCCTGCAGCCTGGGTGGTGAGCAGCACTTGGAAAGGTTTTGACCACTTCTGATGGTTCCACTTCTTGGTCCTCATCACAACCCCGTCACCAGGCTTATCACTCTGGAGTCTAAGAACCTGTTGGCTGGATCTTTGACACTTCTCCAAAAACACATCTGTAACTCTGTGAGTTTTTGTCATTCAAACATATAAGTGACACCATTAAAAACCTTGAAACTTCTACTTTTCAAATATATATATATTAAAATAAATTAAATAGTTGGCCCTTTTTAAAGAGAGTGAAAAGAAATCTTTGGATTTTCTGTACTCTCTGACTGCAGCAGCCTCCTAGGCCACACCTATCGCTATTCACATGTTAAGTACCAGGTGATTGAGTGGCTATTCACAGGTGAGAACACGCCCCATTCAGCCAGCATAAACAGACAATTATCACATGGAGAGTGACAGGGGGGTGGGGGCAATCAGGGGTGTTACACACCCATCTAATTAGTATTCAACTAACAGAGACACTGCCTTGAGTTACAATGACTTTTTTACAGTTTGTGTGAAAACAAAAAAACATTTCTGACTGCACTTTTTACTTTTATGCAGCCAACACTTTTCTTTACAAGGTTCAACCTTCAAAAGTCTTGGCTAGATATATTTATAGTGTGTTTTCTTGCACTGTTTGAAGACCTCTAAAACCTGTTTTTTGTACAGTTGTGTTTCCCCATAATTTAAATAAAACTTGTTTGTATTACATTCACTTTACTCTCATATTGTTTTTTGTTAGGCTTTTCAGAATACAACCATATGTGTCACTTTTGCATAGATGTTTACAGTTAGTTAAAAATACTTGAAAATGTCAAGGTGTTGCAAACTGCCTCAAAGTCTCTGAAAAGCCTTAAGGCCCATTTATGCCCTACGGTAAATACGGAAACGGACGCTTTCACCCGGTTCCGGGGGTCGTTTCATCCATCAGTTTGTCCGTAGGTCAAGAGCTTAGCAATCCGGTGAGCTCCGGGCGAAACGGAGCAATACCAGAGCAATTCGTGGGGGCAGTAGAGAGTCAGGAGCGTGTTGGCTCCGGAAGTTATGGAGGAAGAAG
The DNA here is from genome assembly GCF_027942865.1 of Odontesthes bonariensis. Lineage (NCBI taxonomy): Eukaryota > Metazoa > Chordata > Actinopteri > Atheriniformes > Atherinopsidae > Odontesthes > Odontesthes bonariensis. The sequence continues at coordinate 3,796,337 of NC_134515.1, forward strand.
AAGAACAAAGAGTAGGAGATTAAAAAATTTTAAGATTTAAAAATGCCAGGTAATGGAGGAGAGGATTTGTGAGATGGTCAGGGGGTATATACATTTGTATGACTGCAACTTCCTCAATTGACGCCATGTTTCTCAAACCCGCGGCCGACAATGTATACCGCCCTCTAGAGGATTTCTTACGGACGTGCGCAATACGGACGGAGGCATCAACAGAAGCTCCGGGAGCAACGTATGGACCGGACAAACGAATTTCGTCCGGTTCCGTAGGGCATAAATCGGGCTTTAGACTCCAGAGGCTTAAAGAGATGCAGCACACCGGCTGCTGGATCAGGGAGAGATGCTTTCACCTATGAATGAATATCTGATCAAAGAGAAGACAGCAGAGCGGGGCGTGGTTTAACATTGGGCAGGGTTAAAGGTTAACTGCGACTGGTGCTTGCCTGGTTTGAGGATTTTCAAAAAGTACCGTGGTCCAGATCAGGTCTGGGAGAACAAACGTCAGAGAGAGCAGGTTCACAATCATGGTCCTCCCCTCGCCATCCTCACAAGGTGTAGAAAGAAGCTTAGTGGGACTCAAAACTCTGCCACATGTCTCAGCCTGTCACCATGTTGCTGCAAAGGGACAGAAGTCATGCAGCCCTCTATTCTTCAACAGTCTGTGTAAATGGTTTGCAAGGATCAGGGAGGCGCCAGAGTGGGTGGAGACACAAGTCCTGGTCTCAGTGTGGACAAAGTTTGTTAAGTTTCAGGGCTTCGTGTGATGATGTCTTTTGGTCCCAAACCCGATCAATGCACACCAGCAGACAGAGGTACTTCAATGACTGAACAATAAGGAATAAAAGAGCAACAATATATACTCACTCCCAAAAAAGACATGACTTTTCCTTTATTATTTGGCTTAGGAATCTGCTGGATAACCTGAATGCATTTTGGAAGGAGTTCTATAGCTTCGGTGATAAGAGATTTCCCAGAAAGGTCACCTGCTGCTGCACAAGCTGAAGCTCTGACACACTGGCTTTGTGTCCTCCAGCTGCAGGATGTTAGAGGAGTTTTAACAGTGTCGAGATCAACAACAGTGGATCACTGAGCATCAGGTGGAGATGGTCAAAGAATGGTCCAGTCCACCTCAACTGGTGGAGGCAGATGGCCGCCCTTCCTGAGTCTGGTTCTGCCACACGTTGGTGGTGTTGTCGCATCCCCTCAGGTGGCGTCTTATCAGACAGGTCATCTCTATCGTCTGGTCAAAGACTGGTGGAGCCGGCAGGCCACTCCCAGAATAGCATATGTCAACCCAGATATATCACACAGAATAAAAGACGTACAGTCGTTCAAGAGTTGAACAAAACGTAGGCTTTAAACATGAAAAACAAGCTGAATTCATCCATCAGCTGTACCTGCTGCGTTCTGCATCATCTTGGAGCATTTAACCTCCACATAGAGGCCTGATGTTGCTTTGGGGCTGCAGAACAACCACCACTGAAGTAAAAAAATTACTGAAACAAATCATGTAGGTGACCAGGTCCTGTGGCTGCAGAACCAGCCCAGATCATCAGCCCTCCACCACCGTGCTTGACAGCTGGTGTGAGGTGTCTGTGCTGATATGCTGTGTTTGGTTTCCTCCAAACGTGCTGCTGTGCATTATGAGCAAACATCTCCACTTTGGTCTGGTCTGTCCAAAGGACATTGTTCCAGAAGTCTTGTGGTTTGTTCAGATGCAGCTTTGCAAACCTAAGCTGTGCTGCCATGTTCTTTTTAGAGAGAAGAGGCTTTCTCCTGTAGCCCTTCCACACAAGCTATACCTGTTCAGCCTGTTTCTTACTGTGCTGTCATGACCTTTAACCTTTAACATGCTAACTGAGGCCTGCAGAGTCTGAGATGCAGCTCTTGGGTTTCTGACCTTGGGGTGACCTTGCTGGGACGTCCACTCCTGGGAAGGTTGACAGCTGGAACTGGACAGGCAGGAAGAAACTGGTTGAATGTTATCTAACGTCCTTTACAAGTTAGATAACATTTAACCAGTTTCTTCCTGCCTGTCACGCTATGATCGTATCTATTTGACCTGGGTTACCCTGACATAAAAAAAAAAGCCTTATGTAAGTTCTGCTCTGTATTAGAATTAAGAATAGACTGCAGGATATCTTTTTCCAGGGGGTTTGTTGGTTTCAGATTTCACTTTATTTCCGGTGCAGCCTGTGCCGATGATGGTGCAGCAAAAAGATGTCATTAAGTCAATGAGCATCAGGACAAGAACTGCAAACAAGGGTCCAGTTGAATAGTCTAGTTATTAATATTATTATATTATAATATTATTATTATTAATCTGTATTTAATCAACACCCAGGATGAGAGCTGTTTGAATTCTCCAAATGCTGAGGAAAGGAGCTCCAGTGTCTCCTTTATTATCTCCTTTAGCAAAGGATACACCGGCCATTGTTTATGGGAGAAAGGAGATAATTCTGTCCCATAATTCCTTGCGGCCTCAGCTTTCAGAAAGACGATCAAATATTTATTTCCAGTCATTTTTTCATTCATGTCGACAAATTCAACTTCAGTACAGCAGTGCTTGGAGCTAAGAGTGAATGTCAGACTGTTGTTCACCATTTAAAATGTTTGGAAATGTGATAATTGGCATTAAAAGGACAGAAAATATTTTGGTTTGTTTTTCACAAAACTTTTTGGCAGTCATTTCTGCTTAATAAAAAAAGTGGGAATGTTCAGCTGTGACAAAGAGGAAGAAACAAATGTTTCCTCATTCCAGGACAAAACACCTGACAGTGGTGCCGGTAATCTGTGAAAAGATTAAACGATTGAAACATTTTGAGAAACTATATAAAGATCCATCCTCTCAGAGGTTTTGTACATCCTCTCTTCGTTTCAGAGGGTAGACTCGACTCACTGGACTGACTGCTGCAAAGGTAACACTTTAATGTTTCTATTCTTACAGATTTTTAACCACGTTTAATTTTTTATTGATGTAAATCTGAAACTAACAGAAATTGTATGAATCGAGTTTCTCAAAACCAGACAAACAACCAGATAAGGTGGTTGGCGTTTGAATCGTTCCAGCATGTATTCACTCAAAAGGGCCTCGGGGGTTTGTTCATGCTCTAAAGTTCAGTCTGTGTTCAATATGTCTGATGAAATCCCACAGAGAAAGTTAGAAGCATCAGAATATCTTTAACATTTTCTCACACAGTCCACACCGTTGAACAGGCTTCATTCCACAACTGGATTCTCCTCCCATGCGTGTGCAGTGGGACAAAGTCAGTGATTGTCTGTGTAACCGTGTAGATGTAACTTCATTTCATTTCTTTGTCTCTTCTCAGATGGCTTCAGGTTTTAACTTGGTTTTCTTCGGCTTCATCAGCAGCCTCTTGATTGTTCAGTGTGTGAGTATAATTAACTCTGTGTCACTTTCATGGCCATGTTAGCTTTCCGAGGTAAAGACGGAAGCATTGATGTATATGTGCTCAGAAATGATTGACTTCATTGAAATTAAATGTGTATTCACAAAGTAATTTATTCAGATGAGTTTTATTTGTGTCACCAGTGAAAGGAATGCTACAGAACCGTAGCGTCCGCTCCATGATAGTATTAGCTTTGAATCACAGATCCTGCTCCAACAGATGACGTCAGCTTCATAACTGCAGCTTTTTTAGCCTAAATATGGGAGAGGAATGTGATGGTTTTGAAAAGTACAAAGTCTTTACTGGTTTCAACCTGCTTTTGTGTTCACAGAGATCTGTCCAGAAAGAGGTTGAGCCAGGTTGGTGGTTATAATTTATTTACTGTTGAACAGCTGTTGGAGGATTTTGTGCAAATTAATGAAAAATAAAAGATTTTTATGACGGTTATGACAGTGAAAAGTGCAGCTTTAATCATGGGTCAAATTCCTGTATTTTGCACTTATTATCTTCTGTCTAATACAAAAACTGTGGCAGTTCCTCCTGGCAGTTCCCCTGGCTGTCCTCCTGGATGGACGCAGTACGGCTCTCGCTGTTTAATTCTCATCAGCACAGTAAAGAATTGGAATGATGCAATGGTAAGTAACAGAGCAATATCTTATTTCCTTCTAAACAAAGCAGAAAGCAAAATTTCAAATTTCTGCTTATTGTAAGTATTTCTCAAATGTTTTTAGAGAAAGTTTAACCTTTAAAAAGGGTCATCTATAGTCCTTTTTTCTGAGTTTTTCTTTGTGCTATTGAAAAAGATATCAAGTATTTTCTTGGTATCTGTATCATCTTTGAAACCTTATTATTGTGACAAAACAACTACGGTCTTATTTGTAGCTGTGCATTTTCTGTCTGAACATTGGGCTTCATGCAAGAACATTTTCGTATTTTTATTCTAAATTTTCTCACTTTTTTCGTACGAAGGTCTCGTACCAGCACGCCACGTCAGATTCAACAAATGCTCTTAACTTCCGAAAAAGTGTGTAAACGACCTGCGTAAATGATGAATCCCACCTGTGCGTATTAAGGCTGTGCTTCCTCTGTCCTGTCCCAGGAAGTGTTGAGTCATGAAAACGGCATCAAGGCGCAAAAAGAACAACTTTAGGGGCTCTGAGACTGAAGTTCTGCTTTCAGAGATCCAAAAAGGAAAATCTGTCCTTTTTAGCAGTGTCAGCAGTGGAACTACGGGACCTGCTAAAGCCAAGAAATGGGAAGCAATTACGAGTGCTGTTAACTCTGTGTCACCTGTAGTTCGTAATGTCACCGAAATAAAGAAGAAATGGTTTGATATGAAAATGGCTTAAAAAAGCTTTATGACTGCAACTAAAGCCGTGCAATCAGTTGTTGCCTCATCATGATGGCTCTTTGATGGGGCGGTCCATGAGGGGGGTCTTCTGGCACCACACTTCTGGTCTGCCTGGGCTGGTTCAAGTAGTAGGAGACCCTCGTTCATGGCAATATTGTGCAAATCTGGCATGCCTTCTCTGGGCTATAGAGCAGTTTGCCCCCCCCCCCCCCCCCCCCCCCCCCCCCAGCCGTACCAAGACACACCCACCTGGCCTTCAGCTCAGTGCGCTCCACAACAGCACGGGTGCTTTGATGCGTATATGTGTGCAGTCTATTGCCCCGATTATGTTTGGCAGTCCAGCCACGGCATGAAAGTCCTTCTTAATCTGTACTTGTGGGACAGCGGTGTATGGGAATTTGATGTACCATGGGTGATAAACTGATGAGAGCTTTGATGACCAAGGGGAGCGCACGACTCACAGAGGACTGGGACACCCCCGATCTGTCTCCAATCTCCCTCTGAAAGGTTCCAGTGGCCAAAAATCCAAGGGTGGTGAGGACCTGGACGTGTGGTGGAATTGGGTTTGATCGGCGTGTTTCTCTCTGGAGTTGTGGCTCTAGCAAGCTATATATCTGCAGCAGCACAGTCCAATCTAAATCACGATGTCAGCCATTCGTCTGTCTCCACAAGGATATCTACACGTTCTCGAAACACACGCTCTCTTCCAAGAGCCTGACGCGCTAAGACATCCAAAAGTAGCAAATCAGCGGCTGGTTACACTTCCCATGTAATGTACATATTTATTTATGTTTGCTTCAAAGTAATTAAATATACAATCCATTAGTAAAGCAAACTTGATTTGAATAACAGCGGACTATTTCACAAAACTCCTACGACAAGTCTGGATCACTCGTAAATTCTGTTCGTACCTGAAAGAAAATGTAAAATACAAAAAGATTGATGAATGCGCAAATTCTCTTAAATCACTCGTACGAACGTATTAAGAACAAATCTGTGCGTATGAACGGTTGTTGCATGAGGCCCAAAGTGTTCATGTTGCAGTGGAGCTCTGAATGCTCAGCACATATTACACTCTTCATCTTTTAAATATGTCTACTCAAAGTTCACCACAAAAAATACACTTTTTGACTGAACTCTTCTCACTCTTGTCAGTGACGATGGAATCACGATCTTTAAACAGTCTGAAATAAATAATCTTGTTTTCACTGTTAGAAATTGTTAAAAAACACTAAAGAATTAAACTAAATTGAACTGAAGAATAAGTGATTGAGTATTAAGGCCTCTTGATGAACTATAAGTTATGGCTCACTGTAATGGCTGAATTGTGTTCTGCAGTACAATCATCAAGGTATTTCACTATCAAATCAGTAACAAGATTAAAATGATTTTAAAAATAATTTCAAAATATGCTTTAGCACACAGTTGCCTGATCATGAACAACAACATGTGGGCTATGAGCAAACACCTGGGAATGCTGGTGGATCAGTTTGTGGTTTGGTTCACTGCCATAAACTACGAGCAAAAGCTTTGATTCAGACCCAGGAAGACAAAAACATGACAGAGGATGCAGTGATCAGCAACTCTGACCTGATGAAAGAAAAAGGAAATTCCAACTAAACATCGCTGTATATTACACAGACAGGATTTTACACTTTGCACATTTACAATGAAATTAGGAAGAAACCTTTAACGTAACAAGGTTTTTCTTCTCATGACAACAAAGTGCTGCCTAAATTAGATTAACAAACAAGTTATGTCCATGATGTTCCTCTAACCTGAAGGCACTTCTCCCTAAAATCTCTTTTTCCCCCACTCTGTTTTGATTGTTAGCATTTTTGCATGTCTATTGGTGGGAATCTGGCTTCAGTCCACTCTGCTGATGAGAACATCTTCCTCAGTGAACTGGTTAAGAAAGTGACCGGCGTTCATCACCACGTCTGGGTTGGAGGTTTTGACACAGTCGCAGTAAGTTACACGGTGCAGTTTATCAAATTAAGTTTTTACTGAATGTGTGAGAGTATTTTATATGAATAAAATACAATTATTCATTTGTAATGTTTTGTTGACACATAACTCATCAAACACACTCTTAATAAATGGTCTTTTATGAGGCAGCAGGTTGCAGCTTTGTTAAATCTGATTATATCATACTGCTGTGTATTTCTCCATACTACACATTGTATTTCCTCTTTCAGGACAAAAAGTGGCTGTGGACTGATGGATCAGACTTTAACTACCAGCGCTGGTATACTGGGCAGCCTAACAACTATGGAGGAAATGAGCACTGTCTTGAGATCAATTATGGAGGTACAAACAGAGGTTCCACTACACTTTTATGGACAACTTATGGACTCTCACCCCAAACTGCGCAGGAGGTCTACTGCATGTGGTTTAGAGACGGTGTTGCTATGAACTACTTAAGATTCTGGTTCTCCTTCTCATGTTTAAATCTGTTAAAATGACGGACGTCTTTCACACTTTTCCATTTTTCAATGATGGAAAATATTTGCCTAACAAGACACTTGGCACAAATATAAGCATTTATTTTAAGATGTTTGATTTTTATTGAGATATTTGGAGACATCCCAGCCCGCTTTGTGCTGTAGGGTCACAGTGTCGTGTTTAAGAAGCATTTGAAAATGTTCACAGACAGAGATATTCAACACACTCTTATGTACTTGAACAGGAACAAGCTTGTGTAAAAACCTAAATTAATGCATGTTTGTTTTTTCCATAAAATCTCCAAACAGGAACGTATTGGAACGATATACCATGTGACCATGGAAGATTTTTCATTTGTGGCAAGAAGCTGTGATGCATCCGGCCATGTCAGCAACAAGGATAATCTCAGGCCTCATCACTCTTTTCTGTTCTAATCAAACACTTCCAGATTAACACAGAGCAACAGAGCTCTTATGATTATGATTTATGATATTTTTCATCATATATTAACTCTGCCTTTATTAATTCGACTGTAGACTTTATCTGCACGTTCAATAAAAATCCTCCAAATGCTGTTCTGAATCACTCTGTTCTGTGGTTTCTTGTGTCCTTTCTATGGTTTTATGTTTTTGGTGCAGCTGGCTGAAGGCTTCTGTGTGAAGATGTAACACTTCATGATACTTCAGAGAATTGAATCATAGTTTGTCCAACCATATATACAGTAGATGTGGTAGACCCCAGCCTCTACTGTTCTTGAGCTGCCATGATTAGTGCCTCTGTACTGTCTGTAAGAACAGTCTTTTTAGCCACTGAGAGGACCACTTCTTCAATCTGCCGTTAGTATAAACTGTGCAGAGGCTTATCCTTCCTTCCATGATGGTTCCTCCACTTCCTCCTTGCCTCCCCAGGGTTTCAGCTGCCTGAGACATTCACTCAGCAGCTCATCACTGGGGGCCATCTTCCCGACGTATTCCTGGATATTTGTTGTTTTATCCTGGATAGTAGCTCTAACGCTCACTAGTCCCTGGCCTCCCTCATTCCTCTAAAATCTCACGGTGCTGCACTTGAGGTGAAACCCTCTGTGAATTGTAAGAGCTCTTGTCTTGATATCAGTGGCTTCTTTCTCCTTTGGTCAGGTTATCATACCAGTGAGGTATCTGATAACTGGCAGGACGTAGGTGTTGATGGCTCAGAATTTGTTCTTCCCATTCAGCTGACTCTTCGGGACCTGCCTTAGTCAGAGAACCTGGTTTCTTATTTACTTTCTCACTTACTGAGCTGATAACCACTGTTTTAGCATCACTAAGTGAGATCTCCAAGTCAGATAACCCAACAATACCCTGGTTATGTTGAGTGCTTCATTACCATTTAAGATAAAAATGTCATATTTTTGACAATGAGAATGTGTTGAGTTGTAAATACATTTTATGTTAGTTATCCCATATATACTCTGTTTTTGTATTGATTAAGAGTTGAGCAAAGTTGTGCTTTGCTCATTTGTGTGAAGGTCGTAAACTCCACTGTTAGGAATGTGGTCTGGTCCGGCCTGAAACTGGATCCCCCTTCCCTTCATTTGTTTGCTTTTTGTATACACCCATTTTCTGAATAAAGTGGAGGAGACATGATGGAGAAGCTTCAGAGCGGGTTTGGAGATTGTAAGAAGCTGTCTCCTCATCGCTCTCCTCATGAGTAAAAATCCTAAACGTCTCTCTCTCTCTTCTTTATGAATTCGTAGGTATTTGAACCTGACATTTAATTGGTCCTTCGGCCGGATTCCAATAGATCTGAGGATTCCAGCGGGCGAGGTGGAAGCTTCATGAGGAGAGCGATGAGGAGAAAGACCGTGCACGGCTAAAAAATTCTAGTGAGTTTTTTAAATCCTTTTCCAGGACTGGAGATCAGCCCGCCAGCTGGAATCTGAGGATTGACGGAACTCTGTGAAAGGGGAGAGACAGCGTTTTTTGCTGAGTGTGTTTACACTTAAAAAAAAGAAGCGTGAACGAGGGTTCAGCGCGTAAAGAAACCCTGTAATCCTAGGCACTGGCAGGTTATTAATTGATAAAGGTACCTCCTGTCGAGGGAAACGGAGCCCGGCAAATACCCGTGAGGACGGCGGAGTCCTGCGTAAACAGGCACTTAAATTCCGTAGCAAAAACGGTGTGAATGTGAATGCGTGTAAGGAGAGCGAAAATATCATTTAGATATTTTCCTCTCATATAAAACAGCAGGACTGTAAGTAGAGAGCCTCTTGTGGATGCAATATGCAAGAATCTTCCACTCGAAAGAGTCGAAGTGAAGGTTACCACAACAGGAGATTTTTTCTCTGCCCTGCTGAATAAAACAACCAGTTATTAGAACACCCTAGGTGTTGAAAAGCTGGACTAAATTCTCAAAATGGGAAACGGGGGAAGTAAACAGTCGAAAAGAAAGTGTCTATAAAGAAGATAAAGAAGTAAAGAAGATAAATTGTGCAGAGAACAGCTATCATGCAAAGATTGAAAATTCATAGAAAAGCAGGATCCTGATAAAATTAAATTCCTTCCAAAATGAGTAAAAAATACGGATTTAATGGAAGCTTAAATATTAAAAAAATTAGTTGCGCTGCAGGATGAAATTATAACAAAGACAAAAGGTTGCCCAAATGTAAAGCAAAAAACTGGCAAGTCACAGTTGCTCCAAAGTGAAAACACACACTGAGCTAACACACGACCTGGGCTGACTGAAAAAAACTTGGGTCATGCAGACTTCTCCCACAGATTAACAGGCAAATTAGCCACTCTTTGCTGAAACTACTTTCAATGGGGGCCGTTATCACACAGTGAAACTAAACCAGCAGCAAGCCTACTTAGCAGTCAAAATATAACAAAAAAGCAGCCTGGTACACAAGAAACATTTACTTACTTATTCTGGATGAATCAAGGAGTTCACAGTGCCTCCAAAAGTGAAAACACACACTGAGCTAACACACTACCTGGGCTGACTAAAAAGAACTTGGGTCATGCAGACTCCTCCAACAGATTAACAGGCAAATTGGCCACTCTTGGCTGAAACGAGTTTCAATGGGGGCTGTTATCACACAGTGAAACTAAAGCCTGGTTTATAGTCGGTAACGCAAGACGCAACGCAAGCCCTTGCGCGGTTGCAAGCCCCCCCTTGCGTGCTTGCGTGTGTCACCTCAATTTTCTAAACTTCACGCAAAACGCAAGCGCAAGCCACTGGCTGTGGTCGAAACCGCCTACTACTTGATCGATCTGACAGTATGCAGAGCGTTTACACACAGTGCACTTCGCTCCTGCCTGAGCCGAAATCAGCCGGCCTGAAGCTGATTTCCCTTAAGCTATAAACTCTGTAAATATATAACTTTAGCAACATTTGAAACATTTTCAGGCGAGATAGTAGTCGTTTAGACCCCCAAAGTGTTGAAAATCTGACAAAATACCGGCTATTTACAAGAAGAAGAAGCATGAATCCACTCGAAGAGGTCCTGGCGGTGAATTTCCTTTCATCATAGTAGGCTTGTCATTGAAAAAACCCGCTACTCCACCTACTGTCCTGGCGGTGAATCGCCACGCAGCACACGCAACCGCCGACAAAGCAAAATGAAGTATAAACGTCTCGAGCCATTAACATACGCGCAAGACGCAAGCGCAAGGGCAGTTAAAAGAAGTATAACTCAGCCTTAAACCAGCAGCAACCATACTTAGCAGTCAAAATATAGCAAAAAAGCAGCCTGGTACACAAGATCAGGTGCAGCAGAATGAAGGAGAGGGGAAGGGACTGGGTCAAGGGAACATGGCCAGATGTTACAAGGTGAAGGACCTCATTTGCAGAGAGGGGAGAGAAGTGGGACAGAGAGGGAGGTGGAGAGGGAGAAGGTGGTAGAGAGGGAGAAGTGGGAGAGCGAGAGGTGTGGGTGGTGTGGACAGCTGGGGGGTGAGGGAAGGAAGATCGGATATTGTTAACCTTCTTGTCAAAGAAGTCGGCGAAATCGTCAGGGAGGAGGGAGGAGGGAGTGGGGGTTGGAGGAGGGACGAGAAGGTTTGAAAGAGTTCTGTCATCATCCTGTCTGACTGCTCATTTGCTTCTGTCCTTTGGACTGGGAAGTTTTCCAAAATGCTGCTGATAACATCAGGGACGACATACCCGAATACATTCACAAATGCATAAAGAATGTCATATTCAGTAGCACTCACACTGCCCTCTTCCACCTGGAGCAGAAGAACACATATGTATGGATGCTGTTTATGGACTACAGCTCTGCTTTCAGCACCACAGTTCCACCCAGGCTTGTCACGAAGCTCCAGGATCTCTACATCATTATGCAACTGGATGCTGGACTGGTGGAGAGAGTCTGCTGCTTGAGATTCTCGGGGCTCAACATCAGTGAGGATCTGAGCTGGTCACATCATGAAAGGAGTGAGGAAACAACTCCTTTCTGCAGCAGCTCAGGAGGTTCGGCATGGACTCCAGAATACTCCCCAAGTTCTACCTATGCACCGTGAGATTATTCTGTCTGACTGGTACCACTGTCATAATTCTCTGGACCACATAGAATGAATGAATGTAAAGTGAGTGAGAATGAGAGGGGTGTGAAACACACAGCCAGAAATGTCATCTGGCCACCTGACGTTACACAACACACAAGTGGAAGATTACTGTAACAGCCAGGAGCTCATTTCTGTCTGTGTGCTATATAAAACAGAAACTTGTTTGATTAGTTTGAGTTGGAATTCATTCTTTTGAAAAACAGAAAAGTTCATCAACACAAGACATTTGCTTCCTCGTTTCATTCAACATTCCAGAATCACCTCAGAAGGTATAAAAGAGCCGTTCAGCTCCTGTTTGTGTTCAGCATCTCTGAGTCAGCATCCACTGCAGCAAAGGTAACACAGGCATTATTCTCAATGATCAAACAGACATTTAATGTTAGACAAATGATAGAGTTAATCTGTCTGCACACAGTTGTTGATGTTCTGAACGTGACTGCATTGATATCTTTAATGTCTCTCCTCAGATGGCATCAGGTTTTCACTTGGTTTTCTTCTTCTGTTCCATCAGTGGCCTCCTGATTGTTGAAAGTGTAAGTAAAACTAACTCACTTTCATGGTCATGCCTGTTTATCTGCAGACAAACAACTCAGGACAGGTGAGGACAAAGGTGGTGAACGTGCAGCTGTCTGCACCAAGGACAAAACAAAAGGTCAACTAACATTTCAGGTGCTCTCCTCTGACTTTTAACTGAGCAAAGTCTTCTACTACATCCCTCAGACTCAGCTGGCAGGCTCCACTCTTTTTCACTCCTTCACTGCATCTGTCTTGTCTGCTGTGAGAATAATGTTGTGCATTTCTACACATCTATAACATGTCTGTAATTGTGCTAATGCAGTTGCATCATTTTATGCCTGATACTGGTGCAGAAATCATTGCAGTTCTGTGGTATCACCCACCATCACCAGAGTACATGCATGCAGAATTCCTCAAAATATTGTTCAGTAAGAGCTCACTTCATGCTCATCAGTTAAAAACATCCTCATTCAGGTATAATTCATGGAAAACATGAAAACCACTCATGACTTCACGTTAACACATTCAAGCACAACACAGGACTACAGTTGATGGCAGCTTCATAACTACCATCTTTTTAAAAGATAGGAACATGTTAGAGTTGAAAAGTAAAAACTCTTCATTGGTTTCCGTGTGTTTGTCTTCACAGAGGTCTGTGCAGGGTGCAGGTGAAGTGCCAGGTAAGTAGTTCTAATTCTATTTGCTGTTGAACTTCAAGAAGCAGATTCTCTGCTTCAGATTTACAGAAAAATAAAAGGTTTTTATGACAGTTATGAATACAAATTCCTGTATTTTGCACTTATTATCTTCTGTCTAATACAACAACTGTGGCAGTTCCTCCTGGCTGTTCCCCTGGCTGTCCTCCTGGTTGGACGCAGTTCGGCTCTCGCTGTTTCATTTTCTACCACACAGCAAAGAATTGGATTGATGCAGAGGTATGTAACAGAGCGATATCTTATTTCCTTCAAAATAAAGCATAGAATTGCCAATTTCTGCAAATTGTAAGAATTTCTCAAATGTTTTTAGAGAAAGTTTAACCTTTAAAAAGGGACGTCTGTAGCTCTTTTTCTTAAAACCATTTTAAACCTCTTTATGACTTTTTTCTCTTTGAGCTATTGAAAAAGATATCAATCATTTTCTTGGTATCACTCTTGTCAGTGACGATGAGAGATTCTTTAAACAGTCTGAGATAAATAATTTTGTTTTCACTGTTAGAAATTGTTCAAAAACACTAAAGAATAAGTGCTGGAGTATTAAGGCCTCTTGATGAACTATAAGTTATGGCTCACTGTAATGGCTGAACTGATCATGAACAACAACATGTGGGCTATGAGCAAACACCTGGGAATGCTGGTGGATCAGTTTGTGGTTTGGTTCACTGCCATAAACTACGAGCAAAAGCTTTGATTCTGACCCAGGAAGACAAAAACATGACAGAGGATGCAGTGATCAGCAACTCTGATCTGATGAAAGAAAAAGGAAATTCCAACTTTAAACATTGCTGTATATTACACAGACTGGATTTTACACTTTGCACATTTACAATGAAATTAGGAAGAAACCTTTAACATAACAAGGTTTTTCTCATCATGATAACAAAGTGCTGCCTAAATTAGATTAACTAGCAAGTTATGTCCATGATATTCCTCTAACTTGAAGGCACTTCTCCCTAAAATCTCTTTTTCCCCCACTCTGTTTTGATTGTTAGCATTTTTGCATGTCTATTGGTGGGAATCTGGCTTCAGTCCACTCTGCTGATGAGAGCCTCTTCCTCAGTGAACTGGTTAAGAGAGTGACCGGCGTTCATCACCACACCTGGGTTGGAGGTTTTGACGCGGTCGCAGTAAGTTACACGGTGCAATTTACCAAATCAGGTTTCTACTTAATGTGTGATATAAGCATGTCATCAGTTAAAAAGAAGAGAAGGCGTTGTCTCCAGGATTGTTACTAATTTAGAGTGGCAAGGTGTGGAGTTGGTGTTCCCGTAAAAGAACACGGATGCAGATGTTCTGTTTTTGGTTTGTTTATCTGGCTGTGGTCTGCAATAGCAATACAAAGAAACCATAAGTTTAGCAAACACAATAAATGATACACAAACACAATAATATAACCAAGGTCACAAAGGACTCCTGTCATCTACAGAAATATTCAGATGACTCTGCAGTTGTCGGGTGTATCAGAGATGGACAAGAAGCTGAGTACAGAGAGCTGGTGGACCGCTTTGTGGCATGGTGTGGGAACAATCATCTCATATTGAATGTTAACAAAACAAAGGAGATGATTGTAGATTTCAGGAGAAATAGGGTCAGATCAAACCCTGTTTCCATCATGGGAGAAGAAGTGGAGGTGGTTGAGGAATATAAATACCTTGGTGTTCATGTGGACAACAGACTGGACTGGAGACACAACAGTGAAGCCATCTACAAGAAAGGACAGAGCAGACTGTACTTCTTGAGGAAGCTAAGGTCCTTCAAGGTTTGCAACAAGATGTTGCAGATCTTCTACAAGTCTGTTGTTGAGAGCGTCATTTCCTCTAGCGTCATCTGTTGGGGCAGCAGCATCAGAACCAGGGACCTAAAAAGACTCAACAACCTGATAAGGAAGGCTGGTTCTGTTCTGGGGACGACTGTGGAACCTCTGGAGACAATAATGCAAAGAAGGATTTTGCATAAAATCAAGAGAATTATGGACAACCCTGAACATCCTCTCCATGAGACTGTTATCGGAAAACAGAGTCTCTTCAGTCAAAGGCTTCTTCAGTTTGGATGCAAAACGGACCGCTAAAGGAAATCTTTCCTGCCCACAGCCATCAGCATCTATAATAACTCCTTGATTTAATTGAGCTACATCAACATTTAATTTCCCTCTGGGATAAATAAAGTATTTTTGAATTTGAATTTGAATTGAATTTGAAATCAAAGGAAATTACAGACGCCGCTGATTCAGGAGGAAAAACTTACATCCACAGCACCGCGTTAAAGACACAGGTGGGGTGCATTAATTTACGGTGGCCGACACGTGCAAATGCGCTGCAAACGCCAAAACAAATCCAACAGTAAAATGCTGCAAGACAAAAATGCGGCAATCACAAAAACGACCGGAGCACACGCGCTGCAAAGCCCAAAACACATGCAAGAGAGAAACGCTGCAAACCCCAAAACACATGCAAAAGAGAAACGCTGCAAACTTCAAAACACATGCAAGAAAAAAACGCACTGCAAAGATCAAAACACATACAAGAGAGAAATGCTGAAAACTTCAAAACACAACGGAAGTTCGCCAGGCCACTAGGAGGTCTCGACCTGTGGGATAGGGGATCGACTATGGGAGATCTACCATATTAATGAAAGAGAAGAAAGTCAAAAGGTACGTTGTCATTTATGTCTTTTTTAAACACTTGGCCGTAATCTTTTACCTTATTATTATATTCCACTGCTCTTCTATAGCAGTCATTCTCATTGTCAAAAATATGACATTTTTAACTTAAATGGTCATGAAGCACTCAACATAACCAGGGTATTATTGGGTTATCTGACTTGGAGATCTCACTAAGTGATGCTAAAACAGTGGCTCAGTAAGTGAGAAAGTAAATAAGAAACCAGGTTCTCTGACTCTGGATATGTTACATGTTCATGTAAAACAGGAGGAGCTGCCATTCAGTGACCAATTACAATTTTATATTTCTAGCAGGCTGAAAGCAATGAGCTGCTCCAGGCAAAGCAGGAAGGAAAAAAAAGGACAAAATAATGCACAACTTTTTCATACAGTTGGCCACTAATGATATGAGTGTGTACATTTATTTGTTAATATCGCTGCCATGTCATTAAAGCTTGAGTAGACCAATCTATTTGCAATTGTGTATCTTATTAAAAGAATGTGCTGCAGATGTATTTTTGAGTTGTTCTGTCAGATCCAAAAGTTGTTTGTTTTGTTATATACACTATTTGGAGTAAATAAAGAACAAACATAAACGCTACGAATACCTTGGGATCACGCAGGAAAATGGCAGCCATGAGGAAGCCACAAGGACGGTGGTCACAACCAAGTGGCTACAAAGACTAAGGCAGGTCCCGAAGAGTCAGCTGAATGGGAAGAACAAATTCTGAGCCATCAACACCTACGTCCTGCCAGTTATCAGATACCTCACTGGTATGATAACCTGACCAAAGGAGAAAGAAGCCACTGATATCAAGACAAGAGCTCTTACAATTCACAGAGGGTTTCACCTCAAGTGCAGCACCGTGAGATTTTAGAGGAATGAGGGAGGCCAGGGACTAGTGAGCGTTAGAGCTACTATCCAGGATAAAACAACAAATATCCAGGAATACGTCGGGAAGATGGCCCCCAGTGATGAGCTGCTGAGTGAATGTCTCAGGCAGCTGAAACCCTGGGGAGGCAAGGAGGAAGTGGAGGAACCATCATGGAAGGAAGGATAAGCCTCTGCACAGTTTATACTAACGGCAGATTGAAGAAGTGGTCCTCTCAGTGGCTAAAAAAGACTGTTCTTACAGACAGTAGAGGCACTAATCATGGCAGCTCAAGAACAGTAGAGGCTGGGGTCTACCACATCTACTGTATATATGGTTGGACAAACTATGATTCATTTCTCTCAAGTATCCTGAAGTGTTACATCTTCACACAGAAGCCTTCAGTCAGCTGCACCAAAAACATAAAACCATAGAAAGGACACAAGAAACCACAGAACACAGAGTGAGTCAGAACAACATTTGGAGGATTTTTATTGAACTTGCAGATAAAGTCTACAGTCGAATTAATAAATGCAGAGTTAATATATGATGAAAAAAATCAGAAATCATAATCATAAGAGCTCTGTTGCTCTGTGTTAATCTGGAAGTGTTTGATTAGAACAGAAAAGAGTGATGAGGCCTGAGATTATCCTTGTTGCTGACATGGCCGGATGCATCACAGCTTCTTGCCACAAATGAAAGGAAATCCAGTTGTACATGGTCTGTCGTTCCAGTACGTTCCTGTTTGGAGATTTTTTGGAAAAAACAAACATGGAGAAACATGCATTAATTTAGGTTTTTACACAAGCTTGTTCCTGTTCCAGTGCATAAGAGTGTGTTGAATATCTCTGTCTGTGAACATTTTCAAATGCTTCTTAAACACGACACTGTGACCCTACAGCACAAAGCGGGCTGGGATGTCTCCAAATATCTCAATAAAAGTCAAACATCTTAAAACAAATACTTATATTTGTGCCAAGTGTCTTGTTAGGCAAATATTTTCTATCATTGAAAAAAAACGGGAAAGATGTCTGTCATTTTAACAGATTTAAACATGAGAACAAGCACCAGAATCTTAAAGGAGAACTGCGGTATTTTCAACATTAAGCCTCTTTTCTGAGTCGTCTGCAATGTTTTAGAACCCCCCTCACCGCTTTTTTGATGTTTACTGCTGTCTCCGGTATTTTCCTAATTTTGATTCTTCTCAACCTGCTTCAGAATGGCAAGTACGGTGCATGTCCAGAAAGGTCCGTAAAAGCACCATAAACGTCCGTTTTCAAAATCATCAACTCACCGGAGTGGTTACTGGTGTGCACTGGTAATCCATATCAAATTTCGTTGCGAAAAGTTTCTTCTGTCGTGTTTTATTTGACATTTTGTACTGAATGTTCGTTGATATTACTCCGCCACCGCTAAGAAAATAGTGCGAGCATGAACGAGCTGCCAAATAAAATGGCCACGGAGTGGATGTGTTTCAACTAGAGATAACATATCGTCAAATAAGGAGATACGGGGAAAAATACATTCCAAAGTTATGTAGTACATGTACATTGTCTCTTGGCTGGATGCCTGGAGAAGACCCTGAGATTCTCCCATAAAAATAGGATTCCCCCCCTGAAAAGGCAGAGAGGCTTCCATTCGCCAATTGAGACTCTCTCCAGATTTGATGCATCTTTTCTGTAAATTCGTGACGGACCTGATGACAGCAATAAAGGTTTCTATGTTCGACTAAGTCCGTGTCAGCAGACTTCTTCATCACTCATCTCCACATCGGCTCGGCGACCATTCCTCATATTTACTACACTATGCTCAAGCCAGCACCCATTTTAAGTCCAGGCCAACCATGATGGTGCTCTGGGTTCATCGAAGCCTACAGCAGGTTGAATGAGTTAGTTTCATGTTATTTCCTGTAAATAGTTTGTTCACATATCAGTGAGAATGAAGTGTTGATGTTTAAGCATTCTGCTGTCACTGCGACTTCATGTGATGTTGAAATAAAAAGTGAGAACACTGTCAGTGTCCATATGCTGTCCATAAAAGTGTAGTGGAACCTCTGTTTGTACCTGCTAAATTGATCTCAAGACAGTGCTCATTTCCTCCATAGTTGTCAGGCTGCCCACTATACCAGTAGCTGTAGTCAAAATCTGATCCATCAGTCCACTGCCACCTTCCCTCCTGAAATAGGAAATACAATGTGTAGTATGGAGAAATACACAGCAGTATAATAAATCAGATCTACCAAAGCTGCAACCTGCTGCCTCATAAAAGACCATTTACTAAGTGTTTGTATGATGAGTTATGTGTCAACAAAACATTAGAAATGAATAATTGTATTTTATTCATGTAAAATAGTCTCACACATTCAGTAAAAACTTAATTTGATAAATTGAACCGTCTAACTTACCGCGACTGCATCAAAACCTCCAACCCAGGTAACGTGATGATGGCCGGTCACTCTCTTAACCAGTTCACTGAGGAAGAGGCTCTCATCAGCAGAGTGGACTGAAGCCAGATTCCCACCAATAGATATGCAAAAATGCTAACAATCAAAACAGAGAGGGGGAAAAAGAGATTTTAGGGAGAAGTGCCTTCAAGTTTGAGGAACATCATGGACATAACTTGCTAGTTAATCTAATTTAGGCAGCACTTTGTTATCATGATGAGAAAAACCTTGTTATGTTAAAGGTTTCTTCCTAATTTCATTGTAAATGTGCAAAGTGTAAAATCCAGTCTGTGTAATATACAGCGATGTTTAAAGTTGGAATTTCCTTTTTCTTTCATCAGGTCAGAGTTGCTGATCACTGCATCCTCTGTCATGTTTTTGTCTTCCTGGGTCAGAATCAAAGCTTTTGCTCGTAGTTTATGGCAGTGAACCAAACCACAAACTGATCCACCAGCATTCCCAGCTGTTTGCTCATAGCCCACATGTTGTTGTTCATGATCAGTCAACTGGGTGCTAAAGCATATTTTGATTTTTTTTTTTTATCATTTTAATTTTGTTACTGATCTGATGGTGAAATACCTTGATGATTGTACTGCAGAACACAATTCAGCCATTACAGTGAGCCATAACTTACAGTTCATCAAGAGGCCTTAATACTCCATCACTCATTCTTTAGTGTAATTTAGTTTAATTCGTTAGTGTTTTTTAACAATCTCTAACAGTGAAAACAAGATTATTTATCTCAGACTGTTTAAAGAATCTGTCATCGTCACTGACAAGAGTGATACCAAGAAAATGATTGATATCTTTTTCAATATCTCAAAGGGAAAAAAGTCATTAAGATGTTTAAAATGTTTTTAAGAAAAAGAGCTACAGACGTCCCTTTTTAAAGGTTAAACTTTCTCTAAAAACATTTGAGAAATTCTTACAATTTGCAGAAATTGGCAATTCTATGCTTTATTTCAAAGGAAATAAGATTTCGCTCGGTGACATACCTCTGCATCAATCCAAGTCTTTGCTGCGTTGTAGAAAATGAAACAGCGAGAGCCGAACTGCGTCCAACCAGGAGGACAGCCAGGGGAACAGCCAGGAGGAACTGCCACAGTTGTTGTATTAGACAGAAGATAATAAGTGCAAAATACAGGAATTTGTATTCATAACTGTCATAAAAACTTTTTATTTTTCTGTAAATCTAAAGCAGAGAATCTGCTTGTTGAAGTTCAACAGCAAATAGAATTAGAACTACTTACCTGGCACTTCACCTGCACCCTGCACAGACCTCTGTGAACACAAACACACATGGAAACCAATGAAGAGTTTTTACTTTTCAGCTCTAACATGTTCCTATCTTTTAAAAAGATGGTAGTTATGAAGCTGCCATCAACTGTAGTCCTGTGTTGTGCTTGAATGTGTTAACGTGAAGTCACGAGTGGTTTTCATGTTTTCCATGAATTATACCTGAATGAGGATGTTTTTAACTGATGAGCATGAAGTGAGCTCTTACTGAACAATATTTTGAGGAATTCTGCATGCATGTACTCTGGTGATGGTGGGTGACACCACAGAACTGCAGTGATTTCTGCACCAGTATCAGGCATAAAATGATGCAACTGCATTAGCACAATTACAGACATGTTATAGATGTGTAGAAATGCACAACATTATTCTCACAGCAGACAAGACAGATGCAGTGAAGGAGTGAAAAAGAGTGGAGCCTGCCAGCTGAGTCTGAGGGATGTAGTAGAAGACTTTGCTCAGTTAAAAGTCAGAGGAGAGCGCCTGAAATGTTAGTTGAACTTTTGTTTTGTCCTTGGTGCAGACAGCTGCACGTTCACCACCTTTGTCCTCACCTGTCCTGAGTTGTTTGTCTCAAGATAAACAGGCATGACCATGAAAGTGAGTTAGTTTTACTTACACTTTCAACAATCAGTAGGCCACTGATGGAACAGAAGAAGAAAACCAAGTGAAAACCTGATGCCATCTGAGGAGAGACATTAAAGATATCAATGCAGTCACGTTCAGAACATCAACAACTGTGTGCAGACAGATTAACTCTATCATTTGTCTAACAGTAAATGTCTGTTTGATCATTGAGAATAATGCCTGTGTTACCTTTGCTGCAGTGGATCCCGACTCAGAGATGCTGAACACAAACAGGAGCTGAACGGCTCTTTTATACCTTGTGAGGTGATTCTGGAATGTTGAATGAAATGAGGAAGCAAATGTCTTGTGTGGATGAACTTGTCTGTCTTTCAAAACAATGAATTCCAACTCAAACTAATCAAACAAGTTTATGTTTTATATAGCACACAGACAGAAATGAGCTCCTGGCTGTTACAGTAATCTTCCACTTGTGTGTTGTGTAACGCGTCAGATGGCCAGATGACATTTCTGGCTGTGTGTTTCACACCCCTCTCATTCTCATTGTGAGAATGCATTAAGCATTCTCACTATTAAGTTCCTGTTTCCCTTTATTGTGAGAATGCATGAAGCATTCTCACTATTAAGTTCCTGTTTCCCTTTATTATTATTATTCCGTATTATTATTATTCCGCCGTTTTTCGGCATTCAACTACTTCAGCATACTTTGAGCTATTTCAACAAATTTGGTATCAAAATGTTCAGCTCTTTCAGCTCTTTCCTGCAATTATTTTTTGGTGTTTCTAACTTTTCAACTTTTTAAGATATTAAGCTTTTTGTTCAACTTTTTTCCCCATTAAAAGTAATGGTAAATCTTCAAATCCTTTCAAATCCTTTCAAATCCTTCAAATCTTAACTAGTTCAGCATACTTTCAGCTAGAGACACCATTCAAATTTTAAAATGTTCATAAGACATTCAGCTATTACAAATTGTTTCATCTTTTAAAAATATTCAGCCAATTTAGAAATATGACAGTTTCAAAAATATGAAAATTAAGTTCTTCAAATCCTTATCTTCAAATCCTTTCAAATCCTTCAAATCCTTCAAATCCTTCAAATCCTTCAAATCCTTTCAAATCGTAACTAGTTCAGCATACTTTCAGCTAGAGACACCATTCAAATTTTAAAATGTTCATAAGACATTCAGCTATTACAAATTGTTTAATCTTTTAAAAATATTCGGCCAATTTTGAAATATGACAGTTTAAAAAACATGAAGATTAGGTTCCTTCTTGGATTTTAGAGTGAGACATTCAGCAGTGCTGATAAGTTTCAACTTTTCAAACAAATTACTATAACTTTCATACAGTTTAACTGAGAGAAACAAATTATACCTTAAAATGTAGGAAAACTTGTCTTCTTTCCCCCAATGTAACTCCTAAAAAGCTCACATGGACAGATTTTGAACTATGAGCCTTTAAGCTTGAACAACTGCTCAAATTCTGACGAAATCTGCCATTTTTGAATCAGCTTCAAGTGTTTCAAACTGCTTGGATTTAAATATAGTTGACTCCACAGATGTAAAACTACTTTGCTAAGTTCCTCTAAGCCTTCTGCTTCTAACGGTGTTAAAATTATTTTTCTAGCTGGTCAACTTTTGTCACAGGACGTGTTAGAAGACAGTCTGCACCTCAGATTTGTCCCGCGGCTGCCGCGGTTTCGCTCTGTGTCTGTCAGTGTAGTCTTTAAATAGGTTACATGCACTTCAATTTTACAGAACAAAATGGCCTAATGGTAACACTAACAGCCCTTTCGTGCGGGCTGCCCGGGCTCGATGCCCAACATGTCAGGTCAATTTTTAAAAAAAATTTTTTTAAAAACTATTTAAGCATACTTTTAGCCATTTCAACTGTTTATAGCTTGAAATCATTACACTTTCGTCTTTTAAATGTCATTTCAACTTCAAACTCCTGTTTTTCCTCAGCCTTTTTTAGCTGCTTATGCTAACTTTTAACTCTAACTCTTTAGCTCCTTCAGCTGTTAGCTTCTTCAGCTCCTTTAGCTTTAGCTTCTTCAGCTGTTAGCTTCTTCAGCTGTTTTAGCTTTAGCTCCTTCAGCTGTTAGCTTCTTCAGCTGTTTTAGCTTATTTTAGCTTCTTTAGCTTCTTCAGCTGTTTTAGCTTATTTTAGCTTCTTTAGCTCCTTTAGCTTTTAGCTTCTTCAGCTCCTTTAGCTTTAGCTTCTTCAGCTGTTTTAGCTTTTTTTAGCTTCTTAAGATTTTTTAGCATGCTAATTCAGCTCTTGCATTCTCACAGCTGTTTCGCAGGAACAGCTCTTTCTAGTTCACTTTCCATTCATTCATTCTATGTGGTCCAGAGAATTATTACTGTGGTACCAGCCAGACAGAATAATCTCACGGTGCATAGGTAGAACTTGGGGAGTATTCTGGAGTCCATGCCGAACCTCCTCAGCTGCTGCAGAAAGGAGTTGTTTCCTCACTCCTTTCATGATGTGACCAGCTCAGATCCTCACTGATGTTGAGCCCCGAGAATCTCAAGCAGCAGACTCTCTCCACCAGTCCAGCATCCAGTTGCATAATGATGTAGAGATCCTGGAGCTTCGTGACAAGCCTGGGTGGAACTGTGGTGCTGAAAGCAGAGCTGTAGTCCATAAACAGCATCAATACATATGTGTTCTTCTGCTCCAGGTGGAAGAGGGCAGTGTGAGTGCTGCTGAATGTGACATTCTTAATGCATTTTTGAATGTATTCGGGTATGTCGTCCCTGATGTTATCAGCAGCATTTTGGAAAACTTCCCAGTCCAAAGGACAGAAGCAAATGAGCAGTCAGACAGGATGATGACAGAACTCCTTCATTCTGCTGCACCTGATCTTCTTCCTTACCTGACCCACCTCATTAACACGTCTTTGACATCAGGCTCTTTTCCTTCTGCTTTCAGGACTGCCAGAGTCACTCCTCTTCTAAAGAAACCAGCTCTTGACCCTTCAGAGATCAAGAACTATAGACCGGTATCCCTTCTACCCTTCCTGTCCAAAACTCTTCAACGCGCTGTCTTTAAACAACTGTCCTCTTACCTCCACCAGAACAACCTCTTGGACCCCCACCAGTCCGGGTTCAAGGCGGGCCACTCAACTGAGACGGCCCTCCTAGCAGTAACTAGCAAACTGCTCGAGCTAACTCTTTCTCCTCTGTCCTGATTCTCCTGGACATTTCTGCAGCATTTGACACAGTGAACCACCACATCCTCCTCTCTACCCTGGAGGGAATGGGTGTCTCTGGCTCTGCACTCTCCGTGTTCTCATCCTACCTGACAGATCGCTCCTACCGGGTAACACTGAGAGGGTCTGTGTTGAAGCCACGGAGGCTCACCACTGGGATTCCGCAAGGTTCGGTCTTGGGTCCTCTTCTTTTCTCCCTCTACACATCATCCCTTGGTTCTATCATCCACTCCCATAACTTTTCCTACCACTGCTATGCAGACGACACCCAGCTGATTCTGTCTTTTCCCCCTTCTGACACCCAAGTGGAAGCACGCATTGCTGCGTGCCTGGCAGACATCTCGGGGTGGATGTCGATGCACCACCTTAAGCTCAACCTGGACCAGACTGAGCCGGTGTTTCTCCCGGGGAAGGGCTGCCCGTTTGAGATCTGGCCATCACCATGGATGACTCCGTGGTGACGTCGGACCGTGAGGAATCTGGGTGTGACCCTGGATGACCAACTGTCGTTCTCGCCAAACATCGCATCAGTGACCCGTTCCTGCCGATTCCTCCTCTACAACATCCGGAGGATTCACCCCTTCCTCACCGACAGGGCAGCACAGGTGCTCATCCAGGCTCTGGTCATCTCCCGCCTGGACTACTGCAACTCGCTCCTTGCTGGCGCCCCGGCTTCTGCCATCAAACCTCTGGAGCTTGTTCAGAAAGCTGCTGCTCGTCTGGTCTTCAACCTCCCCGAGTTCTCCCACACCACTCCCCTTCTCCGCTCTCTACACTGGCTCCCTGTAGCTGCAGCATCCAGTTTCAGACTCTGGTGCTGGCCTACAGGGCAGTGGAAGGATCAGCTCCTTCATACCTCCAGGCTGTGGTCCAGCCCTACACCCCCGCCCGACCGCTTCGCTCTGCGGCCTCCAGGCGGCCGGCTGCTCCGTCACTCAGCGGTCCCTGCGCACCATCCACACGGTCACGGCTTTTCTCTGTTCTGGCGCCCCGATGGTGGAACGATCTCCCGACTGATGTCAGGACAGCTGAGTCGCTGCCCATCTTTGGCCGCAGGCTGAAAACCCATCTCTTCAGGAAACACTACCCTGATCCGCCCTCTTAGGACATCACCTGCTTCGTCCCAGCTCCTTACGCACTTAATTGTTTTCTAAATTCTCTTTGTTTTCTAAATTGTCTTCCCATTTGTCTCGGTACCTAACTTACTAGCACTAGTTATGCTATTAGCTGTTTGGTTTTGGAAGGAACTTATGATTTCCTGTGACCTGAAGTTCTTTTGCCTACCGATGTGTAATACACTTATTGTAAGTCGCTTTGGATAAAAGCGTCTGCAAAATGTAATGTCTTATTGGCTGGTCCAGCACTGGACCGAGTGCTTCATTGGCTACTTGTCAATGGATGCCTTAGCTCGTCAGGCTCTTGGAAGAGAGCGTGTGTTCCGAGAAAGTGTAGATATCCTTGTGGAGACAGACAAATTGCTGACATCGTGATTTAGATTGCCAAGGACTGTGCTGCTGCAAATTATGCAGCTTGCTAGAGCCACAACTCCAGAGAGAAACACACCAATCAAACCCAATTCCACCACACGTCCAGGTCCTCACCACCCTTGGATTTTTGGCCACTGGAACCTTTCAGAGGGAGATTGGAGACAGATCGGGGGTGTCCCAGTCCTCTGTGAGTCGTGCGCTCCCCTTGGTCATCAAAGCTCTCATCAGTTTATCACCCATGGTACATCACATTCAAATATGCAGCTTGCTGGAGCCAGTCGTGCGCTCCCCTTGGTCATCAAAACCCCTCATCAGTTTATCACCCATGGTTCATCAGATTCCTATACAGCGCTGTCCAACAAGTACAAATTAAGAGGGACTTTCATGCCTTGGCTGGACTGCCAAACATAATCAGAGCAATGGACTGGACACATATACGCATCAAAGCACCCGTGCTGTTGTGGAGCGCACTGAAGGCCAGGTGGGTGCGTCTCGATACAGCGGGGGGCAAACTGCTCTATAGCCCAGAGAAGGCATGCCAGATTTGCACAATACTGCCATGAACGAGGGTCTCCTACTACCTGAACCAGCCCAGTCAGACCAGAAGGTGTGGTGCCAGAAGACCCCCCTCATGGACCGCCCCATCAAAGAGCCATCATGATGAGGCAACAACTGATTGCACGGCTTCAGTTGCAGTCATCGAGCTTTTTTAAGCCATTTTCATATCAAACCATTTCTTCTTTATTTTGGTGACATTACGAACTGCAGAGTTAACAGCACTCGTAATTGCTTCCCATTTCTTCTCTTTAGCAGGTCCCGTAATTCCACTGCTGACACTGCTAAAAAGAACATATATTCCTTTTTGGATCTCTAAAAGCAGAACTTCAATCTCAGATTCCCTAAAGTTGTTATTTTTGCGCCTTGATGCCATTCTCATGACTGAACACTCAACACTTCCTGGCACAGGAGAGAGGAAGCACAGCCTTATATGGTATCATTTTGGGCATGGAGTATGCAAATTTACTATCCTCGTGCACGTGCACTTAAATACGCACGGGTGGCGAACCTTGTTCATCTCCAGTGGGTTTCGTCTGCCTCCAGTGCCTTTTTGACTTTGATGCTTTTTGATTTAACTTCCCAGATATCCAATGGACTCCAGACCTGATCCGTTCCGGATTTATGGTAGGCTCAGGAACGGATCCGCAAAACGGACCCAGATCGGAGTCCACTTGCACACCGGAACGGATCCGGAACAGATCCAGATCACGGATCTGGGTTGGATCCGCCCCGGACCCTATCCGGATCAACACATTAAGTGCCACATCCGGCCCGGAGCCGTTTCGGATCCGTTCATAGAACACATCATCCGGCCCGGATCCGTTTTGGATCCGTTCATAGAATTCATCATGCGGCCCGGATCCATTTTGGATCCGTTCATAGAACTCATCATGCGGCCCGGAGCCGTTTTGGATCCGTTCATAGAACACATCATCCGGCCTGGATCCATTTTGGATCCGTTCATAGAACACATTATGCGGCCCGGATCCATTTTGGATCCGTTCATAGAACTCATCATGCGGCCCGGAGCCGTTTTGGATCCGTTCATCGAACACATCATCCGGCCCGGATCCGTTTCGGATCCGTTCATAGAACACATCATCCGGCCCGGATCCGTTTCGGATCCGTGTATGATACTTATAATGGAGGTGGACTCATTTGGTCCAGAACCTTTATTATGAATTTATTAACAAAAGTAGATACAGATAAAAACTTGCTTACCAACTAGAAATGACTCCATAAAAACCCCACCAGTTTAGCATTATACACCTGAAAATGATTCATTGTGAAGCTGCAAAAGACCTAAAATTGGGTTATTATTACGAGTAAATTTACAGTTTTGAGGCTGCACAGTGGTGCAGTTGGTAGCACTGTTGCAGGTGTTAGTATCCAGCCAGGGATCTTTCTGTATGTGGT
Source organism: Odontesthes bonariensis (assembly GCF_027942865.1). Lineage (NCBI taxonomy): Eukaryota > Metazoa > Chordata > Actinopteri > Atheriniformes > Atherinopsidae > Odontesthes > Odontesthes bonariensis. The sequence goes on from NC_134515.1 coordinate 3,823,851, forward strand.
TTGCATGTTCTCCCTGTACATGCATGGGTTCTCTCTGGGTACTTCATCTCCTCTGCTATCCGTTGTGCTGTACTGCTCTCCCTGCCTCCCTCATCCTCCATGCCAGGACAGTAACCTCCACCAACCTCCCTGGAGATATATGGGACATAGTATGATCCTTGTGATCATATGATTGGTTGGATACAACCAATTAAGTGGAATTGAGTTCACTTAAAAGAGCTCGCACAAACACCAGATTGGCCAACACATCACTACAAGTGGCTAATAAAGATAATGGACACAAAAAACATGAAAAAATGTGATGGAAATTCTTAGATGTATTTATTAATACTCACAGACTCATTTAAATGAACAATAAAAAAAATAAACAAGATCTGGCCTAACATGTGATGTGCTGTGCTTAGACATCATCAGCAGGATGAACTCGTGTGTACTGCGTCTCCTTGAGGTTCCCCTATCTGCTGCCAAGTTGAACCATCGGATGGCATGCTTGAAGACATCATGTTCAGTGGAAGCACGAGCGACAGGATTTTTTCTGACAGAATCTGTAATCACAAAAGGAGATTTTCAATTAAGTTATCATCATCCGCCATCATAATCACAATTTGTAATGTGACAGGATACAAATAGTGATGCACTCCAAAATAGACAATCTGTCACATATTAAATTTCTAAATATAAAAATAAATATATGTAGTTTAAGAGTAACAAAAATAACCTGTGTATAGTCAACTTAGATGAATGAGTGATGAGTGAATGATATAGTGACCAAAACTACCAGGGTTAACTCAAATCTACATTACCTACCGGCAATATGCTATGTGAGCTAGCTAACCACGCTCGCTATGCTATATGCTATATGCTATATATGCTATATCGCTATTGTATGCTATATCGCTATGCTATATATGCTATATCGCTATTGTATGCTATATCGCTATGCTATATATGCTATATCGCTATTGTATGCTATATCGCTATGCTATATTACAAACTTAAAAGTTAAATCATAGAGACAGATTCACCCGCTTTCCATCTGCATAAACAAGCACACATTAACAGTTTTAACAGTTTACTTACAGTGTACGATCTGCCGAAGGAGACGTTTCGCTGTTGCTTTCCAACTTCCAACTTCGAATGACGCTGTAACAAAGAATGGTACAGATCCGCCTCGAGTGTGCAGCGCTTCCGGTGTTTTATAGTACATTGTTTGGGGGCGGGGCGTGTCACTGGCCAACTCCGAATGCAGCTGAAGCCCAGTTTTGAAAAGAGCGCGTACAATGTGCGAATCCGCCTAGAGTCCGCAACGGGTCCGCTGATGAGATATAACACTGTGGGGAGGCAGGGTGAGCGGTTGATCAGGATGGTGGACCTGCCCGGCTTGAGGGCACTCAAGCACTCCACTGCTATCTGGGTGTGAAGAAGTTTTGAGAGGCTAAGTCCTGAGTCAAACTCTGGCCCAGACTGGGACATTGTTTTCCTGACACTGGTTGGGGGCAGGCTTTGTAGGAACGTGCACGTAGGACGGGCTTCTTGCCAGTCGATAATCTCATACAGTTCATCCAGCACCCGTGAGAGTGGTCTTTTGGGGTCTTTTTTTTTATCACTTTGCTTCTTTTTCTTTATTGTATTCATGTTGTGTGTCACCATAGTTTATAACAGATCTCCCTGAGTTTCTCTTAAACACTTTGGTCCCATCTCTTTAAGACTGGTGACGGGGTTGTGATGAGGACCAAGAAGGGGAACCATCAGAAGTGGTCAGAACCTTTCCGAGTGCTGCTCACCACCCAGGCTGCAGGGAAGGTTGCTGTGATAACCACCTGGTGCCGTGCCAGCGTTTGCAGGAAGGTCCTGAGTTAACAGACGACTCCTCCCCTGCGGTGCACCTGAAGAGGAATTTTTGGAATGAGCCTCACAGATTAAAGTTTTCTTCCTGATGAGGCTTTGATGCTGTTTACGTCCTTGAGTACAGATCGTCTTACTGGAAAACAAGTGGCTGTGTTCACGTCCACTCAATGTTTTAAATACTTCCTGGAGCACATATCCAGATAAAAACATGGGTTAGGTTCAACAGAAATAATTAATAATTAGTTTTACATGCGCTCATTACTCAGATATTCATCAATATCACAAAAACACAACAGGTTTAAAAATAAAAGAGAATTTTTTTAGATGGATCATTACTCATCTGACTGTGTTTAAGCTCTGTTTTTAAGTTAAATACTCAGATCTGAACACTGAGGTCATTCAGAAACTACAGTAACTTTCTGGTTGTTAGTTTTCATATTTTTTTTACTCTTAATTCTAAAACAGAGCAGAACTTACATGAGGCCTTTTGTTTGTTCATGTCAGGGTAACCCAGGTCAAACAGATACGATCATAACGTGACAGGCAGGAAGAAACTGGTTAAATGTTATCTAACTTCTAAAGGAAGTTAGAAAGCATTCAACCAGTTTCTTCCTGCCTGTCAAGTTCCAGCTGTCAATCTTCCCAGGAGTGGACGTCCCAGCAAGGTCACCCCAAGGTCAGAAACCCAAAGAGCTGCATCTCAGACTCTTCAGGCCTCAGTTAGCATGTTAAAGGTTAAAGGTCACCCCAAGGTCAGAAACCCAAGAGCTGCATCTCAGACTCTGCAGGCCTCAGTCAGCATGTTAAAGGTTAAAGGTCACCCCAAGGTCAGAAACCCAAGAGCTGCATCTCAGACTCTGCAGGCCCACAGCCCCTTTACAGACAGCCGTTCCACTTCCTATTCGCCCCATTATAAAAAATTTGGCTGCAGTTCAGTTGATTTTCTCTGGGGGCGCTGGCGAGCGAGTGCAGAATGACCATTTTCCATAGGGCTGGCGCTAATAACTCAAAAAATGTCCCCGCTAGCGGCTGAAACCTGAAAATAATACTGTGATTTCTGACAGAGGGATGTGGATTTATATCGAAAGTACAATAACCTGGGAGTAATAGCTTTCTGTTTTCTTACAGGTCTGGCATTTGCGAGTCAGTATCTGCTAGCATCTAGCTAACGGAATCTGAAGAACGCACGGCTGATTACGACCGGCTGCTTTACGGCACTCGTCCACTGTGCCAGAGTGCTAACCTGGTGCCGCTAACAACAACCAAAGCTAAACCAGAGGCTAGTCAGAGAGTATGTAAAAGGGCTGTGCTGAAATCTGTAACTATTTGAGCTAACACCTCTCTGCTAGCTCAGCGCTAGGACTGACCATGCCGTAAAGTGATGCCACATGCGTGACGTCACTCTGGATTTGATGCTGACAATAAATGTGTATTTTAAACAAATCTAGTGAGTCTAAAAAATCAAACCAAGTGCCGTTTGAAAGGATAATTTATCCTGCCTTTGGGAAAATTAAAATGAAAAAATATAAAAAATTATATCCAAAGCAATGGCTGGATCTAAGGTGGATTTCATAGGACCACCATAGAGTTCGGCGTGCTCTGCACTGCTTCGTTGGCGCCCCTAGAGTGCAGTACCACCCGGAAATAGCCGCCAGTTTTCCCTCTCCTCATAATAGAGACTCTCTGGCAGGCCTCAGTTAGCATGTTAAAGGTTAAAGGTCACCCCAAGGTCAGAAACCCAAAGAGCTGCATCTCAGACTCTGCAGGCCTCAGTCAGCATGTTAAAGGTTAAAGGTCATGACAGCACAGTTAGAAACAGACTGAACAGGTATGGCTTGTGTGGAAGGGCTGCAGGAGAAAGCCTCTTCTCTCTAAAAAGAACATGGCAGCACAGCTTAGGTTTGCAAAGCTGCATCTGAACAAAACACAACACTTCTGGAACAATGTCCTTTGGACAGAGCAGACCAAAGTGGAGATGTTTGCTGATAATGCACAGCAGCACGTTTGGAGGAAACCAAACACAGCACATCAGCACAAACACCTCACACCAGCTGTCAAGCACGGTGGTGGAGGGCTGATGATCTGGGCTTGTTCTGCAGCCACAGGACCTGGGCACCTACATGATTTGTTTCAGTCATTTTTACTTCAGTGGTGGTTGTTCTGCAGCCCCAAAGCAACATCAGGCCTCTATGTGGAGGTTAAATGCTCAAAGATGATGCAGAACGCAGCAGGTACAGCTGATGGATGAATTCAGCTTGTTTTTCATGTTTAAAGCCTGCGTGCTGTTCAACTCCTGAACGGCTGCACGTCTTTTATTCTGTGTGATATATCTGGGTTGACATATGCTATTCTGGGAGTGGCCTGCCGGCTCCACCAGTCTTTGACCAGACGATAGAGATGACCTGTCTGATAAGACGCCACCTGAGGGATGCGACAACACCACCAACGTGTGGCAGAACCAGACTCAGGATCTACATTACCTACCGGCAATATGCTATGTGAGCTAGCTAACCACGCTCGCTATGCTATATGCTATATATGCTATATCGCTATTGTATGCTATATCGCTATGCTATATTACAAACTTAAAAGTTAAATCATAGAGACAGATTCACCCGCTTTCCATCTGCATAAACAAGCACACATTAACAGTTTTAACAGTTTACTTACAGTGTACGATCTGCCGAAGGAGACGTTTCGCTGTTGCTTTCCAACTTCCAACTTCGAATGACGCTGTAACAAAGAATGGTACGGATCCGCCTCGAGTATGCAGCGCTTCCGGTGTTTTATAGTACATTGTTTGGGGGCGGGCCGTGTCGCTGGCCAACTCCGAATGCAGCTGAAGCCCAGTTTTGAAAAGAGCGCGTACAATGTGCGGATCCGCCTAGAGTCCGCAACGGGTCCGCTGAACACTGTGTGGAGGCGGGGCGAGCGATTGATCAGGACGGCGTATCCGCCCCGGAGTCCACTGCTATCTGGGGAGCGCGTACAATGTGCGAATCCGCCTAGAGTCCGCAACGGGTCCGCTGATGAGATATAACACTGTGGGGAGGCAGGGTGAGCGGTTGATCAGGATGGTGGACCTGCCCGGCTTGAGGGCACTCAAGCACTCCACTGCTATCTGGGTGTGAAGAAGTTTTGAGAGGCTAAGTCCTGAGTCAAACTCTGGCCCAGACTGGGACATTGTTTTCCTGACACTGGTTGGGGGCAGGCTTTGTAGGAACGTGCACGTAGGACGGGCTTCTTGCCAGTCGATAATCTCATACAGTTCATCCAGCACCCGTGAGAGTGGTCTTTTGGGGTCTTTTTTTTTATCACTTTGCTTCTTTTTCTTTATTGTATTCATGTTGTGTGTCACCATAGTTTATAACAGATCTCCCTGAGTTTCTCTTCAAATAAACACTTTGGTCCCATCTCTTTAAGCCTGGTGACGGGGTTGTGATGAGGACCAAGAAGGGGAACCATCAGAAGTGGTCAGAACCTTTCCGAGTGCTGCTCACCACCCAGGCTGCAGGGAAGGTTGCTGTGATAACCACCTGGTGCCGTGCCAGCGTTTGCAGGAAGGTCCTGAGTTAACAGACGACTCCTCCCCTGCGGCGCACCTGAAGAGGAATTTTTGGAATGAGCCTCACAGATTAAAGTTTTCTTCCTGATGAGGCTTTGACACAAAATGCTGTTTACGTCCTTGAGTACAGATCGTCTTACTGGAAAACAAGTGGCTGTGTTCACGTCCACTCAATGTTTTAAATACTTCCTGGAGCACATATCCAGATAAAAACATGGGTTAGGTTCAACAGAAATAATTAATAATTAGTTTTACATGCTCTCATTACTCAGATATTCATCAATATCACAAAAACACAACAGGTTTAAAAATAAAAGAGAATTTTTTTAGATGGATCATTACTCATCTGATTGTGTTTAAGCTCTGTTTTTAAGTTAAATACTCAGATCTGAACACTGAAGTCATTCAGAAACTACAGTAACTTTCTGGTTGTTAGTTTCCATATTTTTTTTACTCTTAATTCTAATACAGAGCAGAACTAACATAAGGCCTTTTGTTTTTTTATGTCAGGGTAACCCAGGTCAAGCAGATACGATCATAACGTGACAGGCAGGAAGAAACTGGTTAAATGTTATCTAACTTCTAAAGGAAGTTAGAAAGCATTCAACCAGTTTCTTCCTGCCTGTCCAGTTCCAGCTGTCAACCTTCCCAGGAGTGGACGTCCCAGCAAGGTCACCCCAAGGTCAGAAACCCAAGAGCTGCATCTCAGACTCTGCAGGCCTCAGTCAGCATGTTAAAGGTTAAAGGTCACCCCAAGGTCAGAAACCCAAGAGCTGCATCTCAGACTGCAGGCCTCAGTTAGTATGTTAAAGGTTAAAGGTCACCCCAAGGTCAGAAACCCAAGAGCTACATCTCAGACTCTGCAGGCCTCAGTCAGCATGTTAAAGGTTAAAGGTCACCCCAAGGTCAGAAACACAAGAGCTACATCTCAGACTCTGCAGGCCTCAGTCAGCGTGTTAAAGGTTAAAGGTCATGACAGCACAGTTAGAAACAGACTGAACAGGTATGGCTTGTGTGGAAGGGCTGCAGGAGAAAGCCTCTTCTCTCTAAAAAGAACATGGCAGCACAGCTTAGGTTTGCAAAGCTGCATCTGAACAAACCACAACACTTCTGGAACAATGTCCTTTGGACAGACCAGACCAAAGTGGAGATGTTTGCTGTGCTGTCTTCTCTTCGATCAGATATTCATTCACAGGTGAAAGCATCTCTCCCTGATCCAGCAGCCGGTGTGCTGCATCTCTTTAACCCTCTGTAGTGTAAGGCCTTTCAGAGACTTTGAGGCAGTTGTCAACACCTTGACATTTTCAAGTATTTCAACTAACTGTAAACATCTATGCAAAAGTGACACATATGGTTGTATTCTGAAAAGCCTAACAAAAAATAATATGAGAGTAAAGTGAATGTAATACAAACAAGTTTTATTTAAATTGAGGGGAAACACAACTGTACAAATAACAGGTTTTAGAGGTCTTCAAACAGTGCAAGAAAACACACTATAAATATATCTAGCCAAGACTTTTGAAGGTTGAACCTTGTAAACAAAAGTGCTGGCTGCATAAAAGTAAAAAGTGCAGTCAGAAATGTTTTGATGTTTCCACACAAGCTGTAAAAAAGTAATTGTAACTCAAGGCAGTGTCTCTGTTAGCTGAATCCTAATTAGATGGGTGTGTAACACCCCTGATTGCCCCCACCCCCCTGTCATTCTCCATGTTTATGCTGGCTGAATGGGGCGTGTTCTCACCTGTGAATAGCCACTCAATCACCTGGTACTTAACATGTGAATAGCGATAGGTGTGGCCTAGGAGGCTGCTGCAGTCAGAGAGTACAGAAAATCCAAAGATTTCTTTTCACTCTCTTTAAAAAGGGCCAGCTATATAATTTTATTTTAATATATATATATTTGAAAAGTACAAGTTTCAAGGTTTTTAATGGTGTCACTTATATGTTTGAATGACAAAAACTCACAGAGTTACAGATGTGTTTTTGGAGAAGTGTCAAAAATCCCGCCGGCGGGTTCTTAGACTCCAGAGTGATAAGCCTGGTGACGGGGTTGTGATGAGGACCAAGAAGGGGAACCATCAGAAGTGGTCAGAACCTTTCCAAGTGCTGCTCACCACCCAGGCTGCAGGGAAGGTTGCTGTGATAACCACCTGGTGCCGTGCCAGCGTTTGCAGGAAGGTCCTGAGTTAACAGACGACTCCTCCCCTGCGGTGCACCTGAAGAGGAATTTTTGGAATGAGCCTCACAGATTAAAGTTTTCTTCCTGATGAGGCTTTGACACAAAATGCTGTTTACTTCCTTGAGTACAGATCGCACAGATCGCCTTACTGGAAAACAAGTGGCTGTGTTCACGTCCACTCAATGTTTTAATTACTTCCTGGAGCACATATCCAGAAAAAAGCATGGGTTAGGTTCAACAGAAATAATTAATAATTTGTTTTACATGCTCTCATTACTCAGATATTCATCAATATCACAAAAACACAACAGGTTTAAAAATAAAAGAGAATTTTTTTATATGGATCATTACTCATCTGATTGTGTTTAAGCTCTGTTTTTAAGTTAAATACTCAGATCTGAACACTGAAGTCATTCAGAAACTACAGTAACTTTCTGGTTGTTAGTTTCCATATTTTTTTTACTCTTAATTCTAATACAGAGCAGAACTTACATAAGGCCTTTTGTTTTTTTATGTCAGGGTAACCCAGGTCAAACAGATACGATCATAACGTGACAGGCAGGAAGAAACTGGTTAAATGTTATCTAACTTCTAAAGGAAGTTAGAAAGCATTCAACCAGTTTCTTCCTGCCTGTCAAGTTCCAGCTGTCAATCTTCCCAGGAGTGGACGTCCCAGCAAGGTCACCCCAAGGTCAGAAACCCAAAGAGCTGCATCTCAGACTCTTCAGGCCTCAGTTAGCATGTTAAAGGTTAAAGGTCACCCCAAGGTCAGAAACACAAGAGCTACATCTCAGACTCTGCAGGCCTCAGTCAGCGTGTTAAAGGTTAAAGGTCATGACAGCACAGTTAGAAACAGACTGAACAGGTATGGCTTGTGTGGAAGGGCTGCAGGAGAAAGCCTCTTCTCTGTAAAAAGAACATGGCAGCATAGCTTAGGTTTGCAAAGCTGCATCTGAACAAACCACAACACTTCTGGAACAATGTCCTTTGGACAGAGCAGACCAAAGTGGAGATGTTTGCTCATCATGCACAGCAGCACGTTTGGAGGAAACCAAACACAGCATATCAGCACAAACACCCCACACCAGCTGTCAAGCACGGTGGTGGAGGGCTGATGATCTGGGCTTGTTCTGCAGCCACAGGACCTGGGCACCTTGCAGTCATTGGGCCTCATGCAACAACGTTCGTACGCACAGATTTGTTCTTAAATCGTGCATACGAGTGATTTAAGAGAATTTGCGCATTCACCAATCTTTTTGTATTTTACGTTTTCTTTCAGGTTACGAACAGAATTACGAGTGATCCAGACCTGTCGTAGGAGTTTCGTAAAATATTCCGCTGTCATTCCAATCAAGTTAGCTTGACTAATGGATTGTATATTTAATTACTTTGAAGC